>NC_133666.1:49994670-50719670 GCF_037893015.1 Macrotis lagotis
ACTGATCTACTTCTCTATTTCTCAGCTAGTACCAGACAGTTTTGATGACTGCCATTTCATAATATTGTTTCAGATCTGGTACCATTAGACCACTTCCCTTTGCATTTTTTTTCATTAATTCCCTTGATATTCTTGGCCTTTTGTTCTTTTGTTACTATTTTTCCTAACTGTAAAATAATTTTTGGTAGTTTGATTCATATGGCGCTGAATAAATAATTTAATTTAGGTAGAATTGTCATTTTTATTAGGTTAGCTTGATCTACCCATAAACAACTGACATTCTTAATAATTTTAGACATGATTTTATTGGTGTGAAAAGTGTTTTGTAATTGTGTTCATATAGTTTCTGGATTTGTCTTGGGAGATAAGTTCCCAATGATTTCATGTTGTCTGCAGTTACTTTAAGTGGATTTCCTCTTTCTATCCTTTGCTGTTGGATTTTGTTGGGGATATATAGAAATGCTGATGATTTGTGTAAGTTTATTTTATATTCTGCTGCTCTGCTAAAGTTGCTAATTGTTTCAAATAGTTTTTAGTTGATTTTCTAGGGTTCTCTAAGCATATATTATTATATCATCAACAAAGACTGAGAGTCACATTTCCTCGTGGCCTATTCTAATTCCTTCAATTTGTTTTTTGTTTGTTTGTTTGTGTTTTTGTGTTTTAGGTTTTTGCAAGGCAAACAGGGTTAAGTGGCTTGCCCAAGACCACACAGCTAGGTCATTATTAAGTGTCTGGGACGGGATTTGAACCCAGGTACTCCTGACTCCAGGGCCGGTGCTTTACCTACTACGACACCTAGCCACCCCTTGTTTTTCTTTTATTGATAAAGCTAGCATTTCTAATACAATATTAAAAAATAATGGTGATAATAGGCATCCTTGTTTCATCCCTAATCTTACTGGGAATGCTTCTAGCTTATTTCCATTACATATAATGTTTGCTGATGGTTTTAGATAGATACTGCTTATCATTTTAAGAAAACTCCATTTATATTCCTATGCTATCTAGTGTTTTTAATAGGAACGGATGCTGTGTTTCATCAAAGGCTTTTTTAGCATCTCCTGAGGTAATCAGATGATTTCTCTCAGTTGTGTTTTTGAAATGGTCAATTATATCAGTTATTTTCCTAATCTAGAACCATCCCTGCCTACCTAGTATAAATCCTACCTGATCGTAGGGTAGTATACTAGTATACAATGCAATTTGTATGGCATTTTGCCTACATGCTCTCCAGCCCTCTTGAACCTTTGAACTCTGGGGACCTGCTCCTTTGGAGGTCATGTCATGGACTAAAGTCCCGCAGTCTCAACAGGATCACAGAGGCAGGCAATACTCTAGAGGTTCTGGAAGCCAACTCTTTCATTTTACAGAGGACAAAGCCGAGACCTAGAAGAGTAAAGTGACTAACCCAAAGATAAAGGAATCGTTTACTCTATGGCTAGATGACCTCCTAGCCTCAGTTTCTTCATCTGTAAAACTGAAATAGTAACAGCGCCGACCTCCCAGATGTATTCTGAAGTTCAAATGAGATCAAAGTTATGCGGCACTGTACAAATGACAAAGTGATTCATAAAAACTAGGCATTATTATTATTATTAGAGAGAGGAGTGACTTGCCTGAAATCATATTGGTTACTTCTTGTCCTTTGTTATCAAAGTAGATCAAAATGACATCATTATATTAGAGACAAGTTATAGTGTGTCCAACTGTAGTTAATCAGATAATATGATCTCAGAATGCTCCACCATAGGTCAGGCACTAATAGTTCATGTGAACTCCTGGGATGCTTACTTTAAACTTACATATGTCATGTTTCCTCTGCACTGCTTCTATTCTGCCTTCTGCAAAGAGCATAGCACCCTTTCTGATGAGGGCACACCATGCTGAGCGGTCCTGTGCCAATGTCTCCCATTCTGCACAGTCAATTCTAAAGTTCTTAAGAAAGACCTTCAGGGTATCGCATTCTTACTTCTTCTGACCCCTCTGTGAGCACTTGTCCTGTGGGAGTTCTCCGTAAAATAGCCTCTTTGGCAAGCATACTTCTGGCATTCTAACAACGTGCTCAACCCGTCCAAGGTGCACTCTCTGAAATCATGTTGGAAATACTTGGCAGTCTAACTTGAAAAAGGACCTCAGGGTCCTTTTTCTGGTATCTTTTTCTGCCAGATGATTTTCAGAACCTTCCTAAGACAAGTCAAATAGAAGCAATTCAGTTTCCTGACATGGTGCTGGTAGACTGTCCAGGTTTTCACAGGCATAGAGCAATGGATGTCAACTCAGTGGCTCTGTAGACCTTCAGTTTGGTAGTCAGTCTAATACCTCTTCTCTCTCATACTTTCTTTTGGAGCCTCCCAAATACTGAGCTAGCTCTGGCAATGTGTGTGTCAACCTCATTGTCAATGTGTACCTCCTTGGAAAGGACACTGCCAAGGTAAGTGAACTTGTCTGCAGGACTCAAAACTTCTCCATTTGCTGTAACCGATGGTTCCCCATATGGATGATGTGGTGCTAGCTGATGGAGCACCTGGATTTTCTTGGTGTTCATTGTTAGACCAAAATGAACACAAGCAGTAGAGAATCAATCTATCCTTTGTTGCATCTCAGCTTCAGAGGTTGCATTGAGGCACAATCATCTGCAAACAGAAGATCATGCACCAACACACCTTCCACTTTGGTCTTGGCTTGTGGTCTTTTTTTTTTTTTTTTTGGTTTTCACAAGGCAATGGGGTTAAGTGACTGGCCCAGGGTCACACAGCTAAGTAACTATTATGTGTCTGAGGCTGCATTTGAACTCAGGTACTCCTGCTCTAATCACTGCACCATCTAGCTGCCCCTATAGCCATTTCAAGTTGAACAATTTGAAGAATTTGCCATCAGTGCAGTATTTAACCTTCAGGCTGTGTTCATCCCCATTGAAGGCATTTGATAACAAGGCTGAAAACATCATGCTAAAAAACATGGGAGCTAGGACACATCCTTGTTTCACTCCATTGGTGATCAGGAAATCTCGAGAGCACCATCCAGTATCCAGAACCTGGGCATCATGCCGTTAGGAGATTGATGTACAATACTAATGAACTTCTTTGGGCAACCAAATTTTGACATAATTTTCCATAAACTCTGATGACTGATAGTATCAAAGGCCTTGGTCAGATCTACAAATGTATACAGATCTCTGTTCTGTTCCTGGTGCTATTGAGCAGCAAATACCAAATTGCCTGTTACGAAGCCACACTGGCTCTCAGGAAGGTGATTATCTTTCAGATGGAGGATTAGTCTATTGAGGGGAACTCTGGCAAGAATCTTACCAACAATGACTAAAAGAGAAACACCTCTGATTGTCACAGGACAATCTATTCCCTTTACCTTTATAGAGATGGACGATGGAGGCATCCTTGAATTCTTGGGGAATAACCTCTTTAAACCATATAACCTGGAAAATTTCAGCCAGCTTTTGTATGAGCCATGGACCCCCACTTTGTAAATCTCAGCTGGAATAGAATCAGTACCAGGTGCTTTGCCACTTGAAAGAAGCCTAAGGGCATCCAAAACCTCCTCTTCAGTTGGAACTTCAGCTAGGGATTGATTGACTTCAACTAGAGAAGAAATAGTAAATAATTAGAAAACTAATATTCAAACTCAGGTCTTCTGAATTCAAATCCAATTCTCTTTTCACTAATCTCCTTGGGATAGGACTAGACCAAAGCACAGCATTATTGTTATGATTATTAATAATAAAAACCATACTAGTTTGTATTTATATAAAATGTATTTATTTAAATTTAATTTGTTTAAATTTATATAAAATACAAACTAGTTTATTATTATCATCATCATCATCATCATCATTATTATTAGGCTAACAAAGCATTTTAAATATACTATCCCACTGATCTTTATAACAACTCTGTGTGGTAGGTTCTATTATTAGCCTTATTTTATAGATGATGAAATTGAGGCCCATAGAAGTTAGGCCATTTAGCCAAGGTCACTTAGCTAGGAATTCTCCAACACAAGTCTTCCTGATTCCAAGTCCAGTACTCTATATATTAAGATGACTCTATCTAACAGTCTGGAAAAAGTCCTACATCCTTTCTTTTCCTTCCTCCCTTCCCCCCAACTGAGTGACAGTCACAATTGCTTCCTCCCCTACCACAGGGAAAACTGAAAAACAAAATAAAATGAAACACAACCATTTACCAACAGTGCAAGAGATCTCAAGGGTCACTAAGGCAGTTCTTTGGGTAAGTTCCATTCTTATCAGGAGAGGTGTAGTCAAGGAGGAAACTGAGGTTTCCTCTTTATAACTAGACCAAAGGCTGAAAAAACGTCAGCAGGTCCCATTTGTAGCCTAGCACAAGACTAAAGTTTTCTTTGGAAAAGTTCATAGTTTGTCTTCCAGCCTTCAGGTGTATCCTGTTTTATACTGGAAACCTCACAATGACCTAAAAATTGACTGCAGTTCACTGTGAAGGATTTAGCCAGGGTGGTCACAATGGAGGAATAATAAGATTGGAGATAGACAGAGTTGATTTCAGTTAAGTGCTAAATGAGCTAATAGTCATACAAATGATGGATATCAGTGAATCAATCAACATACATTGTGGGCACTTTATGCCTAGAACTGTCTCCTTACTGTGGAGGAGAACTGAAATTTATTCTTAGATGAAAGTGTAGATAGTCACAGAATGTTGGAGTTAATCAGGATCCCAGAGACCATTCAGTCCAGCAGTATCTGGCACATAGTAAGTGCTTGCTGATTGATTGCAATCTAGACATTCCTTCTACAACATTCCCAATGAATGTCTTGAAGTCTTGAAAACTTCCAAGGAGAAGGGACCCATTGGCCCTGATTCAGCTCATCTTATATGGGTAGTGCTAATGATTAGGATCTTTTAGAAATATCAGGTCTAAAACTTGAACCCATTACTCTTGGGTCTCCTTTGGGGTCAAACTGAACAAGGCTTATCTCTCTTTCCCATACTTGAAAGAAAATCTCATGTTGATTCCTCTCTACTCCCCTCTCTGCACCCCAAGCCTTCTCTTCAAGGCTAAGCATGTCCAATTCCTTTGTCCAATCCTCATGTGGTCTTTTAAATATTGTTGAGTCCTGGGCCCCTTTGGCAATCTGGTGAAGCTATTAGATTCATTCCCAGACTCAGACAGAGTGTATGATTCAGTTTCAAAAGAAATGCTCAATTTCAGTTAAAGGTGAGTGAAAAATAAAGTCATTTGTTCTTTCCATCCTAATTCATAGACCACTTGGAGGTCCACTGATTCCATATTAAGAACTTCTGTCATGTGGCATGGACTTTTGGATGATCACCATTCTAACTGCTCTTCTCTGGACATTCCCCTGATCATCATTGTTGTCGTTCAGTTGTTTTGCAGTCTTGTCACCTTTATGACCCCCTTTGGAGTTTTCTCGTCTTAGTGCTTTGCCATTTTCTTCTCCAGCTCATTTTACAGGTGATGAAACTGAGGCAAACAGAGTGAAGTGACTTGCCTAGGGTCACATAGCTAATAAGTGTCTGAAACCACATTTGAACTGAGGAATATGAGTCTTTTCTGACTCCAAACCCAGCATTCTATCCACTGTTCCACTTCAGCTAATCAGTGTCCTTCCTAATTTGCGGTACCCACAGATTAGGGTAGCCAACCCTCCTGCTCTGGTCTCATAATGATTGAGGCCAGGAACAATTGTCATGCTTGGCTTGATATCTCCAGAACCTAGCACAATTCTTGAAACCAGTTAGAAAAGAGATTGGAACCAGACTGCGGAGTTTGAAATGCCAAATTGAGACTTTTGGGCACTGTCCTGGAAGCCATTGTCTTCAACCTCGAGGGAGCGACTTTTGGGTGGAGGCAATACTGAACCATAGATCCCTGGAACATCCAAGAGAAGACTTAACTGGAGGCCCTGCCCACCCACCTGCCAGCCAGTGCTGGGAGCTCAAGGTGGAAAGCAAAGCCAGGAAGAATGCATTGGGGAGGAAAAGAACAGGCAACTGCTGTGGGCCCCTCGGCAGGTCCCCTCTGTGTGAACTGTCTTATTACTGTCAGTGATTGGATTGCACCTGTTCAAATCCTCAGATCCCTACCACCCCAAAGATGAGATGAGTTTAAACTGCCTTCTAACCCTCAAAATGAAAGCAAGCCTCCTCCTCCAAGCCAGGTCTACTTGACTCATTCACTCATTCTCATGAGAGAAGGAATTTTCTGTAAGCAGGAGGTTGGATCATACATTCGGCTAGAATTCACTTTCAGTCAATCATTGCACAACATCAGCACCTACGACAAAATGTTTGTGGAATGCCTTTGATCTTGCTGGGTCTCATACTTCTTGTTAAGGAGGATGCAACAATGTGTGTTAACAACCTCACTGTGGAGACCACACATACACATACACACATGTAAAGACAGACACACACACCACACACACACACACACACACACACACACACACATTTATTTCTGCAAGTAGTATCATTCAGTCAGTGCTCTCAGTTTGGAGTCAGCCTTTCCTCACTTACCACACCCAATCAGTCATCTTCTCCTCTGATGCAATGTCTCTTATAATGATGATAGCGGCTTACTTATCTATCTTATGTTTTGCACAGCAGTGAAGAAGTCTTTTTTTTTGGTGGAATACAATGTTAATATGGGTCAATAGCCAAGAAAGCTAATTGCAGCCTGGGTGGCCTTAAGAACAAACAACAGAGTCTAAGACCAGGGGATAGGCCAAGAGAACCGCTGTTCTCTAGTCGACCCTGGCCACATCCAGAGTATAATGTTCAGTTCCAGAAGCCACCACTTCAGAAGGACATTGTTAAGCTGGGGTATACCCAGAAGAGGGCAACAGAGAGAGAAGGACATTAGGATTCTACCATGTGAAGGAAGACTGGTTGAGGGAACTGGGAAAAGATAAGACCTATGGGGTAGGGGGAACCAAATAACTGTCTTCAAGTACTTTGCGTTGTCAAATGAAAGAGGGATTGGATTTGTTCTTTTTGACCTTAGGGGGCAGAATTTAGAATAATGGTTGAGAATTGCAGAGAGGAAGATTGAGGCTTAATTTAAGAGGGGAAAACCCTCTCAACTTTCTTACTGAACCTGTGGGAAAGCCGAATTGACTTGCTTGGGGATTTAAGCTTGTTGAAAAGGATATTCTAGAGAAGGCAATGGTATATCAACTGCCTCTCTTGGCCCTTCACTCTGTAATAAGTAATAACAACCACTCCTTCCATTTCTCCTTTCATATTCATTACACCACGTGAGGCAAGACATGCAGCAGTGAGCAATATCCTCCCATTTCTATGACTCAGAGAGTTTAAGTGACTTGCTCAGTATCACATGACTAGTGTCTGAGGCTGAATGTGAATTCAAATCTTGCTATTCCCAAGTAGCACTTTTAGCTGCCTAGCTAGTTAGGTTCAAAAGTAAGAATGTAAACTTGGGTTCAGAGTGTCCAAGTCTAGCATTCTTTCTTTTCTTTTGTACTATTGTTGAATTTCCTTTTTTAAAAAAAAACTTTATTGTTTCCCTTTGCTTTTTTTCCTTAAAGTCATTTCCCCTTAACACCGCCCCCACCCCCCATCACTGCCAACCCCTAAATTGAACCTTTCCTTGTAACAGTGAAAAACATTTAGACACAGAGTGGTCTGATAGCTTCTGCTACATCCCATGGTCCCCCCACATGCCTTCTTGAGAGAAAGAAGGGCCATTTCACTATCACTTCTCTGGGACTGAGACCATTGCCATTAACCATTGTCAGTTAGTATTACTTGTGTTTACGTTCTTACCCTCCTGCATAGCAGCCTGTTGCCCATCTATTTGTTGAGACCATATTGTAGATAGGGGAATTGCACTTGCCCAGCTTAGATGTTTTAAAGATGTTTTAGAATTGTTATCATGGTAAAAGATATCTTTAGAATGATCAACCTCTACAGGAAGTGTATTCTGCGAGCAGCAAATGAGGATGAAGTTGGCATCCGCATTGACAGACTCATTAAAAAGGGCACTGAATCTCAAACAGAATAAGGAAATTATATTAGAATAAAACCAACTCAAACTGTTTTACATACTCACTGTTCTCCTGGTTCTATTTATTTTGTTCTTCTTGAGTTCAGACACATCCTCCCACATTTCTCTGTTTTTTAATAGTTGTCATTTCTTACAGCACAATGATACTTTTTATATTCATAAACCACAACTTGATTCACCATTCCCCCATTCAATGGGTGTTCACTGACATTTCCTTATTTTGCTACCACAAGAGTGCTGTTATAACTATTTGAGGATATGTGGAACTTTTTCCTTTGTTTGTGATTTCCTTGGGGTATATCCCAAGTAGTCAGAATGTTAGGTCAAAGATTGAAAAATTTAAACACTTTTCTCACACAATTCCAAATTGTCTTCCAGAATAGCTGAACCAATTAACAACTTCATTAACAGTATATTAGCATCCCTGTCGCTTCCCACAGGCCCTCCAGCAATGACTGCTTGTATCTTCTTACTAGTGATTTGGCAGTTTTGTTTTTTATTTTGATCGTTTATAGTCCTTTTTAAAATTTTTATTCATTATCATTTGCTATGAATGATAAATAACTTGCCCCAGGGTCACAGATTTTATAAGTGTCTGAGGGAAGACTTGAACTCATGTCTTTTTGACTCTGGATCCAGTACTCTATCCACTGAACCACCTAGTTAGGCGGGTAAAACACTGATCCTGAAGTTAGGACCTGAGTTCCAGTCCAGCCTCAGACACTTACTAGCTGTGTGACCTCAAGTAAGTCATTTAACTCTGATTGTCTCATGTCTAGAGCTGTCTCCAATCAACCTGAGGAGAAAGTGAGTCTGGTGACTTAGCACAGCACCCCTCCCCCACTCAAATCCAATTCACATGTATGTCATGGTATCACTTCCCTGATGTCATGGTCTTCTTCACAAATAAAGGACGAACATCATCATTATGATGTGAATGTTTTTGATATGATTGTTGCAGTTCCATATATACAATCTTAGATTTTTTCCCCTAGACCTGGGATTTCTTCATTGTAAAGAATTCCAAGTGTAGAAATTCCCTTCACCAATCTATTAGCAACTCACCAGTAATTTATAATCTTAGAGAACTGGCTGGATCACAGACAGGTTAAGTGATTCTTAAGCCTCTTCATCAGAGCCAGCTAATTTGTGTCAGATACAGACAGAGTTTGAACCCTTCCTGACTAGAAGACTGGCTACTATATCACACTGTCTTTCACATTGTTAAGTGGATAGATTGTAGGACTTAGTCAGAAGGACCTGAATTCAAATTCTGCCTCAAACACTCACTACCTGTGTAACCCTGGATGAATCACTTAACTTCTTTGTGCCTCAATATCCTCATCTGAAAAATGAGGATAATAATTGTACCTATGTCCCAGGGATATTAAGAGGATCAAATGAGTTATTAGATAGAAAGTGCTTTGTAAACCTTAAAGCACTATATAATTAATAGCTATTATTATTACTGACATTTATTATTAGCTTAGTTATCATCCTGTGATCAGATATTTGATACAAGAGTGATTCCTACTTCACTATTTCTTTTCTTATATTAGCTGCATGATTTTAGTCATGTATATTATTTTTAATTTTATATAATCAAAATCTTTTTTTCCTATTATTATCTCTTCTATCTGTTAATTGATGAAAAAATTTCCCCTAACTGTAGTTGTAAAAAGTATCTCCTTCCATTCTCTTCCAAGTGCACACATTTGGAGTTTATTGTAGAATATGATGGAAATACTTGTTGAAACCCATTTTCTGCCAAATTGCCTTTTAGTTTTCCAAGTACCTCTTGATTAATAAAGAGCCCTTCCCCTGGTAGTTTTTATTTCTTCATTTATCAAAGGATTGTTGTATACCATTATTTATGGGACTTCCTTGTCTAGTCTGTTCCTGTTCTATTGACCTTATTTTCAATTTTTTAACCTGTACCAAATAGGTCTGATGCATTATTTTAAACTAGAATTGTTATCCCCCCATTCTTCCTTTATTCCTGCTTTAAAAAAGCAAAATATTTCCCTAAATATTCTAGATCTTTTGTTCCTCTAAATGAATTTTTAATTATCTAGTTTTATAAAAATTCTGGAGCAGTTTGGCATAGCACCATCCGTAAAATAATTCAGCCATTGTATTGGTGAGACCTGATTATGAACAGTGACTGTCTCTACAAATATGCAAGTCTTCCTTTGTTTCTGTAAACGGTATTTTGTAGTTTGTGTTTACATGAGTCTTGGGTATGTAACTTGACTACCAGATAATCAAATACACAAATGTGCTGATGATCTCAATACTGTGGTCATTCCTTGTAATGCAGAGGGTTTTTTTAAATTAATATTTTATTTATTTTCCAATTAGATATAATTGTAGTTTTTTAAGGTTTTGAATTTTACAATTTTTCCCCCACCCTCTATTCCCTCCCCTTATCCCCTCACAGAAGGCCGTCTAATAATCTTTACATTGTTTCTATGCTATATATTGATCTAAATTGAATGTGTTGAGAGAGAAATCATATCCTTGAGGAGAAAATAAAATATTGGAGAGAGCAAAATTATATAGTACATAAGACACTTTTTTAATAATTTGAAGGTAATAGACTTTGATCTTTGTTTAAACTGCACAGCTATTTCTCTGGATACAGATGATATTCTCCATTGCAGGCACTCTAAAATTGTCCCTGATTATTGTAATGCATTGCTTTTGCAAAAAATATTCAGCATGGGAGCGGCTAGGTGGCATAGTGGATAAAGCAACCGGCCCTGGAGTCAGGAGTACCTGGGTTCAAATCTGGTCTCAGACACTTAATAATGACCTAGCTGTGTGGCCTTGGGAAAGCCACTTAACCCCATTTGCCTTGCAAAAACCTAAAAAATATATTCAGCATAATTGGTGTAATTCTATGTATTTTATTTTATGTATTTAAAAGCATTATTTATTCTGGGATGGGATCCAAGACGCAAAGATGATCAAGAAACCCTGCTCAATTCCCTCCCTACCTGGCCACATTGTGTACCTCCTCATTATATCTTCCTATAAATATGTGATGGGGGGGTACCCAACGTGCTAGGATCATTCCTGCTGAGGATGCCACTGGCATCCTTTCACTTATCTCTTGCTCTTAATAAATGATTAGTCAGGTTTCCTTATTTCTTTCATGACATCTTTCACTCTGGTTCTTGATTCTCAAATAATAATATCTAGTAATAGCATAGCACTTTTAAGTTTTAGATTTCCAAAACACTTTTCCTTTTTAACAACAATTACCTACATATTCTATGAGACAGATAATATTCTCTCTATTTTACAGAAGAGGAAACTGTGGCAAAAAAGTGTTAGATGACTTTTCCAGGGCCACCTAGTTAGTGTATAAGGCAAGATTTGAATGGGGATTTCTTTTTTTTCCTTTTAAAGATTTTATTTATTTTGAATTTTACAATTTTTCCCCTAATCTTGCTTCCCTCCCCCCCCCCCCCCCACTGGCCCACAGAAGACAATTTGCCAGTTTTAACATTGTTACCATGGTGTACATTGATACAAATTGAATGTGATGAGAAAGAAATTATATCCTTAAGGAAAAAATAAAATATGAGAGATAACAAGACCAGACAATAAGATATCAGGATTTTTTCTAACTTAAATGTAATAGGGACGGCTAGGTGGAGTAGTGGATAAAGCACTGGCCTTGGAGTCAGGAGTACCTGGGTTCAATTCCGGTCTCAGACACTTAATAATGACCTAGCTGTGTGGCCTTGGGCAAGCCACTTAACCCCATTTGCCTTGCAAACAAGCTAAAAATAAATAAAAAATAGATAGATAGATAGATAGATAGACAAACAAATAAATAAATAAATGAATAAACAGGTCAATTAATTAAAGGTAATAGTCCTTGGTCTTTGTTCATACTCCACAGTTCTCTCTCTGGATACAGCTGGTATTCTCCATTGCAGACAGTCCCAAATTGTCCCTGATTGTTGCACTGATGGAATGAGCAAGTCCATTAAGGTTGATCATCGCCCCCATGTTGCTGTTAGCTGTACAGTGTTTTTCTAGTTCTGCTTATCTCGCTCAGCATCAGTTCATGCAAATCCCTCCAGGCTTCCCTGACTTCTCATCCCTCCTCATCTCTAATAGAACAATAGTGTTCCATGACATACATATACCACAGTTTGTTAAGCCATTCCCTAATTGATAGACATTCACTTGATTTCCAATTATTTGCCACCACAAACAGGGCTGCTATGAATATTTTTGTACAAGTGGTGTTTTTACCCTTTTTCATCATCTCTTCATGGTATAGACCCAGTAGTGGCATTGCTGGATCAAAGGGGATGCACATTTTGTTGCCCTTTGTGTGTAATTCCAAATTGCTCTCCAGAAAGGTTGGATGAGTTCACAACTCCACCAACTATGTATTATGAACTGGGACTTCTTGATACCAAAGTCAATGGTTGCATTCATTGGGCCACCCAGCCACCTCAGAATTTTTCACATTTAGTAGTTATTGTTAATGGAATTTCTCTTTCTAACTTTTCATCCTGGTTTTTGGAGGTAACTGCATAGAAATGTTGATGTTTTGTGAATTTATTTTATAACTTGCTGCTTTATTGAAGCCATGATCTTGATTTAGTGAATCTTTGGGGTTTTCTAAGGAGCCGATTTTTCTGTATGCAAATATCTCTTTTTGACCAAAGTCTATACCTTTAATTTTTCCCCTCTTCCTTATGGTTATAAATGGTATCTCAAGAACTAGGTCAAAGAGACATGAGGAGAGGGGCAATCTACCACTCTTTCTCCTTCACCAAATGACCACAAATAGACCACAAACTAAGAAATTTTGTCTGATTCATAAAGAATCAAAAGAGACAGCAGATGATAGGGTGTGGGTGTAGACTGCACAGGAAACTGTATTTTTGACACACTCTTTCCAGATCCCATGGCAAAACAGATGACTTCACATCATTCAATACAAAGCAGAGGTCCTAGTGTCAAAAAGAAGTAATGACATCTGGAAGGATAATGCCTATCCTGTCTATCCACCAAATCCTTGAGCATCATATTTGGTTGGCAGTTGGGGCTTCCGTGCCCTTCAGCCTTTGATGGTCATGGGCTTTCATTCAGGGCTGTTTGGCTGATTCGAGTACTGGTAAATGTGAGCAAATAAAGAATACAAGCATGGGATATGGAAACTTTTAGAAAAATAGCAGGTAGGCAAGAAGAGAGAGTTAGATCAAATTTAGTATGCCACAAAGGACCCTTTTGAATTTCAGTAAGGCCCTTAAAACTCTAGGGCTTTGGGAATCATTTCAGTGTCCTATGAGCCCCAGGAGCAAGTAAGGGGACAAAAACTTAATGTAGAGGATCAATCTGGATACCAGTGTCCACTGTTCTTTATTTATAAAAGGTTTGCATTTTTCGTGTATTCAAACTTACTTTTTTTGTAAAGACCAAGGAAACTTTCCTACAGTATTTCTTCTTTTTTAATAATACACACTTTAACCATTCAGATTTGGCTGAGGCAAGACTGAAATGTTCAGACGTGGCAGGGAACAGTCAGATACTCTGTTTCTGATTGAGGGCATACACAAATCATGGAAACTATGAATTTTATCCGAAGCCCAAATTGGCGTTCTCTTGCCCACAATAACCTCGGAGACGATTGCATTCCCAGACAACTGAGTGATGCTGACAGACAGAGTTCTTTACCTCCTATTCGAGGTGGACAGTTTGGGTTTTTTTTTTTTCCTGTTTTGCTGAATAAACGACGTTACTTCCTCTCGGAGCTGCACAAGCCTGCAGTTCACTACACGATATCTGGGTAGAGAGGGTAAGACTTCTTGACTTTCTATTGATACCTTAAAAAATAGACCTTCCCAAACCTTTGTAGTTTGAAACTTGTGTATATTAGTTACTGTTGCTTCCTTTTGTTGTTTTGGGGTTTTTTTTCTTACCTACTGGGGGGGGGTATTTTCTCATGGAAGACTGGAGACTTCAGGGAAGTGTTATCTATGTGTGCAGTTCATTCACTCTGTAAGCGTAAGTGGTTAAAATGCTCAACTAATATTGGCTGCATGCTTCGCCTAAGGAAATGGGACTGTCTGGAGAGAAAGTTCTTTTCTCTACGATGTAATTGACATATAATTGACATAGACCAGGAGGCCAGCATAGTTAAAATAAACACCGTTTCTATCAACAAGCCCATGTAATAGTTCAGTTTGAGAGCATGGCTGGTTAACAGGACTTTCTGAGAGGCAGGAGAATAAGCTGCCCCATAGAAACTGAAATCTGATGTTTAGGAAGAAGCCTTCAAATAGCAAAAGCCATTTTCATTTCTAGACTGTGTCATTTAAGAAAGTTCATGATCGGCATATTCCTTCCACTGGGGCATATGAAGTGACTGCATTCTGGGGTGGGGCAGCAGGGCTTCAAATAGCGAACAGATTCTCACCAAGTTTGAGAATCCCAGCTGTCAGATGGCTGTGGGACTGATTCTCAGCTTACCCTGAGAATTTTCTTCTCCTATATTTATAAATTGTGAGTATGGGAAACAATTTCAGATGAGAATCCTGGGCTTGCCTGCCTCTGTTGAGAGATTCCTTTCATTTTCCATACTGGGAATGTTCAAATCTGGCACTGTCTGTTCTTAATAGTGCTAATTTCACGCTTGGGGTATGACTATAAACTCTCAAGTGGTGCAGGGCATGCAGAATTATATTTGGTCCTATTTGTGGGGTCATAAGCTTTATTGTGAGATCACTAAAACCTTCTCATACTTTGGGTTTTTCATGAGAAACAGCTGGTGGTGGGGAAATGATCAGAGGGCCCAGGTTCAAATCTTGGTTCTGCCATCCCTAAATTGCATGACCCTGAACTTGGCTATAATGACTTTGGCAAACCCCTATACCTCTCTGGGCTTCAGTTTCCTCAATCTGTTGAAAGAGGGTATTGGATAAGATGACCACCTAGATACCTTATAGTTTTAAATTTCTGACCATCAAGTACTTAAGATCTTCGAGCTTGAGTAGAAAGAGACCTTAGAGATCAAGTTTCCTCCATCCTTAAGACTGTAAAACCTAAAATCTTTATATGTACTAAATGACCCAGGATGAGTTTTTTAAAATGTTCAATTCTCTTCTTAGTCAATACTAGTACAGTAAAGTGGGTCATTTGGCATTTGAAGGTCAAATGTTGAATCAAGGAAGGAACAGAACTGCCTTCCAGAAACCCAATACGAATGGAACAGCTGTGTGCAATGTGAGCATGAGTCACACTGCAGCCCTCTCTGCACCATAGCCCTTGCTAAGTGGGCCCCCGAAATCTGAGATCTGGAAATCTGCTCCACCTAATCTCTATGACCACAAGTCCAGGTGGGGCTCTTCCTCCATCTAAGGGCAATTCAGAGTCATTCAATCAAACTGGAAAGCAGCTGGAGGGTCTGGTCCTTCGGGCACCATCCGGAGAGATTGCTGAGGTTAGCAAAGTGCCCCTCCCTGACCTTGTCCCCCCAAAGGAATCTCCCCCAGTGAGGGAAAAATGGTCCAACTCAGCAGACTCAAAGATTCCAGCAGCGCTTCCTGTTCTAGTATACACCCATGGGTGGGTTGGCTTCTTAACTGTTCTTTCCTTAGACCTGGAGAAGACATATCCCGAGGAATCTCCACTCCCAAATCCTCCTTACTACATATACCCCTGAACCTTTGCTTTCTACAGAGCTAAAGTGGGTCACAAATTTGGGCTGGAAGACCTCTTTGGAATCATAAAGGCCAGTTATTTTACAGAGGAGAAAACTGAGTCTCTTAGAGAAAACATGTTCAAGATGAAATAGCTCATGAGTAAGTGGCAGAGCCAAGCTTCCCACTCAGATTCTCTCACCTCCAATTCTACTGCTCTTTCTATTATACCATGCTCCTATAGGACCAAAAGGAACACATTATCAAGCAAAGATCTTGAGATATTTGCTCCAATCCCCTTTATTTTACAGATCATAGAAAAAAGAAAAACTGGGGACAAACGAGGGGAAATGATTTGCCCAAAATGGCAGAGTTCATTCATGAAGCCAAGTTGACCAACTCCAAATCTACTATTTTGCCTTTAGACCATGTTGCTTGGGCAAGGCAGTTTGCTAAGAATGGAAACGAATGTTTACCTGTGGTATCTGGGTAACCATGTCAACATACTTCCCACCAGGGCCAGCCTGTTTATATAGACAGCTGTTTATATGATAGAATCTCAGGGGTAACAAAATGTCTGACCCAGTGCTTGAAATTCCAACATTAAAGAATAATCCCTTTAGGGGAAGGGGTTTTCAACTTGGGGTCTGTGAACTTTAAAAAAAATATATATTGATAATTCAATTTCAGTAATTCAATTTTTATGCAATAGGTTTCCTTTTGCCATCTTATATATTTTTTGTATTTAAAAATATTCATTTTTTGGAGAAAGGTTTTTTTTTTTACTTTTAGGATAAACATTACACTTTTCTTCTTCCTCTTTTAAAGCACAGATACCCCTGAATTGGAATATTGTCACTAATTCCTTAGAGGACAATTAGACAATTATTGATCTCATTGGTTTTCTCCCAATGAGAAAGTTGGGGCAACAGAAAGCACTCACCCTTTCTTGATACAGGAGAGGAAGATAGATCAAAGAGACAGAGGTAGTCCAAGTCACAGTGTAGTTTTGAAGATACAGTACTAAACTTGTAGTTGGGATGACCTGAGTTTGAATCCTGCTTCAGACACTAGCAGCATGACCCTGGGTAAGTCATTTAACCGTTCTTAACCTTAATTGTATCATCTGTAAAATGGAAGGATTGGACTGGTTGAACTCCAAGGGAATTTCGAGTTCTGTATCTATGATCCCAAAACTGCAGCTGTCAAATCCACTGTGCTTCCTATTATGCCACTCTGCCTACCCATTTCCAAAGGCCAGGCATGACCATTCAGCAGAGGTGAAGCACAGTCACTTCTTGGCATTAGCCTAGGCCACCATCTGTTCTTTGATGAAGCTACCCAGTCTTTCAAATCTCGTTTCCTGAGTGTCTTGCTCCAGTGCCCCTTTTCTAACACAAGGTTCAGTCCAGTGATCACAAAGGCAGCGCTTGTTTTTCTGAGAAGTCTCCTGGGGTTTCTGTGATTATGCTTCAAAGAGAACAGCCGATCTTGAGTTAAAATGGAAACAAAGTAGAAACCTATTTTTGCAAGGGTGGTCTGGCTGGTCTGATGAGAGAACAGCAGTTGATTGGCAAGACTTTGGAGCTCTCCAAGAGGTCTCCATAGGACTTTGCAGGTGGATAACCACAGAAAAGCCTTTCTTGGTCTGTTTCCCCAGTGACTGTCTCTTTCTCCTAGTGTGGCTCAGCAAGGCCAACCTTAGCAGTAGGTATAGTTAGTGGCTGACTGCATTGTGTGATTTGAAGAGACTCAGTCTCCACTATCACCCCCTGAACTGTTTCTTAAATTCTTAGGTCCATAGAGGAATCATAGGATTAAGAGCTGGGAGGAACTGCTCCCCCCCCCCGACATACTTTCTAGTCTAGGAATTCTTAAACTGGAGTCTGAACGTATTTACATATATATGATATGTATATATCTCATATATATATATATATATATATATATATATATATGACAGCATTTCAATATCATTAGTTTCTTTATAACAGATATATTTTATTTTGTGCATCTAACAAGATTCTGAGAAAGCTTCTACAGGGATCCCTGACACAAAAGAGCAAAGAACTGCTGAAGTGCCTCTCAAATGCTTTGATTCTGCACGAGGAGTGCTTACAAACTGGAGTCAAACAACTCCTTGTCCCAAGGACACCACTATTTCTCAGCAACTAAGGCATGGTCTTCCCTCAATGGGGAACCATTAGCAACTTTATTTTAAGCAGAATATAACAAAGGGCTAACTGGCTTCAAAGGAGATACTGGGAGTTGGAACTTTTGACTCTTCAATCTCCCCTCTTGATAATGACTAGCTGTGTAACCCTAGTTGAATCACTTCTCCACTGTGGGAGGCAATCTCCTTCTCTGTAAAATGTGGGATTTGAGAAATCACCAGAAGATTCTGTTTCTTTGAAGTTTTTAGTAAAAGAAATCCTTGGGGCAGCTAGGTAGTACAGTGGATAGAGCACTGGTCCTGGAGACTAGATGACCTGAGTTCAAATCCAGTCTCAGACACTCAATAATGGCCTAGCTGTGTAACCTTGGGCAAGCCACTTAACCCCATTGCCTTGCAAAAACAAACAAAAGAAAAGCAAAAGAAAACCTTAGCAATAGTAACAATGCAGTATTCTATTATACATAATATTTAGAGTAGAAAAAGATCACAAGCCACCTCAGTTTCCTTTTCTTTTGGATTAGATGATCTTTAAGATCTAAGTCCTATGACCCAACTCCCTTCAAAATTTTATAAAGGAGGAAAAAAACTATGGCCCAGAGAGGGTAGTTAATTTGACCAAGGTCATAAAGATAATAAAAGACAGAGTTGATATTTGAATGTAGGTTCTCTGACCCTAAAGACAGGGCTCTTGTCACTAGACCTCAAATGCCTTCCCTCCATTGTTCTACTACAGAGGAAATGGCATACCCAGGCACTCCAGAGTAGCCCTACCCCGTGATCTCCTTCTCCCTCCTTTCCGGGGTCCCTGCTTCCTGTTGCTAGGCTATAAAGAGGCTTGGAAGGATAGTTATCTAGCAAGTCTCAGTAAAAGCCAAAAAGGGTCAATACAAGTTCATCCATGTGGGTCCCCAGTGGAATAGAATTGACCCCTCTACTGGCCTGCAAGACCCAGGTCAGTGGGCCTGGAGTGAGAAGGAAGTAATAACATTCCATATACTGGCCTTATGGTGGGGAGCCCTGGATTTTATCTCTTCCTGCAGCTGTAAAGCAGACAGATCCAACCTTGGAAAGGGGTTCTTAGGGGACTGGAGAACTATTTGCTTCTGAACTTCAATGAATGAAGTTGGTGTAGTGTGAGAGATACAGCTCCCGCTGTGTCTGGGTCAGAGCTAGCTCTCCTGTGTAGCCTGTTGGGCATGTAAGGGTAGGTAAGGCCAAGTTATGACTGTATATAGAGATACCAACTCTAAAGACCCAAATAATCAGCAAGGGACTTTTTCATATTTGAACAGGTAGGCAGCTGATTCAAGGGTCACCGATTTCTTGCAGCCCTCAGATAGTTCTTCTGCCCACTGGGCATTGCTGCCAGATATTTGTTAGTAGTCATTCCTTTGAGTTAAGGCATTGCTTTGACCTTGCTCAAGCTTTTAAAATGCAATGTCAAATAATGGCCCAAGTGGTGCTAGAGTAGAGAAGATCTGGTTTGAATTCCATCTAAGATATTACTCACATGACCTTGGACAAGTCCCATAACTTCTCAAGGTCTTAATTGAACTCAGTGATTCCTAAGGTCCCTGCTAATTTGGGATCTAAGATCATCTGATCCAATATGTGTGTATTTTGGGTATAGGTATATAAAAATATATAGGTGTATGATGTGTATAGTATATAAAATATGTATGTATGCATGTATGTATGATATGTGTGCATGTCTATATGCAGATTTGGTCTAAGAAGTAAGTCTGGAACAAGGAAAAGATAACTGTATTCTATAGGCATTCCTGCACTGTAGAAAATGAGGCAATGTTTGTTGGCTCAAGTTGTGCAACCTCTTTCTTTTCTAAATTGGAAAATTATGGGCCACAGAATCAAGTGGCTGTCCCCAGGACTAATAGATAATCATCATTCAGATTTCAAGAATACTTGAAGGTTTACAAACTACCTTGCCAGAAAGGACCCCTGCTATTTGATTTTTTTTAGTTTTTTTTTTTTTTGCAAGGTAAATGGGGTTAAGTGGCTTTCCCAAGGCCACACAGCTAGGTCAGCTAGGTAATTATTAAGTGTCTGAGGTCAGATTTGAACTCAGGTCCTCCTGACTCCAGGGCCGGTGCTCTATCCACTGCGCCACCTAGCTGCCCCTGCTAGTTGATTTCAATGTTGTTATTGGACCCATTTTGCATCTGACGACACAGAGGCTCCAAGACGGGAGATGTCCTACCTAAGATCTCAGTTAGTAAGTTGCAGAACTAGAATCAGATTCCCCCACCCCTACCCCTCACATAAATGACCACTTGTTGAAATTCAATTCAGTTTTTAAAAATTGTATTATGTACCTTCTATGGACCGGACAGGATGTGTGCTAAGTGATGCAAAAATGAAATAGTTCCTGACCTCAATGAGCTTACTTTCTATGAGAATTTTGGAATTTATCAGGCATCAAGAAGGATCCAGCTAAGATGTATGTTTTTCCAGTGCCATATCCCTGCCCCCCTTGTCTTCCTGTTTGTTAGTACAGTCAGAATTCCATAGTCTCAGCTCCCTATTGCCTCTGTACCCAACCCATTCTTTCACTGACCATTGTCCATAGTAGGCATGACCTCCTTACTAAAGAGGTAATGTGAATTCTCATGCTCATGTACAATGGGAAAGGCCCAACCCCTGCTGCCTCTGGGCCATAGCCCAGTCTCCCATGTCACTCATTGGGCCTACTCGGGTAGGGGAGCCAAAGATATGGCTGTGTACATGTGGGGGCTTTACCAAGGTACATGTAGTTTCCCTAGGCTTCCTTTTCCTCAACTCTCAAATGGGAGGTCACATGAAATAAACTAAAAATGGAAAATGAAAAGATAAAGGAAACTGGGCTAAGCTTAGAGTCAGGAATGATCTGGGTTTGAATTTTAGCTCCCATACCTTGTAACCATGGGCAAGTCTGTGCCCTCTTTGAACCTCTGTTTTCTCCTCCATAGGACAGAGATAACAACATTTGTATAGGGAAAATCCTTTAGAAGTTCTAAAGCATCAAAGACATGGAAGCCAGTAGTGATCTACAGCTACTTGCTGTGGCTGTAGGGTTATGGCCCAACTTACAAGAGACCATGAATGTGAAAGTGAAAAGGAAAGGAAGGTTGTTATTATTTTCAGCATTAGAGGGAGCAAGAGAGGCAACTCGCCACCTATTCCTTCTAGTGAAAGTAGAGATAGGTGCCAGTCTTCGATGACCCAGTAGGGGCAACAGCCAGATTTGTTGGCTTCCTGTGCCCAAGGGCCTTTGGTGAGCTGTTCTGAGCAGCTGTCCAGAGTCCTGCCTGGTGATTATTATAGGATATTTTACTGCCTTGGAAGAGAACTGGAAACTAGAGGATGTGGGCTCCCGTCTAGACATTTCGCCATCTAACTTGAAGCTATTTGCAGGTCCAGTATTTGAGGAATGGCTGAAGGTTACGTAAGATGAATGGGCCTTTCAACATGGCAAGTGTTTTAGAAATCCTGGAGAATATAGACCTGAAACTGGGCAGAAAGCAAGCCGGGATATTTGGGAAGAGCTCATGCAGCTTGGAGACACAGAGTCAGTACTGGACATTTTCGTTCCTGGAGCAAGGAGCCTGAATCTCCCGCAGGGCACAGTGACAAGGGATGGGGTTCCTGAGGTATCACCATAGTCATCTGTTTTTGTTGTTCAGTTGTGTCTGACTCCTCATGACCCCATTCGGGGTATTCTTGGCAAAAATCATTGGAATGATAAGCCATTTTTCTTCTCCAGCTCAAAATCATTGGAATGATAGGCCATTTTCTTCTCCAGGTCATTTTACAGATGAGGAGACTGAGTCACACAGAGTGAAGGGTCACACAGCTAGGAAGTGTCAAAGGCCAGATTTGAACTCAGATTTTTCTGTTTCCAGGCCCAGCACTCTAGCCACTGTGGCTCCATCTGGGTCCTCCTTTTTAGCTTGTAGCTTCTTTTTAAGATCTTAGTTTGCTAACTAGGTGCTAAATTTAGGTGTTTCCATGGTACTGAAGGACTGCAGGTGCTGCCTTTGTTCTCTAAGGCTCCCATACCATCCGGGGACAAAGGTTTAGTTGCCCTAACCTAGTTATTTCTTGTTTGAACAGACATTTCTAGATCCAGGCTCTCACAGATGAATGGTGGACATGTGGGATTGGAGGGGCAATATGCAGTCTGGGGGTTATATTATGGGAGCCCTACCCTCCTTGGTGGGGTCCTGAGGTAGACACAAAATAAACCCATTAATCTCTTCCTCCATCACTATGGTATAAGGTTAAATTCTGGGTCATCAAACTTTTTAGACTTGTAGAATCAAAGAATTTAAAGTTGGAGGAAACCTTCTGAGATCCCCTGATCTAATCTTTCTACTTTACAAAAGGGGAAACTGAAGCCCAGGGAGGGAAAGTGACTTGCTTAAGGTCCAAGAGGGGCTCATTTTCAAAAGGGAAATAAAGACTTCTTGTATCTCAGCCCTTGCAACTTGGGCACTACACCTGCCATGACAGGTCTAATGACCTGGGTCCTAGGAGGTAGCAGCAAGCTAGCTGTCGGTTATTTGCTTGTGTATCGATCATGGGCCGGGGAGAGGGGGAAGAGGCAGACTTAGGACAGTCAGTGCCAACTCCATTCTGGGCTTCCTGGACCCCAGACTCTCTCTGCATATCCTCCAACTCCAATTTGCTGCAGATTTCTCAAAGGTGAAGGAGAACAAGTTGGTTGCTCACAGGTTGAGACAAAGCGCTTTCTTTCTCCATGTGCCCCAGAGCATAACCTAGTATCTAGCATATAGAGTAGGCACTTAAAAACACTTGTGGAATTAAATTGAAGGGGAGGCAGACCCTGCCAGAACTTCCTTTTCCTCTTTCCCCAGTCCCAAATCTGACCTGTAAGTGAGCTATGCATTGTTGGGTCCTGTGTCTATAGGCACGCACGCACGCAAATGATCTGCTAATGCTATAGCTAACAGGAAAAGCGGGCTCTTTGGGGAGTTGTTCTTGGCAACCCAGCATGTAGCCATATGCCACCGGATTTTGTGTGCTTGGGAAGATGGATGTATAGTCCCGGAATCTGGGACATGGAAGGGGGAACCCACCTGAGGGGCAATCAAGTCTAGCCCATCTCTGATTAGGACTCCTCTCAGTGTCTCCTGATCTCTCCTTGCATTCCTCCATTGACGGGAAACCCACTGTTTCTTGAGGCAGCCCACTGTCCTTTGGGACACTTCATATTGTTAGTGTTAAGTTGGAGGCGGGGGATGGGGGGGTTTCTTCCCCTTACATCAAGCCTAAATGTACCTCTTTGTAATTTCCACTCATTGTTCCTTGTTATGCCTTCTGGGACCAAGTCTTTCAAATCCTTGAATGAGTCCTGACCTGCCATCTCCCCTCCTTCTGAATCTGCTCTCATCTAGGCTAAGCATCTCCATCCAGATCCTTCCAACAGTCCTCATATGGCATAATGTCCCATCCTCCCTACTTTAGACACTCTCTAACTTGTATCTGCTGTGCTATTCAGAACAGGGTCCAGTACTCCATATAGACTTTGACTAGGGCCCTTTCCACCAATCCGCCTCGACACTAGGCATCTCTTAATGCCACCTAAGCTGACATTCACATTGTTGTGTGCCACATCCCACTCATATGGAGCTTGTGTACCGCTAAAACTCCCAGACCTTTTGGGGAGTGCTTTGAGTCAGGCCTCCCCTATTTTGTACTGTGAAGTTGATTTTTGAACATCCAAGTACAAGACTTTTGCATTTATACCTACCAAATACTATATTTGACCTTTAAATCATTCGTTTTTCACAACACATCAGGATGTACCAGATCACTGCAACAATCTGGTTGTGAAAGACACCACCTAAGTGACCCCTTTGACTTGCGTCAGTCTAAAAACTCAGGTTACTGGGTCCTGGAGAAGCCTGTGAAATGCATCTGAGTTGGGGTTGGGTTTTTCTTTCGACAGTCCCAGCTCAACTACTGGCTAATTATTAAGGCCCCTCCCCTCTTGAAACCTCAGTTTTCTCATTTGTCAAATGAAGGGGGATCAGATGCTTCCACCTCTTAATGCTGATGTATGGTTCTGATTGCACTTTTTATGTACAGGACATAGGACATGCCTGGGCCCATGGTAGGTGCTGTGGGAATACTGAAGAGAAGAATGTGATTCAGTCCCACTCCCAGGAAGCTCACTTTTGAGGGAGACGAGATCAATATCGGTGGAATGGTAGTACAAGACAGTTTAGCATCAAATGATGCCTGTCGTACAGACTCCATTTGCTATCAGAGTGTAGAGCAGAGTGGAAAATGAAGACTTCCTTTGAGAGGCAAGTTTTATATCCAAATCAGGGAGCAGGTTTCAGACTTCAAAATCACTTCACCTTAGATTTTTCAGGGCCAAGTTTTTCGTCAACCTTTAGAATCAGATTACTAATGAGAAGTTTACTTCACCTCCCTGAGCCTCAGTTTCCTCAGCTGTAAAATAAGTGTTAGACTTATGATTAGGTCTCTGGTTTATCATCACCATACACAGAGAGGGTGAGCTGAGTGGACCAGCATACCCTGGGGTGAGCCGGGAAGGGGAAGTTTCAATAATAAAAACTTGTTGCTATATCTACGGACATCCAGCCCATTCTATGCACATCTGTGATTAACATGTAAGTGGTGAGACTTGAATAAGTCTCTGTCTACTCAATAGAGGGGTTGAAATCATTGGTCTCCAAGTCCCTTACAGCTTATCTCAGTCTTATTAAAATATTGTACTTTTTTGGATGAGGGTAGGCGGGATCTAGCATTCCCACTCTGAAACATTTTACCATCAAAGTTAGTGACTGCAAATGGAACTTTAGAATGTCTTTGGAAAATGGACATAATTTCTACATGATTTTTAAAAAATTTAAATAAAACTGACATAATTCCTACATGATTTTTAAAAACTTTTTTAAATTTAAATAATTTTTTTTTTTTAAAAATTGCATCAGAGTTGAAAGGGACAAGTTTTATTGAATCCATTTCTCCCATTTGACAGATGAGAAAACTGAGGTCCTGTGTAGGGTGACTTTCCTAGAGTCACCCAGGTCTAAGGTGCCAGAGGCAGCTT
This sequence comes from Macrotis lagotis, assembly GCF_037893015.1. Lineage (NCBI taxonomy): Eukaryota > Metazoa > Chordata > Mammalia > Peramelemorphia > Peramelidae > Macrotis > Macrotis lagotis. The sequence continues at coordinate 50,019,665 of NC_133666.1, forward strand.
CAAAGTCAGATGCTGAGACTACATTTTGGCATGATGCTCAACACACACACACACACACACACACACACACACACACACATTATACACATAAATGCCCATAAGCACACACATATAAAGACAGACACATGCATCTGTGTAGATGCATATTACTTGTAGATACATATGTGCAGATACAAATATATTGATGCATATGTAGATAAAATATAAACATGTATGTATATTATGTTTTAAATATCTATTCATACATATTTAATCTGTATGTCATATACATGCATCATGTACATGTATGATACATGTGTACCCACATGCCATATTATATGTGGCATAAACTATATTGTATATATAGTGTGTGATCTGTGTTCTTTAGATCATGTATGTAGTGTGTACATGTGTGTGACCATATGTCCATATATGTGGAGGTGTGTATATTAGAATAAAGATGAAAGCTTTGAGATGTTGCCTTTGTCTTGGGACACCTCCCAGGGTACCTTGAAGATAGTATGTGTCCATCAGATTTGTGTTGAATGAATGGATGTGGCTTGGTAGCAGAAAGGCTGGTCTTGTTGTGGGGATCCCTGGCTATGGCCCTGGACTGATCACTGAACCTCTTGATGGCCCAGTCAACTGGAAAGTTGTCAGTTTCAGGGAAGGGACTGAACTGCAATGGCAGAAGGACCCCCCCCCCCAACTCTACTCCTTCCCACAGGACACAACTCCTTAGCTAAACCTGCTGAAAAAAAAATGAATTTGAGTTGATTGGAAAAGAAACTCCCCCAGAATGCCTTGCAAAAACTTCTGTTCTTGTGGTTATAAGGGTGTCGGCACTTCTCAAAATGACTTCTCCTTTATTAGAGAAGATAATTATATATAGCTTCTCTTAATGCCCCAAATGACCCAATGTACCGTGGCTCACTTGTGACATCCGGTGGACAATCCAAATAGCACAGTTTAACGGCATTCCCCTCCTTTAAATTCCTTCCCCATACATTGCAATGGCTTCTCCAGCTTCATTTCTTCCTAATTTGGAGGGCAGCTAGCTGGTGCAGTGGATAGAGCACCGGCCCTGGAGTCAGGATGGACCTGAGTTCAAATCTGTCCTCAGACACTTCATAATGACCTAGCTGTGTGACCTTGGGCAAGTCATTTAACCCCATTGCCTAAAAAAAAAAGTTTTTCCCTTTCCTGGGCAGCTAGGTGGCACAGTAGGTAGACACCAGCCCTGGAGTTGGGAGGACCTGAGTTCAAATCTGGCTTCAGACACTTCATAATTGCCGAGATGTGTGACCTTGGGCAAGTCATTTAACTCCATTGCCTTCCAAAAACCAAAAAACCAAAAAAAAAAACCCATTTATTTCTAATTCTTGCTACATATATACTTATTGAGAGCTTATCTAGCCCATTTGAAAGATAAAGAAACTGAGGCCAGAGAGGGGGAGAGAACTGTCTAAGGACATATACAGGTTATTCTTATTAGTTTCATAGAAATCAACTGTTGGCAAAATGATTTTCAGAGCTATACCCTTTGGTACTGAAAGATCATCTATTTTGCAGATGTGAAAATTGAGGCCCAGAATGTGGAAGGGACTTAACCTCAAGGCCACACAAGTAATGAATTGTAGAGCCAGGATTTGAACTAGTGTCCAAACCTGATGTTCTTCTAGTTTTAAAAGTCTAGAAGGCAGTAAATTCAAGTTCAAGACATTTAAGTGATCCCTGCTTCTTTTTCCAATCAAGATACCACTACACATGTATACTCACATCTGGGATCTGTATTTCATCACTGTGGATATTCCCTCCACAGTCCCAGATTGCAGCCCTTCTGTGTGCATGAGCTTCTAAAACTGGTGGAGTAAAGCCATCCACCACCTTGCAGCCAACCCTCCCTGACTTGAACTGAAGTAATCCTCGAATCCCAGCCATTCAGTCCATGGCCAGGCCAAAGACGAAGCCTTCCCAACTATAGAGGCCTTGCTGAAACATGTGCCCCAAGAGCAGAGCCTTGGAGAATTCAGTCACCTCCTCCTCAATCCAAGGCATCAAGGGATCTGAGAATGAAGGACATTAGTGAAAGAAGAGGCACACACACGAGGGAAATTCAATAGCAAGAGAAAACAGGGGATAAGTAAATGCAGAATGATTGGAACAGATGATAAGCACTATTGGCTTTCAGCCAAAGGTGAGATCAGTGGGGTTAGGCTCATTCAGGAAGGGGTCGAGAGCAGATGGTTCTGGAAGAATGGGTCGGAATTGTCTCAGCAGAGACAAGGTGAGGAAGGCGTGGGGATAGCAGGAAGATCACTGCACTAGAAAAAGACTAGGGTTTGACTTCCCAGCTCTGCCATTGGCTGGTGAGGCCAGAATGTTCACCTTTCTCACTTGTGGTTTCCTCTGTTGAATGGGGACAAAATATCTGTCTCCCTCATTGTACAAGGTCATTTGTGGGAAACAATTGAGATTGTGTATGTGAAAAGGAATTTAGAAAATATAACAGTTCTATTATCATTGACTTCTTCCCCCTGACCCTTTTAAAATGCAATTTTCTTATCACTTAACAAGTCTTTATTTTCTCCCCTGTCTATCCCTTTCCCCATCTGGAAAACAAACCAAAGCCTTGTAACAATAGGTCAAGTAAAACATATTCCCATTCTGGTCATATTCAAAACCATATGATGTCTCATTCTGGTGGGTGACATTTCTTTATCATCAGAGGCTAGACTTGGAGTCAGGAAGACTTGAAATTATTCTGCTTCAGGCACTTATTTCCTATGTGTTCCTGGGCAAGTCATTCAATCTCTCTATGCCTTGATTTCCTCATCTTTAATATGGACTACCTATTTCACAGGCCTTGAGTAGTAAATGAGCTAGCATCTGTAGGGGGCTTGGCAAACTTTAAAGAAATATATAAAAGCTAATATTCATAGTGGCTTTTTATTAGAATTTTGAAGTCTTTCAGAGTTGGCTTTCTTTACATTATTGTTGTTCTTGTATGAAAAGTGGTCTCCGGGGGCAGCTAGGTGGCACAGTGGATAGATCACCAGTCCTGGAATCAGGAATACCTGAGTTCAAATCCAGCCTCAGCCACTTAATAAGTACCTAGCTGTGTGGCCTTGGGCAAGTCACTTAACCCCATTGCCTTGCAAAAAGAAAAATAACCCTAAAAAAAGTTGTCTCGGTTCTGCTCATTTCATCATATAAATTTTCCTGGATTTCTCTGAAACCATTCATTTCTTTATTTCTTCTAATATAATAACAAACCCATGTAATTAGCATTTAAATAGCACTTTCAGGTTTACAAAGTATTTTCCATCATGACACTCCTATTAAGTAATTATTAGAGGTAGTGTTATCCACCTTTTACAGACAAACAAACTGAGGTTTTGCAAGATGAAGTGACTTGGGCGGCTAGGTGGCATGGTAGATAGAGCACCAGCCCTGGAATCAGGAGTACCTGAGTTCAAATTTGGCCTGGGACACATAATAGTTACCTAACTGTGTGACCTTGAGCAAGCCACTTAAGCCCATTTGCCTTACAAAACCCTAAAAAAAAAAAAAGATGAAGTGACTTGTCCAAGGCCATGCAGCTAGCCAGTGTCGGAGGCAGGATTTGAACTCAGGTCTTCTCGACTGTACCTTCAGCACAAGTCTGCCTTGTTTTCCATACAGGCCACACAGTAAGAATACACCGGGTGAATGTAGGTCTCCCTGCTTCCTAACCTTCAGGGGAAGCATTTGCTCCTCTTTCAAATTCCTCTGATCGAATCCTCTCTGTTCTGAATACAGATAACAAAACATTTCTGGCCTGGGTTTGATGGCACTGTGGCCTTGGTCATTCTGGTTGATTCAGTAACTGACTTCCAAGCACTAAACACTCCAGGATCCCTGGTCAATGGTCAATTCAGTTACGCAGTGAATTCCCATCCCCACCCCACCCCCCAAAAAGTCAGGCAGGCGGAGGTTTTGCCTGAATTGACTGGCTGTTTGCCTGAATGGCCCTATTAATTCAGGCTGAACAGTCTAAGAACCCCTGGCGACACAGTCTGTCTTCCAGGACAAACCTGGGCTTTGCCTCAGCTGGGGTGCCTTTCACCTCTCTGATTTTGACCTGATTCTTCCATTAAATGGGGATAAGAGCATCTGCCCTGCTGGTCACCCGCCCAGGGCCTCAAAGGATAGCTCACATGGAAAATGAATGAATCGGGACTCTGTCCATTTGGGAACTTTGCTCTGTAACTTGCAGAGTAACTGTGGGCCCCAAAGAACTTCATCCTCCTGGGGACATTCTGGGGCTGAGCCCCTCCAGAGCCCCTGGGCCCATATCCCAATGATTCCTTTCCAGGAGCTATGCTCTGCCATGGCCTTCATTGACAAAGCTTTGAGAGAATCCCCATGTCACCAAGATGCATTGAGAGAGGGCTGGGAGAGAGAGAGAGAGAGAGAGAGAGAGAGAGAGAGAGAGAGAGAGAGAGAGAGAGAGAGAGAGACAATCCTAACACTTAAAAAACAAACCATTGGCATCATTAGGTAAAACAACTCGTGGATTGACCGAATTATTCACTTTTCAATTGACTTTTTAACTGTTGAGTAAACAGATACAACTTCAGAGTATCTCGAAAGAAATATTTTTCCCTACACAAGTCACAGTCAAGGGCAGAGCTAATTCAGACTATATATTGACTCTAGATCTCAGGGCCTGCTTATTTTTAATCAATCTCGCCTTCTTTTTTAGTTCTCCCTAATTTTAATTCTATTTACAGTAAACAGAAAGTATTGGTATCCTTTCATTTCTACAAATTTAAAGGGGCAACTGGATGGCACAGTGGATAGAGGTCTAGACTGGGAATCAGGAAGACGTGAATTCATATATTCATATCCGGCCTCAGCTCTACACAATCATTTAATCTTTGTCTGTCTCAGTTTTCTCATCTGTAAAAGGGGGGATAATAGGCTATCTCATTGGTAGCTATTACAATGATCTGTAAAACTTACTTTTCCTAAAATGAAAAATATGGGGGAGAGCTACTGCTTGGCCTTTAAGCTCGAACCAATGAAGAATATTGGCGTTGTTGCTGGCCCTAACCATTCATAAGTAGGTATTTAAGAGTACTATGGACAAGCACCATATTATAAAAGGAGTTGTGATTAACCTAGAAAGAAGCCTTAGGGGGCAAGCATTTTCATCAATAAATGCCTGGGTTGTAGACCAGAATTTCCTACCAAATGGGTTCCAGAAGTAGTGGCGGGGGGTGGGGATATAGGCAATAGTCACTTTAATTTTAGATCATCACTGACTGGGCTGGTGCTGAACCAGCCAATGACAGAAGGAGGAACAAGAATAGTTCTACCTCCATCCTATAGGCCAGGTGTCAGGCATCACTCTAAAGCTCACAAAGCTATAAAATCATGGAATTTTCATACAGGGAATAAAGTCCGTTACTGCTCCGGAGTTCTTTACTTCCAGCTGTCTCCTGTAAGTAACTGTGGTGTGAATGAGAGAAAGGTTTCTTTCTGGGGTTTTGGGGGTGGAAAAGTGCTTCCCAATACCTCAGTGTGCTAACAACATAACTGAATTGAACCATAGTTGAATCAAAATATGGGAAAAGGCCTCCATATTGTATGTAACTAGAGGGCAGACAAGGATTTATGAGTAAAGGGAAACAGATTTGGGAGCCAAGAGAAAGGAAAGACAGAGGTAATCAAGTTTAGCACCTTCATCTTACAGATGAAGAACCAGAAACCCATAGAAGGTTGAGGACTTACCTAATGTTATGTGAACAATATCAGCCTGGACTTGAACCCCGTTGCCTTTGACTCCAGTTATTACCCTCTTTCCACGATGCTTTATTGACTATAGTATGAGATAAGAGAATAGCCAAGATGAGTTGCAAAATCTATGAAACAGAATACCCCCTCCCAAATCTTTTCTGACTTCTTGGTATAGTCCTTAATATCTTATAAAAAGGTATATAGTATAATAATAATGATGATTATATAATATATGCTATTATGTATATATTATATATTACATATATATTGTACAATATATTAAAATACATTTATTGTAGAGTATTATACTTGATCATAATAGTCTAATTAGCATAAACAGTATGAGAATATTATACTATCTATAACATACTATATAATTTTTTTTTGGAAAGGCAATGGGGTTAAGTGGCTTGCCCAAGGTCACACAGCTAGGTCATCATGAAGTGTCTGAGGACAGATTTGAACTCAGGTGCTCCTGACTCCAGGGCCGGTGCTCTATCCACTGCTCCACCTAGCCACCCCAACATGCTATAATTATATAATAATAGTGTAATAAATCTGGTGATGTCTACGGAATAAAAATAGGCTCTGTTTTTGTTCCTTCTCTGGGTTTGTTTCCCTTTTGTACAAGGGGAATAATGCTAGCTGTACTCTCTACCTTATGAGCTTGTGGGGAAGATATATTGGAAACCTTAATGTGCTTGACAAAGCCGTTATTGACAGGCCCGGGACTAATGTTGTCTTCCCCTTGTTTTCTGCAGATCTTTTTTCTCATGTGTTGTTTACAGAAGCAGCATAAATATTCAAGATGGAAGGGAACAGTACAGAAGTAAATTGTGCTGGTCTTCACCTACCATTTCAGTATACCCTATATGCTATCACATACATTGTAGTCTTCATCCCAGGCCTTCTGGCCAACAGTACAGGTCTCTGGGTCTTATGGAGTTTCATCAGCAAGAAGAACAAGGCCATCATCTTCATGATCAACCTGGCTATTGCTGACCTTGCCCATGTTCTCTCTCTGCCACTTCGAATCTATTACTACATTAACCACCACTGGCCCTTTCCAAGGATCCTGTGCCTTCTCTGCTTCTACCTGAAGTATCTCAACATGTATGCGAGTATCTGTTTCCTGACATGTATTAGTCTGCAGCGGTGCTTCTTCCTTCTCAAGCCCTTCAAGGCCCGAAACTGGAAGCGCAGGTATGATATAGCCATCAGTGCCACCATCTGGATCACCGTGGGCACCGCCTGCATGCCTTTGCTTATCATGAGAAGTGACAACCTGGACAATGCCTCCAGTGAGACCTGCTTTGCTGATCTGGCAGTTCGTCCCATCACCATGGCTTCTTCCATTGCCATGATCACCATAGCTGAACTGGGAGGCTTTGTGATCCCTGTTGGCATTATTGCTTTTTGCACCTGGAAGACAATGAAATCCTTACAGGATTACCAAATGCCCCCCCAGAACAACAGTGAGAAAGAAAAAGCCTTGCGGATGGTCCTGATGTGTGCCATGGTCTTCTTCATTTGTTTCACCCCATACCATCTCAATTTCCCAATCTTCATGATGCTGAAACAAAACCTCTTTTCCAGCTGCTCCTTTAAGAAAAGCATTCTGTGTTTCCACATCATCTCTTTGTGCCTCGCTAGTATGAACTGTTGCCTTGACCCCCTGGTGTATTATTTTATGACAGCTGAGTTTCGGGATCGGTTGTCTCCCCGTGGCCTCATGAATGCCCTGTCCCGTTTCACATTCAAGAGCAACAACTTTGGCTTTAATCGAAGACAAGATGAGCTTCAAACCATTACATTCGAGCTGCTGGATGACTTCAAGCCACTTTAATCCTATTATGAGCGAGCAAAATATATTCAATTTTGCACATTGATGAGGATTGACTTAGAGACATTGTCAACCACCAATCTTTCTTAGAAAGTACTATTAAAGAAATTCAAAAATTTCTCTCATGTTTACATAAATACTTATATATGTATTGATTGGCGACAGAGAGAATGAGAGAGAGAGAGAGAGAGAATGTGAATGAGATTTCTTCACCTACACATTTTGCATATGATTGCCAGATGACTCTTAGGTATTGATCTTATCACATTGCTTCCCTACTCAAAACCTTCATTAGTTTCCCATTGCTTAATAAAATTTAAACTCCTTGGGCTAATGTTAAGGGTCCTTCATGATTTGGCCCAAACCCATTTTTTTTCAGCTGTATCTACCACCAAACCCTTTCATACACTTGATGTTTCAACCAAACTATACACACCCTGCAATCATATACCTGTCTTTTCTCAATGTCATTCTCTCTAGGTGGAATTCTTTCTTCTCATATCTAGCTAATGAAAACCTACTCCATATTTTAAGAACTCACTTAAAAATTCCACTTGCTCCATGAAGGCCTGCAGGGGATCTCTCCAATCAGAATTAGCCTCATTCTTCCCTGAACCGCAGTAACCCTCTGTGCTATTGCACTTGTTGCCTCATCATTTTTGGCATACAGATCTTGTGTCAGAGCCTCCTTCTTGACACAAATATCATAGGTACACTTTGGAGAACTATCTTCTCTGGTTCATTGCCCCACTGAGATAATCTGGGACCTTCAGCATCTGGCAAACCTCTACCTCGTTCTGGGAATGTTATCTTCCTCTTGTAAGTACAAGGGTTCATGAGCATAGTTTATTTACAGGCTAAGGGAAACAAATAACATCAAAACCCATAGAAGAAAATAATACTCAAAAGTGAGTAATTCTTCTGCCCACTTGCCCTACCCCACCCCCCAACCAGATCCAGAGAATTGGATCTCCTTTATTGCTGACAATAAAAATAGATAAAATTACATTTAAAAACCAAGTCAATATGCAGTCCAAAGAGTGCCCCAGTTTCTATTTGAGTTTGACTCTGACTTCTAGCATTGCCTTCCCTAAGGCTTTGATGAGAGTCCTTAGAGATCCATGTCTGTATGGCCCTTCTGGCTGACTTTGTAAAGTTGCTTTTCATGCCACTCTTAGTGGTAGTCCCTGGTTGTCCGTCCCCAAATCAGTTCCTTTAGCTTATATTTCCTCCAGTTCTCTTCAGCTCCTGGAAAATAGTGGCCATCTCTTTTCCAGGAAACCAACTCTTTTCTAGAATCTCTGACAACCTACTTCATGGCTTCATTTTTGAAAGCTTCTCTTATACCTTGGTTCTGTGGCCCATGAACTGACTGACCATTCTGAGGTCTCAAGGAATCATCTCCTTTTGTACCTTACAAGTTGGTCTCTCTCCAATTTCATGCTGGCCTATAAATGACTTATCAGAGTTTGATATCTTCTCTTTCCCTGCACCCAGACTAATCATCTCCCTCCTGTGCCAGTGACTTTCATGGGTTTTAAAAATGTATGAAAGTACCCTGATCTCTCTCTAATGGCCTCGGTCTACCACCATGCCCTTGGGAACAACTGGGCAGGATTATCCTCAATCCCTGTTGCTGCTTCTTCAAATTTTTGTGGCAAAGGGTAGAGCACACACTTTCTAACCATGTAGCTACACACCAGACAAGGAAAAGGATAGACCCTGAAACCTTTGTATAACTCTTATCCATCTTTCCTACAAAATTATAAGGCTGGAACTATGTCTTCCTCGTTTGTGTATTGCCTACTCCCTACCAAGGAGCAAGCACAGTACCCTCCACTGTGTAGGTACTCTATAAATACTTACTGAATGAATGAACAGACTAAGCAATGTTATCATAAACAGAGGAAAGAATTGCAGATTTCTGGGGAGGTAGGCTTGTTCCTCATAAACATATAAAATTTTCATAAACATATTTTTCTATTTTCCTGGGACTTTGAAAAATCAAGGTACAATTCAGAAAAGAAATATAAATTAAGTCTGTTTCGTTTACATATAGAGTCAGTATTAGGGATCTTTGAGATCATCAGGGCCAACCTCCTCATTTGGCAGGTATGGAAAGTGAGACTTGCCCATAGTCACAATAGCTAGTCAGAAGCAGAGCCAGCATTCAAAGTTAAATCCTGAGAATCATGAAGCATCCCCAGGTTTAGTTTCTTTTTTTAAAAAAGATGAGCCTTGGGGGTGGCTAGGTTGCATAGTAGATAAAGCACCGGCCCTGGAGTCAGGAGTACCTGGGTCCAAATCCGGTCTCAGACACTTAATAATTACCTAGCTGTGTGGCCTTGGGCAAGCCATTTAACTCCGTTTGCATTGCAAAAACCTAAAAAAAAAGATGAGCCTTATTGGGTTTAATATTAGTCATTAAAATAATAATATTAGAAGATTTTATAATACGGGTTTATACCAAAGTAGTATTTTAACCAAAGGATTCTATTACTGCCCACAGTTTGAAAGCCCCTCCCCTCCACCACGCTTTCTGCCCCTTTCCTTGTTACAACATGGCTGCCATTTTCCCTTTCCCACTTGATGGGAAACAACCTTTGCTTAGGTTCCCTAGGGTACAAGTAAGCTAACTCTACCTTTGATTTTCGATTTCTGTTCTCAGTTCTCCATATGGAATCCTAGGATCATAGATTGAGAGCTGGGTGAAACTTTAGAGACAAACAAAATCCAGCCCTCTCATTTTACATAGGAAGAAACTGAGGCTTTGTGATTTGGTCACACAGCTAGCTAGTGACTGCCTATGGGCAAAATTGAACTCTGATCTTCCTGCCTCTTAAGTCCAGTGCCCTGGTCATTTTGCCAAGTTGGTTCTGAAACATTTGAATTTTACATAATGAATTTTTGCTTAAGTTTGAGTGCACCTGTTTCCTATTGAAAGAGTTAAGAATTACTTTGGAAAGGGGGGAGAAAAGATCCACAGGCTACTTTTATCAAAGCATTAAGACTTTGTCCAATTTTCCATTACTTTCTTCCCAGATTCTTAAAGTCTTTTCATAAACCCCAGGAAATTTAAATGGTGAGTCATATCAAAGCCCCCACAGCACTTAACATAACAAGAAATGCTGGTTGTTTTGTTGACACCTGGGGTTTCTGGGAATACATTTTCCCTTGGCTTCCAAGACTCACACTTGCCAGCACAAGTCATTGGTTATTTTTAGTTTTATAAATTATTAAAAATTATACTCCCAGAAGCAGTACTTATCTCTCTAGAAAAAGGGAATGAGTTCCAAACTGTTTTAATGATCTTGAAATGGGTAATTTTCCTCCTTGCTTTTAAGAAAATGGCTGGCGAAACTTAACTTGTTTCTTTCCCTTTGAAAAGGACTCAGTATTCCCCGTTGTGATTGTAATAGACTTTTAGATGTTAATCTTTCTTTTGGAGGCTACTGAAATGGGGAAAGTACAGTTCCTCTAAGCCACCCAGGGATCTGGTAGGTTTACAAATGAGGCCTACCCCACCACCTCTCTGGGCACCAGCTAGTAACTGAAGGAGAGGAGTTATGGGTTTGCTAACTTTGCCACCTTGTGGCCTTATCTTAGAACTGCAGCTTCATACTTCCAGCTTCCTCCTAGGACTTGGGAGAAGCAGCTGATCGATAAGTTTGGACCTTCTTGATGTTACCAAGTTGAAAACTCAGAATGTGAAAGCTGGAAGAATTCTTGGAGGCCCTCTAGGCCATTCCTCTCATCTTATGATTGGCTTCTACTTTACAGCCCAAAGAGGGGGAAGATACCTGCCCAAGATTCCAGCTGAGGTGACCAATTGTTTTTTTCTTCTCTCCCTTACTATCTCCTTCCCTCTAAACAAAGTTTCCCAGAATAGGACTGAAGCTCAATGTGTCTTTCTATCCCTGCTACACAGGACAGGATTCTGAGCATGGCTTGGTGGTTTTGAATTGGATTGGTAGACCTAAATCCAAAGCCCTTCCTCTGTTGCTTCTAATTCTACCAGAGCCATAAAAGGGGAGAGAATCAAGATGCACGCTCTTTATTAGATATTAGATACATAAATGAAAAGATCTCAGTAGTGGAGGAAGGAAGGGAATAAGCTTATATTAAGCAATATTTGCTGGGCTGGTAGTTAGGTGGTGAAATGGCTAGAGCACTGGCCTGGAAAATAGGAAGATTTATCTTCAGGAGTCTAAATAGAAAGTCAATCACTTCCTGGCTGTGTGACCCTGACCAAGTCACGTCGGCCCGAATGCCTTAGTTTCCTCATCTATAAAATGAGCTGGAGAAGGCAATGGCCGACTACTCCAGTATTTTTGCCAAGAAAATCCCAAAGGAGTTCACAAAGAGTCAGAAAATCCCAAATGAGATCACAGTTAGACATGACTGAAATGACTCAACAAGTATGTGCCGACCACCATGCTCTCTATACAGCTTTCTCTTTACAACTATTATTACATTTGATGCTCATAACAACCCTGACAGGTAGGTTCCACTGTTATCCCCATTTGGCAGTAAGGAAATTGAGACAACTAGAGGTGAAATGACTTGCCCAGAGCCACACGATTCTCATAAGTGTCTGAGACTTGCTTTGAATTCAGGTCTTCTTGCCTCTGAGCCCAGAATACTGTCTACTGTGCCAACCCACTGTCCCTTTCTGCTGTGGTCATTGGACAAGGGAAGGGAAGAGGAAGGAAACAAGCATTTAGAAAGTGCCTACTACATATCAGACACTGTACAATTATCTGATCCTCATGATAAACCTGGGAGGTATGTGCTATTCTTATCCCTATTTTATAGTTGAGGAAACTGAGGCAGGCAGAGGCTAAATGCCCTACGCAAATTAGTAAGTGTCTGAAATTTGAACTCAGCTTCCTGACTCTAGACCCAGCACTACTCTCTACTGTGCTGCCTAACTAGGCCTATGTGTCCGAACCATCATGCCATAGGGAATGGGGGGGGGGAGCTTCCTCTTCTCTCTCCATGGGGGAGCAGCTAATTCTAGAAGAATGAGAAATTGATCAAATTGATTCTCACATAAACTGTCCTTTGAGGTCCCTGAATCTTGTGATGACACCTTTAGTGTTGTCAGATCACTCATTTGTCACTTTGCTTGCATAGGGGACCGACATATCACAGGTGATGTCTTAACTCACACACATGAATTGGATTTCAGTGAGGTAGAGTTAAACAAAGTTATCAACCTCACTCTCTGAGTCATCCAAGCCTAGTGACAAGACAGAAGTTAAGATTATTGGTGATAGCTTGGGATGAGTATAACCAACAGGTCTCAAACCCATCAGCAAATTAGGGGGTGTCTACCCCAAGCATGTAAAAACTTCCCCTGGTAAAAAGGGTGGTTTAGAACATTTGTTTCAATTGCCATGAAAGAGACTGAAGCAAGCGCTTTGGCGTGCTCACAGTTTGGTCAGACATCAAAGACACCCAGGTCATCACAGGTCATTTTACTGACTTAAGAAGCAAGCAGAGAACAAATACATGGACTGTGGCTAGAAGTCAGATAGTCCTGGTCAGGTCACCTAAGGGGTAAAACAAGAAGAATTTGGCCTAATCTAACCACAAAGTCTGTCACAAGAGTCGGCCAATCAGAATGGCCTGGGGAACAGAGAGGTTGAGACTGGGTGAGGGAGTGATGGTGAGCTGAGGACACAATTGGCAATCAGTGAAATGTAAGGAAGATGTGAGATCAGGGGGAAACATAGCCCTAAATTCTGAGAATGTGAGGATTCTGGGTCTGAAACTGTTGAGGAAAATAAGGGTCCAGAATATATTCTCAAAAAAAAGGCTATGTCCTGTTCTTACTGACCTAATTAGGCAGTTCTTGTCATCCAGTCTTCCACCCTCATCACACCCACCTAAGCTGCTAAATGCAATTTCCTTCTCTCTGAGATTACAGTAGCTCCCACTGTTATTCAGTCACATCTGACTCTTTCTGAACCTTTTGGGAGTTTTCTTGGCAAAGATACTTGGAGTGGTTTGCTGATTGCTTCTCCAACTCATTTTGCAGATACAAAAACTGAGGAAAACAGGGTTAAGTGACTTTCCCAGTGTCACCTAGCTAGTGAATGTCTGAGGTCAGATTTGAATTTAGGTCTTCCTGATTCCAAGCCCAGCATTCTGTCCTCTGTGGCATCATCTAGCTGTTGTCCTATTGCCTTCCTATGCATTTAATAGTATAGTAGTCTATATAATTCATAAATTAGGAAATACTTATATATTGGAAGAAAGGCTCAATTTTTTTTAATTGAAGAAATTCATTTTCCCTGATCTATGGGACATTGTAACAGCCCTTGTTTGACTCCAGGCTTGTTCCCCTGCCCGCCCCTTCTACACATACACACACACACACACACACACACACACACACACAAACACACACACACACACACACACACACACACACACACACACGCATACAATCTAACCTCTCTTGTTAATCTTTTGTTCCACTTGTACACACTCTTTGCCCTTCAAATATTCATTCCTTAAGCAAACTCTTCAAAGCAGCCAAACTGGTCTCCAGAACAGGTCTTTGGCTCACCCACCTTGCTACCTTTGTTTACCCTGAAGACCTTCAGTTTGATTCCAAGGTTGATGCCATGCTGCCTTGGTATAGAACCCCATCTGGTGCCTCATCTTGCCACTACATGAAGATTCAATGAGATGATTCATGTGATTTCGGAGGGGTGGAGTTCATTGGAAAACTCTTCCTTGACATTGAAATCTACCATAGTCTATCCATTAGTCTTAGTTTCAGCCTCTGGGGTCAAGGAAAGCAGTACCAGTCCCTTTTCTGCATGACTGCTTCCCAAATATTTAAGGACAGCATCATGTGTCCCCACCTTATTCCCACAGTCTTCTGGAGATTGGGCATTCACAGTTTTAGAGCTGGAAGGAACCTTAGAAATCACTTGGTGATCATCTTACAAAGGAAGAAATTAAGGAACAGAGAAGGGAAATGACTTACTCAAGACCATGAAACAAGTTAATGCCTAGTCAGGATTTGAACCAGGTCTGAACCACAGTATCACAGATGTGTAGCTGAAAGTGATCTCGAAGACCCTGATTTTACAGAAGAGAAAACTGAGGCCCAGATAAGTTCAGCAACTTGCCCTAGTTCATACATAGGATCAAAGTTTGAGAAGCCAAAGGGATCTCAGAGGTCAGCTAGTCCAACCTTCCCATTTTACAGATGAGAAAATTGAGTCCAGAGAGGTGCTTACTTGCCCTAGATAACACAGGTAGGATTTGAACCCAGGTCCAAGTCTGATTATTCTCTCTACTATACCACATGAATCTCATATCACCATCTCTACTAATAACTAACATTGCCTCATCTGTCCAACGGGAATGATGATAGTTCCAATGTCCCTGGGTTATTATGAAGTTTACATGAGATCGTTATAAAGCATTGGGCCCTGACACATGGCAGGTGTTATGTAAATGCTAGCTATCATCTTCATCACCATCACTACCATCATCATCATCACCATTATCATCATCATTTGTTGAGCACTTCTTTGATGATACCCACATTCTCTCACTAGAGCTTCCAAGGGGTATTGCCAATTACACAGGAGATACCAGATCCTCCCTATTTCTGAGCTACCCCAAAACATTGTTTTGGCTTGTCTTTGTATCTCCAATGCTTAGAACAGGACCTGATGTATTATAACCACTTAAGAAATGTTGTTGATGTAATGATTGACTGAAATTGATTTTCCAGCAACCCCTAAGAAGACCAAATAGCTACTCCCACTTTGCTGCTTCACTTTTCCACAATTGCTTCAAAAGAAGTAAAACTCCACACCCAGAGACTTGGGTCCTGGTTAATGAGGGGTGTTCCCTGAGATGACAGGGAGAGGAGCCTTGTCTGAGACTTTGATGAAATCTTTCTCTAAAGGGTGTGGGCAAGCCCACTGACAGACAACCTATTGAGAGGCTCTGGGGTGGCCATATCCTGGGGGTGGGACCAGCATGGAAGGGGCCCTGCTACTGCCTTCTGCTCTAGCCTAGCAGGGGCATGAAAGCACAGGTTCATGCCTCAAGGCTGATATAGGAACTGCAGACTGGGGGATGGCTGGTAAGAGGCTACAGATACATGCACAATTTTTCCCCCCTTTCCCCAACCTGGGACCTTGGCTCTTTAGCTCTGCTGCTTTTTGCTCAGCACTCATGCTTCCATGGAAAGCCCACTGGTTCTGGAGTAGTCAGAAACTTCTGATCTTACCTTGGAAGTATACCAACTTTATGGTCCTAGACAAATCACTAAATTTTCTTGAGGTTCAGTTTCTACATAATTCTGTTTTTTGTGGGTTCATGGGGTAAAGTGACTTGACCAAGGTCACCCATCTAGTAAGTATCAAGTATCTGAGGTCAGATTTGAAATCAGGCCCTCCTGACTCCAGGACCACTGTGTCACTTACATGCTCAGTTTCTTCCTCTTTAAAATGAAGGAAGTGGATTAAATGGCCTGATCCTCTGATCCCCTTTCTTTTTTTTTTTTTGCAAGGCAGTAGAGTTAAGTGGCTTGCCCAAGGACACACAGCTAGGTAACTTTTAAGTGTCTGAGTCCGGATTTGAACTCAGGTACTCCTGACTCCAGGGCCAGTGCTCTATCCACTGTGCCACCTAGCCTCCCTCTGATCCCTTTTCTTATCAGACACAGTAAAAATGTGGATCTGAGTCACTTTCTGGGAATGAGATGGGAAAAGCAATTTCACCTGCTCTGGGCCTCAGTTTTCTTCATCTACAAAGCAAAAGGTCTGATCTTGATGACCTCTTAAAGACCCTTCCATCTCTGAACTGATGACCATAAGTCCTCACTCTTAGTAAAGTGTCACTGGCTCCCAGTGGACTTGTTCACACTTTTTTTTTTACTTTTTTAAAGATTTTATCTATTTTGAGCTTTACAATTTTCCCTCTAATCTTGCTTCCCTCCCCCCACCCCCCCCACAGAAGGCAATTTGCCAGTCTTTACATTGTTTCCATGACATACATTGATCCAAATTGAGTGTGATGAGAGAGAAATCACATCCTTAAGGAAGAAACATAAAGTATAAGAGATAGCAAGATCAGACAATAAGATATCAGGTTTTTTTTTTTTTCTAAATTAAAGCTAATAGTCCTTGGTCTTTGTTCAAACTCCACAGTTCTTTCTCTGGATACAGATGGTATTCTCCATCGCAGATATCCCCAAATTGTTCCCGATTGTTGCACTGATGGAAAGAGCGAGTCCTTCAAGGTTGGTCATCACCCCCATGTTGCTGTTCAGGTGTACAGTGTTCTTCTGGTTCTGCTCATCTCACTCAGCATCAATTCATGCAAATCCCTCCAGGCTTCCCTGAAATCCCATCCCTCCTGGTTTCTAATAGAACAATAGTGTTCCATGACATACATTGACCACAGTTTGCTAAGCCATTCCCAAGTTGAAGGACATTTACTTAATTTCCAA
Organism: Macrotis lagotis; assembly: GCF_037893015.1. Lineage (NCBI taxonomy): Eukaryota > Metazoa > Chordata > Mammalia > Peramelemorphia > Peramelidae > Macrotis > Macrotis lagotis. The sequence continues at coordinate 50,036,761 of NC_133666.1, forward strand.
TTCTTTGCCACCACAAACAGGCCTGCTATGAATAGTTTTGTACAAGTGGTGTTTTTACCCTTTTTCATCATCTCTTCATGGTATAGACCCAGTAGTGGCATTGCTGGATCAAATGGGATGCACATTTTTATTGCCCTTTGCTGCCCACACTTTCCAGAGTGACTTGCAATCAGAGTCCCAGGCAAGGCTTCCCTCTCTGTCTAACTAATCAAGGACCTTGTTACTTCATATTGGGTAAGCTCTGGTATTTTCATATTTATCATTGCTCCTAAATTTTTCCCTCAGTTTCTCTGGAGTCCTACTTAGGCTATCCAGGTCTGACTTCAAGCTCTGGTTACCTCATTTTCCCCAAAATGCAAGGTGGAGAGGAGGGCACACATGTGTTGGCTCAGACCCCCGTTGCCAAGTTCACTCTGGAAGGCTTCAGTATTGTTCTGTTCATATCTATAATCAGAGCCTGAGATTGAAAGGAGAAAAGGAAATAAAAAGGGGGGGGGAGAATGGTTGCCTGGCTCCCTCTTCCCAACCCCACTTTCCCCTCCCGCCCAACTTTGACCTTGCCTCCTCGCCAGCCTCCCCCATTCACCACCTCAAGAGTGTAGCTTGAGGAGAAGAGGCAGGAAGAGTGTGTGGAGCACTTTGTACCTGCCAACAAGTGGGAAGGGACTGGATTAAAGCCACCCAAAAGAGGGCCCTTCTCTCCCAACTGCCTTCCCTTCTGTCTGTTTTAAGGCCCCTCTCTCGTTTAGCATCCTCCGGTTCTGCTGAGGGATGCCAATTTACCAGCAGAGTCTAGGGTTGAGTTTCCATGGAAACAGGCCCAGGCTCTCACTTAAATCCCTTTCCTGCATTACCTGTAAATGTGGCTCCCCGGTGATCTCTTCTTTTGACTCATTTGGCACATTTGGTGGTTAGTGAGAACTCTACTTGACTCAGGATGCCAAATCCAGAAAGCAGTTGGACAGAGTGACCCAGGGGAAAATACAAAGCGTTGCCTAGGAAACCTGGAAGTAGGCGAGGAGAAACTAGCTTCCAAACTAAAGCTCTCTGCCAGGCCCACCTCTTATCACTGGACTGGAAAGCAAGAAAATGACTTTACTTTTCCATCTGGCTTTCTTTCTTTTTTTTAAATATTGTATTTGTTTTTTCCAACTTACTCGCAGTGGTCGTTCTTACCAATCAATTTTTTTGGTTATGTTTCCCTCTCCCCTCCTCCTGACAGAAAGAAATCCGATATGGTCTCTACATCTGTAACCATTGCCAAACAAAAGATCCATATTGATCATATTGTGAGAGATCAGATCCCAAACATTAGAGAGGAAAAAATGACATAACACATAAGATGACTTTTAAAGAATTGAAGAGCTTTGGGTCTGCATTTAAACTCCACAGTTCCTTCTCAGGACATGGATGGTATTTTCCTTCACAAATCTTTTAGAATTGTCTTTGCTTATTGTCCTGCTGAAATGTACAAGTCCATTATGGTTGATCATCACCCCATGTTGCTGTTAGGGTGTACAATGTGAATTGTACCACATTAATGTCCACATTAATTCATGTAAGTCTTTCCAGACTTTTCTGAAATCCCATTCCTCGTGATTTCTTATAGAATAATAGTATTCCATCACATACATATACCACAATTTGTTCAGCCATTCCCCAATGGATGGGTATCCCCTTAATTTCCAATCCTTTGCCACTACAAAAAGAGCTGCTGTGAATGTGAGATTTTTCCCTTTTTATGATCTCTTCAGGGTAAAGATCCAGTAGTGGTATTGTTGGATCAAAGGGATGCACATTTTTACATTTTTATTACCCTTTGGTCATAATTCCAAATTACCCTCCAGAAAGGCTGGATTAGTTCATAGCTCCACCAACAGCGCATTAGTGTCATAGATTTCCCACATCCCCCCCCTCAACATTGATCATTTTCCTTTCTAGTCATCTTGGCCTATCTGAGAGGTGTGAGGTGGTACCTCAGAGATGTTTTAATTTGTATTTCTCTAATCAATAATGATTTACAACAATTTTTCATCTGACTATAGGTAGCTTTGATTTCTTCTCCTGTAAACTGCCTTTCCCTATCCTTGGACCATTTAGCAGTTGAGTAATGACTTGGTTTTTGTTTTTTAAAAAAATAAGTTTGACTTAGTTCTCTGTATATTTTAGAAATGAGTCCTTTGTCAGAAACATTAGTTGTAAAGATTGTTTCCCAACTTTTCATATTCTTTTAATTCTTGGTTGCAATAGTTTTGTTTATGCAAAAACTTTTAAAATTTAATGTAATTGGGGCAGCTGGGTGGTGCAGTGAATAGAGTAATGGCCCTGGAGTCAGGAGTGCCTGAATTCAGACCTGGCCTCAGACACAATAATTGCCTAGCTGTGTGACCTTGGGCAAACCACTTTTACCTCATTGACTTAAATAAATTTAAAAAAAATTAATGTAATCAAAATTGTCTGGTTTGTTTTTTATAACTTTCATCTAGTTGTCAGAGGATTTCTGTCTCTCTCAGTCTCTGTTCCTGGTCCTTTCTCTGTCTTATCTCTGTCTTTGTCCTTGTCTCTGCTCTGATAACTATATGTTTATGCTTGTGGGAGAGAAAGGATATGGATTTTGGGCTGGGAGTCAGGAGACTCCAATTCTAGTCTCAGCTTGGTTCCTTTGCTAGCTATGGGGTTTTAGACAAGTCCCTGTCCACCTCTCAATTCCAGCTTCTTCCTGAATAGAGATAAGGGGCAGAATCTCTGAAGTCCTTTCAAGCTCTACCATTGGATAATTCTTTGGGGGAAGAGGGATTATTCACCTGGACAGGACAAGAGTGAAGGGGTTTGAGTGAATCTGAAAATCAAAATTGATAGAGTTTAAGGTATAAAGATCAAGGGGACAGAGGAGGCTGATTTAACAGACAGAGCCCAACAAGATCACCACTATCACATGTGAGTGTTTCTACTTATATTAACATCCACCTTGGCAGGACCTCAGCTTCTAGGGTGCTGGGAAAGTGATCTGGCCAGTCTGGAGAAAATGGGGACCAGAGTAGGGAAAAGGGGACTTGTTAATAGAAGAGAAAAGAAGATAAAGAGAGAGAGGAGGGGACAAAAGGGGGAAGGGAAGAAGAGGAAAGGAGAGAAAGCATAAGAAGAGAGAAAAGAAGATGAAGATAGAAGGGGAGAGGAGGGGAAGTGGGAGAGAAGAGGTGATAAAAGGGCAGAAGGCAAAAGGAGAGAAGGGGAGAAAGGGGGAGACGAGGAGAGAAGATAAGATGAAAGAGGAGAAGGGAAGAAGAGATCAAAGAAGAGAAGGGGAAGAGAAGAGATCAAAAAAGAGAAGGGGAAGAGATGAGGATTAGAAGACAAAGGAAAAAGGGGGGAGAGGAGAGAAGATGAAAGGAAGGATGAGTGACAAAGGGAGAGGAGAGAAGATGAAAGGAGAGGAGAGGGAAAAGAGAAAATGAGAGTGATTACAATGGACAGGATGGCTTAGAACAACTGCAAAGGCTGCTGCTGAAGACTTTTGCATTCCCCTCCTGTTTCCCACACCATCTCTCACCTACCTTGGTGGTGCTCCAGCTCCAGCGCAGCTCTTCTCCTTCCCACCGGCCCCCTTAGTCCCAGCTAACGGGCAACAAATAGCAGCTTAGGGCTTGGCCTGCTCAGGCCCTCTAGGAGTCTGGATCGTCTCACTAGGGGTGACTGGAAAGCCTTGAGGACCCCCAAAAGGACCCACTTTAAGATATCTGCAAAGCTCTTGACTTGTATTCTTTGAATCCTTTCCAAGCCCACTGGAAGGCAGGGTCCTCTTATTGTCTCCATCTTAGAAAGGGGAATGGGAAGCCATGAAATAGCTTGTCCAGGTCCACACAGCTAATCAGAAATCAGAATGCAGAGCCAGGACCCTCTTGATTTCAGTCCCTGTGGTCTATCCACTTCACTGCCTTGCAGCCTTAATACTGGATTTCAGCACTCTCAGATCAAGGAGCACAGTGAATATGTTTGGGTGCTCGGCAGCTCTCAAACCTGATCACCCTGGTGTCTGAGAGGCTCCCTGTTTGGTGGAGAGAGAACAGGGCCTGGAGTCAGGAAGACTTGCATTTCGAATCCATCCTTAGATACTTATTAGCTGTGGGTCCCTGGATAAGTCACTTAAGCTCTGTTTGACTCAGTTTCCTCAACCATAAAATGGGGATAATAACAATATTTCCCTTGCAGGGTTGTTAGGAAGATCAAATGAGACAATATTGGAAAAATACTTAACACAGTGTGTGGCTCATGGCAGCTGCTATATAAGTGATTGTTCGCCCTTTCCCTTCTGGCAGCAGCCCATTGAACTTCAGAGCATGAGTCAGAAGAGCCGGATTCTAATTCTGACTCTGCCCTTGCCCGGTGGATGACTAGCCAATCACTTATATAGGAGAGATTAAGTGGCTGTACTATTAACTGCCAGCCTGAAAAAGACAGAAAGGATCAGGAAGCGAGTTAGGAAGATAGCCCTTATGAGGAGTTCAACTCAAGAGTCCTTGGATGTAGTCCAGTATTAAGAAAATTAAGTCAGGGAGCGTGAGTTCAAATCTCAGTTCTGACCTCTCCTGATTATATGATCTTAAGCAGTAATTCTACCCCACAGTCGCTCAGTTTTCTCATCTGAAAAGTAAAAGGTTTACAGTTTTGCTGTGGTTGAGTTATTTTTCAGTTGTGTCTGACTCTCTGTTCCCCTATTTGGGGTTTTCTTGGTAAAGATCCTGGAATGGTTTGCCATTTCCTTTTCAGCTCATTTTTACAGAAGAGCGAAACCGAGGCAAAGGAGGGTCAGTGACTTGCTAGCAAATATCTGAGACTCAGGTCTTCCTGACTCCAGGCCAGGCACTCTATTCACTCCTTCCATGCCACAAAGAGCCAGAGAGGCTTTGTCAAGCACAAGTTATACCAGGCTTCCTTCATTTCCTTTTTTTTGGGGGTGGGGGCAGGGATGCCAAGACAAGTCAATCAAAGGAACACCATAGATTTTAGCAAAATATTTGCCAAAGTAGGGCAGTTAGGTGGCAAAACAGACAGCACAGTAATCGGGATAGACCTGAGTTCAAATCCAGGCTCAAACAGGTCCTGGCTGTGTGACCCTGGGCAAGTCACTTTACCCTGTTTGCCTTAGTTTCCTCATCTGTAAAATAAGCTGGAGAAGGAAAATGGCAAATCACTCCAGTATCTTTGCCAAGAAAACCCCAAGTGGGGTCACAGAGAACAGAACAAGACTGAGAAAATCTGAACAACATTCAACAAAGTGACTGATGCTGCTTTTGTGGACAAGCTAAAGAGATACTGGCTGGAAGACTGTATGATGTGGTAAATGGAGAAAGAGCACAGAGGACCTGGGCCCCTTAGCAAGTCCCCTTGACCTCCATGGGTTTGTTTTCCTCTCTGGAAAATAAAGGGATTGGATCAGATGGCCTCTGAGGGCTAGGAATCTTTGTTCTGAGGATGAGGTTCAGTGATCTAAGTGACTGGACCCCACGTTTTCTACTTCTAAAGAACGAAGATCTGAAGTAGATAGGTGACTTCGCTTGTCTCCTCAGTGTTTCTGGGCTGAAGGACATGAGGGCTGTGAAACTGTAAACTGTCACAGGGCTATAATATCAGAAGACTTTTGGATAAGTAGAAGTCATCCCAATAAGGTGGACCCACTCAATTAGCATTCTCCATAGGGCAGAGGAAATTCGCCATTGAGGGAGTCAAATAGCAAATCGTCAAGGCAAGGTCTCCCTCTGGTGACTAGGCTGTTGCCCCACACCTTTTTTCTATGCAAACATATATGGGGACTGTGGTCTTGTACGAGTGGGGCCTTGTTTCCCAAACCCACGGGGAACAAAGCTTCTTTTAACTGTGCTGGCTGGCCATGGAGGGAACCGAAGACATTCCAGGCTCCATGGCATCCGGTGGGCAGCTGCTATCCCCTGAGGAACAGGCCACGGGGCTCTCCCACATAGGAGCTTCTTGCAGTCAGACTCAGAGAAGAGCCAGAGCCTTGGGGGTCCATGGGCCACATTATTTAAGTACCAAGACCAAATAAAGTCCATTTTGAGGAGGGGGAAATTGCCCCTCTCAAATTGGGGAGACCTAACCTAGAAGAAGGGAAAGAGGAATGAGGAAAGAAATGCTGCCTCCCCCCTTCAACACACCTCTCTTCTACTATCTCCTTGGGGCAGGGTGAGACTTGGGTGACCCTGCACAAGTTACTTCCCTTCCATTGTCCTCAGTTACACTCTGTGAACTAAAGGGACTGCACTTTCCAAAGACTATCTTCCTTTTTTTCACTTAGCCATATCTAGAATTCTTTTTCCTTTTCTTTCAAGTTCCTTTCTCCGTCATTTTTTTCAACCTAACCCAACCCAGTCTCAGATAACCTGGTTTGAAGACAACAAAATCTAGCTTTTCTGTAGTGCTCATGAAGTAGAGGCAGAGGATGTGTCTCCTCACCCAGGGGTTTTGGGACAAAAGGAATCACAGGTCCAGCTTTTAGCCTCATCCCTTAAAGTTTGGAAATCAGTATCTCAATTGAGTCCTGTTACTTACAGGTGAGGAAATTGAGATTCAAAAAGGTTGAGTGACTTACCCATGGTCACACAGCAAGTGTCAGAGGCAAGATTTGAACAATAATGATAATAATAATAATAATAATTGTTAATAATAATGAATAACATTTCTATGGTTCCTTAAGGTCTACAAAGCACTGTGCATATATTCTCTCCTTTGATTTGAACCCAACTCTGCTTGATGCCAAATCAGCAGGCTGTCACTCTTCCTCTCAAGGACGAGGTTGGAAATGGGAGAATCGTCTTCACAGCTTCCCTTAAGCCATTATCAAGGTTGAGATCCTTGAACCTGAGTTGTTTCTTGTCTGAGCCTATCTCATTGACCCTAGTCTTTAACCAATCAAATCTCTCTCCATCATTAGCTGATTACTTTTACATATGATAGAGGAGATTCTTTATTTCAAAATAAAATTTCTTTTGAAGTCATTTGTTTTCAATCAACAATCAAATGTTCACCTGCATTTCTCAGTGTATCCCTCTCCACACCAGAGAACCACCCCGTAGAACAAAGAAGAAAAAATAGCAACCAAAACAACCACATATTGGAAATATGTTTACAGTATTCTAGCACCCATAGTTCTCCACCTCTGCAAAGGAGGAACCAATGTGCCTTCTCATATTTCTGCTTCAGGGCTGAAAGTGATATTTATAATTTCTCCACATTTTGTGGCCATCCTGTTGCTGTTGTTCTTTCCATTTTCCTTTATATGATCAGAGAGAGGGTTCTCATTTGGAGGCAGATTGGCCTGGGGGCTACTCTGGAGACATTGATTCAGTGGGTGATTCTTCAGACCCCTTCCAGTCCCTCCCCCATGATCCTAAGAGTATATGCTATGGTAGCCACACAGAGTAGACACTTGATCAATCTTTCTGTCTTATTTCCACTTCCTGAAATTAGAGTTTGCATAATAATTTTAATAATCATAATTATTTTAATAATCACAAAATTTAAATAAGCATAATAGTAAAATAATAAGAATCAACTTTTTATCACTTTAAGGTTTGCAAAACTCTTTCCAAACATTATGTCATTTGATCTCCCCAATCCTGTGATGTTGATATGATGATGATGATGATGATGATGATTATCTTCATTTTGTCAATGAGATAATGAGCCTGAAAGATGCCCAGGATCATGTAGCTAGTAAGTGTAAGAGGTAGGATTCAAACTCAGGTCTTTCTGACTCCAAATCTAAGACTCCATCCACTATGCCACCTCCAAGGGATCTTAGAGGGCAGAGGGAGGAAAGAATGAAAGAAGGTAGGGAAGGAAAGAAGGGAAGAAGGAAAGAGAAGGAGGGAGAAAAGGAAAGAAGGGTAGGAAAGAGGAAGGGAGGAAGAAGGAAGGAAGAAAGGAAGGAAGGAAGGCAGAGGAGGAAGGGAAGGAAGGAGGAAGGGACAGAGGGAGGGAAGAAGGAAGGAAGGGAGGGGAGGAGGAAAGAAAGAGGGAAGAAAGGAAGGAAGGTAGAGAGGGAGGAAGGGAGGAAGGAAGGAAGGAAGGGAGGGAGGGAGGGAGGGAGGGAGGTAGGTAGTGGGGAGGGAGGAAGGCATTCCAGGAAGAGTCCCACTGCCCTGCATACATTTCTCTGACAAATGGAAAGAAGTCTCCGGTGCCTATTTTCTGCCCTCTGCCCTCTGACCATCTTCCACTCTTAGCCTCCATGGAACAAAATATCCAGAGGAACTTTAAGTGTGGGGGCTGCTTCTGCTCAGCACCATCAGCCACATTTGGGAGCTAACCATTAAGTCTGGGGCATCAGGAGGAGCCTGACATTTTGATCCTAGGAGTGTCCACTGGATCAGGTGCCCCAAAGGGCTCATGTCTGGGCAAAATGGAAGTATACAACCCCCAAATGATGTCTTGGAATTCCTGGGCAGTGAGGAGGAGCTCAGGCTGGAACTTTTGGAGTCCCGGGCCTAAGGGGCCACAGAGTTTGGAGAACACTGGAGCAATGGGTTAATCTTTCCAGCCAAGAACTAGAACTTGACCTCTTTCTTGTCTTCAACTTGGGAAATCTGGAGGTCCCCCCCAATGACCCACCCCAGAGGCAGTAGGCCATGTTCAAGCTGGTCCCTGAGGAAGGGGCTTTCCTACACCCCAATGCTTTGCCTTGGTCTGCCTCAGCCCCTCCTAAGGATGAACTTTGCTTTGAAAAAAAATGATTATAATGGATGAAAACAGGTGCCATACTGGAAAGGAATGTGGGATGGCAGTTAGAGACCTGCTCTCACGGTGTCTTAGAGGGAGAAAAAGTGGGTGGAAATGCAATCCCCGTGACAGTCCAGAAGTCTGAACAATCTTCCCTCAGAAAATACAAATTACAGCATTTCTCCCTCACCCTGGGCCCAGCTGTCCAGTCAAGTGGCCTGTGTGTACCAGTGGAACCAGGCAATTTGTTGATTAATCTTAAAGGATATTTTCTGTAATGCTGTTGGGTAATTCCAAAGAGATTCTGCAAAGTGACAAGCAGGAGACATGGCCTTGGTGAAATTGTGACTTACCCCTAATCCTCCATGAGACGTTCGCAGGGATGATAGCAGCGGCCCCCCACCCCCCAAACTCTTGCCAAAGCAAAAAAAAAATCGAGGGTACACACAGAGAGAGAGAGAGAGAGAGAGAGAGAGAGAGAGAGAGAGAGAGAGAGAGAGAGAGAGAGAAATCCAGGAAGGGAAATAGGGGTGGGGTGGGGGTGGGGTGGGGTAGGGTAGGTATTTCAAGGCCAACAACTCAGTGAAGAAGGTTCTCTTTTTTTCTCAGTACAGGAGGGAGTCCCTGACTGGGAATAAGGCAGGTACTTAAGGGGCCTCATTCCCTCTCTCAGGTCTCTAGGGCTCTCTGTGGGGGTATTTATGGCTGAGGCAATGTCTTCCAGATGGGAAAGTGAGCACCCAGGCCTAGTGAGACCTGGGGACATCCCACCCCCAAGCCCCACCCAAATCTCTCCAAGGCTATGTGACTGTCTAGACAAAGCCAGGTGACCTGGTGGAATTAACCGACAACCAGGATACCCGTAACCTCTGATCTACTAACCAGGCAGCTGAATCACAAAGAACCAGTCAGTTCAGTGTGTAGACACAGTTTGTTCACAGCATTGGTGGGGAGAGGGGGAAGAATCTTAGGGGTCATCTGGTCCAGACCATCTAGTTGGTGCAGTGGAGACAGCAAGGGCTGGAATCAGGAAAACCCGAGTTCAAATTCGACCTCTGACACTGTGTGTGATCTTGGGCAAGTCATTTAACTCCATCTATTTCATTTTCCTCATCGGTAAAATGAGCTGAAGAAGGAAATGACAAACCACTTTAGTATCTTTGCCTTAAAAACCCCAAGAATCCAACAAAGAGTTGGACTGAAAAATGACCAAAACAAAGTCCAAAGCCATCTTTTCTTTTATTTTTTTAAACTAAGAAGGAAATTGAGGTACAGAGAAGGAAGAGGACTTAGGAGTGTAGGTTTTACACCTAGAAGGAAGTTTAAAGATCATTCGGTGTGGAAGTGACTTGACCAAGATCACATAGTCAGTATGATCCATAGTAGATATTGGAACTCAGGTCCCCAGACTCCAAATCAAACTTTCTTTCCACCCTATGTGGTGACTGGGAATTTCTCACATGGTGAAGGGATGAAGAGTAAAAGAACAAAAAATCTTTCTTTTCTGATGAGCCGCCAAATGGAGATTTTGTGGGCCCTGAGCAACACGACTCCCAAAGACTGAAACATGAATGAATGAACAAATGAAAAAAAATTAAATGCAAAGCATGAAACCAGGGAACCAGTACATGATTGGTTTTCTGACTTGTTTAATAATCCTTGCAGATATATAAACAATCCCTTTTTAGCTATTCATTTTATCAATAGAAGGCAGCATGGTATAATAGATAAGAGCTGACCTCCGAATCAAGAAGCCCTGAGTTCAAATCCTGCCTCTGACATACATCCTGACTATTTGACCCTGGGCAAGTCACTTAAAACTCTCAGTACTCTAGGTAATTCTCTAAGATTCTTAGATATTGAGATGATTGATCTGAATCATAATGGAAGGTAATGAGGGTTATCCCCTCACTCAGTTCTTTAAGCTTTGAAATCAGGTCTAGACCCAATCCAATTTGATCTATAGAAAAAGAATCTATGAACTGTAAGCTCCCTGAAGACAGGAAAAGGCCATATATAGCTTTTATCTAGCACAGTGTACTACTGTGCATAACAGGTCTATTTTTGATTCCCAAAGTTCTTACTTTGGCTCTTTCATCAGTATCTTTTATCACAAGAAAACATGTTTACAAATATTATTTAAATTTAATATTTAAAAAAACAAATTTCTATCATGGTAAAGCAAATTTGCAGCTGCTGTTCCAAACCATCTTCAAAAATGCAAGCTTGGGATGGTTAGGTGGAGCAGTAGATAGAGCACCGGCCCTGGAGTCAGGAGTGCTTGAGTTCAAATCCGGCCTCAGACACTTAATAATTACCTAACTGTGTGGCCTTGGGCAAGACACTTAACCCCATTTGCCTAGCAAAAAACTAAAAATATTAAAATAAAATAAAATTTCAAAAATGCCAGCTCAAAATATTTCTGTATAGAAACTGAAACTTTACATATTTAATGCATGTCTAATGATTGAAGAAATGAAAGTTACCCTACCAAACTATAAGCTCCCTGAGGGCAGGGTCTTCTCCATGTCCAACCCCCTCATTTCACATGTGTAAATTTGTCTACAGAGAGGTGGTGACTTATCCAGAACACATAGGCAATTTGTGACTGAGTCCCAACTTGAATTCACCTAACTCCTAGGCTAGTGCACTAACCACTAGGAAATCTTGTTTCCCTCTAAGTGGTACCTAGTCCAAAGAAAGGAACATTGCTATTATTCCCAACTAACTTTGTCCAGATGAACCAACTTCTTGATTCAATGGTTTCCTTAAGGCAACGGTTTCAAATGCTGTCCTGAAATATAAAATATGAAACATGAAGGGCCTTGGAGGATGCTTTCTCAACCCCTCAGGCTTTAGTGTAGGTTGCAGTGTGTGTGTGTGTGTGTGTGTGTGTGTGTGTGTGTGTGTGTGTGTGTGTGTGTGTGTCCTTCCAATGCCCCCTCTTCCTGGGGCAGGGGGATAGGAGCCTACTCTCCCAAATGGGCCAGAGATCCAGGCTCCATAATTTCTGTGTTGTAAAGCATTTGAAGTTGAAGGCAATAAGGGTCATTATAAATAACTAATGGAATGAAAGGCAACAGACAATATTGATGGAACCAATTTGCCCAAAGTCATTGCTCAGCTTCAGATGAGCCTTGCCTGGGCCCAGCTTCTGCACTTACTTAGATCTACAAAGGAAACTGAATGCCAGAGCTCATTTGTAAGTATCTCTGAACTCAGCCAAAAAGACTTTCAACAATGATTTCACTCTTTTGCCTTCCATTTTCGGAGATGTATCAAGATTGAAACCCTCTAGAATCCTCTTGTAACCTTCCCTAATCTCTCAGCTAGAAATCATCCCCTAGGTTTAGTTTCTCATTTTTACCTAACTGTAAAGTGGGCAAGTCTTGTTCAGTTTGGGGTCCTCTCTAGCCTTTGCCACTCCTTAGACTGTAAACTCCTTGAGGATGGGAACGGTTTTCTTAACACGTTGAGTCTCCCCCGTAACTACCATATCACCCCTTGCAATAAATGTTTACTGTATCTATCATATAGTAAATAGTTCTTGGATTCCAGTCCATTCCATTCTATTCATCGAGTCAACTAGAATGCATTAAGCATGTTCTGAGTATCATATAATTTTCATGGTAAGAACATTGGAACTTGAATCAAAGCCTGGGTTTGCATCCTGCCTCTAACACTTGCAATCTATAGAGCCTTGAGAGACAATATTATGTTGGGGATATGTCAGGAAAAAAATGGAGTCAAGTCTTGCCTCTCACACTGACTAGCTGAGTGACCTTGAGCAAGGAATTTCACTTTTTGAAGCCTCAGTTTCTTCATTTGCAAAATGGAGGTAAGATTTGTAAGATCTGGATGTGAAGCTCAAATGAAATATAAGTAAAATGTTTTGAAAACCTTCAAGTCAATTAGCTTAGGCGATTGTCAGTTTTAGTTTTTTTTAATTTATTTATTTAAGGCAATGGGGTTAAGTGACTTGCCCAAGGTCACACAAATAGGCAATTATTAAGTGTCTGAGGCCAGATTTGAACTCAGGTCCTCCTGACTCCAGGGCCGGTGCTCTGTCCACTGTGCCACCTAGCTGCCCCTGATTGTCATTTTTAAAAATAGTAACCCTTTTCTCTCAATGACCCTGGAAGAGAAGTCCTGACCCATAGGGTTTTGAATTAAATTATCATACCCATTTTACAGATGAGGAAATGAAATCTCACTGAGATTAAGGGACTTGCCTGTAATCCCAAAGCTGGTAAGTGTCAGAGTTGGGATAAGAGGCCCAGGACTCAGTAAACTCCTAGATTCCAGGGCAATGGGAACTAACCAGAGCACACAAACATTAAAAGTAACCCTAGGCATGTTTTTTGGCATAGAAGACGTTTTGGTAGACCTAAGAGGCAATGTGGCCTTGGCGACGCATAGCAGTTTAATGGAAAAGCCCAGAGGAATGGACCTCAGGAAGAAGAAAGGAAAGGAACAAGCAAGCATCGATGAAGTGCCCACTGTAGGCCAAGGCACTGTGCTCGCTACTTGATCAATACTATCTACAAAATACTATCTCCTGGGGCCTGGGCCTGGCTTTGTTGTGCCAGCCAGCGCAGGTCCCTTTCCCTGTGGACATCAATCCCCACTTCTGTATGATGAGCGGGGTGACCTCAAAGATCCGAAAATTCATTCCCTCCACAATTCTGCCCTAGATGACCATATATAATTAGGATGCTAGCCCTTGGATGCTGGGAGCATTACTGGGCGAAGGCCAGAAGTGTTCTTCTGCCTTGTCCAAGCCACTTGGCTCTAGTCACACTTGTTTTCTGAGTTGTTTCAGCTTCCACAAGGCAACTGAACAGTTTAGATTCTCTCTCCTGGTTCAGGTGACAAGCAAGCTCACTTGGCTGCCCAGTGCCTTTTGGGTACTGTACATAACCGCTGGCAAAAACAGGATATGGCATCACTTCCTTGAGCTTCAGAAGGCTGATTAAAACAAAAATCCCCTAAGAGAATAAACAGTGCCTTCAAAATATACATATGAGGCTAGGCACTTCAATGCTTAGGTTCTCCTAAGGCAATTTGCCCTGCTAACAGATACCTTCAGGGTCAGAAAACCGCTTGAAGAGACCCTCTAAATGCATCCAGGACAATTCTGGTAGAACACCCAGTCTGATTCTAACCGGGTTTCCTGCCCTGCCCACCCTCACCCACCTCATGCACAGCCTTTCACGAGTAAATAGCAGAAGAACGTTCTCCCAAGCCCCATTGCAAAGGAACCCAGTCAATCTGCTTATCTGTCAAGCCTGGTCTCAAACCCGGATAGAACATCCTCCTCTGGCCACTAGGGAAATATTCTCCTGCATTGAGGGGAATCTGCCTGCAAATAAACCAGGATGTTTATATAGTCTAATAAAGGAGGCTCATTAGCTTTTGGGGTTTTCTCCAACTCCAGGGAGGATGTCAAGGTTAAAAATTCTACAGTTCGTGTCCACATCATAAATTCTGATGCGAATTGCTCTGTCCTGGGACACAACCACCTACCAAACCCTTGTCTCATACCCATGATGTTCCCAGCCTGGTGTTAAGATCTATGGGGGTTCCAAAGATGAGTGACACAGTTCTAGGACCAGTAGAGGATTCATAGCTTAATAAGGGAGATCAAACCAAAGTTCATGGAACAACAGAAACTAATACAGGGAAGTATAGGACTATAGACTTTGCAGGGATTCAGAGGAGAGAATGATGGGAAGCCTAGTCTAGGTAAAAATGATAGATTTGGAACCAGAAGAGCTGGGTTCATATCTTACTTTTGACTAAGTCACTTAGTTTCTCTAGAGCTCAGTTTCCACATTCAGTTTCTAATAAGATTCTGAGTTTCAAAGTCTTCTCCCTCCTGCCCTTCCCCCCAACCCACCCCCCACCCACTCCAAGACAGCAAGCAATCTGATATAAGCTATACATGTGCAATCATGGAAACATATTTCCACATTAGTCATGTTGTGAAAGAAGAAATGGGGCAAAAGGGAAAAGTCACAAAAAAGTGAAAATAATATGCTTCCATTAAGACATCATAGTTCTTTATATATGGGTGACATTTTCCATCATGAGTCTTTTTGAAAGGGACTCAGTTTCCATATCTGTAAAATGAAGTAATTGAATTAAATGGTTTCTGAAGTCACTTCCAAGTCTAAATCCCATGATCCTAGGAGATCAAAAGTGAAAAGAGCACCAGCTGGGGGGACCAAAGACAAAGAAGAATTATGTCTTACACATAAGTAGCTCATGAGCCTATCTTAGAGTCAATTCCATCATTTCAGTTGAGATTGGTCAACCACATTGTTGGAAATTCACTCTCCTTTTGTCCCCTGAGATACAATAATCTATCAAGGGACACCATGCTATCCTAGGCATGGGTCCTCTCTCCAAGATGCAGATAGTTCCCTACCAGACCTCGGAGATGGTCTTGGAGAACGATTGGAGCTTCAGGATTTGTCAAATAGGTGCCCATTGATTCCAGATCCTGTGACAAACTGGAGCTGCATCTCTTTGTCCTTAACTACGTAGGACCTTGGACAACAGACACACAACTCATTGCTGAATCAAGACACAGGTCCAGGACCTGCTAGAATTTGTCATTCATTGATGTAGCCTTTGAGAGATCTTAGCTACTTCCATGCTGAATTGGAGCATCTATGAAGGCTGGAGAAGGGGGCCTCCAAGGACCAATTTAAATGATTCTAATTAGTAAATTTTTTAAAAATTGATTTTTCTGTGGAGAAAGAGTGGAAAAAGTCCAAAATGCCATTGGATCTCTGATCTTAACAATGTAAATAGGTCATCCACCCATGTGGATCTATCTATCTGTGGACCTTCATCCATGTCCTCCCATAAGTTCTCCCTAGAGGTTTTCTAAATGAGCTTGGGACATTCCTCTCATCCTCTTGACACTTCAAGGCTACCAGCATATATGCTGCTCCCATATCATTCTTAGTCATCATCCCATGGCCAGTCCATCTTCATTGAGAATGCCTCTCTTTGATGAGAGCCTATGTGGTATAGCAGATAAAGTACTGACCTCAGAGCCAGGAAGACCATTCAAGGTCCAACTCTGACACATCCTGGCTGTATGACCCTGGGTAATTCATTTAACCTGTCAGTGCTCCCTAAGATTGCAAGTGACCAAAAACATGCCCACTGCACTGATGGAAGGCATTTCCTGATCCAGGAATTCCCCATACCAATGAAAATTATAGGTCCAGTCTCTACTTTATTTCTTTTACCACATCCTTTACCACTTCTCTTGAATGATTCCTCATTTGGCACCTGCTCATTCTCACTGTGCACCTCTCTATTGTCCTGTGTATAATGTCACCTTCGGTTCTTCAGAATACAATGTTTCAAGGCTCACAGTCACACAACATCACTGGAATAGTAATGATGTTAAAAAGATGGCCTTTCACCTAGGAAATAAACTACAGGGTCATGAAAAGCATTGCATTCTTTTGTAAATCCAACTTATTCTCCTCCTCCTATTTAACTGTGGTCCTAACTCATTGTCCACCTATTTATGTATGAGGTTCATGGTCTATCTGCCCAACTGCAGATCAGAGTCAAGATCATAGACATTCTTCATCCACTTTGTTTTCTTAGTGTGGATAGTTAGATCTCACACTTTGGGGGGGAATTGAGGATCTCATAATACAATCACGACAAGTCATGCCTCAGATGCCATCAAACTCTTCCAGATGAGTATGGATTAAAGTGAATAACTAAGTACACTTCAGCTGAGTGTGAACTAAACTGAATAATTACGCCTCTTATTTCTGTAGTGCTTCAAGTTTGCAAAACATTTAAATCACAGTGACACTCTTGGTTAGGGAACATAAGTGTCAGTAAACCTCTTTTACAGATTTTACAGATTTGGGAACTGAGACCCAGAGAAACAACACAATTTGCCCTCCAAGGTTATACAGCAAGGAAATGTGAGCGCCAACACTGGAACACGGATCTCCTAACTCCGGATCCAATGTTCTTTCCACTATGCCTGCCACGCTGTCCCTCCTTGTCGGAAAACAAGGCGAATCCTTGTTTGAAAAAAAAAGGAGCCAAGGAAAAAATAAAATCCTTTGGACTCATTTGCTTTTTGGTTTTTCTCCAAAGCAGGGAGGCGTTCAAAGTTAAAACCTATAAATTTAATGTGGAAACAAAATTCCCCATAGCAGCCAGGGCCACCTGTATTTACACAGCCCTCCCCAGCAAGACTGCCCAGCATGGGCCAAGCAGCCAAGTCCATGGCAGACAGCTTCAGCCCAGGGAGAGATGAGCCATGGTCTCTGGGATTTAAGTCAATTTGATCCAATAAATATTTATGAAACTCCTACTATGCATCAGGAATCTGAAAGGGCACCTGGAATATAAAGGCAAAAAAAAAAAATCCTAATTGAATTAATTCTAATGGGGGTTGGGGGTGGGGTGGAGCCAGAATAACTCCAAAGTCTATACAAAGTGCATTGGCAAAACTGTCATCCACTCAAAGATTCCCAACTTCAATCCACTGGTGGAACTCTCCAAAAATGTGATCTACAAGGTCACCCTTGAAGATGAAATTCAATTAAAATTTGAAAACTCAGCACCTCTGATCTCTAAGTTAAACCCTTGAAATAAGGGAGATTTTATTGCAAGGTAATAAACTGAAATCAAATAAATGCCCCGGAAAAGGGGACGTTATGTTCTTTATGTCAATTCCTGGAAATTGGATTTTTTTAATCCTATAAAAATGACACCAATGGTTACCAAGGTAGAAATTCCATTTCCCCCATGAATCATCCTGGCAAGTCCAGATGCTCAAGGGTCCAAGCTAAAGTAGCAGCTCCTGGGGATGGTGGACTTGAGGAAGCAGAGGGAAAAGCCATTTCCCTGACCCAGAACTGGTAACAGTGACTGGGGCAAACCAGTAGGGACCGTGGGAAGGGGGGCAAATTTCCATGGAGTAGGAGACCACCTCACCATGGTGGGTGCAAGATGGCAGACAAGAAGGTAGAGTGGGGGTAAGAAGTCCCAGGGAGTAGAGCTTCATGGGAACAGGACCCAGAGGGCAACAGTCTAAGTTACCTTCAGAGGACAATGAGGCAAAGTGGAGGGAAGGAAACAATACCTTTAGGGAGGAAAGAATTCCATGATGGCACCCCCTTGTGTCTTGAGCTTGGTATAGTCTACTCTGACCCTCCTCAGCACCCAGACTATGTGAACCTAAAGCCTAATCATGCCAGAAGCCATTAGCCCCATCTCAACTTTAGTCCTTCCAGTCCTTCTAGATCCTTTTCCTCATTTCCCCTGGAGTCCTCTCTTCCTCATGTACTTGGTACCCTCTCCTCTCCTCTGCTTTCTGGGCACCTATTCTGGGGTCTTTTATTCACAATGAGAGAGCAACTGGCAAAGTATAAGGACCCTTGAAGATGATCTAGGCATAGTTTCAGAGCTGCACTCGGCCTCAAAGGGCATCTTGTGCAACCTCCTCTTTGAACAGACAAGGAAATCAAGACCCAGAGACAAGTGACTTGCCCAGGATCTCACAAGTAAAAAGTACCAGAGTTGGAACTAGAACCCAGGTCTATGGGGATTTTTTTTCACTCTCCATTATCTTAAATGGGTCCTTGAGATTTTGTTTATACTGATCATAACTGTTCACTTACAGACAAAAGTCACAACCAAATACTTATCTAGCAAAATGCTTTGCTTGCACAATTTGACCTGGAGGTGGTGGTGGGGGGATTTCAGACCTCTAAAGGAAAGGCCAGAGCTTGGGATGGGAGAGACAGCAGCCAACAGCTGTGGAAGGAGAACAAGGCTGCACATCAACCTTGGAATTTATTGACTTTGGGGCCAAATTGGCAGTGTCCAGAGACCAGGCTGAGAACAGAGCCTGGGAAACTGGACTCTGAGGATCTGGGCCTACAAGGGACCTTGGAGATGAGCCCCTCATTTTACCAAGGAGGATACCCAGAGCCAGAAAGCTGCAAGAATATGTCCAGGGTCACATGAGAAGCAACAATTCAAATCCCAAGCCAGGTGCTTGGTCTCCTAGCCAAGGCTCTCTCTCTCTCTCCTCAGGATGAGTCTCAAGGCCTTTTGAGGAGGTGAGGGGGGCCACTCAAATCCAACCAGCTACAATCCTGAAGGATAGGGCCCAAAGACAGTGTCACAGCCCAGGGACAAGAAAGCAAACATCTAGTGGAAGCCACCAAAACAATTTCACTTTTTCTTTCTGTTGTGATCTTATTTCCATCATCCGCATGGGTTAGTAAGCAAAGGTACCTAACTAACTTCAGAATGCCAAAAGTCCCCACACCAGCAGCCCAGTCTCCCAAGGGGAAACAAAGACCTTGCTTTATCAATGGTTACTTTTTTATTTATTTTATTTTTACCAATAACATTTTTAAAAAATTTGCATTTCTTGTAAACTGCTCCCCTGGGACAGGAAGTGGTTAAAAATGGATCACCAATCAGGAGCAGCCTGAGAATCATCTCCCAGTTAGATAACTGGGGTGTAAAGGCAAAGGTAGCTCTTAGAACAACTGGGTATCAACCAGCCTCCAGGCTACTCCAGAAGAGGCCTTCGAAGCCTCAAGCTGCTAGGAGGAAAGATTCAACTCCAGATCTGGGCCTCTTAACCTAGGATCCATGGGGAGATTTCAAGAGGTCCATGACCTTGGATGGGGAAAAAAAATATAACTTTATTTCAATCCAACTGGTTCTCTTTCAATTTTATTTTATGCATTTAAAGACATTACTCTGAGAAGGGACTGCCAGTAGGTTTCACCAAACTGCCAAAGTGGGCCATAAGACAGTGAAGGGAAAGATCCTCCAATAGAATTCATTCTACAATAACCCTTTGTAGCAAAGATGAGGGTGCTTTAAACCAGTTTGAAGGCAGAATGTTCTTCCAGGTGACAGACTATTTCAAGGAGAGAAGGAAGGATATGGGAGGTAGGAGAACCCCTTAGCTTCCCAGTCTCCTCAAGTTTCTCTCTGGGCCTCTAAATTACCAAGAACTCAAAAGACCATTATTTTACAGTTAAGCAAATTGAGGCCCAGGGAAATAAAGTGACTTCTACCCATTTTGCTCTCAATTTGTTTCTCTGTGGCCAAGGAGAACAAATCCTTTTGCTCCTGTCAAGCCTTCAAATACTTGAAAAGAGTCAGCATGGCCTGAAGCTTCCTTCCAAGTCCACCCCCACTTCAGTTCTCTTCTCCAACTAAACCTCAGACCCTCCAATTAAGTCCTTGCATGGTCTATTCTCCATCTTCCGATTCAAGGTCATGCCTGCTATATTCCTGGTTCAGGATGAGCCAGATGTTCCCTTCGTCAAGCCCTTTTCTGAGGAAGAAGAAGACTGCCATCCAAGGCCAGGACCTCTAGTGTAAATCTCCTGCTCAGTCAGAAGAGGAAAGGGAGGACTTGGTACAACTGGAGCAATCCCCTCCCCCAGTGGAATCTCAGATCTAGAGCAATTAAAATAAAAATAGTGGACAGGAAGTCATAGACTCACAACTCTCAGAGCCCAGACCACAGAGGGCGGCACGTCCAACCCATTCCTGAACAGGAATCCCTTATTCTGCAGCTCCGACAAGTGGTCACCCAACCTCTTCGGAAACAGCCTTTACTACCTCCCTGGGCAACCCAGCCCACTTTTGAACAACTTGGATTGTTAGAAAGTTTTGCCTTACCTTGAGTTAAAACTGTCGTTTAGCAGTTCCCCAGGCCCTTCCACCCCCTTTTCATATGACATGGTTTCTCTTCTCTGGACTAAAGTTCCATCAACAAACAGTAATAATAATAATAATAATAATAATAACAACATTGATGCCAACCATCACTGGCATTCAGATGGAGTCTTCAACTTGGCAAAACATCCCACATACATTTTCTTATGCAATCTGCTTGGGGAAGACTAAGAGAAGGGACTGGCCCTAACTCGCCAGAGTCACCAGTGTTCTTTTTGCTAAATGGATTATGGGCAGAAAAGAGGAAAGTCCCCAGGGGCAGGAGGAAGAAGGGACAGGAGAGTCAGTTAGGCAGCACTTAAAGACTCTGAACTCCAAAGGATGGCTGAGTTACACCAGAGGAAGGACTTTCTCCCATTGTCCATAGTGAGGAAATGCCCCAGAGAGGGGAAGAACCAATCAGTGCTGGTCTAAGGTCCAAGTGGCTTGAGATCCAGGGAGATTGGGGCAGGCTGTTTGAATTGGGGATGTCTGGGAGGATCAGAAAGAGATAAAGAGGGAAAAAGAAAGGGTTGGTCCCCTCACAGGAGACTGCCTGCCTGGAGTTAGGGAGAGTGGTGGGGACAAGCCTTTAGGAGTCCTCTGGTTGGAGCTCAGTTGGCCAGTCAGGAAAATTCAGGGACACTTTCACATTGATTTATATATCACTTTTCATAGATTTTCTCATTTGAGCTTTCTAACAACCCTGTGAAGTAGATGCTATTATTATGCCCATTTTACATATGAGAAAAGTGAAATGGACAAAGCTTCAGTGACTTGCCCAGGGTCACATAGTTGAATATGAGGTGGAATTTGAATCCTAGTCTTCCTAACCTTCCTTCCAAGACCAAAAGCATCCATTGGGTTCACCGAGTTATTCTAGCAACAGTTGGGGGGGGGGGCTCATTCTCTCTGGGACAAGCCTAAGTAACCCCCAGACTGTCTCTGGAGAGGCTGGCTGACATAAGATGCTAGATCTGTCCCTTCTCTGTAGCCCTAAATTAGGACTTCCTTAAAGGGACAGGGACCGGACCCACTGAATAGAAAGCGGCATTCTTTGTTGGACTATACCAGGTCATGCAAGAAGGCCTTTCGAGACAGGAGCTCTCTCTCTCTCTCTCTCTCATACACATATTTCCAAACCAAGAACCATCTGCAGGGAGAAGGCCATCCCCTGAGCCAGGGACCCGAGTGAAATTGGCTGCATCTCTCTGATCTCTAGAGTCGGCTGAAGTTTGCTCCCTGTGGTTGGAGGAAAATGAAATTGATTGGAGGCCATCTGTTAGTTGGGAATATTCCAGTCCAGCTTGGCCATTAGATCTCCCCCTAATGAGGCCACACAGGTTTTCTGTTCTACACAGTCTGTCCCTGTCTTTGAAAACTGGGACTGTTCCCACATACTTACTTTGGAGCCACGTTCCTGGTTGCACTGGAAGAAGAATTCTTTTTGGCAGCAGAGCCAAGGGGCTCATTTGGGGCGGCTCTCAAATTTGTTTTAGATCAAAGGTACTTACTTGAAAACTATTTATTATCAATTGTCTCCTAATTTTTCAAGTTATTAACCTATTTTAAAAAGCCCATCAACTCCCCGATTCATCACAGCTTCTAATAGTTCCAGGCTCACCACGAAGGAGAATAATCTCCCCCCTCTAGTCTGCTCAGTTTGAAGGCCTGCAGGTGCTGGAAACTCAGGAGAACTGACTGTCCAAAAGGTTAATCCTATTCCTCCTACACAGCATTAGAAGGTACATTAAGGACCGGGTTGTTGTTGTATTTTGAATTTCTCCTTTTTTTATTGTGACCTTACTTAGTACTGAAGTGAGGCAAGTCCATGAGACTGCAAATCTCTGTGCTATACAGCTTGAGTTTCCTTTTTAGGATATAATAAGACTAGCCTATGACTTTCCAAAGTATTCCTGCCTGGTTGACATTCTTCTTTTGGACCTTCCTCCTGTTCTTTTCTCTTTCTGCCTCAATGACCTTCTCTTTTTTTTGGCACCCTCTCCTTATACCCCCTTACTCTCTCACTCATCACATTTGTTTAAAAAACCCAAACTGAAATCTCTTCTAAAAAGTCTATTTAAGCAAGCAAAACAAATCCCCACATTGGTTAGGCCTGGAAATGTACATCTCATTCATTCTGCATCCTGAGTCCACCATCTTTGTCAGGAGATGGGCAGCATGAGGACTTTGTCAGTATTTTTTTCCGGCCATCTCAGATCTCTTTCCTTTCCCTCTCCTTCATTCTTATCCTCTTCAGACACCAGTTGCTTTTGTCCTTCAGCTTTCCATTCTATTCTCCTCTTGATCACTATAGGCAATCTTCTCAGACCTTGGTCTTCCTCTAATGAATTTTCCAAGTTTGAAATTCAAAAGAGGGAGCTTCCTTTCAGATGGGGCCCTGCCTGCATTCACTCCATGAAAACAGCAGCTCTGCGGAGGAGAGAAATGTTCCAGAGGAACTTTGGTTTAGGTGATCTCTTTGAATCTACAAAGGCAGATCTGGGAAGCTTCCTCCTCACAAAGGATCCAGCTAATTCTAGTATGCTCTCGCACCTTGGGGGTAACAATGGGGAAGTCCCCATTTTAACTTCAAAGACAGACTTTAGCACAAGTCTCTGAATTGTCACATTTCTAGTTCTGTCTATAAATTTTAAAAACTTATTTTCTTGCTACCTCACTGTTTAAGGCAATGGGAAGAGGGTTTTGACTCCGGGGACCCAGGTTTACATCCTATCTCTACTATTTTCTTCCTGGGTGGTCTTAGTCAAGTCCCTTCCCCACTTCTGGATCTCAGTTTGCTCCTCTGTAAAATGAAGACATTGATATAGATGAGAAAAGCAAACTTGCAGTTATTTATTAAAACACCTTGCTGCTTGTCCTTCATTTTCAAAGATGACTAATGACATCAGAGGTGATGTCTTGATTTTCAAGTGAATTGGATTTAAATGAGGCAAAGTTACATGACATCATCAGCCTCACTCTCTCTTCCTGAGTCACTGAAGGCCCGTGGCAAGACAAAAGTCAGGATGCCTGGCAATGATCCAGGATGCAGTGAATGACCTTGGTGTCTTTGAGGTCTTGACGTCTTACAAAGTTGGCTAAGTTCTAAGCACTCCATATCACCCTTGGAATAAACTGTTCTCATCCACCCATTCCGCCAGGCAGTCTTCAGATGCTTGGAGTAGACATCCTCCTAACTTCCCAACAGACTTGTCACTTTCCATTCACCTGATTTAGCCCTTCTGCCTACCATGACACTGTGCTCTGCAAACACTTTACATGTTCATCTCATTTAATTCCCATACCAACTCTACAAGGTAGGTGCTGTTATCATTTCTATTTTATAGATGAGGAAACCGAGACAAAGAGCTAATCTGAAGTCCGATTTGAATTCAGGTTTTCCATACTCCAGGCCCTCTACTCTATCCATTATGTCACCTGACTGTCTTGGTAAATGACATCAGAGGTCCTGAAAAGCTTCACAAAAATTTATATTACTTTGTAGTACCAACTAAACAAGGTAGAAAAGCAGCAGATGAAACTCCCTAAGTTTAGAACCATTTACTTAGAGCAAGGTATTAGGTTGAAAGATAATTACTTTATGGAATAATTAAGAAAAGAAAAGACTTGGCCCTGGCCTTCATCAGGAGGTCCCAGGGAAATTCAGATCTATGACGGCTTTACCATTCATGGTCCTATTGAGTTGGCTTGGGGCTCTGAGACTTTATAGGATTTACCCAGGGCTCCACTGTGAGAATTTGTCATAGGTGACCTTGAACCTGTGTCCCTCTCTAGAGGGGTCCCTCTCTAGTCACTACCCAGTGCTCCCAAAAAGAAAACCTCTTTTTCTTCAACCTTTCCTTTCCTGATGCTTGTCCCATTCAAGGGTTTCAGATTTTGAAAGTCATCCATTTCATAGACAAAGAAGGTGAGATTTAGAGAGGAGAAAGGACTAGCCCAAGGTCTCATCACTAGGAACACAACTGAGATTTGAACCTGGGTCATAATGTCATCTATTTAGAGCTATGCAAGAGAAGTTGGAATTCTACCTCAGAACTTCTAACTTCTTTTTTTTGCAAGGCAATGGAGTGCAGTGGCTTGCCCAAGGCCACACAGCTAGGTAATTATTAAGTGTCTGATGCCGGATTTGAACTCAGGTCCTCCTGACTCCAGGGCCGGCGCTCTATCCACTGTGCCACCTAGCAGCCCCCAGAACTTCTAACTTCAAATGCAGTGCTCTTTTTGCTAAATACTGCCTATTATCATATTCAGTCCTTCAGTAAAGAAAATGACCAAGAATGCAATTTATGTACATGTGCAAACCACTCTGATTAATTTAACTTCTTTTTTTTTTCTAGCTTGACCAAAAAAAATCACTCAGAACATTTTGTGTAAGAGATGCAATAATAGGTTAGTGGGAAGTAGGGAAAAGAACTGACTTTATATCCTGTCTCTGACACTCCCTAGTTCTGTGACCAAGGACAAATTTTGTGACCTCTCTGAGCCTTGGTTTCTTCATCTGTATAACAGGGATAATACTATCTATTATGTTGACCCTGAAAACAAAGTATAAACCCTTCTTGTGCCATGAACTCCTCTGGCAGGATGGTGAAATCTATGGAAGTATGTAATGGGATTTTTTTTAAACCATAATTGAAAAAAATGCTAATTTTTGGTGAGAGGTTAACAAAAATTAAGTTGCAATTTTTTTTCTCAATCACGTTTATGGACTCCCTGAAATCTATTGATGAAAGTTGAGGGATTCCAGGTAAAACCCCCCCTGTTTAAGAGCTATGAGATCCAAATGAAATCACATCAAGCTAGACTCCTTTGAGTTTGGCAGATTAATTAGTGTCATCCAACTCAAAAGTCTTGACATTTGGCATCTCATTATAATGAAATATGGGGTGTTCAGGGAGTACAAGCTTCTTTGGGGTGAGAGCTGCTGAGCCCTTTTCAGGGCTACTTTCCACCTTTGGCATTCACCTGTTACTCAACTCTCTCTCACCTGTGGCTCCAAAAAGTTATAACATGGACAGTGGCCACATGCTAGTAAACTGTCTCAATAAATGGGCTAAACCAGATTGAAGGACTTCAAACCCATCGATGACCTAGAGGGATGTCTACCCCAAGTATGTGAAAACTTCCCCCAGTAGAATGAGTAGATGAGAACAATTTATTCCAATGACCACAAAGGTGATTGAAGTAGGTTCTGTGGAACACTTAGAGTTTGGTCAGGTATAGAAGATACCCAAGTTCATCCACTACATGCCGAGCCATTGACAGTTATGTTGACTTTTGTCCCACCCCTGGTCTTTGATGATTCAGAAACAGAGTGAAATGGATGATCTTGTGCAACTCTACCTCACTTAAATCCAATCCCCTTACAAGTCAAGATATCGTCCTGTGATGTTATTGGTCCTCTTTGAAAATGAAGGTCAAACACCAACAATAATGTAGATTTTATATCCAGTTCCTACAAAGTTATATATGTCCCACACCCAAGTTCTCACCAGAGGCTCAGGCTTACACAAAAAAGAAAAGGGATTGTATTTGGATATATGAACATCAAATCTTCATCATGGTGTGCAGAGGATTTTGGATTTTCAAAGGTTCAGTCAAGGAAAACAAGTTCTGGTAAGTTATATCAGGCTGGGAAGGCTCCTTGCCTTCAACGAACAGTCGACCAGCCAAAGGGAAAGAGGCTTACTAGCTCTAGGTGGCCACGGGGGTCAGAGACTATTTGGTCACAACTCAGGAAAACCTTTAACATCAGACAAGACATTATCTACTTTGATGAAGAGAAGTGAGTATCCTCCCTGATGAAATCACAGCTCCTTGGTGGATTATCTACTTCTTGTCCCTCTCTCTTTTTTGCAAGGCCATGGGGGTTAAGTGGTTTGCCCAAGGCCACGCAGCTAGGTAATTATGAAGTGTCTGAGGTCGTATTTGAACTCAGGCACTCCTGACTCCAGGACTGGGTCCTCTCTTTTTTCCATCCATCTTCCACACAACTATTAAAATCACATTCCTTAAATATGACTCTCTCACTCCTCTGCTCATAAACCTTAAGGGCTCCCTATTGCCTTTGAAAGAGAATAGAAATTTTGGGTGGCTAGGTGGCCCAATGGATAGAGCACCAGCCCTGGAGTCAGGAGTCCCTGAGTTCAAATCCGGCCTCAGACACCTAATAATGACCTAGCTGCCTGGCCTTGGGCAAGCCACTTAACCCCATTGCCTTGCGAAAACCTAAAAAAAAAAAAAAAAAAAAAAAAAAAGAAATAGAATGGAAATTCCTCAGTCTAGCTTTGAAAGTCCTCCACAATCTGCCTCTGACCTAACTTAAATTATATTTATAAGATGATGGACTATTCCACTTATGTCTAATGTATTGGAGAGAACAAGGACCTTAGAATTAGAAATCTTGGGTTTAATCAAGTTATTTTATTCCCCTGACCTTTGATTTTGCTCATCTGTAAAATGAGAATGGTACTTATCCTCCATTATCCACAGTTGTTGTAAAGCTCAAATAAGAGACTTAACATATTTTGTAATCACATGAGAGATATTTATTCATATGTATGAGACAGCTTAGAGGAGTGTTGGACTTGGAGTTGGGAAGGGAAGCCCTGCATTGGAATCCTGTCTAAAACACTTGCTAGCTGTGTGTGACTCTGAGTAAGTCAATGTAACCGCTCCATGCCTCAGTTTCCCTCAATGTAAAATGGAGATAATGGCACCTTCCTCAAATGGTCATAGTAAGGATCAAATGAGACAGCATGTCAAGCATTTTGAAAACTTTAAAGCACCATATAAATGTTATTATTTGATTTTAATATATCAAGGATCCAAGGCAGTGTGGTGCAATAGAATGAATATTGGCTCTGGAATCTGGAATCCCACCTTTGACACTGCCTGTGTGACCTTGAGAAAGTCACTTTACCATTGAATGCCTCAGTTTCTTTATCTTTAAAATGAGAGCATTGAACTAGTTGGCTTCTGAGTTCCCTTTCAGCTACAACCCTCTTCCACCGACAGAGATCCAGTCCCTGCTGAGTGAGTTTCTGCATCCAGAAGCAATTCCCCCACTGCGACTGAGCCTATCTACATTGAGTTAAACCAATCCTCAGATGAGGACTTGCTCAATCCCTCCTCAAAGATTCTCAGTATCCTAGGGCTTTTACTAATGATAACAATAATGTTTTCCCTTCATTTTCGAAGAAGACCATGACATCAGGGAGGTGACGCCATGACAAGCACATGAATTGGATTGGGGGGGGGGGGCTGTGCTCAGTCATCAGTCTCACTTTCTCCTTTAGAGTCATCTGGGTCCAATGGTCAGATATGAATCAGGATGACTGGAGATGACCCTGGATGCAAGGCAATCAGGGTGAAGTGACTCGCCCAAGGTCACACAGCTAATAAGTGGGTCACACAGCTAATAAGTGGCAAGTGTCTGAGGCTGGATTCAAACTCCTGTCCTTTTTTTTGAGGTTTTTGCAAGGCAAACAGGGTTAAGTGGCTTGCCCAAGGCCACACAGCTAGGTAATTATTACCGTGTCTGAGATCGGATTTGAACCCAGGTCCTCCTGACTCCAGGGCCAGTGCTTTCTCCACTACGCCACCTAGCCGCCCCCACTCCTGTCCTTTTGACTCCAAAACCAGCGCTCTATCCATTGTGCCATCTACCTGTGCCTTAGGGCTTGTACTCCATTAACATAGCTTTCTGGAGCCTGGGATCAAATTTACATACAGCATAATGAAATTGGGGGTAGGTGAGGAAATGAGTGAAATGGAAGGAAGGCAGGAAACTCTAGCGAATGGGTCTATGTAAGATGAACTCTTCTTTTTTAATAAAAAACCATCTTTTGATACTTTCTTAAGCAGTCCTGTGAAGACTATCTTTTTCTCCAAACTTAACAGTAGAAACTACGTAGTAGGTTTGGGATCTCAATGTCCCATGACTTGTTCTTTGGCATAGGGAGTTATAGTGGTAGTGTGGGGGGCCTATGAAGTTGCTGGGTTAGAGCTGCAGCCCTCCTGATGGCACAAGCCCCCAAGTTCTAGGATGTTCCGAAGGCCCAAGGTAGTCAGACTGGGTACCTGAGAGCCTCTAGGCACCTGTAACCTCTGGAGGGTGGGAGAGCTAGGGATCCACTCTGAGTCTCTGATCTAAGGGTCCAAGGGGTTGGAAGAAGCAGACTAGAAGCTGTTTAGGTCCCTCCAAATGAGATTCTAAATCAGTCTTGGGAAAGAGAGGAAATATATTGCTGTCCCCTCAAATTGAGACTCCCTTGAGCATAGCATGGAGTTAGGAGAGCGAAATTTGGAATTAGAGGACATATACTTGTAATCTGCCTCTGCTTCTTTCTCTCTGGGCCTCATTTTCCTCTTCTGTCAAATGAGGAGGCTGGCCTAGAGGGAGGTGTCTTCCATTTCCAATATTCTAGGTCCTGACTTAGGGAGCAAAATAGTGCAGCTATTCCCTTTGAGAGCTACTTCTTAGCCATCCTAAGAGAAGTGAAACCCAAAGCACCCAAGGGGCTGCTGGGAGTTTGGCGTACCCCACTTAGAGGTTCTGCTCTCTCAGTGGAACATACCAAAATTTACCCAGCCACAGAGCCCATCTCCAGATAGAAGGAGACTGGGCGATACCACAAAACCTTGAATGTGACCACACATTTAGAAGACAATACACTCTGGCCTTATAAATAGAAAAGATAGTTGAGCACCCCCCCCCCCCCTCCAAGTGTTAAGCTGTATGGCCTCATCTCATGGGTCCCAGGGCGCAGCCCAGCCTCATTAATCAGAGAGAGGGAGCTGCCCCCTGGGAAACGGAAATGCTCAACGTGCACTCAGTCTCTTGTAGATCTCGCTCTGACATTTCCCTGCCATGTTTTATAACATGGTAGGAGGTTGAAAGCTGTGAGCTTTTTTTTTTTTTTTTGGTGAAGGAAGGAAGGAAGACCCACAGTCCCTCTCGAGCAAAGGAGCCAGAATCGATGAACAGATCAGACTGTCAGGTCCGACTGGTTGTTGGATGAGCCCTTTGGGGAGCAGGGGGAGGACTCACTGAAGAAGAAAACTGAGAGAAGTCGCACGGTAGGCATCTCCTTTCTTTCCTGTCTTTTTCTCAAGATGCCCCATCCGTAGGGCCCTGTCCCCAACTTGCTCCATCAACTCCCAGGAGCATTTGAGGTATTTACTCAAGGTATTTACCTTGAGTCTGGATTGACCATGGGGATCATTTCCTCTGGATTTGTCTTAATGGGGTGAGTCTGGTGACTGGGTGACTGCTGAGGGGTAGATGGGCCCTTGGGGAGATGAGAATTTTATAGACTCTTGGGGGGGGGGGGCTCTTTTCTGACCTCTCTCCCAATGGTTCTCAAGCAACTGATGCTCTTGGAATGGCCCTAATGGATTTTCCTCTGCAAGGCAGCTATGTGTGGTCTGAGTATCACATACAGAGAGCTGATGCTTGTCCAAAATACTATGTCTTGGACCACAATGCTGGGGGTAACTACAGGTTCTCTTTTGATCATCTACAGAGTAACTAAAATACATAATCTACTTTCCCAACCATTCTCTTTTTTTTCCAGATTTTTATCCATAATAAAAAAATTCGATTGGGCAAATTCTATTGTCTAGGGACCCCAATCTACATGGCTGAAGCTCCCTCACATCCTACCCTATACGTTGAACTCCTGAACTGTTAAAACTCATTGCTTTGGACAAGGCTATCTGAAGAAATTCTTTGAAAAGAGAGGAGGGTAAGGGTGTAAAGACTAAAACAAACCATTTTTTTATAATGAGAGAGGGGAAATAAGACAGATTCCTGCTGTTCTGTTCTTTGTAGATAAGCTTTATCTATTGGAAGAAATATTCAGCGGGGGCCAAAAAAAGAAAACTCAACAACGAATAAAAGGAATTGAGCTTCAGTTTGCAGCTTGCAAACACTTAAACAGTCTTAATTTGTTTGGACTAAACCTAAGTGTCAGTTTACCAGTTTTCTCAAGAGATTTATCTGTGAAAATTCCCTTTAATTTGAAACCAAATGAGTCAAGTTGGAAAGGATGGGGGCTGAGAGCTGCAAAAAGAGGAGAAGGGTAGATTTCTCCTCATTGGGAGGGGACAATGCTGTATTCCTCCCCACCACCCACAAAAGCACTCCCATACTTCTCAGTTCCACTGTCAACTGGGCCACACCAGAACTGCCGGCTAGTATTTTCTATTCTTGCCTGAGAAGGAGAAAATAGCAAACCTTCATAAATGTGAGTTGTTGCTATTGCTCTGCTTTTTGTCATTGGCATGATCGTTGTTGCTGTGGCTGCTGCTGCTGTTGTCGTTTTTATTCAATTCAGTTAGCAGGGCTAATTAGATACACGAATCAGCCAAAGGGCAGCCACAAGAATTTTCAGGTACATGTCTTAGATATGTGGGAGGTGGATCTCCATTCAGCCCCCATCCCCAAGCTGAGTGTGTGAAGTACCAGTTAGCCAATATTCTGAGTCTAAAAATCAAACCTCTTAGAGAAAAGGCTATGTCCGGTTGAGGGATGATGCTGAATTGTTTGGTCATTTGACTTTGACAAGACTCCACTCCAAGTAATCTGGTTTCTCATCCCAGCTGTACAACTTCCAACTTTCTGACTTGGAGTTATGGTACCTCCTTTGCCTAGGTCTCAGTTTCCTCATCTATCAAAGGAGAGTGTTGAGCTAGTTGATTTAATAAGGTCCCTCCAGCTCTATGAAAATCTATGAAAACCTTGGAAATAGAACCATCAGGACCTCCTTTCTGTTGGGACCACTGGCTTCTGGTGTTGTATACTACCAAGGGGCATAACCAGGCAGTAGATCATCAAGCCAGTTCCATGACATGGAACAAGTGAAATTCCTATTGAAAAATTGAGCAATGAACAAACTAAACTCACCTCTCATTTATAGGTGAGGAAACTTGCCCAAGGTCATATAACTGTTAAGTGTCTGACACTGGATTTTTAACACCCTATGCCATGCTGCCTGAACATAGGGTTTGGTAATCTGAAAATGTGCTCAGCTCTAGGAAAAGAATTCCCCTCCTAATGCCAATGGTTTACCTAAGAGCCACAATAGGTGTCCTGGTAAGGCGGGGAAATAACCCCCAGAGCTTTCTGAGCATCAGATTGGAGATGGAGGTCCAGTAGCCCCAGGAACAATTTCCCATCTTTTGAATTTCAGTATCAATGTCTGCTTGAATGACAGAATAGGTTTATAGCCACTGTTTCATTTCTTCCTCACTACAATCCTTTAGATTTGATTTTGAGAAATACTAAGACCCAAGGAAATTGGGTGACTTGACTAGAGTGAGTTATTTAAGAGAACGAGGACTAAAACCCTGTCATCCAGGGTTTTTAACAACTTATGCCAATGCTGCCCAGCAAGGTAAGCAGAAAATGGCACACAGGCAAGACTGCCTGGTTCCAAATGCTGCCTTACTTCTTGCCTCCTGTGTGACCTTGGGCAAGTGTTTTCCCTGCCCTCGGTTTCATCATCTGGACAGTATGGGTATCAGACTAGGTGACTTCTGTACTTTGTTTCCATTCTCCATCTTTGATTTTCTGATGCTAGTCATTGAGAAAAGTGAAAGGAGCTCATTGTAAATCCCCCTCAGCAACCTCTCCAAATAGGGAGTTTCTCCCCATAGTCTGGTCAATGCAGCCTTCATTCCTATTCATTCATTCATTCATTCACTCATTCATCCAATCTATCCATCTATTCATCCATCCCTTCATCCAGTGAGTATTTATTAGGTATCTGTTGTACAAGGTTCTAGAGATGTAAAGCCAAAAAGGAAATGATGCTTGCTCTCAATGAGCTTCCATTGTTTAGAGTGGGGACATAGATGAATAATTCCAAATATGAACAGAATAAAGTCAGTCATTTGGGGAAGAAGGGCACTAACAACCAAGAGGAGGGGAATGAAGTCTTGAAGGAATGTGTTCAGGGGCAGGGTTTTGGTGATGGCAGGGTTGGAGTCAGGTAATCAGGGTTGGAATTCCAGTTCTGCCACTTACTATCTGTGTGAGCTTGGGCAGGTCATTTCACCTTTGTAGGCCTCGGTTTCCTCATCTGTAAAGGGAGGAAGTCAGCCTATATGGCTTCTGATGTTCCTTCAAGGACATCCTCTGATGTCCAAGCTGGCTATCTCTTGCTTCCAAGGTCTGCTCCTATGGCAGAGGTGGCCTTCCAAAGGTTCTGCCAGCAAAGGACTTGGCCTGACAGGTCTTGCCAAGTATCAGAAGCCTGGCCATTAGCTGATGAATTTTTCATGGACCATTACTCATAAAACCAGCTCTGGCAATGTGGAGGGGCTGTTGTCTGTGTCAGAGGAGGGAACTCTTACTCATATGGAACCCCACATGCTGAGGGGGAGGAGATGCCAAGTGCCTCATAATCAAATGAGCAAAGATTGGGAGGAAGGATGATTGCTTCCTCTGCTTGATTCTATATTTATTTCAACTAGCTCTGTAAGTCTGAGATACCCGATTGAGACTTGAGGGAGCAGCCCTATCTCCACACCAAGGCAGACATCTTCTTCCAAGTCTAGTGGGTTCTGAACTGTCTGACTCCCACACTTATCTTTGCTGACTTTAACTTTGGGTTACACATCTGATAAATGGAGAGCATTAAGCAGCCTGTGGTGGACCCCTAGTCCCTAAGAATTCCCATGAGTTTGACTTTGGGAAATATAGATTGTTTGGGGGCTTCTGGCTGTGTAGAGTCAGAGATCACAAAAGGAAAGACCTTAGAGTTCATCCAGTACAACCTTATCATTTTATAGATGAGGAGATGATCCAGAGTCATTCAGATAATAAGTGACAGGATCAGGATTTGAACCCCAAATTTTAGAGTTTAGAAAGCTCTTTTGTACCCATCCTTTCATTTGAGTCTTATAACAGCCCTATGAAATGCAAGCAGTACAGGAAATATTATCCCTATTTTTAATGGGCAGAAACTGAGTCTTAGAGGAAATGAAGTGACTTGCCCAAGGCCACACAGTTAGTGGTAGTATCAGGACTAGAGTCTAGGCCTTCCCGACTCTACCACTTACTATCTGTGTGACCTTGGGCAAGTCCTTTCCCTTCCTCCAAGACTGTTTCCACCTCAGAAAAATGAGAAGGCTGTTCGAAATTTCTCCAAGGTCCCTTCTAATTGTAACACTGTGTTTTCTGAGACCTCTTCCGATTCTTCTATTTTCTGTTCTAAGGTCTCTCCCAGTTCTGAGTTCATGCTCTAAGATTCCTCTCAGCTTTGACATTTTCTGCCCTTATGTCCCTTCTCTCTATGACATTCTCTTGCCTAGGGTCCCCTCCACTCCTAGTATTTTGTAGTCTATTTCTTGATTTCTTGAATTTTCATATCAACAGATAATGGGAAGTCAGATTGATTGTACAAATGATAACTGGCAAGAAAATTCCTCCAAACTGTTGAAACATCTTTTTTTTCATTTTGAATTAAAAAAAAATGAGATTCCTCTTTCTTCTTCCAGGAAGGCAAAAGCTATTGAGACTAATGTACATTTGGCACTGGGACAGGTCTAGTGGATTAAGTTTAAGCATCAAGGAGCTGCCCTGGACAGATTTGTAAACAAGCCCTCCCCTTCCCAGTAAAGGGAACTGGAATTATCTTTAACACAATGTGGCAATAAAACTCCTTAGAATTTTACTATCAAATTAAAAACTGTCAGCTGTGCAGAAAATGCTGCCGGAAATGAGGTTGGGTTGAAATTTGCCAAGCTCCTTGAAGTGATGAGGGATTATCCAATTCATTTGGTCATCGGAGAAAGAGGAATTGAACAATCCAGGGCAATTAACCACACATTTGTCCTTACTGGGAAGAGGAAAATAGCATCATCATTCTGGACAAAAAAAAAATCAGAGGATGCTCAAAAAAAACCAGATTACAAGTAGAAATTTTGAAGCTTTAAAAAAATCTAGTCAAAGATAATTTCTTGTTTCTTTGATGCCAAAGAGGATCACCTACTTGATTCCATAAGAACTGAACCCTTTGCCCTTCTGGTGACCTATTCTCTTCCCTGCACTTTTCTTCCCTCTCCTCTTCATGGGCCTATAATGACAAAAATTCAATGTCTTGGATGTTACTTAAGCATCTGCTGTATGCAAAGTATTCACCCAGATTCTGGGATCTCAAAGACAAAATGCAAAAACAACCCTGGACCTTGAAAAGCTTATATTCCATTGGAGATTCCTGAGTCTGGGATGGAACCCCTCTACAATGTGGCTCTCTCATCTGATTTCATCTGATTTCTCTTCATGCACTCTCATTCCATTCAAACTAGTCAGTTTGAATCTCCATTGCTTCCTCCTGTAGGATGCCCTTCCCAAATAGAGATATATATCTATGCATGTTTGTTTTTAGCCTGCTTCATTCATGTCTAACTCAAAATGTCCCTGTTTGGGGTTTTCTTGGCAGATACTAGAGTAGTTTGCCATTTCCTTCTCCAGCTTATTTTATACACGAGGAAACTGAGGCAAATGGGGTGAAGTGACTTGCCTGGGTCACACAGCTAGTAAGTATCTGAGGCCAAATTTGAACTCAGGAAGAGGAGTTTTCTGACTCCAGGCCCAGTATTCTATCTAGTATACCACTTAGGTGGTATAGCTGGATAGATGGAAAGATATTGCTATCTATATCTATGAATATATGTCTACATATATCATATACATATATGTGTGTGTATGTGTTCATATATCTATCTATATGTATGTCTGATTCCTAGTGCTAGTACACAGTAGATAATAAATGTTTGTTGAATGGAATTGAATTTTGGAGGGGGAAGATGACAACATGTAAAGAGACAGTCCTCTGAAATAAGGGAACTGGCTCGGGCAACAATATGAAATCTTGATTGGATTGGAGAGAATAAAGACTTAGGAAGACTTGGGAGAAAAGGAATTGCCATATTCTGGGCAGGTGATAATACAGTTCTCTTCTAGGGAGATTGCAGAGGAAATCACAAGGGGGTAGACTGGAGAGACTTTAGAGGTAGGATTAGTAGGAGCTAGTAAACGATTGAATGGGAGGAGAAAGGACCTGTGATCCTTGAATTTTTGGACACTGGAGAATGATGGTGCTATTTGCAACTGGGAGAAATAGTGATAGTCCTAAAAAAAGCAGTTAAAGCGAAATGATAAGGAGTCAAGTTTGGGACCAGTTGAATGTATGGAGGCAGAATGACATCCAGGGAAAGATGTCCTAGAGGCAGTTGGAAATAAAAGGTCTAAAGCTTTGGAGTTAAGGAGAGCTCTAATAATATCGACCTGAGAATTATCTACACAGAGAGAATACTTGAAGCTCTGGGAGTATAAAAGATAGAGAGTTATGGGAGGGAAAAAGGGGAGAGGAGGAGAGGAGAAGAGAGGTGAGGAGAGGAAGGGAGAAGAGGAAAGGAGAAGAGAGGAGAGGAAAGGGGAGGACAACTGTAGAGAAGGAATTGCTAGAAGGAATTCTACCAGTGAAACCACCACAGCAGCCCTGAGCTGTCTCCCTATCTCCTTATTGCCTAGTTTGCATGGTGGGGGGGGGGGGGGTAGGACAAGTGGGGAAAAGGTGTTCCAAAGGTATCACTTTGGAAATGTTTGCAATTGGGCTTACAAGGACAAGATCAAGATGGCAGGGTTGGGTGGGTGGTTTGGGGGCTGCTTGGAGTCATTGCTCAGACTTCCAAAGAGGGGCGGACCAGGAGATATGAGGGACACAGTTAATTTTGTCCAGTTCTGGGCTCATGTAATTAATTGTACAGCTTTGAGAACATTGTGTGAATCTGCTGAGAACAGTGCTATTTCTCAGAATAAATAAAGTATGACCCAGGTCATACTGTACACAAGGTAATAAGCATCACTACAGGAGAAATAATTGCATCGCATGTGGAGAAATATTTGTACCCAATTATGTCTTTCCAAAGGGAACGGAAAAAAAAGAATTCTGGGAACATTAAAATGGAAAGTTTCTGTGACATGACCACCGTTTTTTATCTGGCCTTATGATTTTATTGAGGTAGGGGAATCAATCAATCAACAAGCATTTCTTAAAGGTCAGATCTTGTGTCATTAGCAAACACAAAAAGGGCAACAATTCCTAATATCACAAGTCTTATGTTCCATTGGAGGAACACAATGTATATATGCATGGATATCTCCAAAAGCGAATGCCTAGTAACTGGAAGGAGGGCACCAGCAGCTGGGAGGGTGAAAAAAAAAACCTTCATGATTATAGGAGGTAGCATTTGCCTTGAGTTTTGAAAAAAACTTTGGAATTTGAAGAGGTAGAGATGCGGAAGGAGAGCATTCCAAGCATGGAGATCCAGTCAGTGTAGACATGGAGTTGGGAAATGGAACATGCTCTGGTAGGAACATTAAGAAGGCTGCTTTGGGTGGACCAGAGAGTGTCCTTCTGAAGGGGAGGAAGATACACTGAAACTGAGTTGTGAAACTGTCAATGGGCAACTAGCCTCCACTAAATCCAGGTCTATAACTCTTACCTTCCAATCTCCCAGGATCCCCTGGGGGTACTGACACAGGAAGTGATCTCCCTGCAGCCACACAATGTAGCACAAGGACCTAAACCTAGGTCTTCCTAATTCAAGGCCAATATACTAGGTAGCCTCATGGAGCAAAAGCAGGGTTAATTATCCAAGTTTGCAAGTTATTTCCTGGCTGTCATTTGCTCAAAAAATGTAGCTAAAAGGGCAGGCAGCCAATATCTGGAGGCTGTGAGCAGGCCTCCCCACACCTCCAATTCATGCAGTTCTACAGGTTGAGTTCCCTGGTTAGGAGCACAATCCGAGTTCAGTTTTCTCTTTTGCTAACCCTACCCAACACACACAAACAGACACACATGCATACACATACAGACACACACATATATGTGTGTATATATAATATATATATATTATATATACACACACACCCATGGATTCACACACTTTTCTTTTCTTCACTTTTTCCTTCTATGATGTATCTGAGCCCTTGATACATTTAACCAGGATCAGATGCAAGGAGACAGGACCAGGCTAGTGGGAAGCCCCAAGCTAACAACTAGATGGGGAACATACCCTGAAGCTCAAGAAGACTGTCCTTTTATCGGGGTCTGGGAACCTGAATCCAAACATAACCCCATACATGTGCAGACATGCCGTCCTGTCTCATTTTGAGTAGCCCTAGAAGGAGGTGAGAAAAGTTCATTCTCCATCTGTAAAACATCAGGGTCCTTTCAATTTAACAGCCAACAGGATTTAATTCCCAAATTCAAAACTTGATTTGGGAAGCCAGGTTTGATTTTTGGCAAAGTTTCTCTTTGCTCAGTTGAAAATAATTTCTCAGGGCTTGGGATATGAAGGGGCTTTTATTTGCCCACCCAGTCTCCCTGGCACTGCTGGTAACCTTGTCTACTGACTCAGGGTGCCAGCCTGGAATCTGGGTGAAGCAGCTGGCAGCAGCTGCTGGTAAGAGCCACTGGCTGCTACCAAAGGATGGAGAGGAAAGAACTAGAGGGCAGTAGATTACCACAGAAAAAATACAGAGAGGTGATAGAAATAGAGAAGGAAAGGGAATAAGCATTTATATAGCCCAGTTGAGAAACTGAGGAAAACAGACGTTAAGTGACTTTACCCAGGGTCACATAGCTAGTAAGAGTCTGAGGTAAAAGCTTGACTCCCAATCGTCCTGATTCCAGACCCAGCACTCTCTCCACTGTAGCACCACCTAGCTACCCCAAATTAAATGGAAGGCATGAACCCTCAGAGAGATGACTGCTAGGAGCAAGGAGGCCCAGGCCATTGGCACACTTCTACTGTCCCTTCCATTAAGTGTCTCTATGGTTGACCTCTTTAGTCCAAACTTCATTCCTTTTGATTGTACAACCTTATATAGACCAACCATGTGAGTGGCAGAATGCTTCATAGGACCACTGAGTTAGAACTGAAAGGGACCTCAGACTGTCTAATCCAATGCCTTCCATTTACAAATGAGGAAATAGATACACAGAAACAGAGAAAGACTTGTCCAAGATTACACAGCTAGTTAATAGCAGACTTGGAATTTGAACCCATGCCCTCTGACATCAAACTGTCTTCTTTTCCACTGTTCCATGCTACAGATAGCTGTTTTGGCTTGTCTAGATTTCATCTCACTTTGGGAAATAAACTTATTACTTTAGACTGCTTTAATATAACAGTTTTCCCCTCAGTGACTGGAAGCAGCAGGCAGACCTTACTTTAGTAGGGAACTTACTGGGTGCCTGTGGGGCTGGACCAGATCAGGAAATCAAACAATTATCCAGGGTGGGAAGGCAACTCAGAAGACATTCATCTCAATCTCTTCTGGAACAGGAGTGCCCACTCAATCCCTTGCAGCTAATTAATTATCTTCCATTCTCTATATGGAGACCTCCAGCAAGATGGAGCCCTCTCCCTCTCAAGGAAATTCCTCTTTGCAACCACTCCACTTTGGGACCATCCCAATTATTGGGAAGTATTCTCCTTCCTTCGAGCAGAAATTGGTCTCCATCTAGAAATTCCAATTCAGTTCTAGCCAATGAGCATTTAGGAAGCTTACTCTATGTGCCAGCTGCTAGGCATTCAGGGACAAAGAATGGACCCATTCTTATGCTCAAGGAGCTTACATCTTCAGAGGAGATTCTAACAGTGCACAAAGGAGATGCAATATCATCTACAGGGGAAAGAGCATCATCAATGGAAATCAATCCATGGGAATAGTTGTGGTCCTGCCCCCAGGTTCTCAACTGTATCACCTTCCATCTACTCTGAATCTGTCTTACATAGTTGCTTAATGATCATCTTCCCCATTAGAATGCAAGCTCCTTGAGGACAGAGGCTGGGTTTGCCTTTTCTTTGTAGCCTCAGCCCTTAGCACAGTGCCTGAATACAGTAAGCACTTAATGAAACTTATTGACTCTCTCTCTCTGCCCTGAATTAGGAAACTAGTTAGCCTAAACCACACAAGGAAATGGGAAAAGATTTATGTAAAGACATTTTGTTTGAAATCATTCAGAAATGAAGGAGAAGGAGAAACCATAAAGGAGACCAAACAGAACAAGTCTAAAACTTTCTTCCATATGACACCCCTCCTGAATACTTAAGGACAGCTATCAGGACCCCCTGGAATATTTTTTTTCCTCCAGCCCAAATATCCCCAGGTCCTTTGACTGATCCTCATATGATACAAAAAAGCAGCTAGATGGCACTGCAGTGGATCAAGTACAGGGCCTAAAGTCAGGAAGACCTGAGTTCAAATCCAGCCCCATACACTTACTAGTTGTGTGACCTGGGCAAGTCACCGAGTTTTACTCAGTTGCCTCATTTTTAAATGAACTGGAGAAAAAAAATAGTAAACTACTCTGGTACCTTTGCCAAAAATCCCCAAAATGACTCACAAAGAATCGGATGACTGAAAAAAAGATTGAACAACAATGAGATATGACCCATGGACTCAAGCCTCTCATGAATAAATATTTTTTGGAGTTCCCAAAGAGGAAATAGTTGACTCATTATTAGGACAAAGTAAGAATATAAGATAGAAAGAAAGAGAAAGGGGGAAAGGAAAGGAAAGAAAACAGCCCCAAACTGGTACAATTTCTGAAAAACTAGAAGAAAATGTAGACCCCAAACAAGCCATTTATTTATTTGTTGTTTATTCCTTAGGTTCTGCCTTACAAAAGGCCAAGGACAAGATCTTGGCTTGTATTTTCCATGTTTGTTTTTGTTGATGTTTATTAAGTTTATTTAAAATTTTAAAAGAAAATAGGGACTAAAACAGGCTGAAATAACAAGTATAGATTCACACTGTTTCCCTCCAGTGGATGGACTATTAAGTGTTTCTTATGCCCCCAAGAAAGATGGCCACTGGTCTTATAGAGTATAGTACAATAGAAAGTGCCATACTTGAAGACAAGGAGGTCTAGGTTTCAATCCCAAGAATGCCACTTAGTTGCTGTGTGACTTCACTAAGCCCCTCGGCCTCTCTAAGCTTCAGTTTCCTCATCCGTAAAATAGGAACAGTAATACTTGAACTACCAACCTCCTAGGTGTGTTGCCAGCAAAGTGCTTTGTAAGCTAAAAAGTGTTAGAGAAAGATTAATGGCTTAGGAAAAGATTACGTATCAAAGTGCCGGTCTTCTTGCTTTGTAGAGGTCATAGGATTTTAAAGCGACTGCTAGGAGGGACTTTAGGGATCATGAAGTCCAATCCTTTCATTCAAAAAGGAAGAAACTGGGGCCCAGGGAGAGGAAGTAACTTTTTCAAGGTCACATAACTGGAACAAGTCAAAGAAGTTGGCTTGTTTTTTGCTAATCAAGTGGCTGATTTTTTCAAAGTTGAAGCCTTGTTGCTCCCAGATCCAGCCTTAGGATTTTATCATTGAGTATGGCAGAAGAGAGGATTTCACTCTAGAGAAGAAGCTAGATGAGATCAAAGGGAATCTTTCATTTCCAAAAGAAGTAACAGGAAGGAAGGATGAGAAAAGTGATACAGAAACAAAAAAAAACCAAAGAATTGTGCCTTGCACTGTCCCTCCTGGAGATTCTTGATCTGGGGGTTGGAAGTTAGAGTTATAGAAAAAATATACTCTCCTTCATATACAAAAACAGAAGGAGGAGGAGGAGGGGCAGGAAGAAAAGGAGGAAGCATGGAGAAAAAAGAGGAGAAGGAAGGAAGAAAAGAAAAGAGGAAGAAGAGGAGGAGGAAGATGAGGAGGAGGAAGAAGAGGGAGTAAGAAAAGGAGGAGAAAGAACAGGAACAGAGAGGAAGATGAGAAGAAGAAGAAAAAGGAGGAGGAAGAAGAAGGAGGAGAAGGAGGAATATAGAGAGGAGGAGGAAAAAGAAAAGGGACAGGGAGGAAGAGGAGAAGGAAGAAGGAAGAGGAGGAGGAGGAAAAAGAAGAAAATCATTACATTTCTCAGTGCTCTAGGTCCTCAACACTCCCAAGTATGTCAGAATCAGATTAAAACATAAAAGGTAGTACCTAACAAAGTAAATAAAAATGTAGGAGATAATGTTAGCATGTGGTTTTCAAAGTCAATATGCAGCAAGCAGGGTCCTTATGTACAGTTTAGTGACCCGTGTTTCTCGTTGACACCGCTGCTGTAGGCAACTCTTTTAAGACGTAGTTGTACAGCCGAGCTGATCTGAGTTAGTTGAGGGAATTTCCTCACCTATGAAGAGAGAAGAAGGGATTGTGTACTTCTAATGCACCAACTTTTTACTAGGTGCTGTGCTAATCGATTTGCAAACATTAGCACATGTGATAAAAGCATAGGTCTGGCCGACAGTGACAATAACATCACCCCAATAACTACAGGTATTTCTAGCATCTTAAAGTCTCCACAGCACCTTCCCATCATGGTCACCACTGATCTCAGAAACTGCAGAGGAAGGTTGCCCTAAACCCAAGCAGCCCATTCCCAATGGCACACCCCTGTTCATTAGGGAGTTTTTCCTTAGACCAAACAAAAATTCCCTTCCCACTAATAGACATCATTTTTTAGAACTGTAAGTTTTCCAATGTGTCTTCCTCCCAACAGTTTAAGTGCTAGGCAGGTGGTGTAAGTATTATGACATTAGCTCCATTTTCGAGCAAGGGATTATCCATCCTTATGGTTCAGAAAGGTGAGCTGACTTGCCCAGGGTCACAGAGTCGGTGAGCTTTCCAGCTGGGGCTCAGGGCCGGGTCTCCTGACTCCAAATCTAACACTCTTTCCTCTGTTCTACACTAGGGAGTTGGAGGGGGTGGGGGAGCACAGTGGGTGTGCCTCTGTGCAAATTTCCGATCTGTTGCACGCTGGGCTTTATCCATTTA
Organism: Macrotis lagotis; assembly: GCF_037893015.1. Classification (NCBI taxonomy): domain Eukaryota; kingdom Metazoa; phylum Chordata; class Mammalia; order Peramelemorphia; family Peramelidae; genus Macrotis; species Macrotis lagotis. The sequence continues at coordinate 50,079,116 of NC_133666.1, forward strand.
AACACACCCCAGAGAGTTCTGTTGCATCTGTTGAACTAAATTCATCTGTCTTTTACCTGTTATTCTAAACCAAATTATAGTGTAAAACTCATGGGAAGCAACTGCTGCCTTCCCTCCCTCTCTCTCTCTTTCCCTCTCTCTCTCTTTTTTTTTTCTTTTAGCTGAAAGGTTTCTTTCAGCATACAGGGACAGCACACTTGGCAAGGCTTATAATGGGGGATGCCAGGGAGAGAGCAAATGGTTAAAAGGTTTGCAGCTGGAGGAGCAAGGAGGATCATGGGAGCATGGTTAATCCATATGCAGGAGAATTGAGAGCCAAGTGCTGTTTATGGTCTTTATGGTCTTGAATTTTCCAAATTGCACACTGAGGGGCCCCATGTTGCTCCAGATTAAAACTGGACTTTTGCCCTAAGCCTGGTAGCCCAAGTCCTTCTACAGAGCCGAATAATTCCTCTACAAGGAACACTTGGCACTTTCCAGTTTGAGTGTTTCCCCCACAATCTAGCATGATGAAATGCTTCTTCGATACCTCAAACTCCTCAAAGACAAAGGCTGTTTCATTTCTGCTTCTGTGTCCCCAGTGTCTAAACTGGTGTCTGACCCATAGTAGGTCCTTAATAAGTGGATTGGATTGGTTGGACCTACAAGCTCAGTGATTGATATGAGTGTGTCCCCAGTGAGAAAGATCATAATCAATCCATCCTTTTGCTTCTATCTCCTCATGGAAGTCCTATGGTAGGAAGTCCACCCAATTTCTGGAAGACCACCTCTGAGTCTTTTACCACTCTGTAGGTCAAAACAGCTATAGCTCAATCCCTTTAGGATTATGGCCTCTCACTGGCCAATGGGGAAGGGAAGGGAAGGGAAGGGAAAAGGGAGAACAAGAATGTGTATTTGCTATGTATCAGTTGCTATGCTAAGCACTTCACAAATATTTGATTTTCATAACCTATGGGGACAGGTCCCATTATTAACCCATTTGATAGCAAGAAAAACTGAGGCAACTAGAGATTAAATGAATTGCTCAAAGTCACACAGCTAATACGTGTTAACTCCTGATGTGAATGAAATCCCAGGTCCACTCCCTATCCCTATAGACATATTTGTCCTGAACTTGTGTTTTCTTCCATAAACATGGGAATTAGTTTGGAGACCCCTGTCTCTGATGCATTAATTTCCAGGCATAGGCAGAGGTGTCAAACACATGAGTGCGGAGGTCTCACTCCCATGTGAGGTCTCACTCCCAAATTCAACCTGGACCAGATTAAAATGTAATTGGAGAGACTGAACAAAATAAACACAAATACAATCAATGAAAGCTAACATCACATTTTAAGACTAAATTCATCTGTGGTCCATGGGGGTCTTTCTGTATGGATTACTGGTCCCTTTCTATTTGAGTTGGACACCACTGGTCTTAGAGAATTGCCTGGGACACAGAGAGATTAGGTGGCTTTCTCAAGGTCATACAACTAGCATGTGTCAGACAGGTCTTAAACCCATGTCTTCTCACCCTGAGACCATGCCTCCCTTTTTGCCTTAGACTGCCCAGAACAAGGACTAAATGAGCCAAAAGATTGAAGATCTTCTTTCAGTAGTTTGTTTCTCTAAAGGACCTGGTATTTCATCAGTGTGGGCACTCCCTCCTTTGGCACAAATCATACCCTCTTTTTTTGTAGGGCAATGAGGTTTGATAATTGACCCAAGGTCACACAGCTAGTAAGTATCAAGTGTCTGAGGTTGGATTTGAACTCAGGTCTTCCTGACTCCAGGACCAGTGCTCTATCCACTGTGCTATCTAGCTATATCATACCCTCTTGATGCCTAAGTAGATTATTTTCATGAACTGTTTGGGGGGGGGGGGGCGGGGATGGCTTTCTGGTGTTGAAATTCTTTAAGGATAACATGGCTAGTCCCTGGCTGGTTGCTAGAATATTCTAGAAGCCTTTCCAGCTTGGTTGAAGCTACAGAGGTTTTGCTTCAATACTGTAGCCTTCAAGAATTTATCTTGAAGGAGGAGACATCTCCATGGTACCACGAGGCATCAGAGGAGAAAAAGATTCACTTATTCTCTTTTTAAAATGGAGTAGAGAGCAGCTAAGTGGCACAGTGGATAGAGCACTACCCCGGAGTCAGAAAGGCCTGAGTTCAAATGTGACCTCAGCCACTTAATATTTACCTATCTTGTGACTTTGAGCAAGTCACTTAACCCTATTGCCTTAAATAAATTTTAAAAAAATGAATTAGATGCAGAAAACCAGAACCTATGCTGCCAGGCTCTCATCTCTAGCATCCACTCAAGGGATGAGCCATTTTAATAGGAATGTCTGAGAACAACTAGCTATGTTTCTTTGGTGTTTATTCAATGGCAAAGATGAATTCAATAGCTCTCAATTCTGTCCCTGTGAACTCTGCTCTGGACTGTGCCTACTGATCTGCTCTGTTTAAGTGGCATCTGGCCAGTCCTCACACAAGAAAGGAAGGATTAAGTACCAAGTTAATTTTCACCTTCTCCACCTAAATTTCCTTTTCTAACCAGAATTAAAATCACAGAATTTCTAAGTTGAAAAAGGAGCTCAAAGTCTCTCTCTCTGATCCAGCCAGTCCTCAGACAGGACTTTCCCCCATACCATCCTGATCGAGGGGTCAGTGACTGGATGGAAAGCTCATTTCCTCTTGAGGTGACCCATTCGATTTGGGGGCAGCTTCCTCAGGAGGCCATTTTCTTACCACAAGGCTTAATGAATTTGCCTCTTTGCAACTTCTATATAGGACATGGTTAATTTCTCTTCCCTTCAGGTACTGAAAGATAACTACCATGTCCAAGTCCAAGTCTGGCCTTAGCATTCCTTGTTCTTTCACTTGTTGATGACTTGGTGCTTAAGTTACAGCATTCCTGAGGCTGGTTCCTTTTCTAGAAAAGGAAGGGTTTGAGATATTTTGTCTCTGAAGTCCCTTCTAGCTCTTGATTGACCATCTTATATGCAACCTTGAACGAGTGACTTCATCTCCCTGGATCTCAGTTTCCTCATCTGTAAAAGGAGGGTGTTGAGATAGATGGTCTCGGAGCTGCTCTCTACCCCCCAATATGGGATAGTCTTCAGATCTCTTGCTATGTTGATCACTTTCTTCTGGATGGGCTCAAGTTTATCAATGGCTTTCCTAAAATGTGTGGCCTAGAACTTAGCACAATTGGCCAGATATGGCCAGACCATGGTGGTACTTCCTGGGCAAGCAGTCAAACAGAGCTTCTTCAGACCTGGCTTTGTGGTTTGCTCAGTGGCTGGGCTGGTGCGGGTCGGGCACACTCTTATAACTCCTTTGCTGGACCCTTCTCATAGGGACAGCAGATTTGAGAAAAGAGCTTTTGTCTAGTTTGGCCTCTCCCCCTGCTCTCACCACTTAGCAGGCACCTGTTCTATATCCATTCCTGTGCCATGTTCTAGAAGATTCAACAAAGAAAGGAGCTTATGTTCTACCGGATAGGCACAGTTGGATATTGCCCACCCTCTCTCATGCCTTTCTCCTCCTCCAAGATCCACTCCCCCAACATTATCTTCCCAAGGAAGGCAAAATCACTTACTGAGCTTCCCCAAATGGACCTATCGTCGCCACACACTGGTGATATTATAGAAGAAGATATTATAGAGAAGGTGTCACATGCTTAATAAATGTTTGCTGACTTGACTTAACCTCATAATAACCCTAGGAGGTAAGGGCTATAGTTATTACCCTTATTTAACAGTGGAGAAACTGAGGCTTAGAGATTACATTGACTTTATGATGATCACATAACTAGCAAGATCTGAGGGCAGGTCTGAAGACAAACGGAACACTCTCCCAGCTCCATTAGGCTGTCTCTCCCTCCTCTCCCCTGCTCTTTTCTCTTGCCAGCCTTGGATCCCATGGTCTCAGGGTCCTGATCTCTGTTTTCTAAGGTGAAATTCATAAGGACCTCCTGGTGACACAAAACCTCAACCCAAATAGATGACTCTTTAATGATGGGATTTCCAGTCCAGTAGGGGAGATATTTGTGGGCACAGGGACCTTTTGGTGACCCTCCAATCAAGTCATACAGACTACAGCCTATTCTGTTTGCACATCAGGCTGGGAAAATTTGGGGTACAAAATGTATATTATAACACAGCTGTACTGACAGGCTGCTAGGCCTTAATCCACTCAATCAACAGGCATTGAAACAGCTGTGGTCGTGAGAACTTCCTCCTAAGAAGATTCCTGACTGAGAAAACACATTTGCTGTCCTCCAGTCACAATGAGAGGGGGGGGGGGGGGGCTGTGGAATTCTTTTACAGTAGATCTGAGTAGCTGAGAGCCTTGGGAATCACAAGGGACCCTCCAGCTGTCCCATGTTTCAGGGCTTTACCTGTCTTTCACTCTTCCCTAGGCCTTCTCTAAGCCCAGGGGGACTCCTAGAGGCAAGGGGAATTCTTCTCTCCTCCATGTTAGCCAGCCTCTCCCAAACTACCTCCCCTAACCCCCTTGCATCAGGATTCTATGTGTCCAGCAGGTAGTGGACCTGGAACCAGGAGGTCTGCCTGACAATCCTGCCTCAGCTGGGGAACTCCTGGAACAAGTCATTTCAGTTGGAGAGTTTTGTTCTATAATCCTTTGATTTCCAACATAGAAACTTGGGTTGTGGAACTATCAGGGACCTCTGAGATCATCTAGATTTTTAGATGAAGAAAATGAGACTCCCCAGAAATGGCACAGCTTAACCAAAGTGCCAAGCTTGGATTGGAATTCAAGGGTTTCTTGAATCCAAGTCTAGTACTCTCCTAGTGATATGAGCTCTCTTGTCTGAGCCTCAGTTTTCTCATCTGTTGAAAGGGTTTGTTGTGAGAGAAAGAAGTAGGTGGCAGCTAGTTGGTGCAGTGGTTAGAACACTCCACCTCGAATCAAAAAGTTTTCGTTGAGTCATTTTTCAGTTGTGCCCAACTCCTTGTGATCCCATTGAGGGCTTTCTTAGTAAAAATACTGAAATGCTTTGCCATTTTCTTTTCCATTTCATTTCACTGAGGCAAACAGGATTAAGTGACTTTCCCAGGGTCCCACAGTTAGGCCAGATTTGAACTCAGGAAGGTGAATCTTTCCAATTCCAGGCTCAAAACTCTATCCACTGCAGTGCCACTTAACTGCCCTTGAAGGAATCTAGGGATCCTATAAATCAGAGCTGAGGAATAAATGCTGTCTTGGTTCAACCTACAGAAACACTTAGAATCAAGAAATGAGGTGCCCATGATGGGGAATGGCATAAAGGCCAATTGGGCTGGACTATGGAGCATCCAAAGTGTAGCCAGGCTAGAAAAGACTAGAAGGGTTGACTACAGTCAAACTGGGAAAGCTTGCAAATGCTAGGCTAAAGGGACCTCTTGCTGCAAACCTACTGGGTTTGCATCTCCTCATGAAAATGTTCCCATACAATGAAGTAGGTCACATTCCAACGGGATCATGCAGGCTGGGTGCAGATCACTAGTTCTGTGATACTGTCTTCTCTTTCCCAGTCTCCAAAGGGGGATACCAGAAAATGTGGAGACCCAATCCATTGTTCCCCTTTCTGAAAGTGAGCATCTCTAACATAGATGGTCTCACTGTCAGCCATCAGATCCAGGTTTCTTTTCCTATTAATGCATTTGAAAGAAAGAACATACAGAGGGGGAAATGCATTACATTCTGGGAAGGAAAATTCAAATCCATCACTAAAGGCCTGATGATGGGACCAACACAACTGGGACCCTGAACTGGGCAGTGAAAACTGGGTTAGCTCAAATACCAGGTCATCAGTGGTTCACCGATGCCCCAAGGTGGGAGGAACTGAGCAGGGGGCAGAATTTGAAGGGAGTATTATCAACTCATTTTTGTGAGAAAGTGTTTTTATAACCATGATCTGAGGATACTAAATGCTTTCTAGAAGTGCAGTCAGGAGAGAGAAAGAGACAAAGACAGAGACAGAGACAGAGACAGAGACAGAAAGAGATAAAGAGAGTAATCTAATAACCTAGAAAACTTAGAAGGCCAACCTTCCAGTGCTGAAAAAGACAGTCATTTAGTAGCAATGAATCGGCTATTCTGGAAACAACTGGGGTTTGAGGAAGTGGAGTATAATGGATAGAGGGCAGCTCTGAGAGTCAGAAAGACCTAGATACCAGGTCCATCCTGGCTGTGTGACCCTGGACAAGTCACCTAAGCTCTTGCCTCAGGCAACTCTCTAAGACTAACTTTCAGAGAAGGTGCTGAATTACATTTATAGGGGGAATTTCTTCTACTCCAAAGTTCTCTATACCAGTGAAATAATTTGTAGTCCCTATCTCCATATATAGAGATATATACATTTATATTAACCAGTTCATATTTATAAATATACTTTTTAAAGATATTCTACCATTTCTGGGCTGAGTATCATAGATGTATCATGCATACATAGTCTATTTTGGGTCATCTAATTCAACTGAGTGATCTTACAGCATCTTATGACTTCTGGAAGTTGGATCAGAATCTTACAGAACAGAATATTTAGCTAATTCTCTGATTATACAGAGGAAGACATTATAAGGCCAATTCACCAGGACCAGGTCAACCCAGGGTGCTGGATTTTAAGGGTACTGACAGCATGTATAGTCACACACCAGGGAATCACAAAAGCTGAGAGTTGGAAGGAACTCCAGTGACCATCTAGTCCAATTTAATGCATGAAAGGAATGTCTATTATGAGGTTCTTGACAAGAGGTCATCACATCTCCTTGATAGAGGGGGATCCCACCATCCCTCAAGGTAGCCCATTCTACTTGGACTCCCATCATTAGGAAGTGTTTCCTGACAATAAGTCTAAATTTGTTGCTGTAACCTCTCTCCATCTATCCTGATTTTTAATCTTCCAAACAGAACAAGTCTAAGGGAAGGCAGCTCTCATGCCCCCCACCCTGAATTTTTCATTACTTTTCATTCCCAGTTTTTTTCAACTTATCTTCTATTTGAGACCCTTCACCATCCTGGTTGAGCTTAGCCCAGAGTTAGCAAGAATCATCAGTTGGGAGAGGAGGCTAACAGACTATGCGCTGGGGTATTCTTCCTTTTTTTTCCCCCAACCTTGTTCCATTTAGCTAAGGCTAGACTTTGGGCCACCCATCCTGAACAATGTCCTGGAGCCCCAGATGTGAAAATTTGCTATTTTAGCTCTGTTTTGATCATTTCCAAAATCCAAGAATGAACATTTGCTATTATTGAAGCTTTGAGAATAGTTCCCAAGGAGAATCTTTGATTTAGAGCTAGAAGAGACATTGGCAGCCCATTGTCTCCAACTCTCTCATTTGTAGATGAGGGAACCGAAACTGGAAGAGTGACAGCTAAAATGTCTGAGGCAGGATTTGAACTCCTATCTACTCCAACATGGAGGATTTAACGTTATAAAGAGGCCTGAGATAGAATTTACCTCTACTTTCTCAGTTAGAAATGAAATGCTGGTTTTTGATTTCACAGCTAGTGAACAATTGAACTGAGATTTGAACCAAGTGCTCTCTCCCTGACAGCAGATTACATATTTGGGGAAATGGAAGCATGACTAGAATAACAGTTATGTCTTTTCCCACCCCCGGCCCTTAAACCCTATTCAATCCTTAAGAGGAAACATTTATTTGGCTACCTTGCCATTTTTGTATTATCTATTTGAAAAAAAAAAACTTTACATTTTATAGACTCTCCTCATACAAGGTAGAGGCCAGAGAGATTTTGTGGGGGAGGGGGGAAAAGCAGAAGGGAAGGTGTTGTGACCTCTCTCTCTCAGATGATGAGTTTGCCTCCTGGGGAAATCCCCCTACCCTCTCTGCTGAAGGGGTTTTCCTTGGGTAGGTATTTGCTACCATATGTAGGCTATATGGATGGGGTAGGTGGCAAGGTTGTGACCACAATCTAGGAGTGAGGGGGTTCAAGCAAGACAAAAGACTCTAGCTACATATAAAAAAAGAGCAGAACTACTGAGAAACTGTGGCAAGGAGGAAGTAGCAGGTCTGTATTTAAGGATGGTCTGCATGTGGGGGAGGTGATAGGGAAGGAGCATCAAAGATGATTTCATGGTTTCCACTCTGGGGGACTGATAAGACAGTGTTAGCACTGATGAGAGAACAGGTTGAGGAAGGCTATCTCAGCTTAGTTTGAAATAAACTGTTTGGATTTTCTGGCTATCTGTTTTCATTTCCGTCAAAATGACTTGGATAAAAACTCTTAGAATCCAGTGCCCATCAATGCCCAATCAATAATCTAGATTGATTTGATGGTCTGTAAGCCAATGGCCAAAAAGATAGTGAGATGGGTGATGATTGGGTTGTTTGCTATCTTCATATTTATCAGCAGGGTAGCCTAAGTAGGAAAACACTGAATTTGTAGGCAGAAGACCAGAGTTAGATTCCCAGCTCAGTCATTTACCTAGATGTGTGACTCTAAGAAAGATCTTTCCTCTTCTCTTTCAACTTCAATTTCCTCTTGTAAAATGAAAATTGAACTTGATGACCTTTGAAAGTCATTTCAGCTCCCATGTTCTGTCATGTGCAATTGTTTGGTGGCCACTTATCAGAAAAACCAAGGACAGTCCATTAGACCCTATCTTTGGTAAACTAGAGGCAAGAGCCTTCTCTACCAGCAAAGGTGTTATTTGTATTCTTCTGACTGGGAAAGATAGGGATCCACAAATTAAGAAAATTCACTTTCTGTACGGGCATGAGAAACATTTTCCAACTTCCATCCCCTCCTCCCCCCCATTACACCTAGTGGAAGGAAGTTTGGTAGTAGCAGTAGCAGTGATCGGGGACAACCCATCCCAGTTTAAGATTTAAGAAACTGGACTAGCCAATTTCTACTAGTATAGGGGCTCTTAATTTGTGTGTGTGTGTGTGTGTGTCTGTGTCTGTGTGTGTCTGTGTCTGTGTGTCTGTGTGTCAATGATGAAGTCTATGGATTTTTAAATATATAAAATAAAATACAGAGAATTACAATGGAAATTGATTCCACTGAAATACAGTTCTCAAAAAATTTTTATAAAATCATGGATAAGGGCAGCTTGGTGATACAATAGATAGAGCACTAACCCTGAAGTCAGGAGGACCTGAGTTCAAATCTGGCCTCAGACACTTCCCACTCACTATCTGTGCGACCTTGGGCAAATCACTTAACCCTATCTGCCTTGCATCCAGGGCCATCTCCAGTCACCCTGATTCATATCTGGCCACTGGACCCAGATGGCTCCAGAGGAGAAAGTGAGACTGGTGATTTCACACAGCCCCCTCCCTCCAATCCCATTTTTTTCCTTGTCATGACATCACCTTCCTGATGTCATGGTCTTCTTCAAGAACACAGGACAAATATCATTACCTTACCGAAAGAATTTTTAAAAATAATGGATTGCAGGTTAAGAACATCTGCCCTAAAGTCACCTTGAGAGGCAACAGGATAGAATGGACAGCATTCACTACTTGGTGCTAAGAAGTTCTGGGCTTGTTTATACCTATTTGTTTGCCTGTTGTCTTCCCCATTAGATATGAACCCCTTGAGGGCAGGGACTGTCTTGTGCCTCTCTTTGTATTCCCAGCACTTAATATAGTGCCTTATACATGTAAGATGTTTAATAAATGCCTAATGATTGACTAATTCAAAACCCCTATCAGACACTTACTATTAACTGTGTGATCCTGGGCAAGTCTCAATCTCTCCTGCCTCAGTTTCTCACCTGTAAAATGAAGGCAGTGTACTCAATGATCTCTATGGTCCCTTCAAGCTCTCTATCTGTGGTCCCATGTTCCTGTTCTTTGGTGGGGTGACCAGGTCCGGTCTCTATCTTGCGGAAGAGAGAAATTTCTGGAAAATAAAGCTAAACAATGGGGAAAATTGGCTGCCAGAGCTAATGTTGGCTCCATCAGATTCCTGCCTCAACTCTCTCCTCCTCTTGGATTGGTTAAGTCATCTTTGGGTCATCATGCCATCCTCATGGCCTATCCTTCGGCTAGGCAAGGAGTCACTTCTTTTTATGGAGAGCAGGCCACCCTGATCAAGGTCCTACACTGGCTTCTAAGTGGTTTCTGTTGGTTCTTTTCTTTAAACTCTTTCTGCTTTTTTTATTTTCTCTACTCTATTTTGGAGGTCCATGAAGGAAATACCATTCAAATGTTATACATATATATAAATATATATATATATATATATGTATATATATATATATATATATGGACAGAGAGAGATTCTGAAGACTTAAGAATGATTTTAAGTTCACTACTCTCCCCCATTTATCTCTTCTGATTTTGCAGAATACTGAGAGTTCGATTATAGATAAAAATGAAGTCCTTCAATTACTTTGCTTTTGTTCAGTTGGTTTAGTCATATCTGACTCTCCATGACCCCATTTGGGGTTTTCTTGACAAAGATACTGGAGTGGTTTGCCATTTCCTTACCCAATTCATTTTACAGATGAAGAGACTGAGGCAAACAGGATGAAGACACTTGCCCACGATCTCACAGTAAGTCAGATTTGAACACAGTAACACGAGTCTTCTTGACACCAGGCTCAGCGCTCTACCCACTGTACTACCCCTAGGTGCCTGTCTGATTTTAGCTAGATTCAAAAATGCAAAGACCCGCTTGAAGCAGGTGAGAAAACACTTTGCATGGGAGATGTTCCTGACGTCTAATTTAAAAATTTTTGCATTTTCATTCCCAGTCACTGATACCAAAGTCAACCTGGGTTCAAATCCTAACTCTTCTACTTCTGTGCCCTTCAGAAAGCTACCTAAACCTCTCCGGCCTCAGTTTCTTTCTGTGTGAAGTGAATGCATTGGATTGGGTTTTCCCTCAGCTTAAAAGTCTCTGATCCTATCAGTAGACCAACTGGGAAGTCTACCCAGAAGCCCCTAGGGAGCCCTAATTAGTCAAGTGGCGTAGGGTCCAGGTCTGTGTTTATTTTTATCCCTTGGCAGATAACTATTGAGGAAAAGCAAATTTCCCATTTTAAAAGACAAGCCTAGTCAGGGAAATAGTAATGTAACCTGCTCACTAGGAGGAAAGGGGGGGGGGAAGTCTCCCAAAAGTTGGCCTATACCATGGCCCAAGGCCTCCCAAAGGCAGACAACCAGTGATTAAAACAACAGCTGGGAAGTTGCTAAATAAAGTGCTATCATGGGGTTTTACAAGGGGAGTGACCTTCAGACTGGCGACAGAGGTGCTTTTCACACCGAATACCTCTCAGACCTAAGAATACACTGAGCCCCAATGGGCTTGGTGCTTGGCTATTGTCTAATGGAGAACAAAGACAAATGCGCTGAAGAGGTCTGGCAACTCCAGGGAGAAGTTCTGCTCATTAAACATCATTTTTTTTAAAAAAGGAAGTTAAGGCAGTACTATTAAGCCAGAGCAAAGGGTTGGTCCTCAGTTAGATAAGAGAGTTCCCCCATTGGATACCAGTTCCGCTTTTGGAAAGATTACTAACACAAGTAACTTTGGTCCAGAAAGAAACAGAGAAGTTGGAATAATTGCTGGAGTTATCCTCAGTAGTAGGAGTAAGAATAATCAAGGTGGAATAATAATAGTAATAGCTGGTATTTAGCAGTAAGAAGAAGAAGAAGAAGAAGAAGAAGAAGAGATAGTATTATTATCCCAATTTTACAGATGAGGAAACTGGGACTGGGAGCGTTTAGGGGATTAGCTGATGGTTGCACAACTAAGGATCTGTAGCCAGATTTCCAGTCAGGTCTTTCCGAGTCCCAGGTCAGCATTCTATCTACTATGTATTGATAGCTGATTTGTTTCAAATGTTGACATTCATTGGCCGGCATAGTCAGTCTTCTTCGAGACTCTCTGTTCAATTCTTGGTTGGGTGGAAGACGTCGCTGTGTCCCTGCCAATTTCTAAGATCCCCTCTTTGGGAACAGCTGATGACTCGAGGGCAGAAAAGAAAAGGGTTGCTGAGATTTTTGCTCTTCTCAGCTATCTTGTCCACCTCAAAATGGACAGGAGGAATGACAGACATGGACAAAAGGGGGAGATACATTTCTACTTTTGGAGCCAACTGGACAAAAGCCAATGCCTTATACCCAATAGGTTAGCCTTTCTGCTGACCTTGAGTCTAAATAATATCCAGTGACAACAGTTGTCATTAGCTGTCCCCCTCTGGTGCCTCTTTGTAGCATGAACAGCAGCCTGGGTTCTTGAAGGCAATGCCAAGCAAGGGAGGGCAAGCTCTGGCAGGTCCTACTAAATTGGAAAAGTTTTGAGTACAGTCCAGTACTGGACATCTCTTGTCCAAAGTTCAGCCTGGCAAAGTACACAATGCCGCAGCACCAAGATGGCTACAGGACTTTTGAAGATTGCCCATAGATGTGCAAGGAGAAGGGCTAACAGTTAATGCTTACACCATGCATAGGAAGGCACTCTATTAAAACATGGAGAAGTTGTGAGCAGCTATTGGAAGAAGGGTCCCAACACCAAGGAAATCATGGCTTCTTGATGGTTTGAAGCAAGGGATCCAGTGGAAGGAGAACCATTTTTGGACTCAGAGAACCCAAGTTCAAATCCCCCAAAATGTCTGGTGGGTGGTACCCATTACCCAATTTCCAGAGTTTGAGTGGGTCCTAGGATATTCAATGTACAGCACTTTACCTTGCCCAGAGCAAGATTTCCTGAGGACTGCAGATGGGTGAATCTTCTAAACTCAGAGCCCATGAGGTATGGAGAAGAGAGGGGCTAAAATTGGTCCAGTCATTCTCTATTTGTCACTCTATGGTGATATTTGTAAGGGATACAAATCCAATGAATGAAATAGTTCTTGCTCTCAAGGAGCTTACATTCTAATGGGAAAGATGACTGAACATAGAAGTATATGTAGAATAAATGTAAGCATAGAGAAAGAAGTTGTCTTGGAACAACAAAAAAAGGTAGTTCGGGAGAGAGGGCACTAGCAGGCTTCTTGTAGAAGATGATGGTGCCTGATCTGCATCTTCAAGAAGAAGCTGAAGAGTGGGTGTTGGTTGAATAGTATTGGAAGGCATGCCCAGTCAATATTTCCATGCCCAGAAGCAGCCTTTGTGCCAGTGGAGGAAACCATTTGACTTGGAATCAGAAAATCTTGTTCAAATCCTGCCTCTAAGACTTACTACCTCTAGAACAGGGGTGGGGAAACTTTTTTTTTTTTTTTTGCCAAGGGCCATTTGAATATTTATACCATCATTCACAGACTATATTTGGTCAAACATTTAATTAATTCACCTCAACAAATTGAATTTCAAGTCTCACCTGCAGTTACCCTGGAAATGTCAGATCAATATGACCCATGGGCCAAATGTACCCCATCCCTGCTCTTGAACTTCAGGCAAATCACTTCCATCTCTCTGAGCCTGTTTTCACATTTGCAAAATGAGGTGTTGTGGGGACGATCTCTGAGGGTCCCTTCTAGATTTAGACTTATGAACCTCTGGACCGCTGATTCTAGAAGCCTGGCCAATGGCTTCCTAACAAGAAAGGGTCCAAGTCTCCTTGGTATTCTCAAAGCCTTGCCACTGCCATTGAGTCATAATGTGAGTAACCAGCTGGGCTGATTGCTAATAATGGGGTTCTTAGTCAGAAGACTCAGTGATGGGGGAAGATTTCTGCAGGAGCCAAAAGATGCCATGAGCAGGCACTTGGCTCCAAGAGTCAGCCAGGGTTTAACAGTAAGATCATTGGTTCAGAATCAGGAGACCTGGGTTCTAGTCTCAGCTCATCACCCTTCCTCTCCTTAAGTCTCAATTTCCTTAAACTGAGGCAGCTATGGTGTAATAGGAAAGGCCATTTGATTTTGAATCCCTCCCATCTCTTCTCCTTACTCTCTGTATGATCTTAGGAAATTTTCTTCCCTTCTTTGGGTCTCATGTTCCACATTTGTAAAAATGAAAGTATTGGGGTAGAAAACCTCTGTCCTTTCCAGCTTTAATATTCATTCCATTTCCGTGCAAGTGTGATGACCCTTTAGAACCAGGGTGCTTTGAGAAAGGGTACCTGAGACTTAAAGTTCTGTCTTATGAAGGGGCCCCACCACCACCACCACCTAAGGACCCAAGTGTGGGTCTAAGGTAAAGAAGGAAATGGGGAAATATTCCTATACCTTTGCTTCATTTGTGGATTCCTCTATCTAGTCTCAAAAAGAATGATGAAGGCTTGAGGACCGCCCAATCAGCTAGAGACATCGTGACCAGTCTACACAGAAGCAGGCGAACCTGATATGGCTACACTGTAGGAAGCTCATTTTTCCCACCAGAGAACTTTTCTCTTTTGCATTTCTCCAAGGACTTGGAGTTTGGGGGATAGCATTCTTCTTCCCATTCCTCAAAGCCTGTTCTCTGAAAAGGTTCCAAGCCACAGAATCTCAGAGGTAACCTAGGGTCTTGGGCTTAGTAGGTGCTTAATGAAGACTTTGGGGGTTGAACTGGAAGACCTCTCGGGGTCCACTTAGTCCTACCCATGCCAGGACATCATATCAATCAATGGTCATCCAACCTTGACTTAAAGCATCCTCTTTCATAGTGGGAAAGCTTTTCTTGTTAGGAAACTTAAATCTATTTCTCTTCAGATTCCACTCATTGGTTCCGTTTTTGCTCTCTGGGGTCAAATGGAGCAAGCCTAGTCCCTCTTCCACATGACTGGCCTTGTCCTTATGTCTTCCCTCACACCACCCAAGTCTTCTCTCCTTGAGGCTAAACCTCCCCAGTTCCTTCCACCAAGTCTTGCATGGCCCAGGCTCAAGGCCTTTCCCCTTCCTGCCCTCCCTTGGATGCTCTCCAGAATATCAATGTCCCTCCTAGGCTGTGGCGCCCAGAGTTGAAGCCAGCCCTCCAGCTGTGGTCTGCCCAGAGTAGCAGAAGACAGCCGGACCATCAGCCTGGACACTGAGCCTCTCTGAATGCGACCCAAGGGGGCATTAGCATTTTTGGCTGCCACCCTCACACTGTTGACTCAACAAGCCAACCCAGGGCTGGCATCTGTTCCTCTGGGTGAATGTAAGGCCCTGTGTTTCCTCTCTCGGGATATTTGCATTTCAAGGCTGTCTCATGGAATGAATGGCTTTGTCCCCAGGTAGAAAAAAAAAATTCAGGCCTCAGTGAACAGGTGGAGGGAGGCATTAGAGAGGGGACAAGAGGGGCTTTGGGCCCCTGAAATCCCACCAGAAGGCAGCTGCCCGATCTGCCTCATTCTCAAGCTGGCTCTTAGAGAAGAACACCAAAGACTACTTCCATTGTGGTGTTTTTGCCTCATCTCCTCTGCCCTTTTAGCTCCCAGTTCTAATACTCCAGCTTATGTCTCCCAACTCTGAGTTCTGCAGTCAGAGTGAAGGGTCCAAAGCACCGGACCTGTCCTCAGGAGCCCTGTCTTCTAATTTCTCCTCTTACTTACTAGCCATGTGATCACCAACAAATTACATTACCTCTCAAAGCCTGTGTCCTCATCTGTCAAATTGGCATAATTAATCCCAGAGTTGAAGAACTAGGAGGCAGTAATAGATGTGGGGAATAAGTATAAACTAGACCAAGACTGAAAAAGACAGTGGTCTGCTGTGGGCATGAGTTTGCCACTGTGGTCATCGCAGTGAACATCAATATAAAGTGAAAAGAGTACGTTGACCAAAGGCACAGAAGAAGTCCCAACTCTTCCACTCACTTCTCTTATGACCTTGGGCAAGTCACTCATCATTTTGTTTATGAAATGGAAATTATTTGTTCCTGGTCTCCCAACCCCTCAATTTGGATGAAGAGAAAGTCGGCCATAACCTGTAAAGTACTATAGAAATGTCAGTTAACATTATTATTATTTCCAAGGCCCCTTCCAATCCAAAATCCTCCACTTACCTGGGTGAAGTCTCTGTTTTCTTGCTCCCATTGAGTAGTGGGTGAGTCCTGTAAGTCCAAGAGGGCAGGCCCCAGAAGGCCTGTAGAAAGGTAAGGCCTACCCACAGGGCTCGATTATCTTGGAACCAAGTCTATTTTCTATAAGTGTGAAAGCTCATAACTTGGCCCCCCCACCCCCCACCCTAGATTCCCCCTTCTTGTCCAAACGTTCCCGTCTGGCCCCAAACATAAAGCAAGTATTCAAGAGGGCTGAGGACAGGAAATATGTACACTTTCCCCACTGTAAACAGACCTTGTGATCTTTACATCAGCTTCTCCAAACGAAAAGGCTGGAATCTTGAAACTTAAAAGGGGCAGACAAGGTGAGCTGTCCTCGAAGAAGAGAGTATTCATTACAAAATTTGGTGTGTTTACAACACACACACACACACACACACACACACAAGTGCAATGGAGCAAGTCACTGGGGTTTGAAAATATGGTGTGCCTTGACAAGCAAATATTTGGCTACCTTTAGTTTTAATCTATCTGCCTCAGTGTCTTATAGGCCGACCTCAATACTTTCCCTGGCTTGCTAGTGATGCATAAAAAGAAGAGAAAAAATTTATAGAGTCAAGGCAGCAGTGCTTCTACTTACTAGCTCTGGGGCTCTGGGCAAGTCATACAAGTCTCTTTGAGTCTCAGTTTCCCCTTTTGTCCAATAAGGGGGTTGTATTGGTAAGCCTCTAAAGTCCCCCCATCCCAGTTTTAAGTCATGGTGCCTCATCAATGGAATGGAATAGTCAATCCTTCAATCTTGAGCTGCCCATTGAAGGCTACAGATAGAGGTGCCCCAAGTCCAAAAGAGAAGATAACTTTCCCACCCTTTTCAGCCTTACTAGATGGTTCCATCCCCAAAGAGGAGAGCCTTGTCACCAAAATCTTAGGATCATAGGATCCTAAGGGACTTGAGAAGCCATCTACTTTTACAAATGGGGAAACTAAGGTTCAAGGAGGTTAAGAACCTAATCCAAGGTCATACGAGTTGGAAGTATCAAAGGTAGATTTCCACCCTAGGTCTTCTAACCCCAGAGTCAGAGTGCTTTCCACTCTAGTTTAGTGGACTTTCAGATACCAGAATTGAGTTTAGAAGCAATCTGAAAAAAAATAGTCTAAGCAAAACAGTCTAAGCAGAGCCTAATATAGTGACCCAATGATGGGACATGAAGGTAGAGAGGGGCAGGATCTATGTAAGAGGAAGTCTCACCATTGCCTGCCTGCCCCACCCCCTGCTTTTTTAAAGTCCCCTGTCAACCCTTGGGGGGGGGTGACTTTCTAGGAAAAGGAGCAGCTTATGGTCAGATTCATGCCAGTGTGCCAGTTTCCAAGTCCCAAAACTTCTGGTGTGTAGCCATGGCCGCCTCCCCAATAACACTAGCTTTGCCATGGTTGGAAAATAGACTATTCTGCAGGAGCAAGGCAGCCCAGCCCCACTTTGCCTAACAATGCCAGGCCAAGGGATGACCCCGTCATGGGCTTCAAGTGCAATAATCTCATGACATCAAGTGGAGTGGTCAGATGTACTCTTTCTCTCCCAGAGGAGGAGGGAACAAGAGGAAATGATTTTTGCCTGTAGCCAGTGGAATGTAGATTAGCCACATGGAAGACCTTCCGGTCCGACAAGGGCTGCCTTGACAATATTGTATTGTTTGACCTCCAACATTTTTGTCCTCTTTCCATTGCTCCATGGGGCCCTAGAGGAGGTGTTAAAAATAATACTGGCTGGGAACCTGCTTGGCTTTGACCATTGGCCCCCAGTTGGGAGGCTTGGGTCGAGAAAGGCAGCCCAGACCTGTTTGAACAAACACTAAGATGACCCCGTGAGTGGGGCAGAGCTGGTTAACTCCCAAGGAGGCATGGTCTGGTTAATTGCTTCCCAGGCTGTTTAGGCGCCATCCTGTACACACTGCCTTGGGGCTGTTTTAACTGCTGGAATGGGTTTCCAAGAAAAGATTGTGTGAACTATCCCTTCCAGGGATCTTGAAAAGAGAAGAAAGCTGTGCCCTCCAATCTGCAGAGGGGACCAAGGTTAACGGGCAGCTCTGTCTGAGGTCAAGAGTCAGGACTAAGCACTCTCAGAAGGTCTCTTCTAGCTCTCCCATGGTAGGATTCCATAGAAGGTGTGACTCTGGGGATGAGTGAAGGATCTTAAATGCTAATCAATCAATAATCCTCCAGCCTTGCTGGGGCATGTGATGGGTCCTCACTCACAAATGGAAGAGTGACTTTGTTCAGCAAAGCTTACTCGGTGGATTAATGGACTGTTCCTGAGGCCCCCAGGGCCAGAAAGATCCCTTGATTACAGTCATTCCTGGCTTAAAGAAACATCAATCCTTCTTATCCAAGTGGTATTTCAACTTGATTCAACAGAGCATCCATTTGGCATATGCCACAAAATTATTTTATTACCACATATCTTCATTGGCAAGAGGTGTAAATGGGGCAGACAGCATAAGTTACCCATTTCATTGAGTTTTGAGTCACAGGGTGAACAGGTAAATGGTTAACTCTATTATAAACAGAGGCCTTCCCATGGAAAATTCTCACCCCCACCTCCACCTCCATCCCTCACTTCTCCTCTTCAAATTATTCATAGTTTGTTAAAGTTGGAAGAAATCCAATGGATCCCTTAAACCTTCCTTTGCCACAGACAGAAAACTGAGACTCCGAGAAAGTAAAGGCTTGTCTAAGGTCAAACAGGAAGTAACAAAGCCAAGATTCAACCCAGGTACCGTGGATGGTGTGGTATATTGTAGAGGCTGTTCTTTGTAAGGCTCAGGCTGGACTCAGCGGCCATTCAGTCGCTGGAATTTGGGCCCTCCTAAATCAGTGCTATCCTTCCTATGCCACAGCTTTCTCTACTAGCTCTGAAACAAGATGGAAAACACCTTTTTCTGTAAAGGAAATTTCCCTAAAGAAAATGTTTCTCTCACCACTCCTCAATACATGCACAAAGAGAACTGAGCCTCAGTCTGTGTGGCATTCTTTTTGATCATTTGGTGGCATCGTGCCAAGACTCTTTTAAGGAAAGAGAGCAAAAGAAGGGGGCAGAGTTGTCCAAATGGTAGACTGATACACATAGGCAAATCCCAAAGCCTTTCAGGAGCAATCTCCAAGACAATTGCTGATACCACAAATCTCTTTCCACCATGCCAAGCAAGCTTTGCCATGATCCTCACAAGCAGGGTGGGAACTCAACTGGCAAGACCTACTAGTTCCTCACTCTTCTCAGAGACTGTACTGATACCTTCTTTCTGCTCCCTCAAGTTGATCCTAATCAACCTCCTTGAGGGAAAGAAATGGTCCCTTTTTGTCTCTGTATCCCTACTGCCTAGTTCAGAACCTGGGACCTACTGGGATTTGATTGAAAATGAAAAATACCTTTGTTTTTTCTTTCAGTGCTTAAAAAATATGAATTTGACAGTCATCAACAAACATAAACATTTCCATTTACAAAAGACTGAAAAAAGACTGCAAAGGAAATTGAGTGTACTATGTACAATTTGTATTTCCAACACTGTCCTTGTTTGTATACCATTATGGACTTTCCTCAGTATATTCTGATTATGTTCAATTGACACTCTTCTTTCTTTTCTTCTTCGTTTTTAGTACCATTAGCACTCTCCTTATGCCCGCCCCCAAATACTTTTTAAAGGTTTGGAAACCCCCCAAATAAGCTTCTTGGTTTAACAGGTGAATGAAGGCTTGCTCACATCTCAGGTCTATCTTGTTGAGTATAAAAATGCAAATACTGAGTGACTTAATCTCATTCACATTCAGCAATAGGCTCTCATTAGAGTTTCATGCTTTCATGAGTTGGAAGAGACATCAAGTCCAAAGTCACCCAACTAGTGAGTGCAAAGGTTAATACCCAGCCCCTTCAGCAGTGCGATACCCTGGTACCCTGGAGAAGTTGAATCAAGACCTCTGATGTGAGATTCAGTATTTTTCTGATAGCTTGTCCAACAGAATTTAAGAGTTGACCTGATTCTGCTATTGACTGGGAAGACTGTCACTACATGGGCAAAAGTGAAGATGGGAGCATGGAAGTTCTGACAGGAATGTCCTTGGCACAGGCAGCTAACTTGTTGGATTGGGGCCACAAACACCTCTTTTTGATATCAAACAGGAGGATGGAAGGTCTCCATGAGCCAGGGAGTTGGATCTTAGAGTTGGATGTCTAACTCAAATCTGAACCAGAATCTTCTCTACTAATCTTTTTGGGCCTAACCTTTCATATCTTCCAGTTCAGACCCTATCTACCCATCCTGCAATTCTTCTCTAAGCAAAACATTCCCAGTTCCTTCAGTCAACTCCTCTACGGCATAGCCCTTCCACTTATTCTGAATAAATATCCCTGTTCATTTTGTGAGGGTTATGGGGGTCACCTCAGTTGCTAACAGCTATGCTGGCCTCACAAATAACCAAAAGGTACATTAATGTTTAAGCCAACACATCTTATGTTGGCATGTAGACGTCACCTGTGCCCGAGTCTCCACATCTATAAAAACTCTGATATTAATGTCGGCTTTTTGCCTGCCTTGCCAGGATCTTGTTGAAGGTTAAACAAAACCATTAGGTTTAAGGCACTTGATGAATAAAGTACTATTTGAAATTTAAGGATGAGGCTAGGCCAATTCCCTGGTGGGTATAAATTGAAGAATGGTTGACCGGACTCCTGCCTCCCTTCCCCAAAATATTCCTGCTTCCCATACCTAGCTTGGCATGGCACCTGAAAACCCACCATTCAAGATATTCAATGCTTTATTAAGAATTTTCCAGACCCTATCAAAATGCAAATCTTTCCCTGAGAGAAAAAAACACCTTAATCAGGAAAAAGGCTCTGAGGGAAACCATAGAGGTAGAGGAGGAAAAATCCCTAATTCTGCGTCAGAAGCCTGATGTTCAAGACTCCTTGGCTTTGAACATTTGGGGGCCTCTATAAAATGGCAGGGTGGAATCAGATGAATTCCCAGGTACTTTGTGACTCTAAATCTATGACCCAATGAATGGGAAGGCAGAATTGCTATCTAAGGGTTAAGGGGAAAGAGGAAAGAAAAAGACAAGGACAAACTGTGCCAAATTTTCAGCTTTAATGAAGGGTTCCATGTTCTAGAAAAGCTCGTTCTGTTCCCCAAACCTCTCTCCTAAGATGACAGAGAGGCTGCCATAGTCCCTAGAGAAATGCAGTAAGCAGGGCATGATAGAAACAGTGTTAGGCTTGGCTTCATGAATAACATGAGTTCAAACCCCAACTCTGACAGTCCTAGTGTGACTATAGGCAAGTCAGTTAATCCCCTCAAGCCTCAGTTTCTTCATAAATGAGGACTCTAGAAAAGGGCAAGCATAACACCTGTGCCAGCCAGTCTCTGAGTTGCTATGAAGATCAAATGAGCTAATGCATATAAAGTGTCTTGCAATGCCTAAAGCCCTATGTAAATGTCAGCTATTATTATTGCTCACCCTTTTTCATCAGAGCCATCTGTAGGGTATGTCCAATTAGGGTCATGGGAGAGGGGACACTGTGGCTATTTCAGATAGCTAGAATGACTGAGAAGGAGGTAACTCTACCAGCTGGTGCTAAAAATGATCCAAGTCTTTGCTGCACACATTCAAACTATATAGGGAGGAGCTTGTGTCCTGGTCCAGGGCAGAGAGCTAAGGAACTTAGGAACCACCATTACTAGTCCTGACCTTGAACAAGTCAGTTGACTTCTCTGTCCTTCAGCATCCCTCTCTGTGAGACACATGACCCTATGACCCCAGAGTTTCACCTCAAAGAATATCTAGCTTCCTCCAAAGCTCAACTCAAATATTACCTCCTTTAGGCCACAAATCCTGATTCCCTCTCTCATTAGGTCCTTCTCTCTTCCAGAGAATAGCAGTTATTCAAAGACTGTTGAATAGTATTCGAGCCAAGTTCAAAAAATTCCTTCTTTCCTTGATTGTTGGTGACATTAGGTGTCCAGGATGACAGATGGTGACTTGGAACCAGGGGTTCTTCTGCTCTTTCAAATGAGGGAGTCACTTAAGGGTCCCACTTGCATCCAGGGGCCCTTGGGTTAATAAGCCCATTGAACCAGAGCATAAGTCAATTTAAGTTATACTTTAGAAGGCTTGGGTGAAAAGATCAATAAATATTAATAATTAACAGTCATAACTGCTGACCACAGCTCAGTCTGAACCAGCTTCAGTCCTTGGGGGATTTTTGGCCAACTTGACAGGCTGTGTTTTGGTCCATTTTCATTTTTGTTGCAGAAGCAACTTTGGATTTATGAGGGAAAACTCCGGAGAGCAGGGGGAAAAAATGTACCTCCCTATTTGAATGGGGACGCTTCCTTCAAATCATTATCTCATTCAGGCTGAGCCCCTTACAATGTGGATGCTTTCCTGAGGAAGGAAAGTCTCAAAGAATAGTGGCCCGCCCTAGAAAACCAGCTCCATAGTCTTTTGTCTGCCTTAAAGACAGATAAGGGACTGTTTATATTCAGCTCTGAGCTCAGATGGTGAGGAGAGTTCTCTTTATTCAAAAGTGCTTAGAGCTTTGGTTATTCATTGTTAAGTCCCCTTTTCCTTAGAGGAGAAGGTTTGCCAGGAGGGTGGGGAGGAAGCATTTGAAGCAGCAGATCTCCTAAGGAGAAGCATCCAGTTCTCCTGGATAGGCCCTGCTATACAACTTCTCTCCTGAGAAGAAGGGCCGATGTACACTCTGGGGAGTTCTCTCACTGTTAAGCTCATAGCACCCACCCAGGAAGCTTGGGCCAGTATATGCATGGGATCTCCAGCATATCCTCTACTGGCGAGCACATACTTTACAGTGTTGGGGGAAACTTGGAATGCTTCCTTCAAAGAGTGAAAGCAAACAGATACTTGTCCCAATAGCTTGGTAAATCCTAACTAGGAGCCATTCCTCTCCCCAAGTCCTGTTCCCTTCAGCTTGAGGATGGAGAGAAGAGATGCTCCTCTCACTTCAACCCCTCCAATGCAAACTTCGATTTTCATGTGGCCCAGGTCATGGCATGTTTTGGAAGCCCTTCAATCTTTGGATGTCATCTCACCAGTTCAAGATTAAGGCAAAACTGCTGAAGTCCTTTGTTTTTCCCCCACCTTGCTACTGCTTGTTCCCCATAAACCTTTCCTATTTTCTCTCTTCTTCAGTCTTTTCCAGTTGCCAGCCTTGTCCATCACTCTGTGCGTCCCTTGGAGTTGACACTTTCTTTTCCCAAAAAAAGTGAGGGTGATAGATCACATACACAATTTGGGACAAGAGAGGGGTTCAGGGGATGGGGGCTCCCGGTGGGGTTGTGAGGAGAAGGGTGGAGGAGATGGGACTAGAAAAGGTGAATGAAATCAGAAAGGACAAGCACATAGACAAAGAAGGGGAATCCAGTCAGGAGACTATAACTGAGAGTGCCACAAAGGAAAAATGGATCTGGAAGGAAATTGGAGAGAGAGCAAAGTAGGAGCAAAGATAAAGAGGCAGGAATGAGCAAGACCTATCTCTATGTCTCCAGGACCTAACCCAGTACTCTTCTCATACTAGGTGCTTAATAAACGTGTTCACTGAATGGTACAGCCTGGAGACAGCGGGAGTTTGGTTGAACTAAAGCAAAGTGGGAATGTGGGGAACAGTGGGAGATATAGTTGAATTGCCAGGCTAGGGCATATTATGAGGAGCCCTGAAAGCCAGGCAGAGAACTTGATGGATTAAGCCTCTTGAAGAGGCCTTTGGGAGAGGAAAGATTTAAAGAGTAATTATTAGAGTAACTATTAGAGTAATGCAAGAATGCAGTGATGAGAGCCTGGTCCACCAAGGAGGTAGGATTTGAAAAGGTGACGTTTTGAACAAAGAACCAAAGAAAATTGATGAAATGGAAGGAACAGCAGAATAGGAGGTAGACGAGCTGGATTCTATTCCCAGCTCTGTGACTTGCTGGGTGACCTTGGGTAAATCATTTGCCCCCTATAAAGTTCAGGTTCCTCATTTGTAAAATAAATCGACTGGAACCTTCCAGTTCTAATATTCCATAATTCACCTGTGTTCCCTTACAGAAACTTTGACCTCTTCCAAAAATGATCCTCACAACTATTTGATGTTTTGTTTTGTTTTATCTTTTCCTTGCAGTTCTGCATGTCCTCGGGTTTCCAGCCTTAAAGATTCCATGGAAATAGCCCCAGAGAAATGAGCTGGATTAGTTAATTTGCCCTGAAGCGTGATGGACACACCCTTCTCCCACTTTCACAAACCAGTATCCAATATGGTATTTTTCTCCAACATGGTCACAAACAACTCCATTCTTGTAAGAAACTTGGGAGTCTCCCAGAGAGTCCTAAGAGAGCATCCCACCACCATATCATACGTTAATACCTGCCAAGAGATATCTGTCACCCTGTGGGGCTTGGAGGAGTCCTTACATGATACATTCAGAATCCTACAAGGAGGGAATCGACAGTTATAACGTCCCAGAAAGCCTTGCCACCATAGCAGCAAGAAGGAAAACTCATAGATGTTTGTCAGTGGCTCATACAGACTACACTTTCATATCCATGAATACTGAATGCTAATCCAAGGCAAATGTCCACATAATTCTATGAAAAGCGCCCAAATCATGTACAGGGGCTCAAGCAGAGGCAATGAAAGGAGAACATTATTCGATGCCTTTAGATTTCCCAGCCCATCCATTATCTGTCACTGAAAAAGCTCTGCAGTTGGCAGTGGACTTAGGCGTTGACCAGAGGGAGTCTCTGGAGGGAAACATGAGTAGTACCAATTCATGTACCCCAGCAGATACAGGCAACACAGATTTTCGGTACTTTATTTATGCCGTCACGTACACAGTCATCTTGGTGCCCGGTCTCATAGGAAACATCCTAGCTCTCTGGGTTTTCTATGGCTATATGAAAGAGACCAAACGAGCTGTGATATTTATGATCAACTTAGCCATTGCAGACTTACTACAAGTACTCTCCCTACCCTTGAGGATCTTTTATTACCTGAATCACAAGTGGCCTTTTGGAGAAGGCCTCTGCATGTTTTGCTTCTACCTGAAGTATGTGAACATGTATGCCAGCATCTACTTCTTAGTGTGCATTAGCGTGCGGAGGTTCTGGTTCCTCATGTACCCCTTTCGCTTCACTGACTGCAAGAGGAAATGTGATCTGTACATCAGCGTAGCTGGTTGGCTCACCATCTGCCTCGTTTGCCTCCTTTTCCCCTTTCTCCGGATCAACCACGAGAAAGCTAGCAACCAGACCAAATGCTTTGTGGATCTGCCCACCAGGAATGTGAACTTGGCGCAGTCCATTGTCATGGTGACAGTGGGGGAACTGGTGGGCTTCATCACCCCCCTCATCATTGTTCTCTACTGTTCCTGGAAGACAGTGTTATCACTAAGGGAAAAGTACCCAGTGTCCCAGGACCTTGGGGAGAAGAAGAAGGCTCTAAAAATGATCTTAACCTGTGCAGTAGTTTTTTTGATTTGCTTTGCACCCTATCATTTCAGCTTTCCTTTAGATTTCCTGGTCAAAGCTGACAAAATCCAAAGCTGTGGGGCTCAGAAGGTGATTCTGATATTCCACTCGGTGGCCTTGTGCCTGGCAAGTCTGAATTCCTGCCTGGATCCAGTCATCTACTACTTCACCACCAATGAGTTTCGGAGGCGGCTATCCAGACAAGATTTGCAAGACAGCATCCAACTCCATAGTAAAAATTATGCAGGCAGCCATGCCTCAACAGTGGGGTCAGGACTATGTTGAAATCTGAATGCTTGCACTGATTGAAAGCTCAAAGATTAAAACAACTTTTCAGCACCCCAACCAGGATTATTACAGCTACTGCATGTGTGCCGGTATCTTCTCCAGTTATGTCCTAGCCCGTCCATGTGGGTGTATGTAGATCCTAGTCTTGGTTCCCATTCAGAACACAGTGCCTCTTTCCATCACCAGACTTGGCTTGGGAACTCATTACATTGCCCATCAACTCTCTGTAAAGTCTGTGCTGACAATAGCCATTGTTTACAATGACTTGTCATTCATGTCGACATTCAAGAGTCAGCAGAGGGTGGTTGGGCCATTAACAGAAGGATTTTTTTTTTACATAAGAATTGTTAGTTCTACCACATTAGGCCATTGAGGCTGCCTATATTGAAGTGCAGGACAATTGTCCAGTTACTCTACCAAACACAGGCTTATGGGATAGTATTTTATTTGTGGGAAAGACAACCTTTGCCAAAGTTGATCAAGTGCTGGCCTTGGAGACGGGAAAATCTGGGTTCAAATCTCAGCTCTGATAAATTGTGACACTGGGCAAGTCATTTGCCTTCTCTGACATACTAAGTTAAAGACAGATTTCAATCTTAATCAAAATCACAGATGCTCAACAGTACCCATGATATTTGTGCTATATTCTGGAAATGAATTATAACCTTTTATTCTATGACTCATATGTCAACTCATCCAAATTTGGGAGCTTGGAGATTTGCTTTGCCCCTAATCTGTGACCTCCTGGGTCAGAAGCACCATATTGTTCCTTTAGGAGCATGAACCCTGGCCCCTGTCCTGACTTCATAACACAGGAGGAATCATTGATCCCCCTGGAATAGCCAGTCCTAGCCTTGCCACTTAGGGAATTGTGTTTGCCATCTTTACCCCTAGCTGCTGGGAAAAGCAAAGCAAGTCCCACCCCTACCCCCTACCTCATGGGAAGAATGCAGAAGCTCTTTCTGGGAAACCTGGGTCCTCCTACAAGATCTTAATGAAGAAGAAGATGATGATAATGAGCTGATGGCTCCCATTTCTATAGTCTGAGAGTTTGCAAAGAATTGTAAGAACTCTATGAGGTAGGGTATTTGTGAGAAGCAACACAATCTGAGAATACAAAAGACAGTGTGGGGGAAAGAGCAGCACCACACACATATTTGACTCCCACTCTTAACAGGTGTGACCCTGGCAGTGTCTTTGAGTCCCTCTCTGAGCTTCAATTTTCTCATCTGTTAAATGGGGAAAATATACTTATAGTACTGATCTCATAGGGTTGCTATGAAACTCAAATGAGATTATGCATGTAAGGTGCATCCTTTGCAACCTTAAAGTCTATCCATGTGCTAGCTATTCCTAGCTGATGTGCTACTTTTCATGCCTTTTAAAAAAAGAAACATATATTTATGACATAGGGGAAAATTGTTTCCCTGGAATCAGGAAGACCTGGGTTTAAAACTTTTCCCTGAACCCTTCTGGCTCTGGGCAAGTCATTTCACCTCTCAGTAACCTTAGGTAACTGTAAATGAGTTCCCCATCTCCATCAATGTAGGGCAATTCCACACCAAGAATTCCCTGTCTAAAGAAGTATTGTTGTTTGTCTTTCCTTCTCAAGGAAGACTGACATCAGGGAGGTAAAACCATGAAGTGCAAGTGAATTGGATTTCACTGAGGGGGGCCTGTGCTAAATCCCCAGCCTCACTTTCTCCTCTGGAGCCATCTGGGTCCAGTGGCCAGATAGGAATCTGGACAATGAGAGATGGCCCTGGATGGGAGACAATCAGGATAAAATGACTTGCCCAAGGTCACATAGCTAGTAAGTGGCAAGTGTCTGAGGGATTCAAACTCCCATCCTCCTGATTCTAGGGCCATGAAAAGCTGCCCCATGATGAGTGAAGTTCCTTAAGAACAAATATACATATATTTACATATATAAACACACAGACACATGTATATATGCACATGAGCACAGTCACATATATAAGCACACACATATAGATCCACCTATATATTCATACAAAACATATATGATATGTATGCTCATCATCCAGAAAGACTGTGTAGAGCACCTGAAGGCTAGGTTTTCTTGACAGCTCAGAATATTTTGAGACAAAGGAATCAGAACTTAATAAGTATCATTGAAAAATCAGAAATAGGAATATAAATATGAGACAAGGGTTTTAATTTAAGGAAAAAGTTTTATGGCTATTTTTTGTTTTCACATTGGATCTATCACTAACCCTACCAAGCAAGTTTTCCATTATATCCAAGATATCTAAAAAAAACAGTTTATCAAAACCACCAGACATATTAATGAGGTCTGTCAGCTTCTACAATATTCTATACACATAGTCCTTCACTTCTGAATGAAGGAAGGAGGTACAGCTTCTCATCTCTTTTCTGGGGCCAAATTTCATCATCTTATCTATATAACATTCAGTTTTGTTGTATTTGCTCCATTTACCTGATTGTAGTCATTGTGTATACTGTTTGCTTGGAGTCACTGACTTTGCTATGCATCAGTTTATAGAAATCTTTTGATGCTTCTCTGAATCTCTCATCTTTCGTTATTTCTTATGTCACAGTAATATTTGACATTTGTGTACCATGATTTGTGGCATAGAGAGCACTATGTTTGGCACTGGAGAAGAGCTAAAGTTCAGTTAAAATGTAGTCACTGCCCTCATTTGTCTCCCAAGTAGTCTTTGGGGGCTGGGGGGGGGCAGATAAACCACAAATGCAGATAACTCTAATACATAAAATTCCATAGTAAGTAAATGGGAAAAGTGCAAAGTACTGTGAAGAGGGCCTGAGGGGAATGGTAATTACTGAGTGAAGGGGTTGGGGATAGTGCTAGAATCCGAAAGACTATCTGGAAGAGCTGGCCATTGAGTTGCACCTTAAGCAGAGCAATCCAAACAAGAAGGAAGGTATTGTTATAGCTGTCTGCTTCTCTTTGAACCTCCTTTCTCATAGGATATTGAAACCACAGAACATTCAGAATTAGAAGTTCTCTTTGAGGTCATCCAGTCCAACTTTCTTATTTTACAGATGAGGAAACTGAGACCCCAGAGATGGCAAATGATTATGTAATCAGCAGTTGGCAAAGTTAGTGGGTACCCAGGGCTTCTGACTCCCATTTATTTTCCCCACAATTTGCATAACAATCTTCTATTGCTCCTTACTTAGCATGACTCTTGAGGCCTTCTCCAATCTGGCCCAATTTATTCTTAAAGAAATGGACTGACCTGCATTTGGGAGAGTGTTGCACTTCTGCTTCTGATACCCACTAGTTGTGTAACTATGGACAAGGTCCCCTCTCTAAATAATAACACCAACATCTTCCTCTCAGGATTGTCTGAGGATAAAGGAAATAATGGTTATTAGTGTACCACAAGTCTTAAAGCACTATATCAGTACTAAGTATTATTATCATTACTAACCTCAGTTTCCTCATCTGCAAAATAGGCATATTCATAAGAATAGCAGCTACCTCACAGGATGCTGTGAGGATCAAGATAGATAATGTATTGGAAGTGGTCTCTAACTGTTAAGGTGCTTCATACCTGTTAGATGTTATTATTTATATCATCTGCAATTTATTTGGAGTTCTCTCTTGGCCCACTAAGAGTTTCTTGAGGTTGGAGGAGTATAAAGAGAACTCTTCGTCTACAGAATTGATTAAGGTGAAAGAGCTCTTTGTCCCAGGAGAGACAGGAGAAAGCTGCTTGACTTTTGGTTCTGAAGCCTCAAATGTGAATCTGAAGATGGGAGAATTTGAAAATGGGATGACATGTCAACAGATTGTCCTTTTCCCATTTGGGGATCAATGAGACAACTCATTGTGCTCAGCACTGGATCTCTAAAGTGGAGCCTCTTGTCCCAAGGACCAAGGAATCTTGGCCTGAGTGGGATTTGGGGAGGAACTTGGGGGCAAGTGAATTTCCAGGTCAAAGTTTTGGTTCATAGAAGTCAGTATTGCCTTGTGGCAAAAAGTATTAGATTTGGAATCAGGACTTAGTTGTAATTTCACTGCCTGAGTGACCTTGCCCAAGTGATTTAACATCTCTGGACCTCAATTTCTTCCTCTATATAATAAAAGAGATGACCTCTAAGATCCTACAGAGCTCTAAATCCTATAGTTAGTTTTTTCATGAAGTACTGTGAAAATGTATTTTAGCATAATTCACTGCTATAATTTATAAAGTGCATTTTGTCTCAAAAAGAGTCGTTGTGCTACTTATTGCTATGGGACCTTCAGCAAACCACCTCTGGGCCTCAGTTTCCTCAACTCTAAAATGAGGAGCTTGGACTCAGTGGCCTCTTTGATTCTTTTCAGCTCTAGGTCTGTGATGTGAGAGTAATCATTGGCATCCAATGTTTTGGCATCCAAAAGTCCTGAGTCCATAGATTTATACTTTCACAAACTGAGAAACACCTCCTTCACTGTTGGGCTTCCTTTTTTTCCAATAGACATCTGAGTGTTCAACAGACCCTATTATCTAACAGGGAAGGCCCCCTTCTGTTCTCCTTTCCCCTCCCAGAATGGTTGTCTGCCATGCTTTGGAACACCATTCCCCCTTGGGCCAAATGGTCTAAGCTTATTCTGACTTGACTCCTCCATAGCTATACCTAGCAATTATGGGTCATAGGGACCACCAGTGTCCTCATTTCAGTTTTTAAAAAAGCAAATCAGTTTTTTTTTTTAGGGAGAGAGGAGAACTTGGTCTTCAGAACACATGATCTCATGCAGCGAAGGAGCTCAGGATGCCCCACTATGGAGGACCAACAGTTCCTGGGACCTCAGAACCCATGAGTAAAGACCCCATAATGGTGAGAGAGAAAGACTACTCTGAAAGAAGAAACATGATGAGGCCAAATAAGGCTGAGTCATCAGTGAGAAGACCCCATTTGGTAGCTCCCATTTGAACTCATATCTAGACAGCTCCCTAAGTCTCCAAATTGCTGAGAACTGGCCAACCTACATTGATAGAGACTCAGGAGTCCTTTATACCAATGAAACCACAGGTCCAAATCCTTCTCGTAGACTTGCAAAGCATTGGCAGAGCCCAATTGTTTCTCTGGTAGTTGAGGGGTGCTGAAGTAAAGGCCAGACTCGGCCCTGCTCTGCTCTATAGCAGAGTGAAGCCTGGTTCCTTCAATCCCCTGGCTCCAAAGGCTTCCTGAGGTCTCTAGTTGGCAGTCCTCTCTTGTATACAGACAGCCTGGAGGCAGAAAAGCGAGTCAGCTTCGTTAGTGAGAGCTGAGACTAAGTAAAACTGCCAGACAGGAAGAAAAAAAAAAGCTCCATTTCCAGAAAGCCATTTAATTACATGGAATGATATTCCATTTTCTAATTGGTATCCGCTTCATTCTTTCCATCTCCTGCAGTGGCTGAATCCCCCCTGCCTGGCGCTGGGATGGAGGGGGCAACTTACCCTTTCTAGGACACCAGGAGAATGACTGGAGAGGAACCTGCCCCCCAAAGAGGCTGGAAAGACAGCCTCACTTCCTGGTTTGGGAACTTTGGATGCTCGGCCCTGGGCCAAATTGGGAAGTAGGGGCAATGTGTGGTTTTTGGCTCCTGCTTTCCCTTCCTGTGTCCTTTCCCGAATTCTAACTCCCCTCTTTCCCTTACAATCCTAGGGACCCTGGCCAGAGGCTCTCTGGAGAAGATAATGTCATTTGCTCTAGTGTTGGCACTTACCAGGCCACTAAGTCCCTTCTCAGCACTCCTTACCTCCCAGCCCATCTCCTGCTAAGCCTTGTTCTGCTCTTGGCCTCTAATCATCAGGATCAGCCAGATGATTGGCAAGGTGCTGTCTAGGCTAGTGGTCAATCTAGTGGTGGGGGGTGGGGAACCACCTGGGTTTGGTACTGAACGGACCACTGGCTCTGGTGGTTTCTGGGACACTGCTTAGAGAAGAATCTCAGTTTGCATTTTGGCCCCAGTAGGGCCCAAGAGGGCAACTGTTAGCCTCCCAGGCCCTAGTTTCTAGGCTTGAACAGGCTTGGAAACCCTCCTTCATTTCTGGCCAATGGCTCCTTGGCCTTGGTTTCCAACAGTTGGCATTGGATTAGTTTCAAACCTGGACGAGAAGGGTTTGGTGCCCACATAGGCCAGTGTATTCTGAGGAAGCAGACAGGGAAGGTCATCAGGATTGTGATGATTTAGAGAAAGAGAAAGGACGGGCTTCCCGGGGGGGAAGCCTGATGAGGGACGTTCCCAAGTCAATTCTCAAGTCCCCATTGGAATAGTGAAGGGGTCACTCACAAAACCACTCCCCCAAATTAATGGTGGGTTTCAGGGGAGGTTCTTTCTCCAGGAGGGTTCATTCTGCTCTTCCAGCCCATCTCAGAATTAGTATACACCTTCTCTAATTTTCCTCTTAATAATAACCACAGAACTACAGTGCCCACCAGAACCCTATGAAGGAGACAGTGCCAGCCCAATTGATCCCCTCTTTTACAGAGGAGGAAACTGAGTCCCAGAGAGGTTACATAAGACGTAGGTATTCAAAGTCAGAACTCAAACCCAGGTCTTTTGACTCTGAATCCAGGCTTTGGAGTCTGATGGAGAGCAGAAAAACCTTTTACTTTCTCAAGACCAAAGGTGAAAAAAACCCAAAAGTATTAACACAACATATCCAACCTAGAATAGTTTGTCTTAGAATAAGCAAATGCCCACATGGGCTGATGCTCTGGGTTCTAGCTTGAGCCTTGAATTGCAGGCATAACTAGAGCCAGGTGACTGAATGTTTATCCCAAAGAGGAAAATTCAGAGGGTTTTTCATCCTCTATGGAAGAAGGTGAAGATATAGTTCAGTGGTCGGGTGGAGCTGCTGTAGGGCAATCTGATGACAAGATGGTAAGAGTTGACTTTATCTCAGGGTATCATGTTAGTAAGGGGAAGGGAAGGAGTCCCCACGGCTCTGTATCCTGAGTTTGAACCTGGCCTAGGAAGTGGGAGGAACCATAGTATCCTTAGCCTTACAACATTTAGTTAGACCTCATCCCTCAAACACAAAGATACTTATGCTCATGTTGTAACATGATACGGTGGAAAGAGTGTTGCATTTGGAGTCAAAAGACCTGGATCCTGGTTCTTCCACTTATTACTTGTGTGACCTTGGATAAGTCATTTAACCTCCCTGGACCTCAATTCCTCCATTTGTAAAATGATGGGGTTAGCCTAAATCAGGTACATTGAACATGCAGACAGCAGCCACAGCACTTCCCAGTAGATATTAAGCTAGATTAGTATGAGGAAAGAGAAGCTCAGAGACTTGTACAAGGTCAGTCCTTAAGTAGCAGAGTCAGTATTTGAACACAGGTCCTCAGATTCCAAATATAGAAGTCCTTCCTCTGCTCCACACCAGCCCACTCCCCACTCTGAATGCAAACCCAGGAAGTCTGTTCCCTTACAAGCAGCGGTGGCAGCCCAATTTCCTGAACAACCAACAGAATGGGGAAGAAAGGTGGGGGGTATACTTATGTCTGAAGCCGGCAGTCCCATTTTCTTTTTTTATGCCATCCTGTCCTATGTTTGCCTAGTCCCAGGCTTCTGTTCCTCCTAAAGAAGCCTGTGGGGCCTCCCACCTGCTATACACATCTTGGGGCCAGTATGTCTGGGAAATACCAAGGGGCTCCATTCCCATTCAGCTATACAAATTGTGCCAAGAGATATGGGCTGGTTCTCAGAAAGGACTAGCAGCCTCAGTGAGCCTTGTTGGACTGGCTATCGTCAAACCACTGGCTTTAAGAGTTGGAAGTGACCTCAGCGGCCAATCTCACTCATACCTTCAAGGTGGGCAAATACCCCACCTCCATTCCACTTGGAGTTCCTTCTAGTCATTAGGGTGCTTTTCATTTTTTTATTAATTTTTAAAATTTTGTGTTTAGTTTTTTGCAAGGCAAATGGGGTTAAGTGGCTTGCCCAAGGCCACACAGCTAGGTCATTAGTAAGTGTCTGAGGCTGGATTTGAACTCAGGTCCTCCTGACTCTACGACTGGCTCTATCCACTGTGCCACCTAGCCGCCCTGCTTTTCATTCTTCCTGATATTAAACCGGACTCTCCCCCTCCACTCATTGACCCTGGTTTTGTCCTTATGAGGCCAATCAGAAGAAGTCTAGTCCCTTCCACACAATGCCCTTCAAGTCTATGAAGACAGCTAGTGCCTCCTGAGTCTTCTCCAGGCAACCATACCCAGGCAAAAGATCTGGGTTCCAGTTCCTATTCTGATGCTAATTCTGATCTTTTCTTACTTCCTTTATAAAATAAGATGTTTAGATGGGGTTCCGCAAAGGTATCCCCCAGATATTCCTTCTTTAATCTCCTTCCCTCTTAGTGCTTTCCTTCCCAACTTTCCTTCTACTTTAATTATTTGTTGTACCTCTCCCCACAACCCCCACTACTGCTCCTTCCCATCTTGGGATAAGGGCTAGAGATCAATTCTCAACATTGCGAAGACTGGGGCTCAAGATTCATCTCTGACATCCTGGCTGTGTGATCTTGGAAAAATCATTTGACCTCTAAGACGAACTGTTTTTGTCCTTCATTTTCTAAGAAGACCATGACATCAGGGAGATGATGCCATGACAAGCACTTGACCTGGATTTGAGTGGGAGGGGCTGTGGGGGGGGGGGGACTCCCATCAGCCTCACTCTTTCCTCTAGAGCCATCTGGGTTCAGTGGCCAGACAGGAATCAGGATGGCTGGAGATTGCCCCAGGCAGTTAGGGTTAAGTGACTTGCCCAAGGTCACACAGCTAATAGGAGTCAATCCTATCCTCCTGACTCCTAGGCCAGTGTTCTATCCACTGTACCATCTATGTTACAGAGAAAGTGCTGAACTGCATTGGCAAAGGGAGTTTTGTTCCCTGGGAATTCTCTGCACTGGTAAAAATCACAAATCTGGCAAACACAAAGATACTTATGCTCATGTTGTAACGTGATACAGTGGAAAGAGTGTTGCATTTGGAGTCAAAAGACCTGGATTCAAATCCTGGTTCTTCCACTTATTACTTGCATGACCTTGGATAAGTCATTTAACCTCCCTGGGCCTCAATTCCCCCATATGTAAAATGACGGGGTTAGACTAAATCAGGTACATGGAACATGCAGACAGCTAGCCACAGCACTTCCCAGTAGATACTAAGCTAGATTAGAATGTAAATGGGAAATATTTAGCAAAAAATGCAACAGAATATAGATAATGCTAATGTGTGATTGTCTAAGACAAAATATGCCTGCAGGGATCCGTAAGTATTGTTTAGTGGCCCCCGTTTCCAGTTGAGTTTGATATCACTGGAATGGATGAAAGACCTCCAAGATCCCTTTCAAAGTCCCTTTCACAAACAAGGATTCTAGGATAGTATAGGCATTTAATATTCAGGTAGTTGGCGAATTGGACTGTTAAATTTAAAATTGTTAAATGATCATAAAATTATGGAGAGAGGAATAAGGAGAGATAGTTATTCACAGATTAACTTGATATGAATAGAGTAGGTGCCAGGTAACTAGAAGATGCCTATCCCAGCATGTTAATATCCCCTATTAGGGAAATTATCCTTCCTTGCCCCCCATAGTCTTAAGCCTCAGTTGGACCTTTTTCTGAGCATGATGGGTGAATGATAAGGAAAGGTAGCAGGGAATAGAGACCCCGGGGTCCTTACTGGAACAACTAGCTGGCAGTCACAAGAGCCCACCAGGGATCCAGCTTGTCTCCTGAGGCCTGGCTAGAGCTAGCTCCCATCTCCTCTGAGGTCCTGCTACCTGGACAAGTGGCTTCCCCTCTATGGGTCTCAATTTCCTCCCCAATAAAATGAGGAAGTTTGACTAAACAGCTTGAAAGATGCCTTCTAGGCTTAGATCTATGACCCTGTGGTCTCTTCCAATTCTGACCCACAGTGATTTGATAGTTCTGGGTTACCTGATGCCTACAGGAATGCTCCAAAGTAAGAATGGAATGGAAAATACTCAAGTGACATGGAAGAAGGGCGACTCCTTGCCCACAAGCCAATAGCAACAATAACCAAACCGAGGAGCTCTGATTCCCATCTCTCAGCAGGTCTCAAACATGTTGAACTCTTCCATCATTTCAGCTTGGATTTTCATTTCCTTCCAGTCTGTGGCTTCTGGAAGGGAGACATATTAGTCTTACTATCATTATTGATGATAATAAGCTAACAATTCTTACATTACTACTTCAATACTTCATGGAGCCATGATTTCATCCATATGACTATACCCTTTGGTGCTAAGCATAACACACATCTTCTCATCCAATGCACTTCTTACCTTTGTTCTCCCCAGAGGCTTCTCAGAAGATTTCTCCAACAAACAAAAAGTTTTCCTCCTTTGGGTTCTGGTACACGCCATCTTTCATCATCTCCCAATCTCCCCACCATATTTGGCCCACCTCCTTTTCTGATGATACATTTCTCCTTTTACTGTTGCGAGTACCATCATCCTCTCAGTCTTTAAGGTTCACAACCTAGAAATCATCCTTGACTTATCATTCTCTCTCACCACCCCACATCCTATCTGCTGCCAGGGCCAGTTTCTATCTTTGCAACATCTCTCATCCCCACATCTATGGTTCTTTGAGGCTATGACCCACAACTGTGATTCTCTGGGATTGTGATGATCTAAGAATCATAAGCACACAGAATCAGTGGGAGACCATTTATGTTCCAAAGATGAATCTCTTTCAAAATTATTTTTGAAAAAATTTCATTAATCACGATGTTATATGACAATTAAATGTTATTCATTATTAAATTAAATTATTTACAATAGATGTGTAAATAGACAAATAATTTTATAAAATAACAAAAACACATTTAAACTAAGTGTTGTCATTGGGGGGAAACGACACTCTGGTGAGGTCTGTAATGTCAGTATTACTATCTCTTCAGCCACCTATTATCTGGGTGACCTTGGCCATGTTACTTAACCTCTGTAGATTGCACTTCCTTTTCTGTACAAAGAGGAGAATTGGATTGCTAAAGCCCCATGTGGCCCTAATCTCTGATTCCATTCACTTATGATCACTGTTTTACAGCCGTGTCTTGCCCCAGGTCACAAAACTTGGAAAACCCTTCCGGAGCCAGGATTCCCTGCCAAGGCTCCTTCAAATAGAAGGAGCCACCCATTAATCATCATTGGCATCATCCCCATTCACAGCAAACGTCCATTAAGAACCTGAATGAGCCGGGGGCCCCTTGGCCAGGTACTGGTCCCACTAGGCCCTGATTTCAGGGAGTTTAATGATATGGTGGGGAGAGAGGACATTGAAGCGAGAAGTTAAAGAACACTCCTGGATAGCACGTGCTCTATGGCCCCGGAGTAACCCATGCACAGGTAATATGGGAGTCATTCATTCCGGAGCCTGGTATTTAGTTTAGCTAATTATTTACACATTTGGAAGGGCATTGACCTTCAAAGGGGAAAGAGAGGAAATGCAATGGGGTTAGAAGGGCCATCAGGTGTGACTCAGTCCATTCTCTCTCCTGAAACTTAGGGACTTATGAGCTGAATGAGATCTTCAGAGGTCACTAAAGATGGAATTGGAGCCAAGATTGGAAATGAGACTTTTGGTCCCAAGAAGTCCCTTCTTCAGGCTTCTGTTTCCCAGAGCTATTTTTCTGGCCCATGTTTATAGTTTGTCAGCCTACAAAAGGTAGGCATAGGCTGTGACTTGAAGTTAGGAGTCTAGGATTCAAATCTCAGGCATTACACCTACTAACTGTGAGACCATGGCCAAGAGTTTTTACCTCTCAAAGAATGAATGAATGAGCATTTATTAAGTGCTTATTGTATGGAAAGCAGTATGTTAAGGGCTGGGCATATGAATAGAAAAAGTTCTTGTATTCCTGGAACTCATATTCTTATAGGGGAGACAACACAGTTCCCATAATCCTTAAGGTCTATGGCAAAGCCAGTGGTAATATCTTTGAGAGTAAGAACTCTCTTTTCTCACACATTCAGTAGCTTTGGGCTGCAGTACTCAAAGGTACCCGTGGGCAGATCACATCTCCATGGGGGTTGCTTCCCAGGGTAGTGGCTGAGGACCCTGGTCTGGACTCATGGCTATCCCAAAGCTCTTGGGTTCAGGGTCCTGGGCTGCCTCCATTGGAATCTGAGAGAGAAAGACGGTGGTCAGTGCAGTGGTGATGGTCATAGTTAGATCTGCTCACTATATGCTGCCTCCTGTCTCCAACACAGGATGCCCTGATGCTTCAGAAACATTGACTTGCTTGCCATTTTGGGTGGCAATTGGCTGTCAGTGGATGGAGATAGCTGACCCCTTCTCCAAGAGGTGCTCATTCCCTGGCTGATAGCTGGGAGGGCTAGGCTGGAAGCAGGACCAGTTCTGGGAGGTGATGCCATTGCCATAACTCCTTGTCTAAATCTCTGAGCTTTCGTTTCCTCAGTTATAAAATGAGAATAACAATGTATTTTAGGGCTACTTTGTAAAGTTTAAGAAGCTATAGAAACTTGAGTTGTTATTTGTTAGCAAATGGATTGATGGCCCTGACCTCGGAGCCTGTTTCAGCAGCTCAGTTTCCATAGCTATCTAAGGTTCACAAAATATTTGTGTGTATGTGTGTGTATAGATTTGTCTGCATGTCTTCTGCAATCCCTAGTTGATAGAGCCCCTCTTTGACTCCAGGTTGTGCCACCAAAATAGCTTTGGACATTAGAGACCTCCTCTCCCTCTGTCTTTGATGCCCCTGGGGTTATGGTTAATAATAATATCATAACTCAGAGTTATATAGTGCTCTGAATAAAATGTATTTACTCATTTGAGCCTCACAACAAGACTTTGAGGTCATGGTACCATTGTTATCTTCCTTCTACAGAAAAGGAAACTGAGGTTGTGAAAGATTTCTTGCCAAGAATCACACAGCTGGAAAGAAGTCATGGGGGAAACCAAAGTCAGTTGTTCTTGGGAATCTAGGGTAAGAACACTCTTGTCCAAGTGGGGTCCAGTTCTGTTATTTTTCTCTGCCTTTCTAAATTATCCAAATCAAATCTTTCAGCCTGAATTTCTTCCAAGCAATCATTCTTGATGTTTGTTTAATCGTGCTTATCACTGGCCTCTACCAGCAGGTGACTGGTCATTTGCATCATTAACAGATCTCTGCCAAAGTATCTTGACAGCTGAATGATTTTTTTTTTATTTGAATAGGACCAACTGACCCATTCCTCTATGTAATTTCCATAAATGGACTGTACCCACTAAGTTACATCTGAGGGCCTGCTAAGGGAAATAAAAAAGGAGAGGGGGTTACTGACAATTAGACAGGCTGGTGAGATGTTCCCCAGAGAGCAGCAGATGTTTTGGAATGTTGGGCCTTCATTCAGATAGCCCTCAACCAACTGATCTGCCCAAATTAGCAGGAAGAAGGGAGAAAGAGACAATCTCTTTCTTTGTATTATATGATCTTTAAGGTTCCTTTCAGCTCTGACATTCACTGTAGGAAAATATGACTAACAGTCATAGTATCATAGGATTTAGAGTTGGCAGGAACTTTGGAGAACATGTCATCCAACCCACTTATTTTACAGAAGAGGAAACTGAGGCTCATATAAGAATAGGGAGTTGCTCACACACAGGTAAATAGCAGAGTCAGTAATTCAATACATTTCAAAAAACCATTCATTAAATGTCAACTTCCAAGGTTCTTGAACTTTTTTGATCATACCACAGTCTTCTTCTTTGCCATATAGGAGAATCAGGAGACTCACATGCCCGGGGGTGGAGGATGGGGATAGGAAGCAGAAATTCCATACAGTTGGCAGGAGAGTGCCATATGCATTGAGATGGCATGGGTAGATTCCATACCATTAGCTGGAGGCTCTCCTGCCAGGTGGTAGATAAGCACTATCCAATTTCCAGGATACTCAGAGAAGTCAGGGCACACCCTGAGGTCTGCTATGCTCCCAGCACTAGGGATACTGAGTGAAAACAACAAGACGGGCCCTGCCCTCAAGGAGCTTTCATTGTGTTGGAATCCTAGTAATGGGTGAGTCATTGTCTTATGTGTCTATTAAGTGAGCCGGAAAGTGTAATCATTTAGAAATTAGGGAGGTGAGCTGGATAGACTCCAAGATCCCTTTAAGCTCCAACTGGGGATCCTGTGTGTGTGATCCTTGAGTGGGTGGCTTTGCCACCCTGGGACTCTGTTTCCCTCTCTGTCAAATGAAGGGATTGGGTAGGATGGCCTCCAAGGTCTTCTAGCTCTAACTTATGATAAATAAAAAAGTAAGGTTCTTCCATGTGGGTGTGAGGCCCTACTGGGACTCACCCATAAGGCCTAAGCTCCCCTAGTCTGCTGACTTTCACTCTGGGCAACCCCCAAGGAAAACAAGGCAGGAGGCATCTTGAGCCAGGTCAAGCACATTCTGTGTTGCTTCTCACAGCAGCTGAAAAAGGTGAAATGAATCTCTGGACAGCTCAGTGATTATTATCATTGCTTTTCGGCCTGCTGGCTGTTTCCTGGGACTCTGGCCCTGATCCCAGCTGCCCCCCACAGCCCCGCCCAATCTCCCCTCCAGCTTGTGCCATCAGTCCTATGTGGGATGAGGTCAGGAGCTTTTAATGGCTATGGCAATCAGTATTCAGGACATATATGGAACCCCCCCACCTCCCCCACCCCCAGCTCTGTTCTTCTCCACTGCAGCAGAAGGCAGGCTGCAGGTGTTACTGGGAGAGTAGGGAGGCAGACATGCCCATCATAGGGGCCCTTAGGCACACAGAGTCCACTTGTACCTCTCAGCAACCTCTGAAAGTAGGCAAATTCTACTTTTCTACCAAACTTACTTTGAATTATTCTCTTAAGCATCAACAAACATGACCATTCCATATGACTAGATGACTATATATGTATCTCTTGGGTACAGCTTCGGGTTTTTTTTTAAGTATATAGTAGATAAATTGGTAGTGCCAACATTGCCCCTCTTTCCTGGGTTCTCTCTTTTATGTATTTTTAAAATGTTTTAATTATACTCTTGTCTTCCTTCCTTCCTTCCTTCCTTCCTTCCTTCCTTCCTTCCTTCCTTCCTTCCTTCCTTCCTTTCTTTCTTTCTTTCTTTCTTCCTTTCTTCCTTTCTTCCTTTCTTCCTTTCTTCCTTTTTTCTTCTTTCTTTTTTCTCATTATTCCTAGTCACTCAGGGCTCCTTCCCCAAAAACAATATATAAAAGTGTTCCCTTTTTACAAATCCATACAGTCAAAGAAGAGCACATTCATCAATCATGTAATGTGAAGTTGTCTCTCTTACTACCCTTCTATTTTGTACCTCTCTCCCAAAAGATAGGAAATACTTGCACATTAATCTAAGTGGAATTATGGTTGAGCATGGGAATGTTCACAGGTCTTAAGTCACAGTTGTCGTCCTTCCTAATTTTCTAATCATAGACATCGGCCGGGTTCTACTTGCTTTATTCGCCTTCATTTTTGACAAGTCCTCCCAGGTTTCTTTGAATAAGTCTTTTTTTTTCCCTTACAGCTCAGTGATATTCGAGGGTATTCATAAAAAAGGATTGTTGCTTTGAATACTTTGCTGCATATATGGGTCCTTTCACTTCCTTTGATCTCTTTAGGATGTATGCTTCCTAGGTTTCACCTAGTTAGGCTTCAGTGTAGGCACAGTCTATTGACTTCGGGTGGAGTTCCAAATAACTTTCCAGAAAGATTGGATCAGCTTACAGCTCTGACATATGTGTCTGTCCTCCTTCCTTTCCAACAACTGTCCTTTTCCTTTTTTATCATTTTTTGGGCCAATCTGAGGGATGTGAGGCAGAAGCTCAGAGTTGCTTTAATTTGCAGTTCTTTTGTTGTTAATGATTTGGAACATTTTTCTATGTGGTTGTTGATAGTTTACCTTTCTTCTTCTGAGAACTGCTAGACCTAAATATCTATTAGGGAGTAGGTCTTGTTCTCATATGTATATAGAAATTCTGTATATGTCTTAGATAGTAATGCCTTTGTTGGAGAAATAGTGCAAAGACGTTTTTCCCAGTTAACTTCCCTTCTAAATCTAATTAAAAGATTTACTTCAATGTTTTATAATCAAAAAGTAACTTTCTTCTTTCGTGATCTTCTCTATGCCCTTATTTAGCCAAGAACACCCCCTTCTCCATAGCTTTGTGTAAAGGCGTAAAGTAAATGTGAGATGGATCCCCTTCTCTTTTCCTTTAATTTGCTTAGTATATCAGCTCATCTTCAAGGCCCCGTAGCTATTTAGAGAATGTGGCATGTGGCATGGAATGTTGGTCTATATCTGATTTCTATCAGTTGATCTTCTAGTTTTTTTCCAGCAGTTTTTGTTGAGTTGTTACTCTTGTTGTGAAGCAATGGGGTTAAGTGACTTGTCCAAGGTCACCCAGCTAGTGAGTAGCAAGCATCTGAGGCTGAATTTGAACTCAGGTCCTCCTGACTCCAGGACTGTGCTCTATCCACTGTGCCACCTAGCTGCCCCTGTTGTTGAGTTTTAAACCCAGTCGGTACAGTCCTTAGGTTTATGGAACACTTTGTTTCTCGCTTCAGTTGCTTCTGGGTCTTGAGGACCTAACTATTCCACTGATCAACTTTTTTATTTTTTAACCAGTGTTAAACTATGATTCGGTGATAGTTACTTTATAATATATTTTGAGATCTGATACTGCTACTCCTCCCCTTTTCCATTGAGATTCTTGACCTTGGGAGTTGGCGCTATGCCCTCTTGGGATCCAAATAGGTCGTAATCATATATCAAAGATGGTCCTGGGTTCTGGATTTCTGGAAGTTTACCAGACTTGCAGGTTGCTCTATCTCTTGCTATAGTTCCAACACGAGTACTGACTTCAGGCTTCCTGGAGTGGCCCTAGTCCTGTCTCCTTCCTCAATAGCCTACTGGGGACTGACTCCACCCCCTTGTTGCTGCTCCAACAAGCCAGGGCCCAGATCCCACTGACTTCAGTGGGAGGACATGCTGGCTCCTGCCTCACCCTCTCTAATTGCCGGAAGGCTTCTGGTTTTCTACTGATGCAGTCAGTAGATGTTTCTGTTTGGCTTTCTTGACTATCCTTCCTTTGGGCATCTGTTTAGGTTTTTACTGGAGTGTTTATGGGAGGGCTGGACTCCTTATCCAGAAGTCTCAGTGCTGCTTTGGGGACCCCCACTCTGACCCAAATAGACCTCCTCCACACCCATTGTGCTGCCCTCAGACTACTTGCCCACCCAAGTGCCAGTCCGTCAAGAGTGGCTACAGCCCAGTACTTCCAGGGTAGTGGAAAAAGCTAAAGACAAGAGTCAAAAGGGACAAGTTCAGCAAGGGGACAAAGAATCTAACTCCAGAAGCACTGGAGAAAGAGCACCTGTGTTCCAGTCATCTGCTTGATGCTAGAGACCTAGGTAAGTTGCTTGGCTTCCATCAGTCTCAGTCTCCTCATTCGTCAAATGCAAGTGGTGTGCTGCTTGGCCTCAGAGATCCCTAGAGCAGGGCTCTCCACCTATTTTGTAGCTTTTGGGTCCTCTGAATCATATTTCTAAATGTCTAAAATAAAAACCACAGGATTACAACAGAAACCAAATCTATTGAAATAAAATTGTCAAAATAGTAAAACCAAAACAAGACTATCCAAGTTCCAGGTGAAAAACTCCTACCATACATTTTTGATCTAACTGTTGAAGGTGTGACTCTGACATGAGCTATGTGACCCTCTTCCCCAATCTGCACCTTCATCTCCCTTTCCGTAAAAAGGGGACAATAAAGCTTGCATTGCATGAGATGGAGGAAAGTGGGGGGGGTGATCAGCTTAAATGTTAGTTAACTATCACTAACTGAACAAATGTGAGTTATTACTATGAACTTCTGCCTGGGACCATAGAGCTTGGTTCTCAATCTGTTAACCTCCAATGAAAGAGAACTCACTACCTCACTAGCCTTTGGTAAGCCAGCAAGCCAAAATCGGCCCATCAGCAACATTCCCCAACTTGGGTTAGGTGGTAGCTATGGGTGGGGGTGGGAGTGGGAGAGAATTGGATCCTCCTGAGGTTGTGAGGACAGGTGGGGGCTGGGGTGGGAGTGGGGGAGAATTGGATCCTTCTGAGCCCTCAAAATAGACTGTGTTCAGCGGTCTACTCTGCTTGTCTCTAAAAGCAATTCTTTACAAGTGACCTTGAGGAAGGTCCTTCCTCCCTCTAAGCCTCAAAAAATTCCCTGGGAAAAGGAAACAATTGGACTTAAAAGATCTCTTCAAGCTGGAAAATGATTATCAGGAAAGCCCCCAAAGGGAAGGGAATAAGAATTTCCTAAGTATCTGATATGTCTCAGGCTCTGCTTACCACTTTACAAATATTATCAAATATTATCTCATTTGAAATCAAGACATAAGTTAAGAAACTTTCTTTTTTTTTCTTTTCCTTTTTTTTTTTTTTTTTTAGTTTTTGCAAAGTGTTAAATGGTTTGTCCAAGGCCACACAGCTAGGTCATTATTAAGTGTCTGAGGCGGATTGGAACTCAGGTTCTCCTGACTCCAGGGCCGGTGCTCTATCCACTGCACCACCTAGCTGCCCCCTAGAAACTTTCTTCTAACCCAATTTTTCCCATTATTTTCATGATTAGTTTCTCTCTTCTCAAAT
Organism: Macrotis lagotis; assembly: GCF_037893015.1. NCBI lineage: Eukaryota > Metazoa > Chordata > Mammalia > Peramelemorphia > Peramelidae > Macrotis > Macrotis lagotis. The sequence goes on from NC_133666.1 coordinate 50,123,413, forward strand.
TCTCATAATCCAGATGCAAGTAGTTCATTAAAGTCTCAGAATGGATGATCCAAAAGGGCCCTCCTCATTCTAAATCTATGACACTAAGGTTTGACATATTCAATATAGGAGGAATAGTTTAGGGAGATCCAAGACCCTCCTTGGACCCAAACTTCTCCCAATAGCTTCCTGAAATTTTACCATTAGTGATCCATTTCCCTTGGTTTAAGGACTTGCCTTCTCCTCCCATTCCACCTTCTACCCCTTCCAGTCATTTTTTAAAAAGTCAATCAATTGCCCTAGGAGAAAGTGGAATACTAGTCCCTAACTCCATTCTGTGGGTGGAGGTCTTTATCAGCCTTGGCAGCTAGGTGGTGCTGTGGTAGAACAAGGACCACTGGAGTCCAGAAGAGCTGTATTCAGATCCTGCCTCAGGCAAGTATTAGCTGTGTGACCCTGAGAAAGTGACTTAACCTCTCTCAGCCTCAGATTCCTCTTCTGTATGATGAGAGCGTGGGGCTGGATGGTTTCTAAGGACCCTTCCAACTCGGAATGTGTGCTTTTGTGATCCTAGACAAGTCCAGGATGCCTGGTGTGCAGGGTGGAGGAAGCTGCCCAAGCTTGGAGCTCGCAGTTCTACCCGCCCACAGGCTGGCCCTGCCTAGGAAGCCCACCCTGGGAAAGACAAGAGGGCCCCTTTCCTTTACCACTGAATTTAGCTCCAGTGGCAGCCCCTCGACTTCTCAGGCCACATTTGGAGAGTCAATCACATTCTCCGGGGATGGTGTAATCCCAGAGTAGGGTATTTCTTCCTCTTTTTTAATGGCTGTAGAATCAATTACACTCAGGAGCAGAGAGAAGTCAAAGCGTGCAAAGCTCTGCCTCTCTCTGTAGAGGGCTCAGGCCACTTCCCAAAGGGCAGAGCTGTCCCAACGGACAGGGTTAAGTTACCCTGGGCTGAGGGGGAACAAAGACGCAGCAGGAAGTTGGAATGCCTGGCGTGGAGGCCCACACATCTGTTGCAGCTGCAGCAGCTCACCCCAGCCTCCCTGTCCAAAAGGGATCAAAGGGAAGAAAGGCTTGAACCCCGTGAAAATCTCCCATTATGGATGGGGTGTCATTTCTCTGCCTTAGTCTGGCTCACTGAGGCCATCTGTGTCTGCTTCCCAAAGCCACCAAGTTCCAGGAGTGTTGATCTGGGGGATGGGACCCTGTTGTGGAAGAGAGGGAGCATTCCAAAATTGGCCCTTAAGGTGACAAAGCCCCAAAGTGGACCATATATAATGGAAAAAATGAAGCTGTGTCCAGAGGATGAGCAGTAGTGGCCATGGGGCTCTCTAGCTCAGAAACATTCAGAGGGTCTTGATTTCACCTACACAATTATTCATTTCAAAATTCTTAACTTGGCATTCAAGGCCCTTTAAAACCAGACTCAAACAGCATTACTACTCATTTTTCCTGAAGGCTCCAAGACAGTCAACTGGGCCTCCTCCCTCTGCCCCTGATACCTTTGCTCATGTATTCCCTCCAGATCAGAATGGGTTTCCCCTTTCCACAACCTACCCAAGCCTTTCAACCCTTATTCTAGTCCCAGATCACTCCATTTGATAGATGTCCCTTAAGGGCCTTCTGTATGCAAGGCCTGATAGAGGTTTACCAGATAATCAACCCCAATCAGTCAACAAGAATCCAAGCCTGTTTCATTTATGTACTGCCGAATTGAAGAAGTCATGCTGAGGCAATAGAAAAAGCCGAGAGATTTGGACTGTGTTACATTAGGCAAGTCCCTTAGCCTCTCTGAAACTGTTTCCTCCTCTGTAGAATAGGTTAACACCGGATAAACCAAAGATAACATTTGCAGTATCTAACAGGATTGTTTGAGATAAACACTTTGCAAACCCCTTTACTAAAAATGCTGACTTGTTTCTCTTGTATTATTTTTTCCCCCTTTTTTTGGATTGCTCCTCAGAGGGTGGACATGAGACCTTTTTATCTCTACATCCCAGTGTGGAACACAAGGTTCAAGACACAGTGTCCGTTTCCCAATGACCAAAGCAGAGGCAGCACAGTATTCCAGAATGGCTTTCATTTAAAGATGTTCAGATGCAGGTGAGGAGATGCTGAAGGCAATCTACACACGTGTACCTCGGGAAAGTACTGTGTGAAGAGACAAAGAAGAGTGGGGATCATCACGTGAGTTTCCAAGAGCAGGTGGGGGCCCCTGGTGGGAGCCTTGTTATGTGGGCACCCTGCTAAGAATGTGGTTTGTACACATTAACACAAGCATTTCTTTTTACAGGAAGCAGCGTCTAGGGTTCCTTGTGGCTCCCATCCTTCTTACCCAGAGAAGGTCTGGCAGAGCCTGCACAAAAATCCAAGGCTTTAGAAAAGCCTGCTGGGTATTTTGTTTTTGAAACATGCTCAACTGTGTTGAATTAAGGACTTTCAGCAGGGGGCTTCAGTTTAAATTTGGGCCCCCTCAAACTGTACTTGGCAAAGGCTCCTTCTCTAGGGAAAAAAGAACTAGCTTAGGGCAGGGGGGCTTAACCTCTTATGTGGCTTGGACCCTTTTGGCAATCTGCTGAAGTCTGTGGAGTTGTTCTCAGAATAAGATTTGTAAATGTGAAAAATACAGTACATAAGATTATAAAGGAAAGCAATTATCTTGAAATTCACTTGGTTAATATATTCAAACAACTGTTCTAATGACTCTAGGTTAAAATCCCTTAGACTAGGAAGGCAGATGATTGAGGGGCTAGTCAGTCCTGTGTGACTCTGGGCAAGTCACCTTCCTGAGCCTCTGATGTGTCCTTTTAAAATGAAAATAAAATGAGATCACCTAGTCTTAGAGCCAGAAGATCCCTTGGAGATGCTTTAGTCCAAAGCTGAGAGTCATAGCAAATTGTAGGCTCATCACACCAGAGTTTTATAGGATTATAAAACTGAAAGGAAACTTGGAAAACAGCTGGTCAACCCCACTTCAACCTCCCCTCAGAAATCCCACACTTTAAATAGGACACAGAGACTCCAGGAAGGACAAGTAGTTTGTCTAAAGTCACATAGGTAACAAGGAAAAGAACTAAAATTCAAATTGAGGTCCCCCAACGCCACATCCAACATGTTGTTTGTTTGACTTTTTACTAAGTGTTCAATCCAGCAAATTCATTATTAAAAATTATTGAGAACTTTCTTAAACATCACCTTCATTTCTGAACATATTCTTCTCTGCTCCGTAATCCAGAGAACCATCCCCTGAAACACAATTTTTAAATAAGAAAAACAAAATCTTTTAGCAATACTAAGCAACATATCAATTGAGGCTGATAGTTCCATACCCCTAGTCCTCTATTTCTTCAAAGAAAGGAAGAGGTACATTTCTCCTCTAGTCTTTGGGACCAAACATAATTGGACAGAATTCCATTTAATTTCTTTTTATTGACTTTTCCACTCATATTGTTGTAGTTATTGTGTGTCATCCCCCCACCCCATTCTATTTATTTCCCTATACATCAATCCATATAAGTCTTCTCATGCTTCTCTGAATTCTTTATGCTGATTATGTCTTATAGCACAGTAGGATTATATTATATTCATGCTTTGCAATTTGTTTAACCTTTCCCTCAACCCACTGGCACTTATTTTGTTTCTAGTTCTTTTCAACAATTTAATATTATTAAATATGATATATCTTCATGTAGAGGGGTTCAAAGCCTAGGATTCTTGTCACTGGGCATAAATACAAATATATTTGAAACAAGGTATTGAGGTACAGCAATCTGCTTTGTGGAGGGTTTCACCTGATTTTGTTTTTTGTCCTCATCCCCCCACCCCCAATTTCATTTGCATGGAAGACACAAAGTCTCTTAAAAGGGTTGTGAAAATCCACAAGCTTCAGGGGCTTCAGACACAGACATCTGGTGGAAAAACAATTTCTAAAAATGATTTTCAAGGGGTTCAGGTTGACAAATGGAAACTGGTGCAAGTTAAAGACCCCTTTGTAACCCCAAATCAGAGACTTGCCCCCATAAGCAAGAGAATGAAATATTTGTGACTTCATTTTAGCTAACTTGCTATTCTATGCTTTAAAAGACTGAGCCTCTTCTCTCTTTTTTGGGGGGTGGGGAATAGGGAGGGAAGTTATGAAGAAAAGCTAAGACTGAGAAGACAGGTTCTTCTTGTTATGGAGATACAGTAGGTGAAGATTTCTTCCAGATCTGATGACTGGTTAAATGAAGGGTCTACCTCTCTCAATGAAAGATCTAAAACTTTCTAATCTAAGAGAGAGATGGTAGAATTCTCCTTCTCTTATTAAGAAGCAGTACCTCAACCCAGAAGCTGGTAATCGATAGAAGCATAAGAACCAACTGCCCAGTACAGAAACCAATGCCATGAGAGCTGGAAAAGCCCAGGCCAGAGTAGCAGGGAACATCACCTGGGAGAGACCATCACCCCACGAAATGGTGAACAGGCCCAGTAGACTTTTCTAAAGAATAGTAGTGTGCAAGGGAGGGGTTGGGTTAGGCCCAATGGACAGGATGATGATGCCATGGAAGACACGGCAGCCCTATAGCATGAGAGGCATGAATTATCCTTCTGCTTGGATGTCCTGGACAAACATGTGCCCTATATGTATTTATTCCCGTTACATATATTTTCTACCAAAGACATATACATTCTCCCCATTCATGACATGTGTATTTGTGGAAGACCCCAGATTTAGGGGGAAGAAATAGCATATCACCATTTTTCCCTATGTTATTCATTCAATGTCTTTGCTTTCAGTGTCTTCTGTTTGAATAGGAAAACATTGGTGAGGGGTTTGTGAGCTATGATGTTAAGTGATTGGGCATCCACAGAATACCTCAAACACAATCCGACTTTCCTGGGGGAATCTATTTTTAGAAGAAGGTTTTCTTTAGGAGCTGCATTTCTTTACTCTGATCATTTGAACCCAGACAGGCTAAGGGGAGATTCTTCTGCCTTGAGTCAAAGGGTCAGGGAGGAAGTGGATGGGGTAGAAGGCCACAGGAAGGGGAGCCATGAACCACCAAACACTTATCTCACCAACTTGACAATTTGGCCCTGCCCCCTGCACTATATCTATTCATCTAGGTGCTGATAAGCTAGGGAACAAAAGTGCATATCCTTGGTTTGGCGTACTGTTTTCAGGGTAAGCCCAGACATTCTCCAGGTATCCCCTGGAAAAGCAAGTTTTCACCTCCATCACAAAGTGAGGTGAGGGATTCAGTTCCTGTCTGTAGTCAAAAACACTCCTTGCAGAGACACTGGGACTGAGAGATAAAGAGGGATTGACCCAAGGTTAACAACTGACCCAATGTCACCCATTGGCCAAGGTCAATTGCTGTAGAATCTGGCCTTTTGAGAGAGTAGTATAGGTGGTCCCATTCATGGTTTTAGGATTTCCCTCCCTGGCCATGAAGGTCAGGACTAGAAACAATGTCTGGAAGTTTGAAAGACCCAAATTTAGGCTTGATGTCAGAAAACCTTTCCTAATAATGAGATTGGAAATTGAAAGTGTTTGACTCAGTTGGAAAACTGAATCCTATCCTATGTCATTAAGAGTGAAGAAGAAGGTGGTGTACTAAAAGGATCAAGTTTTTATAATCAGGGCACCTGAGTACAGATCCCAGCCTTACCACTATCTGACATTAGGCAAATCATTTCTCTTGGCCTCAGTTTCCTTATCTGTAAACTAAGGAGGTTGGCTGATGACTCTTCCACTTCTAATATATGACTAAATAGTTTTCTTTCTTCATATCTATCAGTTTTTCTTAGTTTCATTTCTCACCAACAAAACTAGTCCATCTTTCTGTGTCTTGTCTGCAAATAAACAAGCAAACCAAAAAGAGTGGACCACCCGACAGAGGCTGCAGGAAGTACCTAAAGGGAAGAGACTTGGTTTCCCTTTTCTGCAAAGTGGAGGATCAGCTGACCTGATTGGGCCCTCCTCGGAAGGGTTAGAGAAAGAAGAATCGATTGCCCCTCAATGATCTTTCTCAAGTAATCAAGTCCTTGAAGTGTCCCTTTCTTGGAGAAAAGGAAAAGCAAAGCCCATTCATTTTTCTTTGTATGTGAGAGCACAGACTCATAATACCCAATTTCTTCTCAGTACTAATGACATCTTGATGAGTTCAATTTAAAAGGGGGGGGCAACTTGACATACTTGAAAAACCCTAACTTAAGAGAAGACATTGGGTTTGAATCCATGTTTTGCTCTTGAAAATCCTCCAAGATCTCGGGGAAAATAGTAGACTGGAGCAGATTTTCCGGTCTCTAAGCTCTGTCATGCATCCGATGCAGTCCCACAACACTATTGACGCAGAATTTTGGTCATATGGTCATCAAGAGGGCATGAGTTCCTGAAAGTGATTGCCTGGGGTCACCTGTATTGCTGTGGCTATTAGTATGATGTGGGAAAAGGCAAAGGAATGAACATTTATATGGCACCTATTGTCTGTTAGAACCTGTGCTCACCACTTTCCATATATTATCTGATTTGGCCCTCACAACAACCCTGGGAGGTAGATATTTTTTCTTATCTACATTTTGCAGTTGAGGAAACTGAGGCAAAAACTCAGGGTCACACAGCTGGTAAGTATCTAAGGCTGGATTTGACTGGAGGTCTTCCTGACTCCTAGCATCCTGTCCACTGAATCACCTTAATGCAGAGAACACCTCATGCAGAGAATGGGATCTGAGAAAGTGATTTAGATTTCTGGTCAATATATGAATGATGGGCTTTTGGCCAGGAATGGAGTCCACCTTAAACAAACAAGAGCCAGTAAGAATGTATGTGCCTGGTAATTTGCCAAGCTAATCAAAAGGGCTTTAAAGTGAAAGGGAAGGGGGAGGAAGAAAACTGCCTTTGTTGATCCACCAGCTCTATGCTGCAGAGAGTATCTACACTGTAGCAACAGAAATTGCAATAAAGACAGTCAGTTCACAGCAGATAAAATCCGAGAGAGAATTCAGTGATAAAACTGTCTACACATCTCTCTATCCACAGTGCACAAACAAGATGAACTAGAGATATTGGTACACTGAGGCAAATTTGATCTCACAGTTATATCATCATTGAGACTCAGTGGGATGAGACTCCTGATGATACTATAGCTCAATTTCAAATGAAACAGAACTGGTTGAAGGGGAGTATGGGAGACCGGTCACATTGTATATTAAGAAGGTAACAACAAATGCTTGTGGATGGTTTAATTAAATACACACACACACATGTGAAGGAATCTAGGCGCCAGAGGGAGAAGGCGTGGTAGATAGTTTCTAAATAACAATCAATGGAGAGGAAAACAGAAATGATATTTCCATTGGAATATAATATAGGCAACCTGGTAAGAAGGAAGAAATAGATGAGTTCAAACTAGGTGCAGAGGCAAGATATAATGCAGTGATGGGAGGCTTTAGTTGTCCCAACAAAGAGCACATTTCACTGCTATCCCCAAAACAGTGGCTAATAATGTCTTTACTTACCATCAAGATCATTTCATCCTTTAAAAAGTAAAACAATCAATAAGAGAAACATCTATTCTGGATCTTATTCTCAGCAGTAAGGAGAATCTAGCTGCTGCATTTGAATGATGGTAAACAGGAAGGCAAGGCACTCCAACTTAGAATTTATAATGGGAGAGACAAGGAAAGGATGTTTTAAGAGAACAAATTTCAAAGTGTTCAGAAAAATGATCCCTTGGACTACAGTTCTTCAGGGGAAGTTATCCCAGTGCGGGATGTTAAGTTTTCAGGAAATGAAAGCTTAAAGACACAATTAAACAATTTTGATGAAGCACAAAGTGGGAGCTGTCAAAACATACTGATGTGATGTTTGGGGAACTGGTTGACTAACTTTAGATTGCTTTAAAAAAGAGCAAGAGTAGGTAAGAAAAGATGAACATAGATAATCATGTGGTCTTGTAAGAATAGTGTCAGGAAGGTAGGGCAGCTAGGTGGTGCAATGGATAGAGCACCAGCCTTGGAGTCAGGAGGAGGGTAGTTTGAATCCAACCTCAGACATTTGACTCTTACTAGCTGTGTGAACTTGGGCAAGTCACTTCACCCCGACTGCCTCCCATCCAGGGCCATCTCCAGTCATCCTGATTCATATTGGACCACTGGATCCAGAAGCCTCTGGAGGAGAAAGTGAGGTTGGTGACTTAGCACAGCACCCCGCACTTAAATCCAATTCATGTGTTTGTCATGGCATCACCTCCCTGATGTCTTCTTGGAGAATGAAGGGCAAACATTATTATTAGTGTCAGGAAAGGTGAAAGCTCAGAATGGATGAAAGGTTCTAGGTGCTTTTGAGTTTGGTAGTCAGTCAACAAATATTGATGAAGCGCCTACTAGGTGCCAGGCACTATGCAAATTGCTGGGGATACCAAGAAAGACAACAGTTGAAGTCAGCAAACTGAGATGAACTCCATCTCAAGGTACGCCATGCAAGTACTGGCCGATGTGATTGACAAGACACTTTAGGTACTAGAGAGAAAGCACAAGACTAACGGAAGGTAAATGTCCTGCTTATTCCAAAAAGGGAATGAGGGCAATTGAGAGCAATCTACAGAGTACTTGCCATTTGGTGAGCTTTACTTTTACTCTTGGTAATATTCTCAAGTGTAACATTGAAGAAATGGTGAATTTCTAGGAAAGAAAGCAGTGAAGAGCCAGCACGGCATTTCCAAGAGCAGGTTGTACTAAACTCACATCATTTTCTTTTGAATTTGGGCTACTGGACTAGTCAATCACAGGGATGTTGTCAATGTGATTTACCTACGCATTTGACAAAACGTCTTATACTATTTTCCTGTGGTTTAGATGAAGAGATGTGGGCTAGACAATAGTATAATTAGATGGATTTGGAGCTGGTTTGTTGGTCAAACCCAAATAGTTTAATGTCACCTTGGAAGATGTTTCAAGTGGTCCCCAGAGATCTCTAGTTGGCCCTGTGCCACACATTCTATCATTGCCTTGCACAGTAGGCAAGTTTAGGAAATTTACAGATGCTGCAGAGCCAGGAGATATAGCTCAGTCTTTTGATGATCATCAGGTTCCAAATAAGTCTCAGCATCTATAAATTTGGATTGAATCTATATGTCTACGACAAATAGGAATTGATGTAAAGTCATAAACTTGAGTTCAAAAACATTATTTCCCAAGTATAACATGTGTTAGGCATGGCTAGACAGCAGTTCATTGGAAAAAAGTTCAGATTCTTAGCAGATTGAAGTACAATATGATTCATCAGTGCGATATGATAGTAAAAAACAAACAAAAAGTAAAAAAAAAATTTAGAGGCAATCTAAGATACATTAAGAGAGGCATAATGTTCCAGACTAAGGAAATGACAGTCTCTGCCACTGTCAAACTAAATATGAGATATTATTAATGATTTCTTAATTACCAAATTGAATGCTCTTTTCCTCAGTCCTTATCCTTCTGGACTTCTCAGCTGCATTTGATGCTATTGATCCCCAAGAAATTTCCCCCCAACCTTACTAGGTTTCCAAAATATGAAGGTCTCTTCTCTCTGTCTCTTTCCTTCCCCATTTCTTCCCCCCCCTCCCTTCTCTCTAGCTCTATCTCTCTTCCTGTCCTCTCCCTTTCTTCCTTTCCCTCTCATCAATTCCCATGGGTTCAACTATCATCCTTATGCAGATAACTTTCAGATCTATATATCCAACCTTAGTATCTACTAAACTCCAACCCCACATCACCAATTGACTAATGAGCAATTCCAACTGGATATCCTACATGCATTTTAAAGCCCAAATATTCAAAATTGGAACTGCCCTTTCCTCAACTTGCCCACTTCTGTTGAGAGGGGCACCATCCTTCCAATCATCAACTTCTCCCTTGCCCTCATCCCCCATATCCAATCTACTGTCAGGTCTTGTCAGCTCCCAATACACTATAGACTGCTTGAGAGCAGTGACTTTTTCTCTTGCATCCCTAGACTCTAACACAGTGCCTGGAAACCATCTCACATGTCATAAATGTGCATTAAGTAATGGAGTATTGCATTCAGCTCTGGGAACTGCATTTTCAGAAGGACTTTGTTAAGCTACAGCATCCATCCTGAAGAGGACCACAGAACAATAAAAACGTTCAGAGGATTGTGATATATGAAGCAGGTTGAAGGAACTAGGAATGTCCAGCCTGGAGAAGAGATGATTTAAGGAAGACATGAGTCCTCTTAATCATAAAGTATTTGAAGGCCTTCCACATGAAAGATTTTCTTCTTGTCCCCTGGAGTTGAAACTAGGGGCAAAGTGTAGATGTGGCAAAAAAAGGGACAGATTTGTGCTCTGAGTAAGCAAGGTAAGAACTTTCAATGATTTGAACGATCCAGAAGTCAAATGAACTGCCTTGGAAAACAGTAGATTCACTTTCTTCAGAGATCTTTGATCAAGATAGGGTGTGCTGCAGTAAGGATTCTAATTTGGATCTAAGTTGAACTTGAGAGCAACTGAGGTTCTGTGATTCTGTAATGGATGAGCATCAGACCTGACCTCAGAAGGTCTGAGCTGAAATCTTGACTCTTCTGTTTACTGTTGTTGGAAATAGGAACATAAACTCTGGTCTCATTTTCCCTATCTGTAAAATGAGGGCTTCCCTTCCAGCTTTAAATCTGATAAATACACTCAGTTCCAGGAAGAGCAGATGTTCACAGGCTCTTGTGGAGAACAGGTTTTGCTGAACACAATGGCAACCAGTCATCATTTTCAAAGATCATTAAATGGTGCCAAAGGGCTTGCCTGGTGAACCTCTTCCTCTTGCCCTCTGGGACTTAGCTCCAAGCTCTATGTCATTCCAAAGGCAGAGAAGGTCTTGGGAATGGAGGTTCTTGCCTTGGATCTCAGCTGGAATGCTAACTCCTCAATCCTGTCTTGGGCTCAGAAATCGACAATCCTAAGATGCCTTTAAAGTCTGTTATCACAATTCGACCATATCTGGTTGCGTGACATCTGACAACTCCTTTGGGGAAAAGTTGAACATTCTGGCTCAGCAGGTTTGTTTAAATTTCAACAACATAAAAAACTACTTTCTTTAGCTTCCCCTTGTAGACCACCCCCCCCCCCCCAATAACAAAAGGAAGATGGCTGCAGGGAAATGCTAATCAAATCTCTTTCAGACCCGTTATCTTCATGTGCTATGCCAACAGAACACTGCTCCACCCTGTCAGCTGCATTGCATGACATTTTAGAATACAGCTGCCTCTATATAAGGCCAAACCTTAGCTAAAAGAAGCAGGAACAATTCCGTCAATCACTTGGATGCTCTAGCCCCATGACACCCAACACCTGGATATTTATAAACACCGAGAGACTGAATATACCACTTTCCATCCAGATGTTGAGTGCCACATAGACTTACTGCCTGTGGCCAGCACTATCTGTAATAGAACTAATTAGATGACATTAATTTAACATTTAATGTTCTTTCCATGCTTGCTGCTCTGTAAATAAAAGTTAACTTTAAAAATATTAATGAGTATTTAGTTTCCATGATTCATGCTCTTTTCAGGTGCTCACATATACACATACACACTCCCAAAGTATCATCAGGGGATATGAGGGAATTTCCTAGGTAACTAAAACTGGCTCATTTAAGAGCCAAGACATTTTATGCTTTAAGCATTTTGATGGAAATCTTGCCTGCTCCTTAAAACTAGGAAAGGTCAGAGGAAGCCTTGTTTAGTGGCAACAGTGTTAGAAGTAACATCAGGAAGGTCTGGGTTCGAATCCTTTCTCTTAAACTGATTGCATGAGGCCAGGTAAATTAAATTATTTCACTGAGTCTCAGGTTCTTTATCTGCAAAATGGACACAATAGGACCTACTTCCCACAATCATTGTGAGGCTCAACAGAGATGACATACAGAGATAGAGAAGAGATAAGAGATAGAGATAGAGATAGAGGGGGCTAGGTGGTGCAGGGGATAGAGCACAGGCCTTGGAGTCAGGAGTACCTGGGTTCAAATCTGGTCTCAGACACTTAATAATTACCTAGCTGTGTGTCCTTGGGCAAGTCACTTTAACCCCATTTGCCTTGCAAAATCCTAAAGAGAGAGAGAGTGCTTTTCAATTTTTGAAGAGCTATATAAGTTATTAAAGTATATTAACGGTGTGAATATTTTTAAGAGTATCATTGTTATAAATTCCAGTTATCATCCTATTGGTGATCTGTGAAGGGGATTGTTGCCTTAGTGGAAATTTAGACTAGTAACCTCTGATCCCTTCCAACGCTGAGATGTGTGATCTCGACTGGGGACCCTATTATATACAAGTTAAAGTATATGGGCTTTATGATATTAATTTTGACTATTTAGAATTCTTTTTCCATTTAACTTTGGGTTCTCAGTCTGAGGTTACTGATAGCTTGAACTTTAGATAAGTAGATTATTGCTATGTATAGTTTGTGGATCTGTAATTTAAAATTTAAAAGCAGACGATTTGCAAATGGGCTGGCCCACCTACAAATTGGCAAATAGAATATATCCAAGTATGGAGAAAAAATGAGATTCTGGGCTTTAAGAAAAAGTTTTGTTGATATTAGTAAGATTTTAAAAATCAATTTTAAAACTCTAACTTCATTAACAGTGAATTAAAAACAATGAAGAGTTTGAACTAATCATTCACACAGGAAAAGTCAAGTGGATGAAGAATGTCTGATGTCCAGATTAGTATATGCAGTTAAATAGAAAACCTATAGAGCAAATCTATCAGTAGAAATCTTGAACAGATACTTCAAATGGACAGTGAGGTGGGCCCAGAAGAAAGCAAGAGGAGAACAGGCCCGATTGTGACCCCATACCTTTCCCTGAAACAAGGGTTCATCTTCATAATGCCAGTTTTCAGGCGGCTAGGTGGCACAGTGGATAGAGCACTGGCCTTGGAGTCAGGAGTACCTGAGTTCCAATCCGGCCTCAGACACTTAATAATTACCTAGTTGTATGACCTTGGGCAAGCCACTTAACCCCATTGCCTTGCAAAAACTATAAAAAAATCAAACATAATACCAGTTTTCTATCTGAGCTGCCATATTTTTTTAAGTCATAGACTACTCTAGTCTATGAGGAATTAAAAATGAGTCTCATTCAGAAGGCAATGGAAAGGGAATGAGGAGTTATGAAGAACTAGAGTAAAGCATATCAAAAAAGATGAATGATTATAAAAGATGGATTGGGCACATGACAAGAACCAAAGATGGCCAATGTATGGCCCCTGCATTATGTGATTATGCAATGTTATAGAAGGGCCAAGATAACAGTGGCCCCATAGTGGCAGGAATAGATGGATTGTGATATGTACCCTAGTCTTGGTGCTGTGCTTTATAAAGGACATTAACAAGCTAAAACAATTTCAGAGGAGGGTGGCCAGATTGATAAGGGGACTGTAAGCCATATCACATGAAGCCCAATTGAGAAAACTGGAAATGTCTTGCTAAGAGAAGATTTAGGAAGGATGATTGTGTCCAGGTATTTGAAGGGCTGTCACATGGAAGACAGATTAGTTCTGTTTGTCACCAGAGGGCAAGACCAGAACCAATGAGTATGAGTTGCAGAGAGGACTATTTAGTGCCTACCTAACCCTTAGAGAGAGGTTCCTCAGTGGATTGGGCTGGCTTGTGAAGTAGTGACTTCACCTGTGGGGGGTCTTTAAGAAGAAGATGAGAGATCATTTGTCAGAGATGTTAGGGGATTCCTATTCAATTATGGGTCAGCCTTGAGGGTCCCTATGGTCTCTTTTGACTCTGAGATTCTAAGATTCACCCCCCCTCAGTGGAGTCCCCAGACTTAAAACACTTGAGTCTTCCTCACTGATTTGTTCTGCTTCTGTCACTAACCATGTGACCTTGGAAAAATCTCAGGGTGTATTTTATTCCTCAATTTTCCCATCTGTAAAATAGGAATCATAAAAATATCCTGATTATGTGAATAGTGCTGGTACAATGATCTGAGTGCCCTCTTAAAAATGACAAGTGGTTTTGAGTAGCTGAAGATATGCTGTAGTTTAGCAATAAAACTCTACATGGGAGATACTTAATAGATGGAAAAAAAACTTCTGAAAAATGTAAAAAGTACCATCCAGGCAAATGTAAGACCTTATTAGTCAACTCAATCTTCTAAGTTGTGGGCTGGCAATTTGGCAGTTGTGAATATTTGGCAGGAAGCCTTCCCTCCCCAGGTTTGTGTGGGGGTGGGTGAACTCAACTCAGCATTATGCTCTCCAACACTCCCGAGGCTGCCTCTGTTGGAAACATGAGATCATTTGTTGTCCCTGGAGCCCTCAGAGCCCTCCAGACGCAAATGAACTACCCCCTATGGGTCATTTGTGAGCAGCCACCTTCTTGGTAGAATAAGGAGCATGGCTTTGTGGGCTGCCTCTGAACAGATGGGGAAGCTTGCTGTCAGCCTCCATCTTGGGATGGGAATACTTGGAAACCTCTCCCTATGTCCCCCAAGGGGGTCTTTATAAAGGTCAAGGGTCATGGCAAATGTGTAAAAGTGTTGTCTGCTCTGGGACTTTCTCAAGAAGTGTGGCATGCTGCCTCTGTCACTCATTGAGCAGACTGGTAAGATGTAATTGTGTTAGGAAAAGAAATACCATCCCTGGAATTGGCATAGAAGGGGCCTACAATGACCTGGGTGCCCTCTTGAAAATGATCAGTGGCAAAACCCATTCTAACTGTGTCAAAGGTAGCAATGGGAACTACAGAGGAAAAAAAAGAGATTGAATGTGCCTTAGCACTTCTAAGATTCAGAGAACACTGAGAAATCGATGGTGGTTACCATTGACCACTGAGACCCCTTCCCACTTCTAAATCTATGGTTCTATGATTCTAGTAATGATCCTCCTGACTCCACATCTATATCTTACCCCTGGACCAAAAGTGTTCCCCAAGGTTCTGCCCGAGGCCTTTCTCTTCTCCCTCTACATTCATTGTATCTCAGTGTTCTCATCATCTTCCATGAGTTTAATCATCTCTATGAAGATGTCTACTGGATCTGTACTTCTTTCCTTAGTTCTGGTACCACATCTTCAGTCACCTATTGGACATTGCCCAGTTCCCCATAAGCATCTCCAACTCAAAATATCTTCTCCCACAATCCCCAAATCTCTCCTTTTCCAAAATTCTCAGTAGAATAGGAGGTCCTTGACAGGATGGATTATTTTTTTATTTGGTCTTGGTAACCCCAGTACCTAACACAGTTTCTTGCCCACAGTTACTTAATAAATGATTGTTGAATGCAATTGAATGAATGTAGAGACAGAAACAAGGCAAAAATAGAATAACAGACCCCATCTCTTTGACCAGGGTTAGAATAAGCATTCAGTAACTAATACCATGTCTTTGGGTGGACACTGAATAGTTGGAGAATGTCCGGAGGAAGGCAACAGGATGATGGGAGAAATGGTATTTGACTGTAAGCTCCTTTAGGACAGAAACCATCTTTTGCCTATTTTTTTTGTATCCCAAGAGCTTAGCATAGTACTTGGAAGATAGTAGGTACTTAATAAATATTTATTGATGAACTGACTCATATCAGCATTGCTTGAAGGAACTGGGAATGGTTAGTCTAGGAAGAGAAGAACTAAGAAAGGATATTTATATTTTTAAGGTTTTTTTTGCAAGGCTAATGGGGTTAAGTGGCTTGCCCAAAGCCACACAGCTAGATAATTATTGTGTCACCACCTAGCCACCCTTGAGGATATTTATATTTTAAGGGAAGAATTTTTCTGCTTGGCCTCAGTGGGTAGACTTGAGTTCAAATTCTGATTTTTTGACTTGATAGCAGTATGACCTTAGGTAAGTCACTCTATCTCTGAGCTTCAATTTCCCTATCTGTAAAATGAAGGATTTGGACTCAACAATCTCTAAGGGTCTTTTACAATTCCAAATTTCATCTCAGTGGAAGGAGCTAGTTAAGTGGAACAGGCTGCCTCTGAAGATAATGAATTCTCTGTCACTTGCACTGTTCAAACCAATGTGTCAGATCAGAAGGGTTGTACCAGGTGACTTATAATGTCCCTCCTGATTTTGAGATTCTGTGAATGTACATCTAAGGCAATGGGGTGAAGTGACTTGCCCAAGGCCACACAGCTAGGCAATTATTAAATGTATGAGGCCAAATTTGAACTCAGGTCTTCCTGACTCCAGGGCCAGTGCTCTCTCTACTGTGCCACCTAGATGCCCCCTATGTCACCTAGCTGCCCCAAATAGATCTTTCATGGGAAAAAGCCATGATCTGTCCCATCTGACACTGTATGGGGAGCTCTTTCTTGACAGGCATCAATATTTATGGGATCTAAGCAATAGGATGGAGGAATTACAGAGAAAAAGTCAGGGAAAGGACTTGAGTAGGTAAACATTTTGTGGCGTCTGTTACATTGCAGGTACTATGATAGGAAGTGGGAAAACAGAGATCAAAATAAAAGAGTTCCTGCTTTCAAGAAGGTCACATTCCTTAGAAGAAAAATTATATTATGCACATAAGCAAATGTAAAATATATACAAAGCATTTGGGGGAGGATGGGGGAACGTGACCAGCTGGGACTGGGGAGAATCAGAAGAGACCTCATGTAGGTAGTGGCATTTGAGCTATACCTTCAAATGAGCCAGTGATTCAAAAAGCCAGTGGAGAGGGATCAGCATCACTAGAGTTTTCTATTTGATCCTTGAAGCCAAAGGGAGCTATTGAAGCTTCTTGAGCAGGTGAGTGACATGGTCAGACCTGTGTAAGAAAATTGATGAAGAGATGGCATACCCAGGGAAGAAATGCAATTGATTTACTCAGTTAACAGAAGGAAAAACAGACACTTAGACCCATTTAGAACTTTCTTGACAACCTTCAGGGATAACGCATCAACTCAGAGTCCAAACTGCTCATTAGCTACTACTGAAGAGGTTCATGGCAGGGAAATCCTAGGGCAAGAAGAGCTAAGTTATTACTCTCATTTCCATCATTCTCAGAATGCTATTGCTGCTGTGTAGTTATGAAATCTGCAAAGCTTTAACAAGGGTGGGACAAATAGGGCTTTGGGCCAGGGCACAGAAATTTAAGTGTATACTAATAGCACATGTATTCTTTAACCAGTCTAGAAGCAACTGAGCTTATTATCTATGAAGCAAAAATTGGAATAGGGTCAAGTCCTGTGATTCCATTAAGATAGAGAATTTCTAGATGACAAAAGGCCTTCTCCCAATGCAGGCCAGCACCTTCTCTATAACATGGAATCTTAGAGAGCTGTCTAGAACAGCTGGGGAGTTAAGTGACTCACCCAGGGTCACCCAACCAGGATATGTATCTACCACATTAAGCTGACCCTTAAAACAAGAATAATTAGTTCAAAAAAGGAAGTTGCCAACTGGTTTGCTTCCTCTGGCTGTTACCCCGCCCCTCCTATTCACATCCCACCTCACCTAGCATTTTCACCTTCTCTCCCCCATGTCTTAGGGTCTTCTCTCCACCCCACCTGTATGTGCCATTAAATGTTGATCCAGGATGAGCTTCCTGCTGCTTATACAGGCATCCCCATTGTTACTTAGAGTCTTGAAATCCTCAGGTTTCAAGGAGGGTTTGTTTTTCTTCCAGGAAGCAAGATCTCCCTGTATTCCTCAGCAATCATAAAACCTCGGGATTAAGAGCTGAAGGGGGCTTTCGAAATGGTCTAGAACAGGCCGGGACACAGACAGCCACTGAGTACTTCCAGAAGGGACTTTGAGACTGGTCAGTTGGAGGCTATAGCCTCAAGGCTGACCACCCACCCCAAGGCCAGGAGAGACTTGGAAGGGGCTCATGGGTGCCCTGATTCCCATGAGGCAAGCCCTGGGGGGAGCATCTGTCATCACTCTTGGAGACAGGGGTTGGCCCTCCATCTTTACAAGGCGGTTTCTATATGTCTCACCTCACAAATATTCGGGTGACTGTTTCCATAGACACCCACACGAGTTTCCCAGCTTAACCACACTTGCTTAAGAACTTAGGCATTGGTTAAAGCAGCTGTGAACTGTTTCCCCCCGAGTCTCACAGGCCCTGCTTATCTGTCTTCCTTTGAGGTGCAGTAGGGCCGGGTGAAAAATGGAAAAAAAAAGTAAACATGAGACATATCTGCCAAAAGCCTGCCACTGTCAGAACTTGAGAGACACATGATCAGTTCCCTAGAAGAGTGGAGGGAGAAAGGGAAACTCAATGGCCTTCACCCTGGGCAGCAGGCTTGGTGGAATGGGATGGATGGTAGTGGATCCTGGACAGTTTCACAAGTTTCAAAAGAAAGCCATCTTTCTGCATCAGAAACTATACTGTGGGTCCCAAAGACCACGCGGTCAGCCAACGAGGGAAAGGTTGTGGGGTGTGGGAGGCTTGTGTGGGCTCTGGGGGAAACCTTGAAAAAGAAAAAAAGACCTATGAAATTGACAGCCCACTAGGCTAAATTTAATTCCAGCCTTGTACTCAGAGCATAAAGACAAGTCAAATAGAAACACTTATATTGTGAAAAGTTGGGGAGAAAGAGGGTGGGAGAAGTAGTCCAGTAGAAAGAGGACTAGAATTGGAGTCGAAAGACCTGTGTTCAAATCTCACCTTTGGCACTCAGTACTTGTATAAGCTTAGGTAAGTCAATCAACTTCTGTGGACTTCAGTATCCTTACAGGTAAAATAAGAGCATTAGAACCAAGAGACTTTTAATGTTCTAACTATTTAGAGAGGAAAATAATGATAAGAATGAAATTGTCCATGGGTGTAATATATCTTACAGTTGATGGAGTGCTTTGGCACCATTTATTTTATTAGATGCTTAGGCCAATCCAGTGGGGACGGGTGACACAGGCATCAGCCCAATTTTATAGATGAGGAACCTGATATGAGTGAGATGATGGTGATAGACAAGCTAGAAACATGTACATGTGAGCATACCAAAAGTCATCTTATATTCCAGTATGATCAACCAGGCTGGCCAGTTCTGACATGTCCAGAATCATGTTATGAGGAAATTAGTCAAAATCACCTGCTGAGTCAATAGGGCCTTCAGAGGAAAGGTGGAAAGTCTGACTTTGGGGTAATAAATTAGAAAGTGAAGAGTTTGAAACTCAGTGACAGAAACATCAGCAACACATAGTTTCCTTCTTTTCCCTTTGCTTCCAAGTTTCTGGGCCTTGAAGGAGGGAGTCAGTGTTTCGTTGGGATTGCTTAGGGGCCTTGGCTATTTGGACTAAGGAGTGATGGAGCAGACTGGTGAAAGATTTGAGAAGCAGCTCTTGAGTGGCCATAATTGAGTTTCCATCTCTCTTAGTTTAGCATCCTCATTTGTGCAAGAAGGGACTAGATGATCCCAAAAGTCCCTTCTAACTCTAACCCCTCTAAGCACATGAAAGATAGTTGCTATTTAGTGGAGGACCCAAAGAACACCTCTGAAATTTTGGTCCCATGATCCTTTGGACACTAGAAAATTCATAATGGTGTCTTCCCCACCCCACCCCCTGCTTTCCAATTCCAATACATAGAGCATATTCTCTGGTACTTTCCTCAACCAGCTGCTCTGTGGCCAAAGACTAGAGAAAACACTTGTTGTACAGGATGATTTGTTGTAAAGACTTCATTGTGACTAGACCAACAAGCTGCTTTTGCTATGGGCCTTGCACTAAGCCCTGAAACCAGCTTAGTTATCAGGGCCCCATTCTTGGTAATGGGATATGTTATAATGGGACTTTTGTCTGTAATATCAATGTTTGGGGGCTAGCCAATCAGTTCATTATCATTTAGTGTGGGCAGATTAAGCCACTCTTGATGTAATCAGTCTGATTCCTTTCTCCTCCAAGCACAAAGACAGCTGTCCCCAGCCGGTTGAGCCTGAGCAGAGGTTCACATCGTCCTCTGTCATTAAACTTTTCTCCCACCAGTGGTTGGCCAATGAGAACTTCTTCCCATCAGATGCCATATGGCAGGCAGTAAAGTCGCTCGGAGTCAATGGAAAGGTGGTTTGCGTTAAACAGAAGTCAAAGGGCAGGACTTTAAATGCACCAGGGATTCTCCACTCCCTACCCATGTGTAATGGAAGTCAAATGACAGAGAGTGATGAGAGCAAGAGCTTTGAATTGAGAGGTCAGGAGATCTGGATTCTGGTCATGGCCTTTAACTTCATGTATGACCTTGGACAAAAAAAGTGATCCAATTGCACGCTTTTCTTTGCCTCCATTTCCTGACCCATAAAATGAGGGAGTTGTATGAAATGATTTCTGCAGTTCCTTCTATTCCTATGATCCTATTATTCAATAATCTCATGGTACCATGGCAACTGTCTATGTGAATTGTTGCCCTTTCATTTGCTTGTAAGGCTCAGTAGGGAACACAGAGGAAGCAAGAAGCTCAGTATGAGGAAGGACTTCCTTACAATTAGAATCAGTCAGAAGTGGACTTGGTAGCCTGAAGGTAGGGAGTTCCTTTACCTGGGAAGTCATTTCACCTCATCGATGTGAGTATTTTTCTCATGACTCTAATGACAACTCATCTCTGGTGACTCTTGTCCACTCCTCAGTCTTTCAGAGGGGGTGTGCCCAACATGGTAAGAGCTTTCCTCTATGCCCTTTTTTTGGTGTTTTAGGAGCTTTTTCAGAATGCTATTTTGTTATTTACGTTGATAATTAAAGGAAATGCTAAAATTCAGCTAGAGGTTAGGGAAAACAAGGATATAATTATTTGCCAATCCAAGTACATGGATTCCATGCCACGGACTCCAGGACCTAGATTTCTAGATTTCTTAACAGTGGGTACCAAAGGAACAGAGTACGTTTTGAGAAAGAGAGAGAGAGAGAGAGAGAGAGAGAGAGAGAGAGAGAGAGAGAGATTGAGATGGTCTCTTTGTCTCCATCTCTCTCCCCTTCCTTTCTCTCTCTCCCCACCCCCATCACCAGCTTATATATTTTTGTAGATAATCACTTTCTGCTGATACCTTTTTAATAATATTTCAACCAATGAGCATTTATTAAATGTTTACTATGAGTCAAGTAGCATGCTAGCTACTGGAAATTCAAAGAAAAAGTGAAAAACTATCCCTGCCCTCAAGGAGCTTACACTTTAATAGAGGAAGCAACATGTAGCTAAAAAAGTAGGTATAAGATTCAGATGATATAAGACGCCTAATATGGGAAGACGCTGATAGTTGGTGAGACTGGGAAAAGCTCCCTGCTGATGGTAGAAATTAAGCTGAGTCTTGAATGAAGCTAGAGATTCTAAAAGATGGGGAAGTGAGGATAGAGTTCTTTGAAGGGGTGAGGAACAGACAGTCCAAAGGGATAGAGACAAGAAATGAAGTATCATGTTTTTAGTTTAAAAAGACTAGTAAGGGGGCGGCTAGGTGGCGCAGTGGATAAAGCACCGGCCCTGGAGTCAGGAGTACCTGGGTTCAAATCCGGTCTCAGATACTTAATAATTAATTACCTAGCTGTGTGGCCTTGGGCAAGCCACTTAACCCCATTTGCCTTGCAAAAAAAAAAAAAACTAAAAAAAAGACTAGTAAGAAAGCCAGTTTGACTGGAACTGTAAAATATGGGAAGCATAGTAACAAATAATATGTCTCGAAAGTGTGGAAATTATACTGACCAGCAACTGGAATCTTTCAGAATTTCATGGAGATTCTGAGAGATAAACAGGTTTGTTCAGGATCACACAGCTAGTATGTATAGCATTCCTTCTGGGGGCTTCCTTCCCAGCTCCTGCCTACTGGAGCAGGCCTGATTCCCAGAAGGTAGTTAAATACTCATATTCAAGGTCCTAGAGGTAACTATGAGAAAACTGGGTTTCTAGAACTATTGCTTAGGAGCCCCCATTGGTGTGCTTTTCATGGATGATCAACCAATAGTCTCAATTAACATTTAGAAAAGGTATTTATTAAAAAGTATAATAATAATAATAATAATAATAATAATAATAATAGCTGGTACAGAATGTTGTTCCTAAATACACACATCCCTGGGGAGAGTGGGTTCAACCTTAAATCACAATGCTGGTGAGACATACATGTAAGGCACACTTAAACAAGTGCCTAGAAGTTAGTAAGCACATAAAAATATTACATGATTGATTGACAAAATGTAACAATGAGATAAGAAAGCCTTTCTGATGTGGTACAAAAGGAGCAAAAAAGAATTAAAACACTAGACACAGTGACTACACTATGTAGAAAGTGATGACAGCATATGGAAATGTTCATATTTGTTGATGAATTTCTAGTTCTTAATGAAAAAATAACAATAAAATTGTAAATTCATAGGTGAAAAAAGATTGGAAGGGAATACATGGAAAAAAGTTACTATTGCAACTATTTTAAAAATAGTATTTTTCCTTTAGCAGTGAGTATTTTATGGCTTTATTTAGGTTTTTATCCCTCATTTTGATTGTTTCTATAATTACTGAGATTTTCATTAGGTTTATAGTAAAACTTATGTTAAAAAGAAGTACATAGGATCATAGCTTTAGGACTGGAAAATATTTTAGAGTTCATCTAGTTCAACACTATCATACAAAACTGAGACCCAGATAGGTGACATAACTTGCCAAAGGTCACACAGGTACTACGTGGCTGACCTGGCATTTGAATTTAGGTCCTCTGAATTGAAACATATTGCTCTTCTCACATTCTCTGCCTATGTGACAGTAGCTCTCATTGCTTACAGTCTGGTTAGGGAGTCAAGACTAGCACATGTGAAAAGACAAACTTGTGAATGATGATAAAATATGAAACTAAGAATAACCATGAGACCAAACTATGGATTATTAAGAAATGGCCCGATCAGCATTGGGTAGAGTCATGGAGAAGACATCATAGAGGAGATAATGGTTTATCTCAGCTTGGAAGTAAGAGGGAGAACTGCCTCGAGCGGAGCAGAAGGGTTGTCATGCTAAAGTCTAGACAACAGTGCTGCTCTCATGGGAATGGCAGTCAAGAACAAGTCAGGACAATGTCAGGGGTCAAAATTAGCAGGAGTCAGGGCCAATCTGGGTCCAGAAGTCAGAACCAAGCATAAGATCTGGGAACTATTGATTCAAGGACCAATTATTCCCAGGGCTTTGACTATGCTTCTTAAAGAACAGCAGGAAGTTTCTTAGGAGATGATATAGGCTATGAAATAGTTGGAAAAGGATATTGAAACATTGAAAGGAAGAAGTAAGGATAGAGGGCTAAATGATAGCACATGTGTAGGATGCTTGAGAGTTGGAGAGGCAGGAAAGATTAAGAGTGGTAGCAGAGAGAGAACGGGAGAGCTCAGTGTATATAGGAGAGATAGTGACTGGAATGGGAGTCTAGAGTGAGTTTTTCATTGAACCCAATCTGATCAGAGAATTGTGTTCGGAAGTCTCAGTCCTAGAATGCCATCTACCTCCACATCCCACACAGTGTATATTCTGACTTGGAGGAACAGTGATCAGAAGCTGTTAGCCAGATTTGGTAGCCTAATATTTAACTGAAGAGATCATTTTCTGAGCTCTTCTTCAGCTGTTTGGGGAAGAGAATGCCTGAAAAAGTAAAGGATAACTTAGAATTTGCAGTGTGGAACTGTGAGTGATGATTTGAGACAGGTGGTTTTCCAAATTTGAGTGATGGTTTGAGACAGATGGTTTTCTTGAAATCCCACTATATAGGTAGCCTCCCATTTCACCTATAGAATACGGAAGTTAACTCAAATGCGTCATCCCTTGTAATTCATCAGTCTCGCCTAGAATGACAAACTGGCTCAGAGGACTCAACAAGACCCAGAGCTGGTAGCCCTCCAAGGAGGGTCTCTTGTAGATTCAGGGAAAGCTCATGGTATTCTGAGGTCAAGTTATTCCAAGAAGAGAAAAGAGGCTTTTGCTATATAGGCTTTTGATCCTACTTTGTAAGTAATAAAAAGTGAAAATCTGTGGTTTAGTTAACCTCAAGGCAAAAGAGAAACCATGTTAAGTGGTCCTGTGTGTGCTGACTCCGTCTAGTCCTGGAACATTGTAGAACCTCCTAAATGAAATCCACAAACACTCAAAAGTTAGCTTTTACTATCTACACTGGAAAAATCAAGTGGATGAAGAATTCCAATTGTTCAAGCTGACATGCAATTGGAGAGACAGCCCAGAGAGCTTTTTTTTTAATTAGGTACATCTATCTTGGACAACACAGGAAGACAATGAACTGAACACATTGTTAAACAGAGGGAAAGGGATAAATTGACTTTGGGAAGTTGTTCATTGCTTTTACTATTGCCAAACTTCTCCCTGAAACAAAGGCCCATCTTTTTAGCACCAATTACTTTCCAATGATGCTTGTTGTCTGGCTGCAAATTATGGAATACTATAGTCTCCCAAGAATTGAAGTTAAAAATCACCCAAAAGGTATTGGAGAGACACAGGGTGGGCATGAGGGGGCTGCAACATATTCAGATGTTATTGTGTAGGAGGGATAGGGCTGGTTAATGAACTCAGAAATTTGCATGGTCTACACATTGAGGAATTATGAAAAAGAAGCAGGAAAGTATATGATCCAAAAATATGGGCAGAATATAACCAGCAGACGATCCATGTTGTCCATTGATAACCTTATAATTGTCAGAAGAAAGCAAGGAATACCCCCATAAATTGAGCAGGGCACTGGGGAAAACTTATGGAAAGTCATAAACAAAAATTGCCCAGGATGGGCAGGCAATGAATGGGTAACAATTTCCCTTGCTGGAAGCAATACCTCCAATGAAATCACAGATTTCCTGAAAGTCTTGAGTATAGGGATCTTTTCACATGACTTCTTAGACTGCTTGAGTGTATTAGAGACTGGGCTCTCATAAACCACAAAAAGGCTCAACTCCACTGGTTTGCATAGGGGTAGGATATCATTCTGTTCTATAGCCTATAGGTAGCTAGATGATAGAGCACTGGCCTTGGAATCAGGAGGGCAGGAGTTCCAAACCGGCCTCAGACACTTGACTCTTACTAGCTGTGTGATCTTGGGTAAATCACTTCACCCTAACTGTCTAGAATCCAAGGCCATCTCTAGTCATCCTGATTCCTATCTGGCCACTAGACCCAGCAGGCTCTGGAGGAGAAAGTGAGGTTGGTGACTTAGCACAGCCCCCTCTCACTCAAATCTAATTCATGTGCTTGTCATTGCATCACCTCCCTGATGTTGTGGTCTTTCTTGAAAATGAAGGAAAAAACATTATTAGCTAGGTGGCACAGTGGCCAGTGTACTGGACCTGGAGTCAGGAAGACCTGAGTTCATATCTGATCTTAGCCACTTACTAGTTGTGTAACCTTGACTAAGTCAGTACTAGTTTTACTTATTCCATTTTTTAAACTTTCAGTTTTATTCATTTTTCCTTTGATTTTCAGGATTTCTATTTTGGTATTTAATTGGAGATGTTAAATTTGTTCTTTTTATAGTTTTTTTAGCTACATGTCCAATTCATTGATCTGCTCTTTTATTGATGCATGCATTTACAGATATATAATTTTCCTCTAAGTGCTGCTTTGGTTTCATCCCTCAAATTTTGGCATGCTGTCTTATTGTTGTCCTTCTCTTTGATGAAATTGTTATTTTTATGATTTGTTCTCTTATCCATTTGATTTTAGAATTCTATTATTTAGTTTACAATTCATTTTTAATTTGTGTTTCCAATGTCCTTTACTGAGTTTATTTTTATTATATTGTGGTCGGAAAAGGTTGCATTTGATATTTCTGCTTTTCTGTATTTGATTGTGAGGTTTTTATGCCACAATGCATGATCAAATTCTGTGAAAGTGACATATAAAACTGAGAAAAAGTGAAGTTCAAGCACTGCCTATCCTCTCTCCATTTTCCCCTTTATTATAAAAACATCCTTGCTTTCCTCTTTTATGTGAGAGAATTTTTTCCATTCCCTTCCCCCTTTTCCTTTAGATCCCTCCTTCTCAGCCTTTCATTTTTCTTTTGAGATCATCCTAGCATAATAGACTCACACCATGCCCTCTAAGTTGACTCCTTCTCCCTGCCCTAATGATGATAAAGTTCTTAGGGGTTACATGCATCATCTTCCCATTTGGGAACATAAACAGAGAAACCCTATTAAATTCTTCATGATTTATCATTCATGTGTATCTTTTTATGCTTCTCTCAAGTCTTGTGTTTTAGTGTCAAATTTTCTGTTTATCTCTGGTCTTCTCATCAGAAATGACTGGAAGTTCTCTATTTCATTAAATGTCCATGTTTCTTCCTGAAGGATTTTTATACTCAGATTTGGGAGTAGGTTATTCTTAGTTTAATCCCAGCTCCTTTGACTGCTGTAATCTCATATTCCAAGCCTTCTGCTCTTTTGTAGTGAAGCTGCTAAATCTTGTGTGATCCCAACTGTGACTCGATCATCTCTGATTTTCTTCTTCCTGCCTCCTTGCAAGAGTTTTCCTTGTTCAGGAAACTTTGGAACTTGATTATGATATTCTTGGGACTTTTCATTTTGAGATCTCTTTCAGGAGTTGGTCAGTAGATTCTTTCCTTTCCTATTTTGTCCTCTGGTTCTAAGATATCCAGGCAGTTTTCCTTTATAATTTCTTGAAATATGATTATCTACATTTTCTTTTAAAGTATGGATTTCAGGTAGTCAAATAATTCTTAAATTATCTCTTCTTGATTTATTTTCTAGTTAGTTGCTTTTCCAGTGAGATAGTTCACATTTTCTTCTATTTTTTGTCTTTCATTTTTAATTTCTTGATATCTCAAGAAGTTATTAGCTTTCACTTGACTGATTCTCCTTTTAAGAAGTTATTTTCTTCAGTGAGGCTTTGTATTCTTTTTGTATTTCCTTTTACCATTTATATAATTCTGTTTTAGTACTTTTCTGTGTATCTTTTGCCAAACTGTTAATTCTCCTTTCATGAGTTTCTTTCATTATTTTCATTTCTTTCCCCATTTTTTCTACCTCTCTTATTTGATTTTTAAATTTTTTAAAAATCTCTTTCTTTAGCTTCTAGGCATTCTTGTTGATCTTGTGTCCAAACTGAACTTTTCTTTGAGGCTTTGCTTGTAGATGTATTCATGTCATTATATTCTTCTGAGTTTGTCTTAAGCTTCCCCGTTACCACAGTAGCTTTCTATGATGAAGTTCTTTTTTTATTTGGTTTTTACTCATTTTTTCAGCATATTTCTTGACACTCAACTTTACATTATAGTTGAACTCTGCTCAGCTAGGGTGGGGGTCCCACTGTCCTGAACTTCAAGATTTTTGCCCAGCTATTTTTTCATCTAGTTTTGGTGGCCTGTAAGTTTTTAATGTTTCCAAGGAAAAGGTGTGGTGCTCTCCTGGTCTGTGCTCTGGTTCTTATCCTTGTAGGACCTGTGCTCTCATATGACCATAACTCTTCTCCTTCTTGGAACTATAACCTAGAACTATGATTCCTACTCCCTTGTGAGTGCAAGTACTCCTCTCTGTCCTGGAACTGGGTAATGGGCCATGGTTTTGTTAAATGGGCCTAGTCCATACTCACATAGGGATCCTCTGGAGTCTTTTTCTGACCAAGTGTTCAATTCCCTTACCATCTCTGGGCAGCGAAAATTCTTAATACTGTTATTGCTTACTGCTGCTGCTGCCCCTTACAATGTTCAAGCTGGTGTTGCTTCCACACTGTACAACCAGCCAATTCCCAACGTAGTGCCCTAGACCCCTCAGACCCCTCTCAACTTGTCCTGGGCCAGAAAATATGTCTCACCTTGACCTTTTGTTGATTATGCCTCTTTAAAATTCAATTTAACATGTTATTTTAAAGTCGTTTAGAGGAGAATTTGGGGAGAATTTGACTCAAATACACCTTTTATGCCGTCATCTTGGCTGCACCTTAAATCATTTATTTGTAAAGTACCTGACATAGTGACTGACATATAATATAGGAAGTGCTCAAGAAATGCTTTCTTTTCTTCAGGCCAGAATGAAATGAGAAATGTAAGTATTGCTCCAGAGTTCTCTGAATAAATAGCACTACACATACACACACACACACACACACACACACACACACACACACACAAACACACACAGACCACCACCACCACCACCACCATCACCACCACCATTACCATCCCCTCGGTTTCCTGCCTTTGAGTTTATGCTGACAATCCACTCTTAGCATAAGCTCAGATTTGAACAATTTTTGAAGAAGAGACAAGGGAGGGTGACAGGTGTGATTCAAGAAATGATTGCTTGGTGTGTAAAGCAAAGAAGAAGGGAACCTGATGAACTTGAAGAAACAATTGTTGATCTGCTAATGATGAGATCTGAACACACTGACCAGGGGCCCAATATCCACAGATCAGTGTCAGTTTTTCCCCAGTTTTCTGGCCTCCTGGAACTGAAGCCTTCTTTGGAGTTCAGATTTGTTTGTCCCTGGCCACTCTGCATTCCAAAATACGTGGCCTTAAGAGCAAAAATGACTGTTGTTATCCTCCATTCTGTATTACTGAGTAGTCGTAGTTTTCTTTTTTTCTTTTTAATGATCTTTTAATATGCTGTTCTTCATACTGTGATGTTGATACTAGAAAAACTCCAGAGACACTACAGAGACCTGTGTCCCCCAAGATGACAAGATAATTGTAAAAGGTAGAGTCTGACTTTGATTTCTCCCTGTCCTCTTTAGTGCCTCCTTCTGTTCATTGCTTCCTTTCCACTACTCCATGGCACCCACTCCCATCATACCTCTCCCCCAGCTGTCTGACTAGAACCCAACTTCTACTGGAGTGTTTCTCCCATGCTCTTCCCTCCCCTTATAATCAAATACTCCAATGTTTCTGTGATTCCATTGATAAGGCTATTCCCAGGATGCAAATAACAATCCATCTGATGCCTACACTTTCTACACATGCTATTCAGGCTCGCGTCCTCCAATAACATCAGAGGACTATTGGGAGTCTACCCAAATGTTCTCTCTTCTGATGTTTCAAGAACACCACATACACTATCAGTTATCCTTTCCTCTTACCACATGACCAACCTAACTGTTTTTTCAATCATGCATCTCTTTAATGACATTCTTTACCCTAGTGGTTCTTAATGGGGTTTTCTTTTTTTATGGTAACAGCCTTCCCCTGCCCACCACATACCCTAGAGTGCCCTCTGAGCGAGGCTCATTTTTCATTCTTCAGAGACTGTACTGTTCTATAGCTCCCAGCGATACAACAATCATGTGTTTGTTTCAGGGAGAAGGTTGGGGTCAATAACGGGGGTCTGCAGTTGCCCAAAGACAGTACAGTCATTTTGCCTCCTCTTTTAATTCTTGGCTCAGCTTTGTATCCATTTGCAAGTCAAAAAGCATTTATGCACCTCATACCGAGTGCAGAAGTATCTATCAAAGAGATATAGCTAGACAGATAGACACAGATAAATAGATAAATAATGCATATGATGTATAATATGTATCTATATACTTGTCTTACGTCCTCCAGAGCAGCCAGGTGGTGCAGTGACTAAAGCACTGGCCTTAGAGTCAGGAAGACAGGAATTCGAATCCAGCCTCAGACACTTGACTTTGACTAGCTGTGCGACCTTGGGCAAGTCACTTAACTCTGATTGCCTGGCATTTAGGGCCATCTCCAGTCGTCCTGATTCCTATCTGACCACAGGCTCCAGGTGACTCTAGAGGAAAAGGTGAGACTGGTGACTTAGCACAGGCTCCCCTCACTCAAATCCAGTTCACGTACTTGTCATGATATCACCTCCCTGTTGTGTCTTCTTTGAAAATAAAGGACAAATTATTATTATTATTATTATTATTATTTCCTCTACACCTCTGCTCCCAAGGTAACAGCTAATTAATAGGACATCCATTTGCCTAAGGTTCTTAAAACAGACTACCATTACCCCTCCAGGTAATAAATAGGTATACGTGTGGGAGCGTAGGAGTGTGTATACGTGGATGTGGGTTCATATGTGAGCGTGTATGTGAATCAATAGGGCTATTTTGGAAAATATGGTGGGTTTTCATGAACCTGGGCAAATTTACAGGATAACTCTTTTAGGGAAGGTGAAAAATTCCATATATCTTAATTTATAACACATGAGTTTCCAAAGCACTTTCATCTGCATTGTCTCATTAGATCCCCAAATTATCCCTGTGAAGGGCAGCAATTGATATCCACATTTGACAGATGAGGAAACTGAGACCCAGAGACTTTAGATGAGAATTTTAAGTTATTTGGCAAACTTTGAAATATGGAAATATCAAAAAGAAATGCAAAAAGTGAGTTAATAATAATAATAATAATGTATCCATTATACCCGTGAATTATCTTTGGACTATCTTCTTGCTCAGTTGAACAAATAATTTTCTCTAGGTCTCAGTTGCCTTAGCTGATCACTTGATGTCTATTCTAGTTCTAACATGTATGGTCCTTGTGATTGTTCTGTCATTTTTCCAGTCATGTCTGATGCTTTGTGACTCCATTTGGGGTTTTCTTGGTAGAGGTACTGGAATAGTTTGACATTTCCTTCTCTAGCTCATTTTACAGATAAGGAAACTGAGGTAAATAAGGTTAAGTGCAAACTCATAGCTAGTGAACATCTAAGGCAAGATTTGAACTCAGATCGTCCTCACTTCAGGCTCAATGTTCTATCCACCTGGCTGCCCACGTATGGTGTCCTAAGTGCTTTGTTTATACAACTTGGCCTAGAGAAGGTAAGCTGGAGAAGAGGGCAATAGAGGATAGTGAATGGTCTCTAGTTCTTGTCATACGAAGATCCATTGAAGGAACTAGGGGTGGTTAATCTGAAGGAGAGAAGGCCCAGGGCAGCAGGATGATGGTCTTCAAGCATCTGAAGGGCTGTCCTGGTGGATTTCAAGGGCAGATTCAGGAATAACAAGTTAAAGTTTCAAAGAAGAAAATTCAGACCTGATGTCAGCAACAATAACAGCTAGCATTTATATGACACGTTAAGATTAGCAAAATGCGTTACAACTTTTCTCGCATTTCATCCTTCCAACATCCCTGTAGATGCTTATTATCACTCCCCTTTTACATAGGAAGAACTGAGGCAAACCAGCAAGGGTCCAAGATTAAATCTGAACTCAGAGCTTCCTGCCTCCAGGTCAAGCATTCTAGCTACTGTGCCATATAGCTGCAAGGAAAACCTTACCAATTCAAGCTATGGAAAAGTGGAATAGTCTTTACTTGGAGGGTGTGTCTCTTCCGTCATTGGAATGACGGTTACATGATTCTAATGGAGGCTATATCAAATATGGAATCCTTTTCTCAGGTTGAACTTGATGGTTGCTGAGTTTCCTTCCAATCCTGAAATTCCTTGATTTTTGTGATTCATAGACATTCTTCAAAAGGTATCTTCCTATTGACTATGATTCCCATTTTGCTGTTTGTAGTATTCGTTTATCCATTCATTCAGCAGACATTTTGCTAAGCACCTGTAAGACAGGGTGTCCCAAAAATCTTAGGTCAGTTTTAGTGGTGTAAGACCCAGCATGTGTAAGTCATTGTGTATGACACCAAATCAAATTAGCATGACCTACTTCCCTTAAGGAATTTTGACAATATAGTAAGTTCTTACAATCCTGTACATTTTGATGGATAAATTTTAATATGGTTGTTTAAAAACAAAAGCTTCCAAGCTTGGTAAACATTTAGTAATTAGCTCTCTAAAAGAATTATGCCCAACATACTTTTAAGCTTAATTTTCATTTTTTTGCAAGATAAATGGGGTTAAATGGCTTGCCCAAGGCCACAAAGCTAGGTAATTAAGTGTCTGAGTCCAGATTTGAACTCAGGTCTTCCGGACTCCAGGGCCGGTGCTTTATCCACTGCGCTACCTAGCCACCCTTAATTTTCATTATTGACATTATCTCCATAACTTTTTAAAAGACTAGATAATAAACAAAACAACAAATTTCCAGTGCTATAAATGTTCTCATTAAAAATTAGGCTCCAGGGCAGGCTAGGTGGCGCAGTGGATAAAGCACCGGCCCTGGACTTGGGTTCAAATCTGGTCTCAGACACTTAATAATTACCTAACTGTGTGGCCTTGGGCAAGCCACTTAACCCCATTTGCCTTGAAAAAAAAATTAGGCTCCAAAAAAAAAAGTCTTTTAAAAAATCATGCTCCAACTTCTGCTTCTAGCTCTGGACCCCTGATTTAATGATCCTTTGACGTCATTGCCAATCCTTGAATATGGCTGACAAAAGAAGAAAGCAAAAATTTAATGGTGATCCAATAAGAGATAGATTGCAGAAATGTTGTAGATGGAAAAAGCTATGGATTCTAGGGATTCTGGATCAAGCACGAGTTTGGGGCCATTGAACTTGGTCTCCATCCATGACAGAGCATTGAGGTTTCTTGATACTATGAAACCACAATGGGCTGATGAATCAAAGGAGGAAAAAACGTAGTCCTGAAGAGAGTTGTATCATGCATTTTAAAAGCTGACTCTGCCCTACAAAATGTAACATCGGGAGCCAAGATGAAACTGTTTATGTTGATGAAATAGTTACTCAAAAAAGCAAAAAAGTAATTCTGTTTTCAAACCTGACAAACAGGCCTACATCTGACTATACTAGTTGCTACAAGAAAATTTATGATGAATGAATGAGGGCAAGCAATGTGGACATTCCAGAAATGGGTTTCTCCAAAAGCCATCCAGCAGACCCAAGCCTCCCCAAAAGTCCCCCAAAGCAGCCCTTCAGAATTGAAGAATTAAATCCTGGTCCCCAGGCAAAAGTCCAAGGACATCCTTCCCTCAAACTAAGCAAATTGGCAGTACTCTGGGGAAGTTGGAGGAAGTAACCTTTCAATTTAGTGGGTGCATGAGTTGTTTCTATATCTCTGCTAGAAATACACTTGCCTAAAAATGCATCTGCCTTCTGTTGGATTTCTCACCAAGATATTCTTCTACCGGCCACTTTAATCTGTCCTTGGGCTTTTATTGCTCTAGAGAGACAAAAAAGGAACAATGGAATAAGTCTTGAACTGGATGGCAAGATGGCAGCATTCTAACATTACAATACACTTTTTTTTTGTATTTGTAAGACAACAGGGTTAGGTGACTTGCCCAAGGTCACACAGCTAGGCAATTATTAAGCAACTGAGGCTGGATTTGAACTTGGATCCTTCTGCCTACAGGGCTGGTACTCTATCCACTGCATATAATGTACTTTCATGAGCCCTATATTTGTAGTTACAGGACTTGAGTTCAAATCCTAGCTGGGTGGCCCAGCACAAATCATTTAGTGTCTATGCATTACAGTATAAAATAAGGGAAGCGAATTTAATGGCCACTAAGTTTCCTTCTACATCTTAAAAAATCTGCATCTCCAAATCAGGAATTCTTAATCCTGGAGTCTGTGAACTTAAAAAAAAAATACACTGCTAACTATATTTCAGTAGGATTGGTTTTCTTTGTAATCCTATGAATTTTATCTTTGAAATCATGATTCTAGAAAGGAGTTGACTGAATTACCCCCCAGGGATTCATGACCTCACCTGGTTAACCTTTCATCTGGCTTTGCTCAGTGTGACCCTAGGCAAATCACTTAACTATTTTTGTGCCTCACTTTCTCCCTCCATAAAAGATGGTTGAACCAGATGTTCTATCTCGAGGGTCCCTTACAATGCTAAAATTCAGTGATTCCCCTCAATCACTTAACTTCCACTGAAGTTCCAACTGTGTGCAAGGGACCAGATTTTGTATTTACAGTGACTTTTCCTCCTGTTGCAAATTCCCAAAGACACTGTCCCAAGGCCACTCTCCCCAGGTTCCCATTGGAGACAAACATCTGAAAATATTTACTCGGTTCTACACCAGTTTGCAAAGCAAACGTACAGTCCTAGGCCATTGGCTCTTATTTCAGGCCACTTGCTGTCAATGACATTTCTGGCACCTGACCTCAGTATGTCCATGTGGACCGTGAACTTGACTTCATGGCCTCCTCCTGTGGCTTTAATGCCTTTGGAGGACTGTGTGCTTATTTCCTGGGGCTTTGGTCTCAGGCATTTCCGAGCAGAGCAATATCAACAGATGGTTAAAACAAAACAAAACAAAAAAACAACAGAAAAAAGGAAAAGCTTTTCATCTGAGAACAGAGCAATTCTTTCTGAGGAAAGTACTCTTAGGGCTGTGGGAACGTGAACCCTTAGCTGCTTTGTGACTGGGACTCTGAGCCTCAGTTTCCCCATTAAAAATAGGACTGAGAGGAAGCATGGGGTAGGAGAAGGTGGATCTTGGAGCCAGAGAAACCTGAGTTCAAATTCTGACCCTTATCGTTCTTCTAAGACTATAAAATAAAGTGAAGTTTTTGATCTGTGATGAGGAAGGGAGTTTTCATACTGGAGATCACCCAATACCAATGAAATTATAGGTCTAGACAATGAAAAAAAAACATCTCAGAGTTGTTGGTGAGGAAAACACTTGATATGTCTTAAAGATGTTAGAAGTAGGAATTATGATGATAATTGTCAAACCTTCAGCCCTGATTTACAGTGGGATAATGGGGTTGGGGGTAGGTGGGGGAAAAGGAGAAGAACCAGAAAAATAGAACTCTTAGAAATCATCTAGCCCAATTTCCTGTTTTTACAGACTAGGAAACTGAGGCCCAGAGAAGGGCAATGACTTGCCCAAGGCTGTTGAGCCATTTGGGTCCTTGAGAAGAATAGGTACACACAAAACCACTTTGGTTGTTTTGCCATATGAAAGCAAAGCCTGCATTCAATGACCCAGTCTACTGTTCTGACCTCTCTTGACCTATCCAGTTGACAAATACTTTTTTTATTCTGAAGCCCTGATCACTTGCTACATAGACTCGTATATGAATGTGATGGAGTACTATTATTCTGAAGGAAATTGTGAGTGGCTAAATTTCAGAAAAGTATGGAGAGACTTACATTAACTGAAGCCTAGTAAAGCGAGCAGAACCAGAACATTGTACACATTAACAGCAACATTGTGTGATGATAACTCTGATAGACTTAGCTTTTCTCAACAGTACAATGATCAAAGACACTTCTAGAGAACTTAGGATGTAAAATATCATCCACATCTAGAGAAAGAACTATGAAGTCTGAATGTAGACCAAAGAATACTATTTTCAATTTGTTTTATATTTTATGTCTTTTTCCTCTCATGGTTTTTTTCCCCTTTTATTCTGATGTTTCCTTCACAATATGACTAATATAGAAACATGTTTAATATGGTTATGTATAACATGTATAACCTTCTATCAGTTTACTTTATGTCAAGGGGAGGGGGGAGGAAGGGAGAATAAGGTGGAACTCAAAATTTTACCAAAAATGAGTGGTTGTATGTAATTGGAAAAAATAAATACACTTAATTTTAAAAAAAAATGATCTTAAAGACCTGTAAATCCCTAATTGCTCATTACTCTTATCTCATAACCCTTCAGAAGAACACAAATTCTAAATGAAGGCATAACCAGAGCAACAACTTTTAAAGCAGTTAACATTATGATGAAGATAATAATGTTAACTTTCATCCAAAGGGAAAATTCTACTCAGTTGCATATTCAGATGCCATTTTGGAGGATTGTCCTGGAAGCCATGAAGTATTCCAGAACAAGGAGGGTAGATGGTCAGACTTGTGCCTTAAGAGGATTATTTCTGCCTCCTCATAGAAGAGCTCCAGACCAATTTGGAAGCTACTAGAATAATCCAGTTAAAAGGGGCTAAAGGTCTGACCTGGGCTATTGGCCTTGAACGTACAGAAATGGAGAAGATGTTAGAGGTGTTAGGGACCATAAGGCAGCAGACAGATGGGAGATTCTTTTAGTGGGCACTGAAAGGAACTTCTGTCCCTTAAGAAGTAAGTGAAGTACTAAGTGAGAGAGCAGAGGGAAAAAGGGTTAATTTACAGAACCTTAGCTTCCTTTCAAGATAAAACAGTAAGGTTGTGGTTGGTTGAAGGTTACTTAATTTCAAGCTATTTCTCTTAGCTGAGGGTAGGTGAATAGCAAATGGAGTTTATTTTTGCAAACTTTGATCATGTTGTCCCCAGGGAAGTGCTTGGACAGGAAGAGAAAGCTCCCTGAGAATTGTTTTCTTTATGGTCAGCAAATCTCCCGATTCAGCATTAGAAACAGTGGTTGGTAATGTGGAGAGAGCAGCAGGTTTTCCCCCTCCCCCCTCTCCCTTCCCCCATCTTGGAGACATATTTTGCTTCTGAGTTTTATGCTGCAAGGCCCATGAAGATGGTTACTGGCAGTAACAAGCTTCTTTGTGCATAAACCATCCTAGCACCAACCATCAGAAGGAGCTGAAATGCTCAACAAGCCAAGGCTTATAGATAGATGCTTCAGGTGGATCTTCTCAATTAGAAAATGACAGGACCCCCTAGCCATAGGCAAAGTTCACCTGGGACTTCCAGTTCAGAGCCACGGAGGAATGGCTACTTTGAATGGAGGGCTCCACCTTGAAAGATCAGGTTTGTGTGACTCAAGAGGCCATTTGTGATTTGGAATCCATAGTAGGCCATCTTGTTCCTTGTAGCATCTGAACATGACTTGGAACACCAGTGTGCTCTAAAAATGGAGAGCATTTTGGATCAAGAGAGAGCTAGGAGCCTAGCTTCTCTCCCACTTATTGGAGTGTGTGACTCTGTCATCATCTCTCAGGACCTCTAGCATGTCATCTAGAAAATGAGAGGCTTGGGCTGGCTTCAGTTCAATTCAATAAATGGTTTCTATGTGAAGCATCCTGTTCTTTGTGATCAGATCTGGGGGTTCTGCCCTCAGGGAAGTTACAGTTAAGTAGGGGGAGGAAACAAGTATCTGACCATCTACCTCCCCTGTTCTGGAATGACTCCCTCTTGTCTCCAGGAGAAAATCCTCTAGGTTGTCATCTAAATATTCTACTATGTAGAATTTTCCAATTGGATAAAAGTTAACATCATCATCTTCATCATAACAACTATCTTAAAAATTACGTGCTTTAGTTAACCTCCAATTTGAATTTGTGTTTTTCTAAAGGGCCATGAGACAAGAATGGGGGGGGGGAATTAGTGATTTACAAGACTTTAAGATTGAGATCACTTTTTTAAATTTATTTTTATTTATTTAAGGCAAAGGGGTTAAGTGACTTGCCCAAGGTCACATAGGCAATTATTAAATGCCTGAGACTGGATTTGACCTCAGGACCTCCTGACTCTAGGGTTGGTACTTTATCCACTGCACCACCCAGCTGCTCCTATTTTTTTATTTTTTAAAAATGTATTTTTTCCAACTACATGCAAAAATAGTTTTCAACATGGTTTTGGGGGTAAGATTTTGAGTTCCACATTTTTCTCCCTCCCCTCTCCCAAGTGAGCAAACATGTTCAGAAGTCAGTGGCTCAAGATAATCAAGGAAGGGGGTGGCTAGTACATAGAGCACCCGATCTGGAGTCAGGAGTACCTGGGTTCCAATCTGGCCTCAGACACTTAATAATTACCTAGCTGTGTGGCCTTAGGCAAGCCACTTAACCCCATCACCTTGCAAAAAGAAACTAAAAAAAACCAAGATAATCAAGGAGGAAGGACACACTTCTACCTAGATAGTTCACAGAAGTCATCATAGAGGAAGTGGAGGACTTCAATGGGCAGAAATAGGTAGTAGGGAGAATTCATTCTGTGTAAAGGTTCAGAGGTGGGAAAAGGCAGGATGAAGTCAGGTAACAGCTGTAAGTCCAGTTGGTCTGGAAAACAGAATGAGTAAAGTGAGTAATAAGGCCAGAAAGATAGATGGAAAATCTAAGCACATCTTTATTACAATAATCCCAGCAGAAATGATGAAGACCATGTTGACTTAGAAGACAATGGAACCATTTTGTCAGATGCTTTATTGGATGATATAGAACTAAAAAGTTGAAAATAGTTATGCCATCTCCAGTCAGGTGATTGAAATGATCTTGTCACCCTCAACAAAAAGTAAAGTCATAAGGAGGTGCAAATTTGGGGGTTGGGGGAAGGATGTCATCTGGTCATCTGATGGAATGAAAAGAACAATGGATTTGGATTTAGAGGAGTTGGGTTCAAATCTTAGATTTACTAGTAACCCTGGGCTTGTCCCTTCCTCTCTATAGACCTCAATTTTCTTCATCTTTCAAATGAAGAGGTTGGATTAGATGACTCAAAAAATGACTCAAAATCTATGACTCCAAATTCCATTCTCTGTCCGCTGTCCCTTGCAAAGTCACATGGCTAATCAAGTCCATCATGCCATGATTGTCTTGGTCATCATAACTAGAAATATTAGAAACATCCTTAATTTATCGGTGCCTTTTCATAGTCACAAGATACAGGGGTAGCCTAGGTAACTCCCATAGTTAAACCAGACTTCATACTTCTTATTAGCTAAACACTTCCTTCTACCCCTTCTCCTTCTCCTCCCTCCACCCTGCAAATGTTTTAGGAAAGGCGCTAAGGAGTAACAAAATATTTTGAAATTGTTCTTATTAAAAAATTAATTCCACAAGGTCTCCCATAAGGCAAAGGCATTTTATTCACCCACTCCTGCTAGATAGTAATATTCTTGAATGTGGGCAACCATATTGGCATGGAGGCATGAGAAGTGCTCCATTCAGAGTCAGCAGAGGCCGTCTTTGTATCTCACTTTCCTACCCACTAGCTGAGTGACCCTTGGTGAGTTATTACTCCATTGTTATAAGCATCATTTTCCACATCTGTCAAATGAAAATCATAATAATGATAGTGGCCACCCTGCAGGATTGTTGAGATCCAAATGAGCCGATATGGGCAAAACACATGTCAAGTTGAAAGTACTCTGGAAATGTTGCCTTATTCTATGTCTCGGTATAAGTCGATTGAAAAGGAGTTGGGGAGCTTTAACCCCAGTCCTAAACCTCAAAATGTGTCGGTACTGCAGACTTCAGTTCTGGGCAGGGAACATTTTTTTTCTGTTCAATAGAAATAGCCAGGGCTGAAACTCAGGTTGCTATCTTCGGAGGAAGTGTTTCCTGTAACTGCTTAAACAGGAACACCCAATAATTATTTGAAAACAGTAATAATGTGGTTTCATCATTGTGTCTTTGAACCATGGAAAGATTTAGTAGTGGCAGCCCCAGAAAAGGTACGAGTGCCCCCTTCTGACTTCTCACACAAAAGGGAGCATATCTCAGAAGTTTGGAGCTACCCAACAATCCTTTCTCTTGGTACTCCATTCAAGTCAACAATCAAAAGACAAATATGGGGGCAGCTAAGTGGCTAGTGGATAAAGCACCGGCCCGGAGTCAGGAGTATCTGGGTTCAAATCCTGTCTCAGACACTTAATAATTACCTAGCTGTGTGGCCTTGGGCAGCCACTTAACCTCGTTTGCCTTGCAAAAAAAAAAAAAAAAAAGACAAATTTGAAACTGCCCCTGCCGTCAAAGGGCTTCCATCTCTTTTATTTTGGTCTCCAAGATTCTTAGACTTCAGTCAATCAATCAACAACCATTTATTACAAAGTAACTGGCATTATGCTGAGCCCTGGGGATACAAAGAAAAAAGAAAAACAAAAAAAAAACCAAAATGAAACAAAACCAAAATAAAAAAACTGGTCCCTGCTGTCAAGGAGCTTGCCTTCTAATGAGGGAGACCACATATGGATAAGTACAAAATCAAACAAAGTAGAAAAATAGAAGTTAACCTTAGAGGGCAAGGCACTCACTGCTGGGAAGCACCCATAGAGGCCTTGTGAAGAAGATGGTGTTTGAAGTGAGTCTTGTGGGAAGCCAGAGATTCTGAGAGGTTGAGATGAGGAGAGAGAACATTCCAGTCTTGGGGGACAGCCAGTAGTAAGGCATGGAGACTGGAACTCGAGTATTATGTATGAGAAACAATAATTGATCATGTAGAGTGCATACAAGGGAGAGATGTATAACAAAAAGAAAAAATGAAATCTTGAAAAGGGACAGATATGAGTAGATTTAGATACCAGAGAAGTTTAGATTTGATCCTAGAGATAATAGTCATTGGATTTTATTGAATAGAAGGGTAGCTTAGTCATGTCTGAACTATAGGAAAAATCACTTTTGTAGCCAAGTGCAGGATGGATTGAAGTAGGGAGAGGCCTGAGGCAAGGCAACCATTTTGGAGGCTCTTGGAAAATGAGAGGTGATGAGATGACCTGAGTTAGTGTGATGGTCATGTGAATAGAGAGAAGGGGGCACATATAAATGTTGTGGAGAAAGAAACAAGATTGGCAGCAGAATGGATACATGAGGCCAGAAAGAATAAGGAGTTGAAGATGTCACTTAAGGTTGTGACCCTAGGCAAACAGAAGGAGTGTAGTTAATTTCACATTAATAAAGTTTCTGAAGAGGGATATTGTTTTTCTTTAGTCATTTGGTTGTGTCTGATTCTTTGTGCCCCATTTGTTGTTTTCTTGGAAATGATCCTGGAGTAGTTAGCCATTTTCTTCTCCAGGTCATTTTAAAGATGAGGAAACTTAGGCAAATGGGGTTAAATGACTTGTCCAGGGTCACACAGCTATTTAGTGTCTAAGGCCAGATTTAAACCCTGATTTCTGGCTGGGCACTTTATCCCCTACACCACCTAGCTTCCTGAAAAGGGGTGAGTTTTGGGTAAAAGATAATGAGTTCAGTTTTAGATATGCTGAGCTTTAGATACCCATGGAACATTCAGATTAAAATGTCCAATAAATAGTTGGCAATGATAGACTGTAGGTCGAGAACCAAGGGTTATATGGATAGATCTAGGAATCATCTGCATGTAGATACGAATTGAACTCATGCTAGTGATAAAAGAGAGAAAAGAAGAGAAAGCCCAGGGCAATTCCTTGGGGGACACCCATGGTGAGTGGACAATGACACTGATGAAGAACCAACAAAAGAGACTGAGGAGGATGAAAGGTAGGAGAACCAAGGGAGATCAGTATTGAGAAAACCTAGAAGAAAGAGTATCAGGAGAAGCTGGTTGTTAACATCAAAGGCTGCAGGTAGGAGGAGGGTTGAGAAAAGGCCCTAAGATTTAGCAATTGAAGAGATCTTCAGTAACATTAGAAAAAGAAGTTTCAGCTGAATGATGAAATTAGAAGCCAAATCATATCACAAATATAAATTTTCTGAAGTTTCAAAACAAATCAGGTCTTCTGTGCCCCAATGTCCTATGGGCAGGTTTGACTCACTTTGTGAAGTAGATGCACATTCCTGATAAATCCAAGCATTCTTGTTTTGCCAGTACAATGCCTATAGTGTATACAGTAAATGCTAAACAAATGCTTGCTGATAGATGCTAAAATTTTACAACCTACAATGCCGTGTTGCCTCAATTCTGCCATTTCCTTGAATACTCTACAGTGATCATTAAGTTTGGGTTCCTTAAAGAGAATCCTGTAATTTCTGGTAACAATAAACTGGTCCTGAATTGCCATCATAAATCTTTCCATTTCCACAAACAAACCCATGTGACTAAGTCAATGAAGGAGTTGTTCTATGCATTCTGCCATGGGGCCAAATAATTTGATGTCATTCACGTACATTTAGTTACTAAATAAAAATTGTTTTCATTCAGCTCCCTCTTTAATTTAAAAAGCCATATTTAGTTCTATTTAGGGAAAATGACCGTGAATTTAAAGCTTGGCAGAACCATAATGATTTTAAACTGTCTCCCTGAAAAAAGATGCCTTGTTTTCCATCAATTTTTCCTTGACATGATTCTTATGGTGGCATATTTTCAATAAAAAAGTTTCCCTTGTAGGCATACCCTATAGGCATTCTCCCTATACTTAGGTTGTTTTTTATATATTTATAGGACTTGAATCATAAGTGAGAAAACCAGTCAAAGGTGTCATGAAAACCACCTAAGATACTCTATTCATATTATTGTATTTTATGGACACTTGTCTAATTTTTGCTTTCAATTACAAGCTGGTGTTTACACCATTTTTCTGGCATCCCTTTTTGGTCCTCAGTCAATATATTGTTGTTCTTGAAAGTGTTTATGTGTTATTCTTTTTTTAAAGTTTTTTTTTGCAAGGCAATGGGGTTAAGTGGCTTGCCCAAGGCCACACAGCTAGGTAACTATGAAGTGTCTGAGGTCAGATTTGAACTCAGGTAGTCCCGACTCCAGGGCAGGTGCTCTATCCACTTTACCATCTAGCTGCCCCTATGTGTTATTCTTTTTAAATTATACAAATTAAATGCTAAGAATGAATTACATGATTGTGACCTCTATTTGGAGGGGTTGCTTGTGTTCTCACCTTCTGGAAATGCTAATCCAGTGTCTTCTGTTGAGAAAGATAGGGTCAGTTTTGCATCTGAGGGAAAACTGGCTAAGCACATTCTAATAATTCCGGTGCATCTGTGAAGTATTTGAGCCAATATCATGGATCTCATCCAGTCTGATATTTTTCCACTTTTTTAGAGAAACTAGTTTGTTTCCTCCCTTGACAGAACCATTCTGTTGTTTATTATATTAGCTGTTATGGGAGCTTTCTATTTTTCACCTGATCCAATTTGTGTTTTTATAGCTTTAGCTCTTCAGGCTATGTAGAAAACCTGAATTTTTCTACATCCCCCTTTTTTGAGGGTTGTTTCTTGCCTCTTTTTTCAGGTTTGTTTTGCAAGGCAATGGGGTTAAGTGGCTTGCCCAAGGCCACACAGCTAGGTAATTATTACTTGTCTGAGGCCGAATTTGAACTCAGGTAGTCCTGACTCCAGGGCAAGTGCTCTATCTACTTCGCCACCTAGCTGCCCCTTCTTGCCTCTTTTTTTTAAATTCTTAAGTTTCTGTAGCAAAATTTTTGAGTGATGTTGAATTGTTTACTTTGTTCTTTATGCTACTTTTTCTCTATGTACTACCTTGTTTTCAATTGTTGATTAAGGAAAATTCAAAATTTTATCTACTGATGCTTTCTGCATTCCTTTCCATAAGTTTATTGTTGCATTGATTTGGATAATTTAGCATTCACATACTTTACCATGTGGACCAAGTAGACACTGGTGCCATCTCATGCCTTTCTATACGTCTTCAATAACTCTCACGCTTCCTGTCTTTGCTGCAGTGGTGCTTGGTCTCCATTCTTAGGAGTATTCTTTGATACTTTCACTTTTCATCTTTTGGTTCTTACCATAGCAATGTCTGCTACATATACTACTGGTCCTAAACTATTTTTTTACACTTTCTGTCAAATTCTATGAGAGAATGTATTTGTTCATGATGGATATAGAAGAAAACTTTCTATTCAACATTATTCTGTTAGGGTACAATGGTTTGGCTAGTGGATTTATTGTGTCGAACCTTAAAAGATCTTTTTGGAATCCCATTCTAAGTATTCCCATCTCCTTTTCACAGCCCTCTCAAATATCAGTGCTGCTTTTGTCGTTTGTTTGATGAAGTATCATCATTTCACTTTCATCTTTTTAATGGAGTTCAGATAGAAAAAGTCCTGGAACAAGCAACTGTCCTATTATTAGTACTGTTTTAACATTTAATGTTCAGGGAACTCTCGTAGAGATGGATTTAAAAATACCTGATTTTTGTAGTTTAATAAAAGTAATAGAGTAGGGAGATGATGATTATGATTTTTGTATTGATGCATATTTGTGATTTCCATTGTATGTGGAAACTTCTTGAGCCAGGAACATCAGCAGGTTAGAGAGTTGCCAAGGACATTGAAAGTGTGGGAGACTTGCTGAGGATCACTGGACCTGGATATCTCAGAAGCACGATTGTAACTCACTGACATCCTGTCTCCCAGGGTGGCCCTCTATCCATTTCGTCACAATGCCTTTCATTTTAATAACCATCATCCCTCATTTATCAATGATGATATATAAAGAGGTTAAATGATCTGCTCTAAGATCCACAGCTAGTGTTTTATTTAGCTCAATTGTTCCTAAAGTCCCTTCTTCTCTTCACTTCAGTTGGTCTAAGAGATTATTACTATCATTAGTAATAATAATAATAATAATAAGTCCAAAATCTATGAATGCA
Source organism: Macrotis lagotis (assembly GCF_037893015.1). Lineage (NCBI taxonomy): Eukaryota > Metazoa > Chordata > Mammalia > Peramelemorphia > Peramelidae > Macrotis > Macrotis lagotis. Next base: position 50,167,345 of record NC_133666.1, read on the forward strand.
AATGAAACATTTGATATTGCTAAAACAACTAATGACCTGGATGCTTATTGTGCCCTTGAAATTATTTTCCTGATAGGTGTTAGAAGGCAGACTAGGGTAATTAGCACTTTTCATTTATTATATTCACATAGAATGTAAGCTTCTTGAGGGCAGGGACTGATTCGTTCTTGTTTTTCTATTCCCAGTGCTGAGTATATGCTTGTGGAAATGAATTCTAATGAATGTGATAAGGTTAAAACGATCAAATAATGGCTTTCTTTAGTGTAATTGACTTGTATTTGCTACAAGAGCCACCTCCTGGTGGAGCTTTGCATTGGAGCCAAATGAAAGATTTAACACAACACTCTAGCATGATTATGGGGATTTTCAGCTTTAGTTTCTGACACATAATACAAAAGAAAACAAATTTAACATTAAGAAACCACTTCTGGGTCTCAAGGACTAGATCAGTACAACCACATTCTTCTTCACGATAGACTCAGTTTGGACCAAGTTCACTTATGGGGGAGTCTAGCCATTTACAAAAGAGGTCAGACTCCTTTTCCTCACATTCTTTGGCTTCTTACATCCCCCCCAATCTGGGGGAAAATTGCTTAAGGTTTAGGCTTATGGTGTAAAGTTTCCCCAAAGGGAAGAGGGGAAGGTAGACAGTAGAAAAGAACTCAATATACAATATGAATCAGATATGGGGCAGGTAATTATTTCCTATGGGTCAAAAAAATACTAAGAGACTCAAAACACACATTGACAATAATTTGAAAACAAGATTCAGTAACTTATAACTACTGTTCGATGGCTTGGGAGACTGATACTTTAATCTCAACAGAACATAAACCACTCAGTGAGCATGACCACATTTCACCTCACTTCTACACTGTCCAAACAACTTTTAGTCATCTTCCTGGTTAATTTTCTCCAATGAAGAAACATCCCTTGATGCCAATGAGCTGGACCCAATGGACCTTCAGACCTCTTGAACTCAAAAGTTGGTCTAAGCCTTGAGAATGATGACCCAACTAGGAAAGGAGAAACATAGAGGACAAGGAAGGCAGGCAGCCCAGGCCCAAGTTTGACTAGTTGAGTCAGTGTTCCATGTGGGAGAAGCTGCAGCATGTTGAAGAGCACTGCTCATCCCCAACCCCTCATGGAAAGTCTAGTGACAGACAGAGATCTACTCGCCATATGGAAGTGAAAGGCAGAAAGGATCTCTTCTTAACGGATACAGCACTCCATCATCTGCCACTGTCATGGGACAGAGAGAAGAACAAGGCAACCACCTAGGGTTTGCCATTTGAGTCCTTTCGGTGCTAAGTTATCACAGGGCTACAAGCAGTCAAAGAGTTTGTCACCTGTGATTTACTCAAGTGTTGAGACACCTGTGGCCAGCCAAAAGTAGGAAGAGCAACTTTATGATGTCCCTGGGATGGCCCTTGTTACACAAGAATTACAAAATCAATACTATTAAGAATGTTTATGAGCAATGCTTTCCAATGATTAATGAAAGGAAATACTTTTTCCTGTGGGCTTAGGGTTGAAAAACTGGAGATCATCTACTCAAACGACATTGGGAAAAACAGACCAGTTGCCCCAAACCACATATTGTGGCAAGCAGCAGAGCCAGGATTAAAACTCAAGTCCCATGACCCCAAACCTGGTACAATTTCTATTGCACCAAAACTCTAAACTCATCTTTGCTCTGCTGGTAGCTTAGGCTTTTGATTGAAACCTCCCAAACAGGAGATATGTTTTAGAAGGCAAAGAGTTTAAGTAGTCTCTATCTAACAGACCCCAAACCATACTTTACATCCTACTCTGTCATTGCTGTCTACCAGAATATGTGAGCCTACCCAGTGGAGGAAAATTTTGGGGGGGGGTAATCAGAGTTAAGTGATTTTTCTAGAGGAGGATTTGAACTTTTCAAACTCCAGCATACTCTACCTTCTGGTTTATTCTGGCAAGTCCTGCCCCTATACAACATGCCCCATTTCTACTTCCTTCTCCATACATTTTTCCTCCAACTTCCCTGGGTGGAACAGTTTCCTGAGTGATCTGTGCCATTCGTTTACTCAGAAAATATTTTCTTTAGCCCCTGCTGAGTACAAAGCACTGTACTAGAATAAGTGTTGATTGAAAAATTGAAGTTTAGACCAGACTGGATTCCTGCCTTCATGGAGCATGGAGTTCAGTAGGAGTAGGAGTTCTGGGAAGCAAATACTTCACAAATGCTCACTTTTCTTCATCACAAAGACTTGGCACCCTGTTCCCACCTCAACCCCTGTCAGTTTTGACCAATGAAGGTGGGATCTGGGAATATATATATATATATATATATATATATATATATATATATATAATATCAATGGAGAGGCAGATATAGAAGGGTAGATAAGAGAAGAGAAGGGCGGTAGGTTAAGGAATAGGAGGGCTAGGGATGGAGGAAAAATAAAGTTAAAAGAGTGAGAAGGGCTTGCTGCTTTCAGGAAATGTTATAAAAATGAGATACATACAAATCAAATATATGCGTGTTTATATGTAGATATGTGGGTATGTCTCTATATATGTATGTATGTGTTTGTATGTGTATATATATATATATATATATATATGTAATATATATGTATCAATGTATATGTATCTTTATATCCAGAATTAATTGTAACCCTGCTAGGCAGGGGTCAGGGGGAATGAAGTTCACAGCAGAGAACAGAAGAAAACATAAGGAAGCAAAGAAAAGATGGACAACTGTGAATATAATTTGCAGTATTTATTATATAGGCTTTTTGAAATAGAAATGTTTGCTTTATACAATGAATTCTCTCCTGTTTTGCTCTGGATATGACAATGCTTTTTTTTCTTATTCTTTGTATTAAATTTAAAAACTAAAAACAAGAAACATAAAACAAATAAATTTTTAAAATATAAAAATTGAAGATGGGGTCTTCTGTACCTAGGAATCCCAAGATCAGAAATGTACAAATGTTTTCTCCAAGGTGGCCATGTCTCCAATCACCACATAATGTATGGGCTCTAACAAAGCCAGGCTCCCCTTCTGCCTCCTGTAACTGGGCAAACTCTCTTTCCTCAGCTTCGATTGCTTTTTTCGGACCATTCCGAAAGGGGATCAGCCAGTTGGTAATCTCAAAAATTGGAAGTGACAATTTAGGAATGACATGCTTAGCCTGTTTTCTAGGTGCAAAGCCCCAGGGGCCCAGAGGCTACAGCTGTCTTCTTTAGCAAGGAGCATGCAAGGGGATTTCTATACCATGGGAGAAAATTGGGTCCTGAAAGGTTGAATTTAATTGATGAAGTGTCAATTAAATTGGCTTTTGATTGAAACCTCCCAAACAGGAGATATGTTTTAGAAGGCAAAGAGTTTAAGTAGTCTCTGTCTAGCAGACCCCAAACCATACTTTACATCCTACTCTGTCATTGCTGTCTACCAGAATATGTGAGCCTACCCAGTGGAGGAAAATTTAAATTAAATTGGGGGAAACAGTTAAATTGGGGGAAACAGAGGCACTAGGGTAGCAACTACTTGCTTGGCAGAAGATACTACTATGATTATTATGCATTTGAATTTTTTAGGCTTTTTTTTTTGCAAGGTAATGGGGTTAAGTGACTTGCCCAAGGCCACACAGCTAGGGAATTATTAAGTGTCTGAGGCCAGATTTGAACCCAGGTACTCCTGACTCCAGAGCCAGTACTCTATCCACTGCACCACCTAGCCACCCCACATTTGAATTTTTTAAAAAAGAATACCATATTTGAAAAACCCCGTCCTATATATGTCCCCCACCTAAAGCTTGGTGCCAACTCCTAGACAGTAAAGATACTATGTAGACTTATAGGATTTTGGGAAACAACATCAAGCCACAGCACTAATGTATTTGCCTCTCTTCGCAAATGGACAGACATTTTAAGATCTTTTGATGGTAAGGCTAGATGAAAAAGAGTTGGTTGATGGAATAAGGCAAAGTACTGTGTAAAATGGCCAGAGGAGTAATATTTTTTTTCTGAGAACACTCAGTACTCTTTGCATCTGAAAAATTTGATGATGTTCTTTCATGTCCCTGTTGTGATGGATAAATGCCTTCAAGCCCAGATCCATGTCTATTTCCAGTTGTTTTGTTCAATATCTATTTGTGGACGATATACGATGGTTTGTTTTGGAGAAAGCAGCAAAACAAATTTTCTAAGTTATGTAATGGATGACATTACCAAAGGTACAAGATGAAAGATAAACAGTTCCATATATCATCCCCCCCCCCAGAGAGAACAAATGGTACAAAAATATTCAAAATAATGATTACAGGTATATTAAATTGCTGAGAATTAATCTTCAAAGCCACAGGGCTTACCTAAAGATAACTACCAAACCTTTTCATACAAATGAAAAAGAAGTAAACTAGAGAGAAACTCAATGCACACGATTATGTCAAATTAATATAAACAAGATGACAATTAGCCAAAATAATCTATGAATTTAATGCTGAACTGAGCAAAATGCCAAAGGACTAGATAAAACAATAATAAAATCCATATGCTAAGAAGACTTTGTCAAGAATATTAAAGGATTATTTTTAAAGGCATATTTGCACTCCCAGGACCTCAAATTATTCCATAAAGCAGCAAGAGTCTAAATTTAGATAATTACATTAGCTAATATTGAATGAGAACCACGTACATTTGATAAAAGAAGAAAAAGTACTGTGTAAAATGGATATTCACAATTATCTGTAGCCATATATATGTAGTAAACTCTTCAAGGGCAGGAACTGGGGGTTTTTTGCCTCTTTTTGCAACACCAATCCTTAGCACAGTGCCAGTATAGAATAGACATTTATTAAATGTTGTATGATTAGTGATATTTATTAAACATTTCTACATATACATATATATATATATATATATATATATGTCTAGGAAGGTACTCACTATTCAACAAAAATGTATAAGAAAATTGGATGGGATTTGGCAAAAATTGAAATCAGTTATATTTTACATCATTCACTGCAGAAAATTCCAAATGTATCAATGATCTAAATATTTGTTAAAAAGCATTGTTAAGAAAATTAGGAGATAATACAGTACTTGCTCGATTTTTTTCCATAAACTCTAGAGATGGAATACATTCTTAACCAATTATGACTTAGGAGAGATTATAAATGAGGCAAAATAGATCGATTTGATTATCGAAGAATAAAAAATGCTTTTGCACAATAGAAAGCAATGCAGAAAGAAGGAAAGTAGCATACCAGATGAAATTTTTGCCTCACAGAATTCCAGTAAAAGTCCGACAGCCAAAGTCTTTTTAAAACTTTTTTTTTAATTTTGGCAGTAGGGTTAAGTGACTTTCCCAAGGTCACACAGCTAGGTAATTATTATGTGTTTGAGTTTGAATTTGAACTCAGGTCCTCCTGACTCCAGGACTGGTGCTCTATCCACTGCACCACCTAGTTGCCCCAACATCCAAAGTCTTAAAGAACTGTCACAAATTTATAAGACTCAAAGCTGTTTTCCAGTAGAAGACAGTTAATAAAAGATGCACACATTATCAAGCATGAAAACATATAAAATCTCTAATAATTAGGACGGAGAAGGTGTTTAGCAATGGATATAAGGAGGAAAAAAAAGAAGAGAGGAGAGAAAGGAAACACAGGCAAGCAGGATAGCTTTGAAAGTTACCTGGTAAATTTATTCCATACTTTTTTTAAAAAAAGCAAACTACTTAATCCTTGGCAATGTCATGTACCATCTCCTCATTCTGTTCTACAATGGATGTGGAAATCCACATTTCAGAAACACAAATTCAGAATAAAAAAATGAAAGAGTAAAATCTCTAATAATAAGAGAAAAGCACATTTTGAAAATTAGGACTTTTACTTCATTGCCGATACTCATCAAATTGACAAAGATATGACAAGATTCATTACTGTTGTGGCTGTAATAAAACAAGCACAAAAACATACTAATGGTGAAGTTGTGCATTGCTTCAACCTATTTTGAAAGTGCTATAGATTTATATGAATTATAAGAATATTCATAAACTTTTGCCCAGTGGTACCACTACTGAAATTATATCCTATGTAATTACTGTCAGGGAAAATCAAATCTGTTTAAAAATTCCTAGCAGTGCAATTTGTAATAGCAAAACATTGGAAACACATCAGGTACCTGATGTTTGGGGAATGACAGGACAAATGAATAAAATGGAATGTTACTTTGCCATAAGATACCAAGCATCTAAACATTTAAAAAAATATGGAAAGACTTAAGAAATGATGTACAATGAAGAAAATAGGAGCAAAAGTAGTCATGCAGACTGCAATTAAAGGCAACAAATGCATGTTAGGTACATTGAAAAGAAGTTCAAGGGGGAAACAAAGTATAATTAACAGGCGTTTCTAGATAATGCAATCATTTATAATTTTTTTAAACTCAGGACAATGACATCGTTTCTAATAATTTCATACAGAAGTCCAAGTGATGTAAATCAACTGTGGTAACCAGGAGTCCAAAAAAGCATAAAGACTGCCTTAGCCAGACTGCATGTGACCTACTTGCCAAGCCGGAGATATGGCAGCCAAGGGCAACAGTGGCTTAGAACATAAGCTTGTATGTAAAATCTTATGGAGAAGGATAGTGGGAGATTATGAGCAGTATCACCTCATAAAACAGAGAGAAGCAGTGTAGGGTAAAACCAGTTTAAAGAAAGCTTGGCACAATCCACAACTAAGCAAAGTTATCCTGGGGTATGTCCCGTTGGATCTGGAAGGAAGACAACAACCAGAGAAGTGATAAGAAAGATCTCTAAGGATTTCTATGACACACTTTTTATTAGCTAGGACATCGCAGCTACCACATTTGGACTTTCATATTCCTGGATGTGTTTGTAAGAAGAAGTAGAAATATAGCTAGCAAGACAGGAAAAAGAGCCAGCTAGACCAAGTATATACTAACAAGGTCCATGATGAAAGGAAAACAATTATGAAGCGTTAAGAGATCATTTTTAGGTGTCGAAAGAAGTGGGGGGTGTATAGAAAGGGAGATGGAAAAATTCTTGGACTTCGTCAATGCCAAGAAAAGTTGACTGAGAAAACATCAACAGTTACGGATTTATTTGCTTACTTTTCCATCTATAGAATTTTAATGAGACCAATTAACCAACTCTTTGAGGACTTCTTTGGTGAGGCTATTGGGGGGGCATGTAAGCTTTTTGCATGCAACATTACACAGTAAAATGCATAGCTGATGGAAAAATGTAGAAAATACAAACTCCCACTGTACTCAATATTTGTTAACTCTAAAAAAGAGACTCCTAGGATGGGTATGGCTGGCTATGATCTGCTTTGTTAGAGGGAATACTCACTTTGATGAGATCACAGAACAATTTGTTGTTCTAATCTTTTCATCTCATGTTATTTGTTCTATATTTGCCAACCTGCCACTCAGTCACACTTTAATATTAAAGTTCTAGTTCAAAAATTTGCTTTATAATTTAGCAGAAAAGGAGGCATACGAGGTCCTTCACCTAACATTGGAGAATGGAAAGAACAAGGACCAGAAACCAGAAGACCGATGTTTGCCCCATGGGCAAATCATGCTCTATTTCCCTCAGTTTTCTTTTCTGTTAAATGGGGGGACTCAATGAGACTCTAAAGTTCCCCCCAGAACTCCATACAGTACAAAAAGGTGTTTTCTAAAGAAGCTGACTTTTGCTTCTTTGGGGGTGGTGATGAAGCTGTTTCTGGATCCTCCCTCAGTTGCTTTCCCTTGCTCTTGGCTGCTGGTCTTGAAGTTGTTTCCCCCAGTCATCAACACTTCCACTAGATGGCAGGCAGGAGCAAAATGAAAAAGGCTAGGTCTACAAAACAGTCCAACTCTCATTTTACAGAGAAGGTAATTGAGTCCCAAAGAAAGGAAGTGACCTTTTGAAGGTCAACTAGTAAGTGGAAGGCTTGGCATTGGGATGTGAGTCCAATTTCGAAGATTCCAAATTTAGGTCTCATCTTGCCAACCATTCCTGTGAGAATTATAAAATGGTCAAATTTAAAAATGCACCACCTTCCCCCCCAAATATTTATTTGGAGTTGGGCACACAAAAATATAAAAACGATTGAATGTATTTTTTTTTGTTTTACATCCAAATATTTTGAGCACTGGATCAGATAATTTTCTACATATATGCTGTCATAATAAAATCTTTAATGGGAGATTTGGGGATTTCAATTAGCCATACTATTCCATTGACCCTTCATTATCACAGATGACCAGTAGTCAACTTTACCTTTAATTTACAAAGAAACTCCCAAGATCTGATAAGGATTACAGGGTTAGTGTAATGCAAACACTAGTACAGGGGGAAAGAGAGGCTTCCAAAAAAATCCCTTCAAATTACAAATCTGTTCCCCTTTGCAGCTTTAAATGGTAATTTAAAGAGAAAATGAGGACTTTCTAACTTTCTAGGTAATTGGATTTTTTTAAAGGCTTTGTGGAGGACAAATCCTATTTAAATCATTTTCCTTTTTATTACAAAAGCACTGGGGTAGAATTGCAGAGCGTGACCACAGAGACATGAAGACCTGCTTTTGAGTTCTGCTTGTGGCCTATTGCTTGTTTTGGGACAGTGGGCAAGTAGCTTCATTTGTCATCACTCCAGACAATTCTCCAAATTACAGACAGGCTCCAATCTTCATCGAAGGGTGTTTTCACATTTCCACAGGAATGTTTCCACATTCCACAATGGTTTTCTACACTGTTGAAATCACGGGTCTAGACCAGACCAAAAATAAATGAATAAATCAAGGCATGAAGCTTAAAAACAAAAGTGGAAAAGAATGTCATATCATAATTCCAATAGGCTTTGGATAATGTCCTACAAAATGTGCCCCATAAACAGCTTACTCTCATTCTTTGGCACACATGTAAACATCTAACTGTGTTGTAGCATATCCTATGCTGAATTCCTCCTCTGATGCCTTCGTCTGGAATGGACGTGACCTGAGTTCTTGAAGGCGGTAACTTTGGATCTCAGGCGCTGACAGGCTGTACCAAGTTGGGAAGACTTGCAGTGCTTGGGAACAGGCTGTCATCTGAGTATCAGCTTAGCTAAATTTGGAGAGGTTCATCACCAGAAGGTTGGTCACCAGGTGATGATTTTTTTTTGTCCACAGGAATGTGGTCAGGCATAGACATAGCCCCGACAGACGAGCAGACAGATAGCAGCAGGTGGGCAGAGATGAAGACAGGCAGACAGAGTGTGACAGATGGGCAGAGAGATACAGACAGACAGACTGGGACAGCTACCCAAATTTCATCATGGTGGGATGGCTTCCTCAAGGGGATCAGATTATGAGATGGTTTCCCTTGTACCTACAACTGAGCATTGAATTCGAACTTAGGAGGGGAAAATGTTCATGGGTTGATGGAGAGAGAGGGGGCACCCATACAGGGATGGCCTACATGGCAATTTGCACAGAAAAGAAGCCAGAACTTCAATAAAGAGGGAGAGCTTTACTTGTTAGATGATGCTGCTCAGGAAGAGTTGACCTCTCCTAGGTACTTATGCTAGAGGTACTCCTTAAAAGTGACCCAGTTACCTTAATCCTCAGAGAACAGGTACACTATTGTCTCCAGTGGCTTCTTTTTTTATAGGTTTTTGCTAGGCAATGGGGGTAAGTGACTTGCCCAAGGCCACACAGCTAAGTAATTATGAAGTGTCTGAGGATGGATTTGAACTCAGGTACTCCTGACTCCAGGGCCCATGCTCTATCCACTGCACCACCTAGCCACCCCATCCAGTGGCTTCTTAAACCACTCTATTGTTTTTTTGCAAATCCAATGAGCTACGTTCCAGGTCTATAAAATGCAATATTTGCTTATATGTATAGGGAATAGACCTGTGATGTTATTGATGTAGGGATCTCCTGAATGAATAAAGACCTACCAATGCAGCTCTGTACTTTCCCTTCATTTTATAGTCTTAGAGAGCTGCCTAGAGCATTAAGAGATCAAGTGACTTGCCCAGAGTCACAAAGACAGCATGGGTCAGGATTTAGAACAAGACCTAGTTCTTCTTCTCCTCCTCCTCCTCTTTCTCCTTTCTTCATGTTCTTGTTCTTCTTGTTCTTCTTCTTGTTCTTCTTGTTCTTCTTCTTGTTCTTCTTCTTCTTCTTGTTCTTCTTCTTCTTCTCCTTCTTCTTCTTCTTTTTTAGGTTTTTGCAGGGCAATGAGATTAAATGACTTGCCCAAGGCCACACAGCTAGGTAATTAATTATTAAGTGTCTGAAGCCAGATTTGAACTCAGCTACTCCAGGGCTGGTGCTCTATCCACTGTGCCACCTAACTGCCCCAAGACTTAGTTCTTCACATACAACTTCAATTTTTCTTTCTTTGTTTCATTTTTTTCTTCCTTCCTTCCTTTCGATAGACAAAGCTAAATTATCTAAGATTACTCAACTAATTCAAAAGGAAAGGTTCTGCCTGGTTGTCCGACCATGGTCTTCATGTTATTTTTAGATTCAGTCAGAAGCCAAAGATTTAGTCCCTCAGAATATTTAAAAGATTAGGCACCACCAAAGTAGCTCTTCAAAAGTTCGCAAAATACTCTGAGCAATAGCATCTTTTTTGGCAAGGCAATGGGGTTGAGTGACTTGCCCAAGTCACACAGCTAGGTCATTATTAAGTGTCTGAGGCCAGATTTGAGCTCAGGTTCTCCTGACTCCAGGGCTGATGCTCTTTCCGCTGTAGAATCGCCTAGCTGCCCCTCAATGTCTATCTCTAAAATGACAACATTGGACTAGACCTTTAAGGTCCCTCCAAGCTTTAAATCTGCAATCCTAGCAAACATGAATAGGTGTTGCCATTGTTCAAAGCATGTTTGGAAGCCCTCCATTGAAATTATCTTCAGAGCCAGTTTATTATTTTGTATATTTTCATTTTACTTAAAAATTTTCTTTTTTATTATGAGTGAAATATCAACAAACATGAACATTCCATATACAAAGAACAGAGAAAGGATTGTATATGAAACCATGACTCTATTCTGTGCCGCTTGTTTTTTTAAGTATATATTAAAGTTAACACAATAGTAACAACACTGCTTTGCTTGTCTGTGTCCTTTTTGGAACTTCCTTCTGCTCTTTTCTGTGTATTTTTTTAATGTTGCATTAATGGATTTTTTTGGTACCACTATACTCCCCCAACAACTCTTCCCACCCTCTTCCCCCCCGCCAGCCTTTCTTTTTAACAGATAAGTGTAGTTAAGGAAAACAAATTCATACATTGGTCACGTCTGAAAAAATGTCTCTTTCAACAACTCTGGTCCATCACTTCTCTACCAAGAAGTGGGTAGCATGTCTTATCATCCTTCTTTTGAAATCATGATTGGTCATTGCCTTGATCAAAGTTCTTAAATCTCTTATTTTCTTTAATATCGTTGTCATTATATAAACTGTTTTCTTGGTTCTGCTCACTTCATTCTGTAGCAATTCATATGTATCTCTCAGATTTCTCAGAAAGTATCCCTTGAAATTCTTGATCTTTCCTATTGCCAGAAATACTAATAAGAATGCCAATGGGGGTGGCTAGGTGGCGAAGTGGGTAGAGCACCTGCCTTGGAGTCAGGAGTACCTGAGTTCAGATCTAGCCTCAGACACTTAATAACGACCTAGCTGTGTGGCCTTGGGCAAGCCACTTAACCCCATTGCCTTGCAAAAAGTAAAGAAAAAAAAAAGAATGCCAATGACAATATTAACTATTTTTGTTGTCATTGGTGTTATTATTTTGTTAAAGTCTATCAGGTCTCCTGTTGGTAGTTTGGTGAATCTGTAAATTGCTTCAGGTACTCTTTTTATTGCATTGCCATGACCTAACTGTAAGCAATGACTATCTAGTCAATTATTTATGTCTACCTTTATTCCTATAAAGTATTTTGAGGAGATGTTCATGTAATTCATTTGAGTCTTGAAGGTAGGTTGACTCCCAAGTATTTCATATATTAAGGGGATACTTTGAAAGGAAATTCTTTTTCTATATCCTGTTGCTAGTAGTTTTGTTGATAATATTGTTTTATTTCATGCTACTTTACTAAAATCAATGCTTTAATTAATTTTAGTTGTCTCTCTAGGGTTCTCCTAGTATCCTATCATTCTGCAAAAAGAGATAATGTTGTTTCTTCTTTGCTTGTGCTGTTCTCTCAGTTTCTTACTCTTGTCGTATTGTTATACTTAGGCTTTCTACAACATTTTAATGCTAAATGGCAGCAGTAGACATCCTAGCTTTTCCTGAAAATTAAGGTTAGATCACGGTCTTCTAGTTTTCCTCCATTACAACTCTTGGTTTTAGATAGATACTGTTTAGATAAATATCATGTTCAAAAAGGTCCATTTATTCCTGTAATTTTTTCATGTTTTTTAAACAAAAATCGGTGTTGTTTTGTGTTAGAAACTTTTTCTACATCAATAGATAAAATCATGTGATTTGTATTGTTTCATTATTAATTTTGTCTTTTACGTTGTTAGTTTTCCTAGTATTAAACCAGTCCTACATTCCTGGTATAAATATTTAACCTGCTCACAGTATATAATCTTTTCCCTCTTATTCTGTAGCCTCTTTGCTAAGATGCTTTTCAATATTTGAAAAAGATATTGGTTTTGAGGTTTTTTCTCTGTTTTATCTCTCCCTGGTTTAGGTATCTGGACCACATTTGTCTCACTGAAAGAGTTTGGCAAGATACCTGCTTTCTCTATTTTTGCAAACTATTGTATAACTGTCACTAATTATTCTTTGAATGTTGTATTTTAATTCACTTGTAAATTCATTTCATTTTGTTTTTTTCTTGTTTTCTCTGAGAATTCATTTATGGCTTGTCCAATTAATTTTTTCTGAGATTGAGATAATTAAATTCTCTTCTCATTGTTCTGTTAACCTGGGCATTTTATGTTTTTCTAAATATTTATCCTTTCATGTGTGATTTATTGTCTTGATGCTGAATTGGACAAAATGGTTTCTAACAATATTTTTAGTTCCTCTTTATTGTTGTGAATTCTTTTCTTTTGAAGTATATACTTTGAGTATTTGTTTCGCTTTTTCTTTTTTAAACAACATTCTTTGGAATAGATAATCTCCAATTTCTTTTAATGGTTTTATTTTTGAAGGTCCTTTATTAAATATAATTTTATTATTTTTAGTTAGTAGAACATATGTTTAATATTTCTGCTTTTCTGCCTTTGCTTATGAAATTTTTATGCTATAGTACATGGTCGATTTTGTGAAAGACATCATGTACAGTTGAGATTAGTATATTCTCTTTCCTATTTTTATATGATAATTGCCAGAGATCTATCATTTTGTACTTTTCTAGAATTCTACTCAGGTCCTTATTAAAAAAAAAAAAACCTTTTTATTAATTAGATTTGTCTAGCTCAACAAAGGGGCACATTAGCTTTCCCAATTCACCCCAGAATAGTAGTGCTACTGGACAATTATATCTCATTTTGAGGCAAAAGCTATTTCTCCAAAATTATTCAACTAATTCAAAAGAACAGGTTCTGCTTGGTCTTCAAGGGTACAGGTTATTTTTAGAATAGTCAGTAGTCAAAGATTTAGTTCCTCAGAATATTCAAAAGATTATTCAAATAACCAGTTATCCTCCAAGAGTTCAAAAAGTCGTCTGAACACTAGCAGCATTTGGGGGAACAAGTGGATAGCCTTCTAAGGTGATTGTTGGATGGTAGAGTAAATTATTTAATTTCTGGTCTCTTCCAGATATGATTTTCATGCTTAGCAATAAAAGAAAAAATTCTGGACTATTAAAACCTGTGTTCAGTGTTGCTTGACGCTTCTCCTAAATGGAAATTATTTTTTTTTAAAAAAAGCTGATTTAATGTTATTTTTTCAGGCAACAATAATAGCAAATATCTCATCAAAATAGAAGGGCTTTAAGGAGGAAGACTTGTTTGAACTGGTGTAAAGTAGACAAGACCAGGAATTCCACAAATATAATGACAGTGTAAATGGGAAGAACATTAAAAAAAGGAATGCTGAGCAATGATGATGATGATGATGATGAACATATTCACCCGTGGAGGAGAGCAGAAAAATGTACTTTCCTCTCTTCCTTAATGGAAGACAAAGGGTGTGGAAATAGTGCATAAGCTATCAAGAGTCCACTGATCTGTTGGTAATTTTGCTGAGCTGTTTTTTTTAATTTCTTATTCTTTGTAAGGAGGGATGGATCTCTGGGGTAGAGGAGAGGGATATATCTAGAAATGAAGGTGACATTAGAAAGAGATCAATAAAACTTTAGTATATATCCAACTTTAATGTTTACAAAGGGTTTTTCCTTGTAACATCCCTGTAAGGCAGAGGATGTTCACTTGACCAGAGAGAGGGAAAAAAAAATGTAAGCCAATGAAAGAATTCAGATTAATCAGACTAACGATCATTTCCCAACCTACACTATTCTCACATTTTCCCTTCCTGCCATTTAAAACACATCCTGTGGGAAAATACCTACTAAAAAGGTAGCTGCAGTTGTCTTTAATGGATAGTCAGCTTGGTTCGGATTTCTCAGTGAAGAAAAAAGGGAAAGAACACTTATCCACTCATATGATTGGCACAGTCGATTTCTTAAATGGTGCTATTTTTCTGAAAGTGTACAAAAATCAGGGTAAAGGACTGTACTAGTCTCAATAATATAATTTATAAATAACTTCTAAAAATCACATGTGGATTTTCACGGAAATCTATAAACCTTGCGGAAAATAAAATTTAAAATTGTTTCCACTAGTATTTGGAGTTAAAAGAATGAGAAACAGCTCTCAAATTCACACTTTAAAGGCTGAAAAATCCACAGGAAAAAGATAAAAATGATTGTCAATTTTAACCAAGTGGATTCTCCACCCCCACCCTCAACATTTTCTTCTTAAAAATTCTGTAAGTACAATGAGGGGATTACTATAAGTACTTCCTGCCTGGTTTTTGCCAGTTTCTCATTGATTCAAATGATTTCTATCTTGTAGTAAAGTTAATCATTCAATTCTATTCCTAAAGATATATTCTACTTAAATCATTTAACACAAAGGTTGGAAACAGTAATTTTCCATCTCAGGTATAAAAGGATACGATGGTGCCATTCCGAGTGGGACAAAAGTCATCTGATTTACGTTCAAATATGAGCGATGAGAAACTGTTTTTAAGGATAAGTGTTCTCAGAGCAACCATACAAAGAAATTAGAAAGGATCAGAAGGAAGCATCTCTATCAAAACAGGAACATTGATACTATGAGGGGGTCAGAACAGTAAAAAAGGCAACCTGATCTTAGGCACAACAAAAATAGATTACAGTATTAGCAACCTGGGTATGAGGCCAACTTAAGAGGAAAGTCTATACCCTATGGCGAATGACCAGCAAGGCTCACCCCACATGAGGCTCCTACAAGAGCAGCTGCCTTGGCTGGGATTCAATTGGCAAAGTTAGTCTTATTGACCTACTGTAGCTACATAGACATTTTCCTTATGTGGAGAAAAAGGTTGAAGGACTTGAAGCCTGGAGTTATTCTAAAGATAGAGAACACACAGACCATGGACTATTTGTAGAGGGAGAACAAATGAAGACTCGAGGTGAGTCTGGAATTGGAAAGCCCGTGGGGTGGGGCACGAGGAAGGAGAAGTAGGCAAAAGGTTTGGGAGATAATATTCCATTAAAGATGAAACCAAATGATTAGAATTCTCATCTTGGTTCAATACAAAATACAGAATTGTCTCTTGCCCACCCCCACCCCCCACAATGAAGCATCTGTGATGAAATAAAAGTTAACACTTCTTTTGGAGAAACATTTATTGTCCCCATATAAATGCCTTTACAGTGTATAGCACACATACAATGCTTTGCTGGATTTATGCTACAGATCTCAGTGAAGAAGAATCAGTTTATTAAAAACAGCCTGCAGTGAGAATGACTTGCTTATAAGAAATTCTGCTGATCTAAAAAGTTTACATATAGGCCAGAAGAGTTGGAACTTTATGAGTACAATCATGTTCATACTGGGCCTTCCTGGAATGAAGTTGTTATTCCAAATCACGTAAGCAATTAAGACTAGATAAAAACTTCTTCAAAGTATCTGTAAGTGAACATAACCGGTGAGCTGAAGAACACTTGACAGATAAAAGATTTAATTTCTGGAGAATTCAGGGAAGTTACCAAATACAGACAATGGCAAAGTATGATAAATTGCACAACATGGGAACCCCCCCCCCCCATTAAAGGTGTGGAACACCTTAGGTAGTTTGACATGTCTGACAAAATCTTATCTGTACTTAACATTTTTAATTAAAAGCCAGAAGAAGCACTCTGAGGATTATATAGCATGGGCAAACCAAACAACATAACTTTATTCTGGTTTGAATTTTCTGAAGAAAAAGATCAGAGCTTATTCTTACCAAGACACACTAGCGAAAATGGATCTATGCGGTTACTAGAAAAAGCTACAGCCTATGTTAGTCAATGATTAAGTTTGCTTATTTTCTATGTTAATTTCAAACTACGGATGCTAATTATACTAAGTATAGCGAGAACTTGAAGTGGGGTATCTTTTTTTAAAATATAAGCAAGACACACAAAAAAAGCATAACAAATAAGGCTTTTGAATATCACAGCACAATTTAATTTTGAAGTCACATTGTAAAGCCCCACTTCTGATTCTGTGAATGCTTTCACTGCCGACAAATTCTTGTCTCAACAACAAATTCGTTGGGAAAATGTCTGATCTTCAGGCATCGTTCGGCAGAACGCTTTTGGAAGCCTATGGGGAAAGAAACAAAGTTGAACATTTAATTAGGAAATACATAGATTCGTTTTCTCTAGAAAGAGAATTCACCAGAGTAAGTCAATATAAATTCCAAAAATCTGTTATAAAGCTGGAAGCAAGATCCAAGTCTTTGCCACTTAATCTGTGTTAAATCACAGAAACTGAGCTGAAAGGGACCTTGGTCCAACCCACTCAATTTAAAAACAATGTGAAATAACTTGCCCAAAGTCACGAAACACAGACAGGAATAGCACCCAATTCTCCTGACTCGTGTTCTTTTCAATATATCACATGACCTTTCTTTAGATCTCCAAGGTCCTTCCAGCTCTAAAAATTCTGATTGTAAACATTTAAACCAAACCTCATAGACATAAAACCAATTGTGATCTGGGACAATTTCAGTGAATTCATCTAATTCATTCTCTGAGATGTATCACAGCTGTCCCTCTCCAAAACCCAAGGGGAAAAAAAACCCCAAAACATCACACTAACTTTGCTGGGAAGAATGAAAACTCTTCTGTGGTGCTCCTTTGATGGTACTTTTCAGCACACTTAAGTACAGAACTAAACTGAAACATTAGTTGGCCAACTTGATAAAGTTTCAGTTAAAGCCCTAACTAGAAATCAAGCCATTTTCAATATGTGTTACACGATTAAGCATCAAAAACAAATGAGGGGTATTGCACTCATCCTCTTAGCATCTCTCTTCCCATGAGGAAGGGTCAGCCCATTTACTAACAAAGTCATTCAATCATCCAATATGAAGAATTTCATTTTTGTGCTTCAGGACTCAAGGGACAATGTCTCCATTTTCAAAAAAAAAGGTATAGGATTCACTGTAGGCCAGTGAATTCAATGTCAATTCCTGGGAAAATTCTAGAAAAAATAATTAAAAGGATGATTTAGAAACATAGTGATCACGAAGAGCTAGCATAAATAACTTCATCATGAATAGACTGATTTAAAGAATCCTAGAGTTAACTGTGCCTGGATTTCAGCTACAGCTCTATGGTAGTCAAATTCAGTAAAAAGCAGTCATTAATGAGATGATGCCACCTTGGAGGGAGAGGTCTCTAGGAGAGTGCTCTAGGGAATTGCCTTTGGCTCCATACAGTTTAACATTTTTAATCAATTATTATCTGAAGATACAAATAACGCTTTAAAAAATCATTAAGATGGGGGAAAAAACTGGTCTAGCTAATGTTAGATGACAGTCAGCATTTAGACAGTATAGAACAGAGAAGAGAAGAGAAGAACGTAGAGTCTTATTCTTGTGTTAAAAAAAAAAATCAGTCTAGGAAGTGTAATACATACAAGATGTGACTAGACATGTGAAATTTTTAAGGGTTTTACTTGGACTGCAACTTAACAACATATATCAACAGTGTTGACACAGCAGTCAAAAAAGCCACCTAGAAGAGACAGGGGAAAGATGGATGGACAACATGATAGCTATCTCCAATGACTATGAAACAGGATTATATTTGTACTGCTTGGCCCCAGAGAACTGAACTAGCAGAAGGTGCAAGGGGGGAAGAGTTCAGCTGAATCAAAGTTATCCCCAAGTGGAACAAGATGCCTTTGGAGGTAGGGAATTCCTTTCTAATTTAGGTTCTTCATGCAAATACTGGATGGGTTATTTGTTTTGGGGATGTTGAAGAGGTGAATTCTGTTCAGATACAGGTTACGTGAGATGGCCCGTCTCTTACAACTCAGATTCTGTGATTCAAGATATAAGGAAAGTTAAAGTTTTGCCCTCAAGGAAGGAATTAACTATAAATGAATTATGAAACAATACAGACATACTAAAAGATACTAGAGAAGGGGAAAAAGAAGATGATTTTGGGTTATGGAGGTTAACAGAAGATTTGAAAGATGAGTATGATTTTAACAAATGGAGAGAGAAAAGGGGCAGAAAACCTATAATTCAGGGTCTGAATTCAAAATCAAAATCAAAATCAAAATCTCTTCAATAGGGAAAAGATCACTGATCAAATCTCCAAAAAGGAGACTGTGTTTAGGGTTGTGTCTAAGAATGAAGTTATATTCCTTGCTATTTAAGCAGAAATTCTTAATTTTTTTGGGGGGGGGGGGGAGAATAAATGTTAAAATATGACTTCACTAAATAGCTACAATGTATGATAAAATTTCTACTACACTTTGAAATTACATAAAGCCCCCTTTTTAGTTAAAACTGTATACAGATTCAAAAAAGCAATAATTAATTAAACTGTTAAATGCCTCTGGTGAAATTCTGGCATAAGCCACAAATATCAGCAATGTAGCAGCAGCTTCCTCCTTCTCCTCCTCCCCTCCATTTTCCTAAACACAAGAGTTTCTTGACTTCAAGTTGCTAGTGACTGCTCAAAGACCGACCACCCACCCTATATTCCCACAGAATGCTCTGTAGTCTTCACCACCACTGGAAACTGAGTCCTTATTTTTTCATGCCAACTGAATGGCCCATGAAACTGCACTGCCGTGGAACTATTTAAAAATAAAACAAACCGAAAAGCCCAAACCACACTCAAAAAAGTATTTCCCATAAATAGGAAACCCAATGATTTGGAGGGAGGGGAAGAGCCTCTATTGATGTGGTGGCAATGCTTTCACTTTCTGAGCCCTTAAGTAGACTACAGTGGTGACTAGTTTCAATTGAGTCACCGTAACTTCTTTATAGAACTATAGGAAAATTGCTGTGACATGCAGAGCCCAAATGTGAATGGAGAAAAAAAAATTTGGTTAAATTGACAAAATGTGAATGGCAGCAAAAAGAGGGCTATGTCACAGGAAACCTACCAGTTATTGGCTCCCGGCGTTGCAGTCTGAAAGTTTTCTTCCCTCCACAAATCTGATAAATAAAAATGCCGAGATCAGAAACATCCTCTATTTCTTCTGCTGCCACCAACTCTTCACGAACCAAGTAAGTCTGAGGGAGGTAAGATCCAGTCTAAGAGAAGAAAACAAACAAACTCAAAATGATGAATTCCTAAAGGTACCATCATTCACACTTTGTCCATAATGGAAATTGATTCATAAGGTGAATACAGAGTAAAGCATTATTACATAAAACTCTTTTAATTACACCAGGACTTTATTAATAGAAATTAGATCATATCTAAAACGTGAATTGAATCATGCCATTCAATGTAACTACATTTTGAAAATCCTTGGATAATATGGCTACCTTGATTAAATAGGATCACCGCTCTTTGGGGGATTCCAAATAGCTACCACACTTTCCATGGCAAAATATTAATACAGGTAGCCTCTGACTCATGAACATAATTTAAATTTAGCCAAGGCCAATGGATGAACAATGGGATGAGTCCAGAGTCCCATTTCTAGTTCATACTACCTGAGGGTACTTTCTTATCTTGTATGGACACAAAAACTTGGGTTGAGGAACTGTTTAACTTGCAATAGTAGCTGGTGCTAGACATGAGTCAGTCAGTTTGGTAATGACTGTCACCACAGATGATCTGATTGGTGGGGGGGGGAGCATGCATCCCTTGGGTCCATCTAGGATTAGGTTAAGGAGCCAAGGTTTGCATCTTGTCAGATTGGCAGTGGAAATACAAGAGAAAGTTCATGGCACGTATGGAAAGAGAGAAGAGAATATTTATACTGTATTTTGAAAGAGGGTGGACATCAGGGTTAAAGGAGATGGGGAATGTATTCCTGCCATCCAAAGTTTTAACTTAGAATGGTAGCTTTCGAACCGGTGAATCTAGATACACTATGGCTTAATTAAAGTATTGTGAACTGACCTGGGTAGATGACAGCCATTTAGAACCCTGTTCCTATGGAGAAACTGTGTTGAGGTTTCCAAATAGACTT
The DNA here is from genome assembly GCF_037893015.1 of Macrotis lagotis. Taxonomy (NCBI): domain Eukaryota; kingdom Metazoa; phylum Chordata; class Mammalia; order Peramelemorphia; family Peramelidae; genus Macrotis; species Macrotis lagotis. The sequence continues at coordinate 50,187,996 of NC_133666.1, forward strand.
ATGAACAAAATATCAGGGACACAACCTATTGTTTATAATGACTTCTCTTTTTTTTTACATCACAGTCATTTCCGGATATATTTCATATCTCCCTTTCTGCACTGCTACCAGCTTCCCCCTCCCCCATCTCTTGTAACAAAGACAAAGTTAAGCAAAACCAACAGATACAGTCACTGCATCTGCCAGTGTACACAAAGTTACAAACCCATAGCTCACAATCTCTCTATCCAAAAAGTCTGTCTCCTCATCAGTCCTCTGGAGTGGAGATGGGTCATGGTAGTCAGATCAAGTACAGCTACCTTTTAGTGTTGCCATTTACATTATTGTCTCCTTATGGACATCCTCCTCCTGGTTCTGCATCGGTTCATATACAAGTCTTTCCAAGTTTCTCTGAATTCCTCATTCATTGTTTCTTCTTACATTCTTATATTACATTACTTTACATCGTCTTACATTTTTTACATCACATTGTTTCATTACACTTTATATAATAGTTTGTGTTGGCATTTCTGAAACTATGGGTTCCTACTTTGTTTCTAGGTTTTTGTTTTGCTTTTGTTTTTTTGCTACCACAAAGTAGTGCTCTGGATGTTTTGCTAGTGGACAATTAAAAGCTTTCCTTACAAGTCCTTTTATTCTCTTAAGTAGATTAGCCTTACTCCCTGATAGAACATTTCTTTGCTTAGTGAAGCCTTTTATTACTACTGATAGTGCGGAAGTAACCTTAAGCCCAAGAGAAGGGGGCAGATTCTAAATTAGTGGAAGCTGTCTAAATTAATGAGGTTTTTTTATCCTACCTTCAATAGGGGCATGTTCTCCATGATATAAAAAAAGCAAAAAAACCAACAAAAAAACAAAATAACAAACCCCAAAATACCAAAAACTCAGACTAGTAGGTCAAGCTTAGGTATAATTATGAAAAACTATGTACTAGGATCTGTATGCTTAGAGCTGATCAGAACAGTGTGTTATTGCTTCCTGCAATACCACCTAAATCCAGATCTTGTAGCTTTGGAGACAGAATTATGCTCCCCTCTGTGACATGCTGATACAATGGAAAGAATACTGGCCTGGGAGTTGGGAGATCTATGCTTGAATTCCAGCTCTGCCACTCACTGGAAGATCTCTCTTTAGATGATCTCAGAGGTCCTTTCCAATTCTGATGTTTTACAATTATTCTTAAGTATTACGTAGGCTCCTCGAGTCATATATATTTTGATCCTTCACTCTTTAAGGAGGACACTATTTTATGATTGCTATCTACAAAGGAATCTCCCAAGCCTGGTGTGCATGTATCAGGTGCTTGTTTAATTCAGTGCCTATATCACTAACTGATTTGAGACAGCTCTTCCTATTACTCCTGGTGATATTTATTTGCTACAGGTCTATGATCCGGTATAAATTCTTTCCTCTAAAAAGCCTCACTTCAGATTTCTGTAGATCCCGGCATGCTTATTTGATTGCTATTGATCTCTTGTCAGTCTTTCAAAACACACAGTGGTTTTTGCAGATTTATTTTCAACTCTCTTTTGTCAGCTGCTATCCAGTTGTATGTATGTATGTATGTATGTATGTATATATATATATATATATATATATATATATATATACTTTGAGGATGCAGTCATCAATATTTATTTATTCCTGGGATTAGTCAAGCCACTGATTTCTGATACTGGTCTTAATCTCCAGAAATGAGAGATCCAAGAGAAGTAGAATCAAGAGAAATAGAGCCCGAGGGTCTAATAACCAGGTCCCATTTCTTACATGTGCTTTAACCAGATTGAATAAAGATGGGCTGATTAGGTCATACCCTCACTCCGACCAAAAAGGCAAGCCAGTAAAGATAGCAATGTTACCTGCTATGAAAGGGCAAAGTCTATGGCTTGCTTTGGCTTCAACCTTTGAAGCCAGAGACATAATAGGAAAGGCCTTGGAATTAAAGGCAAATCTGATGAAATCTTTAAATAACAGAGGATATACTATTTTGGTTTCTGAAGGTTTGAAGAAACAGCCTTAGGGTTTTAGAGTTGCCATTATTATTTATGAAGTCAAGAAAAACTCACCCCCAATAAGAATTTTGGGTATAGTTGTGACTAGAAAGATCTGGCTGGAATCTTTTTCAATTGGCCACCAACCACATGTATTCTAAGAATGGTCATGTACAGCAAAACATACAATACAGTTAGTGTGAACTTTATAGCATACCAAATACAGGAAAAGGATTGGGAACATAAAGCATTTAAGTTCGATTAACTGATTTTTTAAACCAAAACACCCAAATGCCATCAGTATACCTGAATTGTGCTACTTCTAATAACCACCTAAGTTTAACCGCCCAGAACTAAGGTACAGTTGGTGGCGTCTATTGAGAGTTATTACTGCCTCATCTGATTTCTTCCCCAACTGAAGCAATGTCTGTTTACAAAGGAGGACTAGTCTCTATTTAGCTTATGACCACACTACAAGAACAATAATTATATAGCCAATTCATGAACTATTCATTTCTATTGCCAAGTGTCTTTTAAGCCCTTCTGTATAAATGAGAACTGTTAGCATATGAGAAAAATGCAGAGTCTGGCTCCCTGGTAAGAAAACTTGTGAAATTCAAGCATGTTTTTATTCCCCAGGGAATAATACCAAGGCAGCAGGCCTTAAACAGTTAGCTTTGGCAATAGGCTAAATGAAAACCCAATTCATGAATTTACCGAAGTGTAATCTGCAGTCATAAAGACACTCTAAAAATAAAAGCTATTAACCAAGTGCTTTCTATACATTCTGTCATTTGATCCTCAAAACGACCCTATGGGGTAGATGGTGCAAGGAGTATTAGTTGATTTTTACAACTAAATAGAGTGAAGCCCAGAGAGACCATGACTGCCCAAGACCACAAAGCTACTGAGTGGCAGAGAAGGGATTTCAGAATGCAGGTTTTTGGAGTTTGAGCACACAGTCATCTTTCTACTATAGTTTTGTATTACTCTAGGGTTGAAAGAATTCACAAAAATCAAAGACTTCATAGAATTGGTTGATGCTAGAGATTTCATAATCCAAGACCTTAGATGACACATCATTTGAAATTTTTTACTAAAAAATAGGAGGCTTTTCAGTACAGTGATTGACCACTGTGGGGAAAGCATTTTAAGTGGTGTTCAGGCAGGTACTAAAATTTCCAAAATATACCCTTGGAGAGCATCCGTGGAGGGAGCATTATCCATTTCTGATAATATAAATATGTTTTGAATTGAACAATTTAGGAGAGTTGAACCGGAGAGCAAAAGAGAAAGTTGGGGTGGTAGCAGCTGTGATGATGCCAAAGGTCAGAGCTTTAGCCTGCTGAGGGAAGCAGCAAGCAGAAACCAATGCTGACCGCAAAGAATGCTCATCTGGAGAGCTAATAGAGCTTGAATCGTAGGTAACCTGCTCTGCCACTATCTACAGGATCTTGGGCAAGTCAGTTGATACTTTCTAGGGCTCTCACTTCCCTTCATATTTAAAATTAGAGAATTGATTTCTAAGAAGGTCCTTCCCAGCTCTGATACTCTATAACTGTGAAGATCCGATTTCATGTCACTCACTTATGCAATGAAATTCTAATGGAAACTACTATTTTAGAGAGAAGTTTAAAATGATCTCAAGAGGCCACATTAGAAATCATGTCTCTAATCTAGTCTATTTTTCTCATGATCTCTTACCACATTTCCAAATAAAAAATGGTGACAAATCAATTTAAAACTATACTTACACCAAAACTTCTATCCAAAAAGTACATACCGAGAGTTTGGCAAAGAGGTCCATAAGATTTCTTGGAGGCATAACAATGGAAGTATTGAGAGGAATTACATAGCAGTTGCCCAGTTGCAGGTCTAGGTAAGCAGTCAGAAGCTATTGAAAAAGTTAGTCAAGATCAATATGATGCATCAGAGTACTGACAATGAAATTTCTGTTATTTAAACTAAACAGCTACAGCCTAAGTCAAGTAAGCTGAGGGATTAAAATAAAACATTCAAATTGTTGGTGAAACCATGAGGGTATATTTCTTAATTGTCAAGCTAGCATTTTCTTCCTCGGAGCAAAGAGTCAGGGACAATTGCAGGTCACTGAGGCAACATTCTCAAAACCTGGAAGCATCTCTCTGACTCCTTCCTTTTCTTTCTAATCCCCCCTCCATCTTATTATCATTAATTACTGTCAATTTCCCCATGAAACCTTTTCTCTGATTTTTTTTTTTAAAAACCCTCCAATGTGGAGTCTTCATCACCTCCCACCTGTGGTAGTGCTTCCTGACTCCCCTATCAAAAAAAACTACTCTGATGATTCATTGGAACAGGAAGCAGCTCCTGGGTTTTTTAAGGCTATGCTAGCAAAATGCAGGGTCTGGCAGTTTCTATCAAGAAGAAAAGGTTTCCAGGAAGAGACCCAACAATCAGCCAAGAATCAATAAGTTCAGAAAGGCCCATTAATAAGCAAAGTTTGGCCACCAGGTGAGGAGTATTGTTTTGGTCACAGAAACCAAAAGATCTTTGCCACGTGTAAGGAATGGAGGAGCTAAGATGTGCGTCAATGGAGAAGCACCCACACCAATGAGCTAGGCTCTTAAAAAAAAAAAAAAAGAAATCAAAGTTGACTTCCTAACTAGCCTTTTTATTTCCAGTCTCTCCTCCCCTCCAAGTCATCTAGTAAATTCTTCTGATAAATTCTTATCAGTTTAATCTTCCAATGTTACTTTCAGGTCATTCTCTTTGCTTAAAGGCCTATAGTGGTTCAGGTTCAGACTTGTCTGGATTCAAGGTGTTCCATTAACTACCTCATCCTACCCTGTGTCTTCCTATCAGATCTGGACCTTCTTGCTTAACAAACTCAATTACATACAGCATCCCTTATTCATAAAATGCATTTTTTTGCTTGCATAATTCTCTATGCTTGTAGTATCTCCTACTCTGCGCCAAGCTAAATTTGGTACTTCCTTTAGGTCTTGATCAAAACCTAAACCAACATCAGCCTTCAAATAATTTTCCCTTATTTGAACTCTAACACATTGTTGTGAATCTTTCTCCAGTTATGGCAGAGATCTTGAAAGCGGATTAAAACCAGTGTGTGTCTCCATCCTTGGTTTCTGTTAGAATTCTCATCTGGCTTTCCAGATGTAAAACTTAAAAAAAATCTGATATCCCTTCCTTTCAGGAGGAATAGCTTTGTCATTGATGTGTCACATGAGAGAATACAGGAGCTATCTAGAGGTTTTCATGAAAGGTCTTAGGCTAAGGTACCTAACAAACGGAAGCCAAAAGTTTCTAGTGCAATTTAATTCTGAGTTCACAATCTGCTGCAAAATAACATTTTAGGTGCAGTGAGAAACAAACTACTGTATAAACTTGGGGAAAAGATGTAAATGATTATCAAGGGAAGAAGGTAAAATCAACTTACTCTATCAAAGTCATGGACAATAGCAGCTGGGTCACTATCAGAGAATTTTGGAACAGGTACATCAATGATTGCTATGTTTTCATCTTCCCGAATGTCAGCTTCTTCAGAAACAGGGAGAAAATATGGCTCTGTTTCGCCATCCAAACCATTATCATCATTTTCGAAGTAGCACATTTCTCCACGGAATACTCTATGCTAAAAAATAGAAAGCAAAAAACAAACAAAAATCCCAACATTTAATAATTTAATAATTCCTATCAATTCAATATGTTGTTTCCTCTTGGGTCTCTTAATGTTTGGCACAAATGAATTTTATGGTAGTCAGTCTGAATGCTGGCATTATTTTCATAATTATGTTATAATGTTATAATGAACCTTTGGAATATGGCAAAATCACTAGTTGCTCCTTTTAAAGCTATATGGAAGTTTTGCTTTTTAGGTGTTATTCAATTAAGTGGTATAAAAATGAAAACCAACATTTTATAATACATATATATGTATATAATACGTATAGACATATAAAATTACAACATAATATATAATAAATAACAACTTTAATCCAGCTAAAATAACTAAAATAAAAAACTAAAAACTAAAATAACCTCACCCGGGGCATGAAGTACTTATAGATGCAAGCTCCACCAACAATAACGCCAGTTAGAATGAAGGCAAGACCCAGGAGGGTCAACAAGCATCTTCCAGATGAACTGTCATGAGTCAGAATTTCTAACTCCTGGGAAAATAAAAGAATAAAATAAACTTAGATGCTTCAATGCAGAAGACTTAGCTTTTATTCTAAATGATATCAAGTTTATATTAAGTTACCTCAGAGTGTGATCAACCTGTTAAGGAAACCCATCTTTTAAACTACTTTGCTTAAAGCTTTGCAAAATGTAGATATATTATCAAGACATAAAGCCCTGGAACCGCCATATTTAACCATCTACAAATTGCCTAGTTAATTAAAAAAAATCATAGAATTTCACAAGTCTCCAAATAAGTGATGGGGGAAAAAATCATTCAGGAAAGCACCCGTTTAAGAGTCTTTTGGAGAAGAGGAAAGAGTCGATTGCATTCATGGTGTTGCTGCCATATTGCACACTTCATAAAATCTACCCCCAAGCCTGTGTAAACCGTTTTATGAGGAAAGACAGATGCGGCCAGCAAAGCTGACAGCAGAAACTTTTGTATTGAGTTAGATGTTATTGATGTTCCTAGCCGTTCTCCAACCAATGCTGCTTCTCGAGCTATTTCTTGTTATTCACAAGTTCATTGCCATGAAAGAAATGTGGGAGCACTCCAAGCACAGAGATCTTTCTACCTTTTCCAATTCCAAAGTACCTTATTATCACCTTCTCTTATATCATCGTACCCCTAAGTCTGCTTAGGATTTAAGCCTTCAGACACATTTAAATTTGTAAAAGAAGCTGCCTATGGGGTTCAGGAAACTCAGGCTAATCCTGGCCACCACCCTCTTTGCAGAGAAGTAAGGAGGTTCTTTCACTTCAGTATCTGCAAAGTATTTTGGGTTCTTCAAACAAAAGGAGCAAGTTTCTTTTTCTTACAGCCCTTTGCAACTGGAGTACTTCTTTGAAAATAAAAGGGGTTGAGTGAGCAGGCCAGTGTGACACAAGCCATTATTGACTTCAGGGTTTCTACGCAACATCTTGTTGCCCCAAAGTATCAAGCTGTACCATCCTTCTGTTCCAAGCTTCTTTTCTTTCCAAGGCTTTCTAACCTCACCCCCCCCCCCCAAGATTATCTCTTAAGTCCTCTCATCCGTCACAGGATCACAGAATAGTTCTCTGCATCCAATTTAGCCTTCTCTTATAGAAGGAAGGTACCTGAGGCCCAGATAATGCCTTGCCCCAAATCCCACAGCTAATGAATGACAAGAATTGGAACCTGAACCCAGGTCTCCTGATTCCAAAGGCCAATTCTCTTTTCTGTTCTATTTTCCTGTTTAAAAGCTTCATTTGTTTTTTTGTTTGTTTTGTTTTGTCTTTTTTTTTTATATCTTTGCAAGGCAAACAGAGTTAAGTGGCTTGCCCAAGGCCACACAGCTAGGTAATTATTAAGTGTCTGAGACCGGATTTGAACCCAGGTACTCCTGACTCCAGGGCCGGTGCTTTACCCACTACGCCACCTAGCTGCCCCTTCATTTGTTTTTTAAGCTAGGATTTAAGAACCTTCTTTCAATCTTGCCCAATATACTTTGCTGGTATGAACCCAAACAGGAGAAATTCATTGACCCTAAAACACTCCTTGTGTCTCTTTTTTCATCTACCTATGCAGATCTCAACTCCTTCCCTGCCTACCCCAACCCTTTAAAGGACTCTCTCTTCTCTGAATTCCTAGAGCAATTACTGTCTACGTAGTCCGTTTGGCAATGAATCATACCAGCTAGCTACTGAAATCCTTTGTTATTTACCTTCTTAAACATATCTAGAACCTCAAAGGCCATCTGGTCCCATCCTTCTATATCAGACTCAAGATTTCTCCTTACAAAATCATCAACAAGAGGTCATCTGGTCTTTTCGTGAAAATGTCAAGGAATGGGAAGCCAACAACTACTCAAGGCAGGTTATTTCATTGTTTAATAATTCAAATTATGAGGAAATTCTTCCTCAGTCAAACTTCAATCTGCCTGTCTCCAATGTTCCCCTATTACTAGTTCTGTCTTGTGATGACAAGCCAAACCAATTTAATTCCTCCAATCAATTATGAATGCACTTCATTGTTATCTAGTCTCTACTTCTATACTTTGTCCTGAAAAACACCAAGAAAAACTGTCGAGGATTTGGATAACGTAAACAAAAAATCAAGTCAAATCTATGTAAGATCCAGATACATTTACATGTATATATGTATGTAGATATATGTAGATGTGTATATAACTATATATATAAGATAAATCTAGATGTACCTATAAACACACACACAACATACCAGAACACACAGACATATATATAGAAACACACTATAACACACCACACAAACATCAACACCCCTCCCCCCCAGCAGTTCTGTGATCCGGTCTTAACAACCATATCAAAAAAAAAAAAAAAAAGAAATGGGCTTAGTCTGGCATGATTTATAGTCTCATGCTGGCCTTTAGTGTTTGCAGCTTCCTTTTGTACATGTTCTAGATGGTGACAAATTAACTATCTCATTAATGTATTCTAAAATTTTGCCAAGAATCAAAGTCAAGTTTCTGGACTGCATAGGCTCTATGCTTTTCTTCGTATTGAAAATCGGGCCATTTTCCCTTCTCCAGATCAATGGTATCTTTGAAAGATGATTGAGATTCATTAGAATCCTATTCACTGGTCCCTTCAGTATTAGCTGCTGTAGTATATCTGAGCCTGGTACTCTGAATGTATAAGAACCATTTAACTGTTCTATTACATCACATTGGATTTGGAAACTTAGGGGCCACCTAGTCTAATCCCCTCATTTTACAATCTGATAACTGTCTTGCTCTAAGGTTCCCCCCAATAGGTACTGATTGTCTGAGCTGGCAGCAATATGTTGTGGATAACATGTTAAACCTGCAGTCAGGAAGCTCTGAGTTCAAATTCAACTCCAGAAATTAGCCTTGTGCCATTTGTCACTTAGCTTCTCTGGGTTTCAGTTCCTCATTTATAAAATGAGGTAACTGGATTAGACAGCCTCTGAAATTCCTTCCAATCCTGCTACAGCTCTGATTCCATGATACTTGTAGAAACTATGCTGCTTCTATAGTGTTTTTCCACCCTGATAAAACAGATTCCTTGAGAGTTAAGGTCTGTCTTACCTTTCTTGGGAGGGTGGGGGGGAGGAAGGAATGAGGGGGAGAGACAGGAGACTTAGTCTAGTCTAGTCCAATAATAGCTATTTAATGATGGTTGGATGAAGTGAATCTCTTTTTTAGCTTAATGGAAAATCAACTTGTCTGAGTTCTCAGAAGAGACTACTCATGCTTTGGTCTATTTGTTGACTTTCCTTCTAATGTTGTTTCTTAACTCTTGGGTGTTTTTAAGAAACAATTCTCTAAAGAAAACATGTGATGGCTAGAGATCTCTTCAGAGATCTGAAATATTGGAGATAGATCCCCCAGATTAACCAGGGGGGTATCCTTGGGGATATTTACCTAGGAAGGGATTCTCACAGATCTGAAATCCTTAAAAAAGGAAAACAATGTGAGTTTATCATACTGATGATTTTTTTTTTTTAAAAGTTTTGTCCTTCTCCCTCTCCTTGCGATCACAGGGGATTTTTTTTGTTTGAAAATAACTTTATATATTTCTTAGAATCTCAAGAATTTTCAGTCACAGAAGTTACCATGGACATGTGACTGCTAGGCTTTTCTGCTGACCACAAGGATGAGAAAGGCTTTTCAAGCCTGGCAGAGCTGTCTTTTTTTCCCCCCAATCTGAATATTTAAGATGGCCAGGTACAAAGCTAATTGTATAAGTGACTTAATAATTTAATGAAATCAATCATTTTCTTAGGAATTGGGACTCTCAAAGGTCCATAGCAACTAAGTAACTGATTAACTGAGCAACTTTGCAGGGTACAGGACCAGGAGGCCCTTGTTGCTTGTTTTCTATGTCACAAAATGGCCACAGGAACATGATTTAAGGCCAAATGGAGCTACTGCTGATCACTGGGTCAATCATTCAGGCTAATAAAGTCAATAGAAAGATTTCTTTCATTTAGGTTCTTGCCATTACAATCTAACACCTGTGAAAATTACCTACCTTGATAACATTATGAAAGTAAATCTGAGGGATTAAAGGGGTGACAGAGCTGAGGAGAGAGAAGTCTCGGATCAATGTTTTTGTTTGTCAAAAAGACCCAGCAATTGGGAATTTTTTTAGTGTTCTCAGCTAAAAGAAATTTAATAGACCCTGGTATCTTGAGTGATTATTTGTCCAACTGATAGAGTTACACTTAAAATAAAACCTCAAGTATATAAGTCCTGATACACCAAACAGTGCAGAGTATGAGTTTTGCTTTAGAATCACAAGAAATCCAGGTTTCTAACCCTTACATCATTTTATAGAAAAGGATGACTTTATAGATGAGTTCTCTGAGGGCCAGGGAAAAGAAGTGACTTGTCTAAGGTCACATAGTAAGTCGGGAAACCAGAAAGCCTCAAGAGAACCTTCCTTTATTGCTATTGAAACTGATGAAAAAGAAAACAATGCTTCCCTTCACTTTCAGTTCTCTTTGCAACAGTTCGCATTTTATTACTAACCATAGTCTAGGTCTTCAGGGTTTTCTCAGTTCCTCCCTGGGTTTCTGCAATCATTAGTCTAGGAATACTTATTTTTGCCCACATTTCAATTTCTTGGGTTCCGGGCTGACTGGCTGCTAATTTATCTCTGAGTAGTTTTTACAAGTCCCAACCTCGGGACTGTTCTATAATAGCTGTATTGTAAAGCTTCTGGGAGGTTGAATACATCACTATATGGATGTTGCCAGATATGAAGTCAGTCTCCCAAAGTGGCCAGGTCAGGATCCCTTGGGAGATTATTGTGCACCTGATATAGAAACAACTCATTGTGCAAAGGGTTACTTCTGTTTGTTGCTCATTATTCTCCTGCAGGACTAGGAGAACTTGGAGATTCAGCTAATCCAGTCAGAGCTTTCCCTGGCTAGGAAAAATTTAAGAGGATTACTGGGGTGGCTATATTTAACCATTAGGCCTCCCCAAATTCTGGCCAAGTTTCACGCAAATGGTCAATTTGGTGACATTTCTGTGTTGGAGCTGGAATTAAAATAAAAAAAAAAAAAACGCCAACCCCAAAGGCTGCAGGAAGATGTTTGAAAATGGCTTAGAATGTTTTCAGGAGGAGAATCGTGGTAGTTGGTTTCACTGAGGTCTAGGGGCTGGTTGCAGGTGGGAATTCTACGGAGCATCTCAAGACTTGCCAGGACCTCCGGGTCCCTCAGCCAAAGGCAGCTGAGTTCCCTAGCCTAGGTGGCTGAATCTGGAATTAGACTTTCCCAGGACCTGTGAATACAAGTCTCGTAAGAGAACACCCACTCAAGTCAACTAATGTGAGCGAGAAATAAGGGGGGAGGGAGCAAAAAGCAAGGCAATCGGGGGAGGGGGGGGCTTTTCAAGGTTTCCAGGCCAAACCGAGTGCCTGGAGCAGATCTGAAGCTTGGGGGAAATGCTCTGGCTCCGGCTAGCTAGTGAGTGCAACAGGAAAGCTGAGAATGGGACCTGTTTTTAGATCTGCCTGAAGGATGGCTATTTGGTGGGGGGTAAGGAGGAGGGGAGGGGGAGGGGAGGGGGAAGGGAAGTTCCTCTTTGCGGAAGGAGAGTGTTTTCGTTTCGGAACGCCACCGGGACACACAGGCAGGGCCCCCCGCGGGGCCAGGAACAGTCGCGAGCCCAACTTTGAACTCTCAGAGCTCCCCGACTGGAGGGCCGAGAGCCGCTCCTCTGTGAGGGGAGGAGAGCCCCCCCCCCCCCTCGCACTCTTCCATCAGGCCTTAGGGGCCGGGGCCGAGCAGCTCCCGGGGCTCCCGGCCTCCGCGGGGCCACGCCACTGCAGCCCTGCAGCCCTCCCTCACACCCTCCGATCTCCCCGGGGCCGGCCCGGTCTGCTCTGCGCCCCCCCCCCCCAGCCCTCCCGGAGCTCCAAGTGCCCGCGCCCCGGAGCCGGGGGGCACGAGCGGCCGAGCGGCGGCCAGGCGGCGGCCCGGGGAGGAAGGCTCCATTTTGTCCTTCGCCAAGGGCCCCTTTCCGGCCCGGGCCTTACCCTCTCGGCCACCAGGGCCTCGACGTCCTTCTTGGGGCCCGGCTTCTGCACGAAGGGCGTGTTGAAGGAGATTTTCACCATGGTGAACCTCTGGCCTCGGGCGGCGGCGGCGGCGGCGGCGGCGGCGGGGGCGGCCCGGCGCGGGGCCCAGCCAGACGGGGCCGCGGCGGGCCGCGGGACGGGGCGGGACCGCGGAGCGGAGACGGAGGGCGAGAGAGGGCGAGAGAGGGCGAGGAGCGCTGCTCGCAGCTCCCGGGCTGGCTCCGCGAGTGGCGCTCTCTCGCCTCCACCCAGATGTAGTTAAGGCCGCCCGCTGCCGGGTGCGAAAGGAGGCGGCCCGGGGCGGGGCCCGGCCGGGGGCGGGGCGGGGGCGGGGCGCGGCGCGGGCCCGCCCCCTCCCGGCGGCCAGGCGGCCAGGCCGGCCGGCGAGCCGGCGGGCCAGGCAGTGCAGCGTCCCGTCGGTGCGGCCGCCGTCGTTCGGGCCGGCCCGGCGGCCGCCGCCTCCCAGCCGCCTCCGCCTTCCGCCCGGCCGCCCGCCCCCTGCACCCCGCAGCTCAGGGCCAAGGGCGAAAGAGAGCGCCTTGTCGCCTTCCGCGCCCGGCCCGGCCTGGCCTGGACTCTTCAGCCCTCAAGTCTTCTGCGCTGGCCCCCAGCGGCTTGCGACGTGAGTTGTGAGCTTCACACACCCACGCACACCCCCCCGCGCGCGCACACCCCCCGACACACACACCCACACCCCACGCGCACCCCGCACACGCGCCCGCATCCGTCCCCGCCGACCCCCCCCAACTCCACTCTCACTTCCCAAACGTGAGCCAAATGTCCACGGTGGCTGGAAGCCACGCTGAAATCCGAGGGGCGTCTAGCCGCCCCGCGGGGTCCCTCCAGCCCCTCTCGCGCTCCCGCTCTCTTTCTCTCTCTCTCTCTCTCTCTCTCTTTCTTTTCTTTCTTTCTCTCTTTCTTTCTCTCCCCTCCCTCCCCCTTCCGTACTCCCCACATCCCAAGCCTCAGCCTCTGGGTTCCCTCCCCTAGCCCCCACCCCACCCTCCCCTGTCACTGCTGAGCCCCGGGCTCCCGCGGGGTGGGGGGAGGAGGGCCGGACGGGGTGGCCGGGCTGCGTCTGTGTGTGTGCGTGTGTGTGTGTGTGTGTGTGTGCGCGCGCGTGTCTGTATTGGGGTGTGTGTGGGTTGGGGGTGGCCACTGGGCACTTGGAAGACCTGGCAGAGAGGGAGGGAAGGAAGGAAAGGGGGAAAGCAGGGAGGGGAGGGGAAGCGCAAGCCCAGGAGAAGGCGCTAAATTGAAACTTAATTCTTTATAGCCACTCCACTCAGCTGACTTAAGATTAAAATCGACCTGCCTGAAAATGAAAAAGCCGGGGGGGGGGGGGGGTCGGGTGGAGGACCCAAAACAGACCTCCGGAAAGCCTGAAGCACCAATCGTTTGCTTAGACGCTTGTTCAAAAGAAGGACGACCTTCATTTTTCTTTCTTCTTTCTTTGAAATGAGCAGGACCAACCCCCCCCCCCAACCCCCTAAAACAGCCCCTGCTTTCTATGGCCCCTCTATCTCTAAGGCACACGTACAGCGTGGACTTACGTGAGGTTCGCCCAGTTTAGGATGTGCTAGTGTGCGGAGATATAAATAGCCTTCCCACCTAAGACAAGGGAGGGCTCTGTTTAAAACCGAAAAGCCAAGCCTGTGCCCCAAACCCCGGGCCAAGTGCAAGCCAAAGAAAGTGGAATATGCTAAGAATCTAAACCCCCACCAGCTCCAAGTGCAAAAGAGTACCTGATTCAGCTCTCACAGGGGCCCAGCCCAGGAGAGTGTGTGCTCCCACCTTCTCTCCGGGAGCTGGGGACCCGGCTCATCTAGCATGGGCCAGACCCCAGGAACCCTGAGCAGACAAAGGGAGCCCTAGCATCCCAGGCAGCCCGTTGCCTAGGACTTTGGAGATTCAGAACAGCTGGCCAATCCAGCTGTGACCCTGGCCCAACCAAGGGGGATCGCAAGAACCTGTCGATGACAGGGATCCAGTTACTTTTAAGTTACTTTTTAGAACTTGGAAGCCACTGGACAGGTATTCTCCCTTGCAAGGGGTCTCTACCCTGTCAGTAGTCCTGCAGCAGGCTGCTCAGATTGCAGTGCATGGGTTTACAGCGACATGTGAAAAGCCTCTGACTTAAGGACTAAAAAAGCACCCTGGCCCACCTGTGAAATCCTCCAGGCTACGATAATCATAGACCTTATTACTCCAGAGCTTTGCAACGTCCTTAGTCAGCACATTACATAGAGCAGCACCCTGGCTATTTCTGGGTACTATTTGCAGTGGGGTTTGATCTTTATAGAAACCATCTTAGCTATTTCCCTACATGCTTGAAATCAGATCTATAAGCTCCTGACCAGTCAGTCAAAGCAGCAGTTAACTTGGGATAACAGCGCCTTGTCTCGGAAACTCCAGTTAAGCCTTCTCTCAGGAAGCTATATAAGAAAATGAGCGAAGGAGCAAACACTTTTTTTTTTCTTAACTTAGCAGTGATCGAGCTGGGTATGGAACCAAAGGAAGCCCAGCCTGGGTTCAAATCCTGGGCTCCATAATTACTGGTTGTGTGCCGGCAGGGTAAGTAATTCAACCTAACCGAACCCCACTTTTCTCATCTGGAAAATGGAGAGTGTAACCATTTCTATTACCTACCTCATACATGTGTGAGGAAAGTGCTTTGTAAACTGGAGAGCTATGAAATTAGCTCTAGAGAAATGTGAATTTTTGTTGTTATTAGATGTAAAGATCCATCTCATCCTTAGGGTGGAGTAATGATGTGGTCACGCATATATGGGTTCTATGTTTCCAGGCAGTGGCTTCCTACCCTCCACTCTTTGGTTCACAGAATGTGGGAATTTTCATGAGATAAAATTGTTCTTGTTTTTTTCTTTGTTCAGACAGATCTAGGGTAACTTTGCTTCAAACTATAACTTTCCTAGAGTTTCGAGTTCCTCCAAGGCTGGCCTGAATGATTATGTGCAATGTTTTTTTAAACATCATCTCGGACTTCTCTTATCTCAGACTTTTTTTATGCTTATCCCAGCCTTGAACAGTATACAGGAGAAGCTCAAGTACAGCCAGGGAACCTCCTGAGAATACTTTCATATGCCTGTTTGGTGCTAGCCATAGCCTCCAAATGCAGCTCAGAATAATATTCAGGTTTTGGTTTTTTAAAGTGACTTTTAGAGTAACCCTCTGGGGAAAGTGATGGTAAGGTGCTTGTATTTTTATGCAACTATTGCTGTATTGGATATTCTATTCGTGTGTTCGGCTTTTCTTATGTATCAAACTGTTCATTTCCCACTTTGATCAAGAAAGTATCATGCCAGACTAACCTCATTTCCTTTTTTTGACAGGGTTATTAGACTGCTGCATGAGGGGAATGCTGTAAATTTAATCTAACTAGTTTTTAGCTATGTTTTTGACAAAGACTAGTATTATCGAGGTATTCAAAATGGAGAGACGTGGGCTAGATAATGCTACAGCTAGGCATATCCACTGGTTAAACCACACCCGAGTAATTATTTATGGACCTACATCCACTTGTAGCACCAGGGTTCCCCCTTTTTTTTCTGTCACGAATTCATTTGGTAGCCTGGTAAATCTTGTTGGTCCCTTTTCAAAATGGCATTTTAAATTCATGAAGTGAAATATATGGATAACAAAAGAAACCAATTGTCTTGCAATACAACTCCCAAAGCGTTTTAAAAAAAAAAAAAATCTGTTCACAACTGATGGGGAAAAGCCTTTATTGTGGCATGGCCTTGCAGAAGAGGACCCCCCAAGGACACCACTTTAACTTTGTCATCAGATCACCATAGATGGCATGTGCTTATCAAACTTACAGATGATACATAGCTGGGAGGGAGGGATCAGGGAGGGGTGTGATGGAAGAGTTAAGATCCAAAAATATCCCGACACACTAGAATGTTAGGCAGAATTGAATGAGATGAAACTTAACAGATCTCTACAAGGCAGTTTAAAAAAGCAACTTCACAGGTAAAATATGGGATTGGGGGGAAGGGTCCAGGAAGGGGGGTATCTGGCATGGAGGTGATGACCTGAAGAGTGATCTGAGAATTTTCAGATAATTTAAGTGCAGTATCAAAATTGAGTTGGCAGTGTGATATAGAAGCCAAAGAAACAGCAAGTTAGCTTTGGCAGCTTTAAGACCAGGATGATATCTAAGAAGAGAGAAGTGAGAGTTCTACTACTGTATTCTGTCCTGGTCAGACCATGTCTAGAGTATTATTGCCACATTCTCAGGAGAGCATTCAGAGGAGGGCAACCAAGATAGTAAAGGTCTTTGATTTCTTACTATAAGAAGGGAATTGGATGAAGAAATGAGGCACGGGGTGGGGATGTTAGCCTGGAAAAACTTAGACTTCGAGGGGATGTGCTTAAAAGTTATTGAAGGGTGCTCATATGGAAGAGGGAACAGATTTTTTTTTTTCTGCTTAGCAAAACTAGGAGGGAAGCCTAGGAGCATTTCCATTGTAAAGAGGAAAGTTTAGGCTTATGAAGGAAGACCCTTCCCAACAATCAGTATTCAGAAGCAGAATGTCATCAGAAAGTAGCAGCGTTTTCTCCCTTGGAGTTTTTGAAGAAGGCTGGATGACTTGGCAGGGCTTTGTAGAGGGAGTTTTTATTCAAGTAGACCTTGGGCTAGATGTCTCTGAGGTCCTTTCTAACTCAGATTCTGTGATGTTGAAGAAGACAAAATTTCCAAGTTGTCACAGGGTTTTCTTTGAAAGATTTCTGTCCTGTACTTTATTTCAATAATTCAACATTTATTTAAATGCCTGCCCTGTCCAAGAACATTGTGGTAAGTGCTAGGAGATCAAGTTTTCCCTTTCCTTTTCATGTCATTTGAGTTTCTGTAAATTGCCTAATATATAATGAAAAAAAGGGTTGGAGTCAAAGGATTTGCCTTGAAATCTCACTTCTCCTTTCTACCTATGTGACCTTAGGCAAATATCTTTCCCTCTCTGGCCCTCAGTTTTTCTTGCTCTATAAAATGAGGGGATTGGACCAGTTAGAGATGTAGAAGGTCCCTTCCAGCTCTAAAGTCTAGTGACCCTGTTAGATCCCAAAGTCTCTGACCCCCCAAAGCCCCACAGGCATGTGGGACAACTGGAACAGATCCTAATATGGATACCAGAAGTGCAGACAGCAGATGAGGGCTCAAATATGGATTGCCTTTGGGCTGATGGTATTAACTCCACCCATGCTGTGATCAGAGAGAAGTTTGAAGGTCATGATTTGAGAGTACTAGTTGGAGATCTCATAGTGACAACTCCCAAGTTGATAGGAAGTAACATTTTGGACCCAGGGAGCAGTTGTTCTCATTCTCAGCTTGCCTCAAAGCTTTTCTGGTTCAGCTGGTGGTGAACTATGTTTTCGTGAATGTCTAATTAATTCTTCATTGCCGTTGGTTCTTTGATGATGGTGGAAAGAGCTGCCTAGCAAGTAAGTGAACCAGGGCTTCTTGAGCATTGGCCTTTTTCAGTATGATCACTGAGACTTACAAATGACTTAATAATGCCCATGCAGAAAAAAATGGGAGGTATGGACTGCACCCATGCATTCCAGAAAAGGAAGGGGCCTTTCCACTGTGGATGGGGCGTTGGTTTGGTTGTTGACAAAGGGGAAATGCTTCTTTCTGCAATTTTAGCACGAGGGCTCATTTAGATTTTAGTTTGGTTTTTTTTTTTTATCATCCCAGTTGGGTTTAAAATAATTGTCATTATTTTGATGATATTTTATTGCATATGCTGTACATTTCAGCATGCTTATCCATGGCTATGGATAATAGCCATTAACTATTAACGTGTAATAGTGCACTAAGACTTTTGGGCTATCTTGGAACTAGAGCAATAAATAATCCAGAATTTGAATTTGCCTTATTGAGGGAAGCTCTTGGTATGGAAACTCACTCCATTGCTGCAGATCAGCAACCCCTAAATTCAGTGATTTCCTAATGCTTTTGAGCCAGAAGCAAGAGCTAAACCAGTTTTCCTGACTCCAAAGCTATATAATTCTGTGCATTATATTGTGCTGTGTCGCTGCTCACAATATTTTAAAATCTCAAATAACCAAGCCAGTGAATCCCAAGGACTGTTCCAAATTATGATGCAGATAGGAATTAATTCCCTCTTCATTGGAATGTCAGCCCCTTCACCTCCCAGATTTCTAAATACCTTTCTACCAACTGGACTCTGAAATGCTGATTTCATGGAACATTGTTGGTGTGAACAGGTGGAAGCCAGAGGGGCTTCTGGCCCATCCTCATTTTGAAAAAGCTGATTATTAAGCCTGCCTCCCTTTAATCCTACTCATTGGTATGAGTTTTCGGGGTCCAACAACAATGGTAATTTAAGTAACTTGGGAACATCATTACTGGTGTGGTATCGTGGAAAGAGTATTGATGATAGGGGCAGAGGATCTGGCTTCAAATTTTGCTTTTGGTGACCAGATCTGAGGTCCTCTTCCAGCTTTCTCGATTAGTTATGGGTGATCCTGGACCTCCATTTGAAAATGTGTGAGATGCGTAGATTAGATCTGCTGCTGCTTCATAAGAGAAGCAGCTTGGTATTGTATAAAGAAAGCTGGGCTTGGAGCAATGAATCTTGCTTCAGACCCTTAATAGCTGTGTGACCCTTGGTAAAATCACTTTTCCTTCTCTGAGTCTCATTTTCCTCATCTGTAAAATGGGGATAATCACTCATACTTGCACATTTACCAACCGGGCTTGCTGGAGGGGAAGGTTTTATTAAGCATTTAAAGCACTATGGAAATGTGAATGAATTGTTATTAATTTAGATAAAGGAATT
Source organism: Macrotis lagotis (assembly GCF_037893015.1). Taxonomy (NCBI): domain Eukaryota; kingdom Metazoa; phylum Chordata; class Mammalia; order Peramelemorphia; family Peramelidae; genus Macrotis; species Macrotis lagotis. The sequence continues at coordinate 50,207,053 of NC_133666.1, forward strand.
ATTATTAAAAACAATAGGAAAGTGCATGATTAAGAAAATAATCATCTGCTTTTATTCAAAAGCACCCCAGGAAGTTTGGTCTCCCTGGAGAAAATTATATGCTACGAAACTAACTACAGGAAACTTGGAAGAGGCTAGGAGGAGATGGTGACAGCTGATGAGTTAGGTAGCCCCTATTCGATATTGTAATGACTCTGGTCAGACTGGAGACAGAGGATGAGTCTACCACCCACACAGCAGTTTCTTTCTGGCAGCTCTGCAAATTAAAAAACAAAGCCAAAAACTTTTCAATTCCCCAATCTGCAGTCCAAATGCAGCTAAACCTCATGGAATCAGAGCTTCTCAAAGAAGCAAGAATTGCCTCTGGAGGAAAAATTACACACTCCTCTTTTGTTCTGCATTGAAAGCTCTTCACAATATGTCTCCTTACCCATCATTCCAGATTGATTTCATATTATTCCTCTCCAGCGTATTATTCTCTATTCTGGCAAAACGGGAATTTTTGTCAGCTCCCTCCCTTCGTCTTTTGGGATTCTAACCTCCATTTGAGGATCAGTTCCTGTACCCCTCTTAGTGGGAAGCTTTCTAGAACCCAAGTACCAGCTTGTAGTGAGTGTCCCTGGATTTATATGGACTTTAGAGAGACTAGGATTTTTACTTCTCTATGTATGTTCTGCTTTTTTTCTGCAGTAAGAGATATGCTTATTGAGAGCATTTTTAATTTTTTTACTCCTCTTTTTGTCACACTAGCTCCTTTACACAATATTTGTCAATAACCACATCACAGACTCTTAATAATGCTTGTAGAATTGAATTTCAAGGGGTCATAGGAGTCATCTACAACATTCATTTACCTTTAACTCAGAGTAAATATACATGTAATGCATATAACTCAGAATTTGTATATCCATATGTATATATATATATTATTTATAAATACATACATATATATGCATATATATATATATATTATATAATTGTATGTGCAGATAATCCAAAGAAGAAAATTTTTCCTCTGAAATTGCCAAAAAAACTTGTACTTGGTTTGTTTTCACTTTAGCGGCCTCGTGATCCCCTTGTTCTTTTATGTTGCATTATCCTCTTTACAAAAAGCTACACCCCAACACCCTTTAGGGCACATCTCTTCAACTTTGTGTCTTGTTAGAGATGGCAGAAGGAGGATCGGGTTTTTCCTGGGACAGTCATACTGTACTTTAAACTAGTACAGTAATTGACATGGACTCCCTCCCCCTTAGTTCTTAATATTTTTATTTCATTTTCAATTCTGCCTAAAGGGATGGTAGCTGTGTTCCAGGACAAATAGGAAGGACAAAGACATGGAGAGGGTACAGTCAGTAGGTCCCCACCCTGCCCTTTGGGAAGTTAGGCTGCTGCTATGACTAGCAGCTGGAAAATGTCTCAAGGAGGCAGCTTAGGAGAGAGAGAAGGTAATGGGTGGAGCTTGCTGGTGCTAAAAATAAACTGAAGTTCATATAAATATAATTAGCCTGTAACTATGCAAAAAAAAAAATGACTGTCCTTCATCCTTCCCCTCCCTTACCAACAACTTCTGCCATTCCATTTAATTTAATGCACATTCAGGTCAAGGTTCCCAAAGATCTCCCACTTTCTAAATCCATGAACTTAGGTCTTCCTGGATCGTCTCTGCTCTTGAGTCTGTCTGCCCAATTCTTCCTAGTCTCCTCTGCTTATTGTTCTCCATGTCTGCCTCCATACCAGAGCTATCCCCCATGGTTTTGTCCTCTTGAAACCTCTTTGCTTCTTTCTCTCAGTGATCTCATCAGTTTCCATGGATTCAATTATAATCTCTTCACATGACCCTCAAATCGATAGAACCAGCCCAAATCTCTCTCTGCAGTGCCAAGCCTGTATTACCACCTGCTTGCTACACATATCTTCTTGGACTTCATGTACGCATTTCAAATTTAACATGTTAATTGCCCCCCCCCTCTTTTTTTTAATTTACCGTTTTCGATTTTCATTTATTTCTCTCTTAATTGAGATCTGTTGACTGTACTTCATGGTGATTTCACACAGGCCCCCTCCATACTGAACCCTCTCTTATGATAAAGAAAAACAATTAAGCAACAATCCCCCCCCCCATCAGAAGTGTCCACATCCGAAGATACAGATTGTCCCAGTAATCTTTGCTGTGAGGGAGTAGTTTATTTCATTGTGCTTTCTGGGATCTGAATTTTTAAAAAATTGACATTCATTTTGTTTCAATTCTCAAGTTTTCCTTCCCCCCTCTTCTCCCTCCCGCCATAACAAAACACCAAAAAGCCCAAAAGGCTTTGTAACAAATATGCATAGTCGAGCAAAACAGATTCTCATATTAGCCATGTCCAAAAAATTGTATTTATCATCCTGCATCTGGAATCTATCACCTCTCTGTCAGAAGTGAGATGGGATCAGGGTTTGAATCCCACCCAGAACCTTATGAGCTACATAACCCAGAACAATCCCTTAATCTCTCTCAGCTCCAGTTTCCTCATCTGTAAAATGGGGAGACCGATGCCTGCCGTGCCTCCCTACCTCACAGGAGCCACACAAGAGGATTAAATTAAATGCAAATACTTTCATGTAAAGCTGACCTGAAAACATTAAAGAAAGGCCAACTGTTATTGTAAAGCAAAGCCTTCCCTGGCCACAGTCAGTGATGACTTTCGAAACTTTGAGATTTGGTGATCTCCCGAGGTCTTTTCCAGCTCTAGATGATATTATTCTGGGACTTAGCCTGATTTCAGGCTTTGGGTCTTGTAACTTTTCCACGAAGGTTGCATCATTTCAATTTTGAGGAATTCTTCTACAAATGGGAAAATACAATCAAGTTATTCAATCCATACATGTGCAGTGAGAACAGAGCTCATTCAGCACCTGTTTGCTTGCAAACTTGCAAGAATGGGAAAAATCTATCTGTGATTGACCCCAGGTTTTTACATTTACAGTTAAACAAATTTCTAAAGTGGTAAGAAGACATTTAGCCTGAAGCTTTAACCTTTTGAGTGAAATTCAGCATTCAATTTTCACACCAATTTTAAAATCTCAGCATTTTCCTCATTTCTTGTTTTGTGTTTGTGATTATGTATGGCACCCTTGAAAGTCTTGGGTTGTATTTTCTTTTTGTTTTTGCTAAAGGATGAAGTTCGACTTTAATAATCATAACTAGAATTCTAATATCAAAATGCTCCCCTTGGGTTTAGGTGTGGAACCTGTGGTGTACATTGGCAGTCTTTTCTGTCTCAAAATCTCAGTGCATTTTTGTATAATGGAAAGAACACTGGACTAGGGAGTCAGGAGCCCCAAATTCTAGTTCTGGCTGGTACCACTTACCAGCTGTGTGAATTTGGCAATTAAAATCCCCTCTCAGAGACTGTTTCTTCAGCTGTTAAAAAAAAAAAAAAGAAGGCCATCGCAATCTCTACTCAGTTTGACACAGAGGAGGTTACTGGAGAGTATTTTGCCTTAATAGTATTTTTTTTTTCAATTTCACATAAAGGGTTTTCAACATTCATTTTTGTAAAATTTTGTGTTCCAGACTTTGCTTTCTCTTTCCCTTTGTTCCCTCCTCTCCCCAAGACATTAAGCAATCTGATTGGAGACTAGTTTGTAAACAAATAAATATTCTAATAGTGTAAATAAAGTAAGGTAGCATGTATAGCCCTAGTGGGACTTGTTCTCCATATATGTGGATAAAAAATGAGGCTTATACTGGTAGCTCACGGAAGGCACCTGGTGGTGCTGGCCTTGAAGACGGGAAGCTCAGACAAATCCTGTCTCTGAAAGATATTGGCTGTGTGATCCTGGACACATCATTTTATTTCCCTGGACTCTAAGCAGGTCTCTGAAGACTAAATTGCAAAGCTGGTGCCCAGCTTCATGGGTAAAGGGATTTCCTCACTTAGGAGTTCTCTATACTATCACTTCTATCATTTTCCTTAGCTACACAAAGTTACTAGAATAAAGCAAAATCTCCCTTGTTTCTGAAAGCAGTTAGCTAGGCAAACAGATTTTGTGGCAAAAATCAAGGCTTCATGAGAGTAGGATAGTAGAGGCAGGGTTGATAGAGTGTTGGGATTAGATTCAGGAAGACAGACACTGCCTAGCTGTGTGACCCTGGCCAAGTCATGTAGCTGCTGTGGGCCTCAGTTTCCTCATCTATAAAATGGAGATAATAATTCCTGTAGTACTGCCTCACTCCTAGGTTCTACAATCATTCAGTTAATTAGCAAGCATTTATTAAGTGCCTGCTCTGGGCCAGATCCTGGGCCAGGAGCTTCGCAGTTCTTAAAGTGATATATAAACGTCAGCTGTTAATATCATCCAACCTGTCATCTGAGCACGTCCACATTTAATATCTAGTGCAAGACAATGCTTTGAGTTGCATTGGTAGTGAAAGGGATCTTTGTGTAGTTTTGTCACCATAAATCAAGGAACTCACAGCTGGAGCAGGATAGTTGAGCCAAGATTATATCAGGGAGAACAGGTTTCTTAAGGATTTCTCATGTAAGCAGATCCTTTCCATATTCCTGTCTGGAATAGGAAGGTCATAGCCTTGACACTGGCCAAGGAAGGGATTGGCACTGTGGAATCAATAGAATTGTAACTAATCAGGAATTCCTTCTGTAAACCTTCCCTGAGACCCATAGTTGTCAAGGAACTCCCCCTCGGACCTCATGCTAACTCGATTTTGTAACTCAACTTTTTAAATATCATCTATTCTATTTAGTTGTTCTATCTTATATATTATATTAAATATCTGTCATGATATAATGTAGTGAATATCATCTCTTATATTTGGTTGTTCTATTATATCTTATAATATAGCATTATATAGCATTTATTTATTTGGTGGTTCTATTATATCTTATGATATATATTATATTAAATATATGTTATATTTGGTTGTTTTGTTATATCTTATAATATATATTAAATAAAATAGCTTATTTTTGGTTCTTTCATTACATTATAATATATAGTATAGTAAATATTATCTGTAAGAGTTTGTTGTTCTATTATATCTTTTTTTTAAAGATTTTATTTATTTTGAGTTTTACAATTTTTCCCTTAATCTTACTTCCCTCCCCCCACCACCCCCCCACAGAAGGCAATTTGCCAATCTTTCCATTGTTTCCATGGTATACACTGATCCAGATTGAGTGTGATGAGAGAGGAATCATATCCTTTAGGAAGAAACATTAAGTATAATAGATAGCAAGATCTGACAATAAGATATCAGGTTTTTCCCCCCCAAATTAAAGGTAATCGTCCTTGGTCTTTGTTCAAACTCCACAGTTCTTTCTCTGGATACAGATGGTATTCTCCATCGCAGACAGCCCCAAATTGTCCCTGGTTGTTGCACTGATGGAATGAGTGAGTCCTTCAAGGTTGAACAAAACTCCCATGTTGCTGTTAGGGTGTACAGTGTTTTTCTGGTTCTGCTCATCTCACTCAGCATCAGTTCATGCAAATCCCTCCAGGCTTCCCTGAATTCCCATCCCTCCTGGTTTCTATGTTCTATTATATCTTTTATAATATTAAATATCTATTATATTTATTTGCTATCCCAAGATAGAATAGAATAACCAACTCTAAGATATATATATATATATATATATATATATTATATTAAATATCATCTATTCTATTTGTTCCTCTCTTGGACTTTAAGGTTCCTGAGAACAGGGATCATATCTTATCTGAAATTTCTCTATCTCTCAGGACATAACACACTGCTCTGCATAGTGTAGTCACTTCATAAATGTTGACTGTGTTTGTATTTACAAGTTGGATGGGGCATTGACTTACTTAGGACTTTGGACACATCACTCCCCCTCACAGAGCTGGAAGTTGAGAGGGTTGGACTGCATGGTGTTGAGAGACATTCTGTGATGTTATCATCTCTCCTGAAGGGGAGCTACCCCTGGAGACAGCCCATTCTACTGGGTAGGTTTCAGGGAGTTTTTCCTTGCAGCTAATCTAAATCTACCCCCTCTGCCGGTCCCCCCCCCCCATTGCTCCCACTTCTGACCTCAGAGGCCAAACAGAACAAGTGTAATCCTTTTTCCACATGCTGCTCCTTGATATACTGTTATGACTTTTTAAGTCTCCTCCAGCATCCACATTTCCCATTCCTTCATCCCTCTCCTTATATGACATGACCCCCAGACTCCTTGCCTTTTGGTTAACCCTCTTCTGAATGCTCTCTGGTTTTTCGATGTCTTTCCTAAAATGGAAAGTTCAAAACTGAATATCATACTTCCTATGCAATCTGATAAAGATAGAAAACAGCAAAATAATCACTACTTCCTTCTGGATACTCCTACCCTCGTATTGTAGCCCATAACCATTAGCTTTTGAGTCATGTTGAATTTATAGCCCCTAATGCCCTCCTACTGTTTTCACATGTGGTGATGTCTAGCCACACCATCTTTATCCTATACTTCTGGAGTTGATTCTTTGAAGCCAAGGGTAGGATTTTACACTTACACCTCTTAAATTTCTTCTTAATCGATTTGACCCATCATGCTCGCCTGTTGAGATTTATTTGTATCCTGACTTTTTCACCAGTGTGTTAACAACACCTCCCAGCTTTTCATCATCTGAAAATTTGATAAGCATTCCATCTGTGCCTTCATCCAAATAAGTTATAAAATGCTAAATAGTACAGGACCAAAAACAGTTCCTAGAGCGCACCCACCAGAACAACCCTTCCAAGTCAGCCTCTTGATGACTACACATCAGATCCACATACTGAGAACTTTGGTGCTTAATACTGGAGTATAGCAAGCATACAAATAATGAAAAAGATAAGTTTCAATTACTATGATGCTTTTCCCTTCCAAACCAGGACAGTCCTCACATTTGGATATCACAGTCGCTGAAAGAGAGGAGAGGATAGCAGGTGCCAAGGAAAAAAATGACAGCTTTAACTACCAAACTGATTTGAGATCACTACGAAAAATAGATGATCGAGAAAATAATCAATGCCAACCCATATACTTGCAATTTCCCATTTATACTAAATCTATAGATGAAATCTACACATGTAATCACAGGCAACCTTATAGTGAAGTTTGAAAAGAAAACAGGCAGACATTTGCAAATCATATTCTACAGTGAACCACATCTTAACAGTCACACAATTGAAAGGTTCAACGAATAAAAGTTTTCACTGCGATTTTTTCTTTGTTTACTATTACAAAATTGATTCAGTTGCATAGAATGCTTTCTTTAAGGCCATCCTCCAAGAAGACACACACACACACACACACACACACACACACACACACACACAGTTAAAATAATATGAGATTTCTTGAAAGATTCGGGATCAAAGTTAACTTTGTTCTCCAACTCTGATATTTCTTGCACAAAGTACAAAAAGAAGTGTTCATTTATTTCAAGTCTCAGTATGTTATAGACCTTCCTAAATGAAATTCATAATCACGTAATAATTTATAGTATAGGAATATAATAGACTATTATTGTGCCATAAGAAACAGCAAATATAAAGAATTCAGAGAAACTTGGATGACCTATATTAACTGAACTGAGTAAACAATTTAGACAATTCCTTCAATAATATAAAGTAAAACAACAGCGAAAGATGTCAGAACTGTGATCGGGGCAGGGAACGGTTTCAACTTCAGAGGTCTTGAAGTGAAACATTTCCATCCGCATTTTGCCAGAGAGGTGGTGACCTATAAGAGTGGAATGAAACATAGTGAATTTATTTAGCGAAACTGTATTTCTTCGTTACAAAGAAAAATTCTGTAGGGTAGAGGGGAAGGTTACTGAAAAGTGATGGGACTGTTTAAAAAAGCATCAATAAATATTTTAAAAACTGTTTTTAAAGGCTCAGCCCACCTCTCCCCACTGGAAAATCAATTGGTTGAAGAATACCTGCCATCCATACTTTGATATACAGTTGGATAGACAAGTGAAGAGCAAGTAAATCAGTATGTATATTTATACAATAAAAGTCACCAGATACATCACATATGTGTTACATGTAACATATATGTCATGTGTATATCTATGGCATGTGCTGTGTATGCCATATGCCTTAAATAGACAGTGCTAATGGACAATGCACTGGGCCCAGAATTAGGTAGGAGGAAGAGAGTGGGCTGGATTCCATTTGGGAAATTTCACAACACTTTCAGTGACTCAAAACTTCTTTCTGAAACAAAGGCTCATTTTTTTTTAAACCAGAATCTTTTTCTTTTTTGATGATGTTATATGGCAGCAAATAATGGAATAACATGTCCTCTGAAGAATTTAAGTTGCAGGCCATCCAAAGGGTAAGAGAAATGCACCACCAAAGAGTTCTGTACCAAAAACTGTATAAAAGATGTCGGCACAGAGGTGTGTGAATGGAAAAGGAGGTGGGCTTGGAATATAGAAATAACATGAGATAACAAACACATTTAGGAGAAAGCTATGTTTTCCCTTGGTGCCCTTTTTGGTACAGTGGAGAGGATACTGGTGTTTGGGGCAGAAAACCTGGGTTCGATTCCATCATTGTTGCTTATGACCTGTGTGATCTTGAGCAGTTCATCAAAACTTTCTGGGCCTCAGTTTCTCCCTCTGTGGAATGAGAAGGTTGGATTGGATGGCCAGTTGTAAAATAAAACCAAACACAAATCAAGCAAACAGCTTGCCCTGCATGCTAGAAACTAGTTCCTGAGAAACCAAAGATAATTGCAGGTTATCCTATTGGTGACTATTATTGGTAACTTTCAGACCTGTAGGCTTTGTCCCATGAAGCTGCCTTAGTTTTCTTTTAGTTGGTTACCTTTTCTCTGTCATAGACTACTTGGGCATTCTGGTGAAACCTATGGACAGACCCCTTCTCAAATTTGTGTCTTAAAATTGTTGAAGGAAATGCTAATGTTTACTTAGAGGTTAGTGAAAATAAAGCTATAACTTGTTTTCCCATTCAAGTTCACTGAGAGACCCCCTGAAATTTATCCATGGTTCCCCTGGGGGTCCTCACTGCTCTACATTTATATTTGTGATTAAGTTTTTGACTTTTTAATTAATATTTTGACTTTTTTCTTTTTTTCTTTTTGGAAGCAATCAAGGCTAAAGTGACTTGCTCTGAGTCACAAAGCCAGTAAGTGTCTGGAGCTGAATTTGGACTCAGATTCTCCTGACTAATACTTTATGCACTGTGCCACTTTGCTGCCCCTTAATATTCATATTTTGTAAGAAAAGGATGTGCAAATAGGTGATTTGGGGATGATCTCTGACATCTGTTAAGTATGATTTTATTGTCTTGAGGCCAGTTTGTCATTCCCCCTCAAATGGAAATTTCTCCAGTTTTATGTTTATCAGGACTTGATGTATTGAGTGATCTGTCTGATGCTGGTATATAGGTGAGGTCAAAGTATGAATGCCCTTGCCCAAAGGCTTTGTAAAAAGACATCTAGGTGAAGAGCAAGGGAAAACCAGACTACTATTGAGCATGTTGTAGTTAATACTGACAAGTTACATCTTTCTAGATCTTAATGTGTCTTACCTATAGGTTAGAACTTAGGCATTTCCCAGGGATTTTACATCACCTTCCTTTTTGGTTGGATCACTAAGAAGACTCCAACTACTCCCTCCAATGGGTATTACAAAATGCTTTAAAAGTTCTCAAATAAAAATTAATTTTCATTCTCTCTAAAAAAAAAGATTTCCTTCCTTCTAGTCTCTACCTCTTCCAATTCATTGTACGTAATCTTCCAGGTTTCTCTCCCTAAAAAAAAAAAGTTTTCCTTATGTCACTTATTTGCTCCAAAACTTTTAAGTAGCTGCCTATTGCCTACAGAATAAAGTTCAAAATGTGGGGACTGGCATTTTGAGGTCCTTCCCAATCTAGCACCAAGAATGACTTCCTCAGGTTTTACCCATGTGGAATAACCTGCCCTTCTCTCCCTCCTTTCCCCATCTCTCTAAACTCTACCAGCTTTCAAAGCCCATCTCAAGTCTAACTTATCCCAGGATGTGTTTTTTGACTTCATAATCTGGTAGGAAGAGATTCTCTGAAATCCTATGGTAGTTACCATCTTATGAATACAAATGACTATCGGAAATTTCTAAACCCTAGCAAGTCAGAGGCACTTGCAGGTCCTCAGACACCCCGAACAGAGACATTCCACATGTCTGGCATCTTCTGTGTGTGCCATAATCCCTGAGGAAGAAGCTTTAGAGCTGACCCTGAAGGTGAAATCAGTCTGGTTTGGAGGACCTGGTCACCAGACATTTATCAAATGTCAGCACTTGGTCAGAAGGCTGAGTGCCCATCACTGATGTGCACTAACCCTACTGTTGGAGGGTAGGGACCCCAATCAACTGGTTCTTTCTGCGTCTTATGACTAGAAAACTACTGCTTCCCACTCTCCTTATCCTTATAGAGTCAGAGTAGACTGAGGCAAAAATCCTTTTCCCATCTTGTCCAATCATGCAGTCAAATCTGACTTCATGACCCATGAACAAACTCTCCATAAGATTTTCTTGGCGAAGATACAGTAGAGGCTTGCCATTTCCTTCTCCAGCTCATTTTATGGCTGAGAAAATGGAGACCAACAGGATAAAGTAATTTATTCAAAGTCACACAGCTAGTAAGTGTCTGAGATCAAATTTGAACTTTGGTTTTTCTGACTCCAGACCCCAATGTTCTATCTACTGTTTCACAGAACATAATTGCCATACTTTGCTGCTCCCTTTTCTTTCCATGGTCCTTATCCTTCTCTTAGATGACACAGTAGCTAGAGTGCTGAGTCTGGAAACAGGAAGTCTCATCTTCCTGAGTTCAAATTCATTCTCAGACACCTACTAACTGTGTGACCCTGAGCAAGTCACTTCACCCCAAGTGTCTCAGTTTCCTCATTTGTAAAATGAACTGAAGTATCTTTTCTTTTTAATTTTTGCAAGGCATTGGGGTTACATGCCTTTTCTGACACCAGGGCCTGTGCTCTATCCACTGCACCACCTAGCTGCCTAACTAGAGTGTTTCTGCCAAGCAGACCCCAAATGACATCTGGAAGATTCAGACAAATGCCTGAACAATAGCAATACTTCTCTGGCATCCCCATTTAATTGTTAACATTTGATCCTCTTAGCTCCCCTTCATCTCATTGTTTTTTTCCCTAGCACTGGCAGGTAAGCTCTCTATAAGAGCCACACTCCTGGTGACTTGCCATGTACTTCTCTCCTATGTGCTAACCATATGGGTCCCACAGGGCTCTATTCTAGAACCTTTTATTTTTTCCCCTGGTGCTTGTTGTTTGTCCTTCATTCACCAAGAGGACCTTGACACAAGTCAATTGGATTTAAGAGAGGCAGGGCTGTGCAAAGTCACCAACCTCCCTCTCTCCTCCGGAGCCATCTTCTGTTCTATTTCACCTGGTGATTTCATCAGCAACTTAGATTTAATTATCATCTCCATGGCAATGGTTCTCAAATCTACTTATCCAGCTCCAACCAATCTGCTGACTTCCACTTTTGCATCTCTAACTGCCCATTAGGCAGCTCAAAATGGCTGTCTGGTAGACTTCCTAAATTCAACATATCCAAAATTGGATTTATTATTTTTCCACCTCAAACCCTTCCCTACTTCCAAACTTCCCTGTTCTTGTTGAGGGCACCTTCATCCTTCCAGTCCCTCAGGCTCACAACCTAGCAGTCATCCTGGACTCCTCATATAATATCTTCTTCCACCACCCTCCCCCATATCCAAAGTGTTGCCAAAGCCTGGAAATTTATGATATCTCTCATATATGCCCCCTTCTCTCCTCTAACACTGTCATTGTCCTGGTGCAGGCTCTCAACTCGCAACTCATCATACCTGGACTATGGTGTATTAGACAGTTTTCTTGCCACAAGTCTCTCTCATTTCTACTACATACTCCTTAGATGACAAGATAGTATTCATAAAGTGCAGATCTGATCATGTCAACCCCCCCATAACTCCTATGGTATCCTTGTCACTTAGGATCCAATAGATCTTCTCTATGATGTCCCAAGCCTTTCATAATTTAAGCCTACCTTCTACCTCCTACCTTTTTAGTCTTATACCTTCCCCACCTCCCCTCAAAGTGATTCTATAATCAAGTGGCACTGACCTCTGTATTCTTTGAGCAAACCCTGTCTCTAAGCTTTGGGCATTTTCTCTGTTCCCCACACCTGGAATGCTCTCCTTATCTCCATCTACTGGATTCCCTTGTTATTGTTCATGTCTGACTCTTCATGACCCAGTGGGGTATACTGTTCATGGGGTTTTCTTGGTAAAGCTACTAGAATGGTTTTCCATTTCCTTCTACAGTTGAGGAAACTGAATACTCTCAGTGAAGTGACTTGCCCAGGATCATACAGCTAATAAGTGTCTGAAGCCAGATTTGACCTCAGATTTTCCTGACTTCAGGCTAAACACTATCCACTGAGCCAACTAGCTGCCTCTACTGGCTTCTCTGGTTTCCTTCAAAGCTCAGCCAAAATCCACCTTGGAAAGCCTTTCCCAATCACTCTTTTTGCGTGTGAGGCAATGGGGTTAAGTGACTTATCTAAGGTGACACAGCTAGGTAATTTATTAAGTGTCTGGAGCCAAATTTGAACTCATGTCCTCCTGACTCCAGGACCGGTGCTCTATCCGCTGTGCCACCTAGTTGCCCCACCCAATCACTCTTAATTCTACTGCCTTCCTTCTGTTAATTTCCTATTAATTCTATTACTTTTTTGACAGCTATTTGCATATAGTTTCCTTCCATTAATTAGGGCCAAAGACTTTTCAAGGGCAGGGACTATCTTTTGCCTTCCTTTGTATGATTAACACTTAGCTCAGTGCTTGGCCAAGAATAGACACGTTTATTCACTGACTGTTGCCCTCCAACATGCTGGGCCCCGAGGAAGAACTGACCAACTCCTTTCTCCCGTCACTACTTCCAGACTTTCTCTCTGCTGTCATCCCTCTGTAATCTCTCTTAGAGTGAACTATACTCTTATTTAAATAAACCCATCTGGATCTTTGTTTTGTAATCTAACAGGCTCCAGGTTATCCTTTTTTTTTTCAAAGAATGACTCATACCTTCCTTCCCTCCCTCCTTCCTTCCTTCCTTCCCTTTATTTCTTCCTCCCTTATTATTTTTACCATTCATTTTTTTGAGTTCCAAAACCTTTCCCTCCATCTAGCTCTGCTCCATCCATTGAGAAGGTAAGCAATATGATATCAATTATATGTGTGAAATCATGCAAAACATATTTCCATATTAGTCATGTTGTAAAAAAGCCAGAAAACTAAAGTGAAAAAATTATACTTCAATTTGCACTTGAGTTCATTTGTTCTCTCTGGAGGTGGAGAGCATTTTTCATTATGCATCCTTCCAAACTGTCTTGGATCATTGCACTGATGAGAATACCTGATAATCCTCATTACATCACAGTGTTTTCAATGATTTATACTCTTGTTCTTATTCTTGGAGACTTAAATATATATAGATTGATAACCATAACCTTCCCCCCCCCAATGCCCTGGTTTCAGTTTAGCTCTTTCCTTAACTCCTAAATATAGCAGTTTAAACATTGTAACTCCATGTGGCTTCATTGAAAACAAGTAGTGTGTCCCCTTCTCAAACTTTCTCTTCTTCAAGCTAAGTAACCCCAGATCTTTTAACCAAATATCATTTGGCATGGACTCGAGGTTCCTTACCATGTCAGGCAGCAGGTGGTTATAGCGGGTAGAGCTCTAGGCCTGAGTTCAAATTAGTTATGTGACCCTGGACAAGTCACTTAGCCTTTGCCTTAGTTTCCTTGTCTGTTAAATGGGTATAATAATAGCCCCTACTTTCCAGGTCTCTGAAGTCCTTAGTATGGTGCCTGAGATACTATATATACTATATACACTACATAAATGTTAGCTAATATTATTATCATCATTGTTGTTAGCATTATCCTGGTTGTCTTCCCTCTGGGTACTTTCCAGCTCATCAATGTTTCTCCTAAATTGTGGCATCCAGAACTGACCATACTGTTGCAGATAAGAACCGACCAGGGCAGAGGGTAGAGGGACCATCCACCACATTCTTATTCCTGGAAACTCAACCTCCTTAATGCAGCCCAAGATCGCATTAGCCTTTCTCACTGCCATATCACACTGGCAACTCAATGAATTTGTGTTCCATTTAAACTCCCAGCTCTCTTTCTCTGAAATTACGCTCTAACCAATCTTGTAGTTGTTAAGTTTATTTTTCTAACCTTAATATAAGAATTTACATGTTATGCCTATTATATTTTCGATTAAGCCATTTTGACTCCTGTTATCCTTTTGTCTGTTGTGTTAGCTCTCCCTCCCAACTTTGTATCATCTGCCAATTTGATAAGTATGCCATCTAAATCCTTTATCCAATTATTAATAAAAATGCTAAACCAGGCCAGTGGCCAAGCAGAAAACTGTCTCTAGCATTATTCACATCTAGCCATGCCTTTTTTTTAAGGTTTTTGCAAGGCAATGGGATTAAGTGGCTTGCCCAAGGTCACACAGCTAGGTCATTATTAAGTGTGTGAGGGCAGATTTGAACTCAGGTCCTCCTGACTCCAGAGCTGGTGCTCTATCTATTGTGCCACCTAGCCACCCCAGCCCTGCCTTTTTACTCTTGCAGTTGCTATTCTTTGCTTCCATCTTCTGTCCATTTAAAAAAAACCCTGAAGTTTGTTGGTGAATTCTATGTGCTCTGACATTGTTCTCTTTAGACAATAGTGCTTTTTCTTCCTTACTGGAATTTTTCCTTTGTGTCCTTAGAATTTCATTCTCAAGAGCTTGTAAATCTTTCTTATTTCCCCTTGAATCTTTTGACATCTGTTTCCCTGTAATCTAGAATCAGACAATTCCAGGCTTTCTTTGCTTCTCTGTCACAAATTAATATGGAATGGTCATGTCCTCTTAAGTGGGACCTAGCTTCTACTCTACCCTGTTCTTCTTTCTTGGTAAGAATCAGTTCCAGAATGGATTTTCCCCTTGTTGATTCTTCCACTACTTAAGTATGAACTTCTTTTTGAGCCAAATCAAAAAGTTATTAGTAACTTTGCATTTGGCAGAAAAAGATCTTCTGCAGATGCCCAAATAATTGAAGTCCCTCATTCTCCCTCCCAACTTTGTATCATCTGCCAATTTGATAAACATGCCATCTAAATCCTTTATCCAATTATCAATAAAAATGCTAAACCAGGACAGTGGCCAAGCAGAAAACTGTCTCTAGCATTATTCACATATAGCCGTGCCTTTTTTTTAGGTTTTTGCAAGGCAGTGAGGTTAAGTAACTTGCCCAAGGCTACACAGCTAGGTAATTATTGTCTGAGGCCGAATTTGAACTCAGGTCCTCCTGACTCCAGGGCCAGTGCTCTATAGTATATACTGATGACTTCAGCATTTGTTTCTGTATCCATTGGTATTTGATCCAATATTTATGATCATAATCTACCTTTGATTCTTGGTACACACAAAAAACTGTACACACCACAGGCCTTCCAGCACATAAATGAATTCTACCAGGGAGAGTGAGATCAGTACTAAAGAAAGGTCCAGACAATGTACTATAAAAAACTTGAGGCAGGGAAGGATCATTTTCACCACACAGTGATCAGAAAAGTCTTCAAGAAGGAAACAATACCTGAGATTAGGGTGGTGGGGTCCATTATCATCTTGGGGAGATGTCAGGAGGCAGGACAAGCATGAGGGATGAAGAGTAGTTCAATTTGGCTAGAGTGTTGAATAGATAAAGGAGTGTGAGATAAGGCTGGAAAGAGAGATTAGATGTAGGTAATTAAGTTCTGCAACACCTTGAATATTAGGGATTGAGAACCTATACTTTTTTAGTAGGTAATGAAGAGCCCCCATTTATTCTGAGTATTGGAATGCCTTAATCAGAGTGGTATGTAAGAAACATGGCAGGTCCCACCTATGGTACTACCAACCTTTCCCCAACCCAGAGGGGCACAGACATACAGAGAAGGCCCCAGATAGTCAGGCACCCCATTGCTTCAGCACTTCACCACTACCCCATCTACTGGGCTAAACTGAAAAGACTTTGTGGAAGAACCCCCAGACTGAATTGTCTAATTCATTTGTTTCTCTCTTTAGCACCATCACTCAGCTAATTCTCCTTTGAAGTTCAGTCCATTAAAAATTTTCATCATGGTGGACTCATTTGTTGGCCTTCAGGTCATTTTATCTCCTTTCTCAAGAAGTTTGCTAACTAGTTCACTCTTTCCTTCTCTTACCTAACTCTTATCCTTACATTAGCAGACTTCAACATGCCTGTTTGCTCAAACATTCTGGATCCCCAGTTCTAGTCTCCTCAAATTCCATGACTTCTCCATTCCATCTCAGTCAGGTACCCCATTGCCTTGCAACATGCCCCCCCCCAAAAAAAGAGATGGACTTTCTGGGAAGGATCTTGGCATAAAGAAAGCTCAAGTACAATTTTCCTAAAGCCTTTTCTTAATCATTCCCCTCTCCACAACTGCTTTATATTTAGCTTACGTTTATTTTTGTATATATTCTGTTTCCACATTATGTGTCTTTTGGGGGTTATTTTTTTGGCAAGGCAATGGGGTTAAGTGACTTGTCCAAGGTCACACAGCTGGTTGATTATTAAGTATCTGAGGCCAGAATTCAAATCTGTTTAGAGCCCCGGCCCTGGAGTCAAGAGACCTGAGTTCAAATGAGAACTCAGTTTTTTGAGAGTAAGAATTGATATTTTGTCTTTGTAGGAGAGGAGCAAGGGAAAGGTGGTAAGAATGATGCATAGAGATAAGCTGATTAACTCTAGGGTCAAAATCAGCAAATGAAGAAAATGAAGACAGAGCACTGGTCAGAGTTAGAAAATGTACAAAGGGAGTAAAGGGATTGGAAGTCATGATGGAGGCAGGCAAGAGGTCTAAGAGAGGTAAGGCATAGAAAGGGAAGTGGGTCCTTCATGAATGCATGTTGATCAGTTTCTTGATTGACTGGGGAACATTGGGAGGAAATATTGGGGATGATGTTTGTTGGTCTTAGGAAGACCAGTTGCCATGTTTTTATAGTGTAGGCAAGGAGAGGTGAGGGGCTTAAACAAATGTGGTAGTGGTAGGACTTTAAAACAAAAATTGGGGAGTCAAGATCAACAGGACTTGGCTATTCTTTAGATATATGGGGTGTAAGACAACAGAGTGGAAGATGAATCCAAGGTTATGAACCAAACATGTGTATCTGCCATGGTTCTTCACATAGGGCTGAGCATGCATGCTGTTGTACCTCGTTGAACATTTGTGGATTGGTTTTTGATGGTGTTTTATAACTCTGAAAGTGTGGGAACCATTGAATCAGATGGCAGCTCATCAGATGTTAACGATTAATGTTGCTGTTCACCAGCTACTTTAACAATTAGTTGGCTTTGGTACTGGGCTATGACAAAAAATCGGGAATTTACTTTCTGGACAACTTTTGAGAAATGCATTTATACCACAAATTGTGGGCTATCCATGGTTAATGGTATGGTATCCAAAATTGTTGGACTCAGTAATTTCTAAAGTTGCTGATGATCCTCTGGTTCTAAGTGGATGATTACCTAGATAATTAAGGCTTGGTGGTGGCTTTGGCTTGTCTTTTTTTTCCCCTCTCAGTGCCCAGGTGGGGTTTTTAATGAATTTACTTTAAACCTGCTTTGCTAAGAATAGAAATACCACAGTGCACCTGAAAAAATAACATATTTGGAGGTGCTTTCAATTAAAGAGATTTGTGGCAACAAAAGAGAAAAGCAGTACTAGAAGTTTTTCTATCTCTCCATCTCTGAGAGTTAGTAAAATCTTGTACCTCTGATAAGATATATATTTTCATGCATAAAGAAATTTATCATCATGGAGTCTAAAGCCCTAGCTAATAGCATGTGTTCTCAAGTCACAATCATTAGACTTTTTATTTTAAAAAATCCATTTTTCCAGATTTTTCTTAATGTCCCAGACAAACTTGATGAAGAAAATGAAGTTGCTAATCATAGATCTGCCCTTATTTGTATTTTCAGTGAAGCCCAATCTTTATTAAATTGTATAGAAAAAGGAAAATATTAAATTTTTAAAAATACAATTTTAATACTTGGAAATTTGCTTCCCTTCACAGTAGTTGCCTTTCCACATCATATCAATAAATTACAAATTAAATTGAAAAAGTGATCATTGAAAAGTTTACCCCAAAGTTAAAACAGATAATATTTGCATGTTTGCCTGGGTCACCACTACAATCTTTGGCAGGAAGTGCTGTGCCATTCAGCCTTTCTATAGTATTTATCATATAGGTTATCAATCATTTGGGATATGTAAGGAGAGATAATTGATTGACAACCACATGTAATAGAATCATAAACTCTCAGAGTGACAGGGATGGGGGGAGGCACTACTAAGTGCCTCTAAGCAGAAATAGCTCCTAGCTATGCTATTTCCCCACAACTTCTCAGCCTCTATTATAAGGACCCCAATTAATGGGAATTACAAAAACTATGATCCTTTCAAATTTTCAAATCACTTTACATTTAATCTCACAACAACTTTCTGATGAAGGTACTATTATTAGAGGTAAATTTAGGCTTGATAGCAGGAAAACTAGTCATTTGAGCTGTCCAAAAAATGCCAGCCTCCTCCTCTTTAGGGTCTTCAATTAGAGGCTAAACAATTACTTGTTGGGTATGTTATATTGGGGATCCCTTTGTGGATGGAAGAGATCTCAGAGGACATTGAGGTCCCCTATCTCTCAAATTCAGTGATTATCCCCATTTTACAGGCGAGAAAACTAAGACTGAGATAAATTAATGAACTTGCCCAGGATTATAGATAAAAAATATCTGAGGCAAGATTGAAACCTGGGTTTTCTGAACTCTGGGTTCGATATTCACTTTCCTGCCTCACTACACATTCTATTTTGGGTGAACCCTTGGGTAGAAGAGTTTTCCTATCTTCCAGATTAAATCTGAAACCTCCATTCATTGTTCCCAATTCTGTTCTTTGAGATTAGTAGCACACATACCTCTCTGAATGAAAAACATCTCCCAAATTCGTTGCCTTTGGCACTATGTAATAATCTAGGCAACTTTCCTGAAAGAGTCAACTTTGAGAATAAAAAAGAAAAATGAATAGAAGAATAATTGTTAGATGTATTTATTTTAAAAAAAAAGACATTTCTCTGTGTTCATATGTATAATATGGGGAAAAAATGAGAAGAGGCAGAAATAGCAAAGTCCGCTAACCTGAACAGAGTGGAAGTGAGGGAAAGGAGCAAAGAAATCTGAAGGAAGATTAGAGGATCCTTGGATCCAGAGCTATTAAGGAAGGGATCTCAGAGTCCAGCTGATCCAGTCTCCTGATTTTAGACTTTCTCATGTATCAGGCTTTGATCACCATGAGGATGGCTATATAAGAACAGACAGGCCCAATAGGGAGGCCTATGCAGTCAAGGCAGCAGATCCTAGCAAGTCAGCAGTATGAGGAAGTCCAGGAAAGCAGGCAGCCATTCCACATTGGCAACTTCAGACAACTTGTAGACAACTGCCATATCTCAAGGGGCAGGCAAAGCATCAAGAGTAAGAGAATATGGCAGCAGTCAAGGTAGTTATGCAGGTAGGATGAACCCAGTAGGGGGACTGACATTCAGAGGCTGAGCTTTAATCCCAAGAAAAAACAAGGGAAACAAAGCTGTCTCCCAAGTCCAAAGGAACTAAGGTAGTAGATGGGTAACTGACTCAGGGACTTAGGAACAAAGGAAGTATAAGGATGCAATTGTGGGAAATTACAAGTCCATGGGCTAGGCTCCAGAGAGAAAGGCAAAAGTTGAAGAACTATAACTAGCTTAGATGACCAGAGGAGGATTTGCAGTAAGACCTATCTGATCCTGAGTCATTTATATAGATGGGATCTCTGGATGTCTTCAGTCAGTTTCCTCTGAAGTTGTACCTGTACGTGGATGCTTAAGTGATTTCATCTGAAGAAAATGACTGGCCATAAAGTCAGGAAGCTTGCTGTCCTTACAGATATAGAATGACCCCTCTGTTCCGTATTATTTCACGGATAGTTTTGTGAATTTCATAAGTAAGCTATCCTTTTTAACATTAAAATATGTCATGAATTTTTATTATAGTCATCCATAGGAATCTCATTAAAATTAAAGTTTTTCAAAGAATTTTCCTAATGAGTTCTATATTCATGTCCCTCTACCACAAGAGAGATGTTTTTCATCTATTTTGGCATTTTTCATATTCATAATTTATTTATGCAATTGGCAGAGAAGCTAACACAATGGTCTTTCAATCCAACATTTGGGCTCAAGACCAGATGCCTGCTTTGGAATGTAAATAGAGTGAAAAATGTAAATAGACTAACTGTGAAACAGATAGTGTTATGGAAACAGTAAATAGAATGGTAAACAATAATATTCCGAAGGAAACATAAATAGAGAAGTTTGAGGAGATGGACTGAGTTCTTTCTGCTTGTCCAAGGAAAAGTAGCTGTTAAATCCAAAGAGATTATTCACAACTCACATCTTATTATTCATTTATTAGGAGTTGGGATTGTTTTTCTTTCTCCACACCGAAAGCTGGCTAGCAATTCTATAAACTGAAATCAGGATTGGCCTGTGGCCTAGGGAAATTGGTATTAAATGAGATAATCTGTGAAAATCCCTTGACCTAGTGTTCAACACATAGTAGGCTGTATATAAATTTGGGTTAATATTATTGTTATGAAATGCTCTCCATCCCCAGTAACTTAGTTCCTTTATCTTCACCATGCTGGGGAATGAGTGTGATGCAGTGGGGAGGCCTCTGAACTTGGTGTCAGGGTCTTGAAGTCTTGACTAACTTTGGCTAAGTTGCTTCTCACCTCTCTAGGTCTTATCCTTCTTAGCAGTCACTAGAGATAAGAAGCCTTGCTCTGTTAGCCTCACAGGACTGGAGAAGGATCTCAGTAAGGCTCTGGCTTTTGACTGATTGTCCATAGGCAGTTTTGAACTCACTTCTCTCTTTCTAAGTCACGAGAAGCCTTTTTGTCTACTCTGCTACATTTTGCTTGTACAGTTTCTCCTTTTCCCTTTCTCCCTTCCCCCTTTTTGTTGTAAACAAAGGGTTTTCCTCCACTTGACTTGTTTGCATTAGAACCAACGGTAAAAATCTTTGTGTTTGGGTATCCTGCCAAGGACAAGTAATTTTCCATGAAGTGTTGATAAGAGCATAAAGGTACAACTCTGACATATCCACAGAGTTCTTCAGTTTTCGTTTTAGAAACTCATATTGTTTTAAAAGTTAACATCATTGCAAACATTTGTTTGTAAGACACTTTGGAATGATTCAAACTTGATTCTAGCCTTCACTGTCTTCTTGAAGGTGGCTCCCAACTGCCACCCTCTGACTGGGCCGGCCCATTTCATTCTGCTCTTTCTTTGTGTCTGGGCTTCTGCTCATGCTATCTCTCATCCTTAGAAATCGTTCCCAGGGCAGCTAGGTGGCACAGTGTATAGAGCACTGGCCCTGGAGTCAGGAATACCTGAGTTCAAATCCGGTCTCAGACAATAATTACCTAGCTGTGTGGCCTTGGGCAAGCCACTTAACCCCACTTCTTTGCCAAAAAACAAAAAAACAAAAAAAAAAAAAACTAAAAGAAATCATTCCCTCATCTTAGCATCATTGCTTTCTTCGAGGACCAACTCAGGTCTCACCTCCTCCAGGAAGCCTTCCCTGATCCTCTCACTAGGTTTATGGGATCTTGCCTTAATCTTCCAGTAGCACTCTTTTGGGATCTATCCTTTATGCACTATCTACATTCTGCCTCATAGCTAGGTGTGAGAGCAGAAACTGTTGATGATTTCATCATTAGTGCCTAATATGGTACCTTACAGGCAGCTAGATGGTGCTGCAATGGGTAGATCACCAACCTTGGAGTCAGGAAGACCTGATTTCAAAGCTGGCTGGATACTTACTAGTAGTGTGACCCTGGGCAAGTCACTTAATCCTGTCTGCCTCTATTTTTCATCTGTAAACCAAACTAGAGAAGGAAATGGTAAATTACTCCAGTATCTTTGCAATGAGAACCCCAAATGGGTTCAGGAAAAGTCAGACACAGTTGAAATGGTCCAACAACAACAGCACCCTATACATACATACATACATACAGTAAGTGCATAATGAATATTTGTTTGATTTAATAGTCCATTGAACGTTAATGATTAAATCTATAGGACCTAATATATGAGATGGCATGAGCTAACAAAACTAGTCTGTGCTTTCCTCAATGACACTCAGACCACAAAATAATTTAAGAAATGTGACAAAACTATAAGAATAGGAAAGACTTGTTAAAGTACTGTAGTCTGTGACGTGCCTGCTTCAGGTGGTGTTGATTTCACATGTAAAACCCAGTCTTCATCTCAGTAATTCTTGAGGTCAGTACTGTATCAACTTGATTATAGACACCCTGAAGAATGTTAATTGCTTGACATTTATTCCTGCTATTTGAATCTAATTTCAAGAACATCTTAAATCATCAAGTATAGCTCTTGTTGAACTCTGCCCCAAATTACAAACATCCCATGGCCTTGAGAAGATCATTTATTCAGAATAAGATTCTTCGGAACTTAACAGGCTGCCTATCTCGAAGGATCTCTGAGGGATCTCTACTCTAGTGATCTTTTGGATGGGTGGATGGATAGGGGGGATTCCCAGGAACATGGGTAGAAAATGAACTAGGAAAAAGACGGATCTGATGGCAATTCGGTATCTTTCTGATAACATTTTAGAAAGGAGAAAGAGTTGAGACCCAGAGAGATAATGACTATTTCTAAGATCTTCTTTAGCTATGGAGTTGGGAGCATTCCCCAAAGTCCCAGGAGTGAGATGGCCCTAAGCAGAGTAATGCAGGAAGACACCCTTTCAGAACGCACAGAGGCATACTCCCTGGCATCTTCGGGTGCATAAGGCACTGCCAGGCTCAGAAAAGTTAGCCAGACCAGCAACCTTCAAGAATGGGGTGACTGTAGTTGTGCAAAGCTTTGGTGCAGATCACTAGACCAAGAGACAGAGCTGCAAGCTGGACCAAGTGCTACATAAACAACTGTAGCAACTGCACATCAAAGGAGTGGCATTTTCTTGGCCTCGCAGTGGCAAAGACCGTCTCTTCAGACACACTTACACCCACATGGATCACTGTCAGGAACCTGAACTCCAAGGAAGGGCCCAAATCTCTAACGAAATTAGTCTGCATGTTGAATACCATTGCCCATAGCTTGTTTACCAGTTTCTGAAAGTTGGCTTTTTCTAGTACTTTGCCACTAATGGTTACTAAGTGAAGACAGAAAACTAAAGCTGTTGGAAAGATTCTGAGGGCAAACCACTTGGGAAACAGAGAATATTTAAAATTCCTAATTCAGTGCATTTCTGTATTGGAAATACTTCATAAATCTACTTGGATTCTGGGGGAATCTTTGTGGGCTACCAGGTGATCTGAGTTTGAGTTTCTCTTAATCTTTCTGTCCCTGGCATTAGCAGAGTGCCTCATATATGGTTGGTGCTTAAGAAATGCTTGTTGGGTTGAACCAAGTTAGACTGAAAGCTTTTCATTCATACATGAATATCAGAAACGTTCCAATTGATAGTGTGGGCAGTTGGTTGTATCTGTAGAGAAGAGGGGAGTTTGAGGAGATTCTGAGAAGAGAACACAATTTCCAAAGAATGTTTCCAAATGTGTTTTGAGCAATGGCAGCAGCATTGTTGGCATACATAGATGGCCTCCAAATGGAACAGTCTTCATTCTTGGGTGTTTGTCAAAAGGCCAGACTCATTATATTACAGTCACACCCCATCTATAGCACTGTATTCTTATCCTGCAGCTGTTCATTTCAGTGAAAGGGATTTGACATTTGCTTTTGGGGTTGGGGGGAGGGGAGAGGGTGAGAATGGGAAAGTAAGAAATGTTCAGTGATTACTTAAAATGAAAGTGATAACTCCTAGGACTGCACAGATATCTGGAACGTGTGGCTACGTCTCATTTTGGCAAAACGGCATGTCAAGTCAATAATCTCAGTAATTTAGCTGCTTTCCAAAATCTGCCATTGAGGAAAGGGACTGTGCAACTTAATTTGTCTTATTCCAATGCTGTTTCATGGCCCAGGGGTGATGCTTCAGTGCATGAAGACTAAAACTGTGGAGTGGAAGCCCCGGCAGGTTTCACTGTGCTTCAAAAGCTTCTGAGTACAGGCAAAGTAACATCATGAAGTGCCATCCAAGTACAGAAGCACTCATTGGCACCAAGAGGTTGCTCCTAAGTGAAAAATCCTGGGGCAACCCATGAATGATCAGTACTGACTATCCTTTGCTACAGGCTCCTTAACTCTCCACTTTGCTTTGGGCAGATAGAGCCAGGGAACATCACAACTGAAATATTCTTCTATTTGTCTCTCCAGCTCATAGTTTTGTCACTTTTAGGAAAGTACAAAAGACGAACAAGCAGGGCCTCTTTTCTCTAGTTCACACTCAAATTCCATGTCCAGCGCTAGCGTGTTATACTTTCTTCATCCAAGGAATGTCCCTATTCATTGAATGAATGACTCCTTCATTTTGAGTATGGATGTGGTCAGTCAGTAATGTCAGTGAATTAGTACCGAGTTTGAATAAGCAGAGGCCACCTTGGAACAAGCATTGCAAAGAGATACTAGCCTAAGGAAATAATAACTACAACACTCATAACAATAGCTAACTTAGGATGTTTTGTGTGATTAAAAAACTCTGCATACAGGAGCTTATTTGACTGCCAAAACAACCTGGAAGTACTTCAGACCTAATCAGATATCTCATACTGTACCATTTTACAGATGAAGAAAATGAGGCATGAAGAAGTTAAATGTTTTCTTTCATTGTTTTTTTCTAAAATCTCCTTTTTTTTATCAAGAATTTAAGCTTCAACAAATGAACATTTCTTTATCCAAAGAGGAATAGCAAAGGAGTGGATATGAAACCAAGAATTCCCATTATGTACATTTTAAGAGTATACCATTTTAACATGGTAGTAACAAAAATTGCCCTTTATGTTCCCTTTTGGACTCTTTTTTTTCTTCTTTGTATTTAAAAAATATTTTAGATGGGTTTTTTCATGCTTTTTTTGCATCTCTATTGCTACTCATTAATTCATCATTTATCTCCCATTTATACAATCAAAACAGAGACCAATAGGTACAGTCAAGCAAAACAACTCTGGCCATTTCTGAAAATGTATGTTTCAATCTGGACCTCTAGCCCATTAACTCTCTGCCAAGAGTCAGTCTTCTGAAGTCATGACTGGTCACTGAATTAATCAGAGTTCCTTAAGATTTTTTTTTTCATAAGTTTTATAGTTTTAGAAGTTTTCAAGTTTTCTTTTATGTTACTGAAATGATGTAAACTCAAATCCTTGCTTTGCTCATTTCACTCTGCATCTGATCATATAAATCTTCTTGGGTTTCTCAATTTTGTTGATTGGTCATAATAGAAAGGATGCTGAACTTGAAGTCAGAATGCCTGGATTCCAATCCTGTGTGAGGCATTTTCCTGACATGGATGGTGAGAAAGGATGATCTTGAGGGTTAACTGCTTACAAAAAAAGGCAGGCTCAGGCTTCAAGCACTTATTTGACATAACTTTTAGATAGCCAAACCAAAGACTGAAAAAAAAAAGAAACTCAGCTTGTTCTTGAAAATTGCTCCTTGACAGGGGGTAGGTTTTATGACTGAGGTTATCTGTATTTTAAGATACAAAGGAAACTGAATGCTCTGGTTTCTGAGTTTTCATCTGTTGCGATACCGAGTACAGGAAGTAGTTGAAAACACCCAAGAAAGGTGGTTCAAGAGGAAGGAAGTTTACTGAACCAAGACACCTGGAAACATCAAAGCTTTGATGCAACTTGAGAGTTTAGAGAGTTCCTCTAAATGTATCTTGAAATCTGTCATCTGTTTTTATAAGCTATGGCATAAAGCTCGTGCTTGAAAACAGAAGGAAATCAAGTAGAATATATATATGTATAAAGTAAAGACAGACATTCAGAGCAGGAGGTGTGAGATAATGACTAATTTAGTTGAAATTTGTTGGGGTTTTTTGTCTGGGGACATTATAACTTGATTATGGTAAAAACAATTAGTCTGATTTTCCAATTCAAGGCATGTATGAAATTCCACTTAATTCAATGTTATAAACAGCGCTTCCCCGAAACAAAAAGGAAAATGGCAATTACAGGTGTGACTTAGGTGGCACAAGGAGGAGAGTCTCTTCTCTGCTTAAGACAAACTTCAAATGATTTGCTGTTAAACCTTTTGCTAAATAAATGACACCAAAGTTTGTAAGAGAGGAATTTGGAAATGATTTCAAACCTTCCTATCTCCCTAGACTGCCCTTTGCCCCCTTCCCTGGGGTTATCTGGGCATTTCTTGCAGACTTCAATGTCAAAATTCATCAATAAGGATAATCCCCATCTATATGTAGAAGTTGTATCCTGAAGGAGCCTGGCAAGGCCTTTCCTCTTCCCCCTTTGTCTTCTTAGTGAGGTATTAAATTACCTTGCTCAAGTTAGTTTTTTGATAAGGTGTGATCCCACCTGGCAGTGACTCCTCCACCTCTTCTCCACCTGAACAAAACGCAACAATCATTACCAGTGAAAGGTCAAGACCACAGTGCTTCTCAGAAAGGCCTTGCCAGGCTCTTCCTAATCATTTCATTAAAACCATCTGCCATGATCTCTTCACTTTACAGAGGGGGGAAGTAAGGCCCAGAGGGGCAGTTACTTAATTCACCAAACAGGCATTAAGCACCACCTCTGTACAATGTACTGTATTTAGTGCTGGGGATATAAAGATATCTGTATAACACGGACCTCATTCTCTAAGACCCTATGGTCTATGTAAGTCCTTTGATAATGGGGGTGGGGTAAGCTCCTTGAGAGCAAAGAAGGGCTGCTTATGATTTTTGTATCCTTGGCACCCAGCACGTGACAGATACTTAATGCTTGCTATTGATCTAAGCAGAGAAGAATATGCAAGAAAATGCTGTCATAGTAAGAAAGGTGAGAAAGAAAGGGATCTAGGCAGCTTACCGTGTAGCTTGAGGAGGGAGAGCTCATTTCCCCTGGGGAATCGAGAGGAGACCTGGATCTGGGAAAGCTTCAGGAAGGAGTTGGCACCCAAGTTAGGCCATATCTAAGGTCAGACCTGCTCTTGTAGGGAGAGGGTGATGCTTGTATGAACTATTCTTGTGGATGAGTGGTATTATTAAGGTACAAGTAGAACATGAAAAAAAGAAAAAAAATCCACCATGTCCAGTATACTTAACCTGCCACCCATCTACCCAGAAGATGAAATTATGAGCATTTTGTAGTGATAATTGTTACTGATGATCAGGCCTCTTTATATGTAGGCAACATGGCAACATAGAGTAAAAGGAACTTTGGAATCAGAGGGCTTAAATTAGTTTTAATGTTCTTTTCCAATTCAAGGTTATATGACATCAAAAGCCAAGGAATGTCAAACCATGTAGCTGGGGATATCAAAATAGAATAAAAATCTTAGAATAAATATTTTCATTAAGGCTCACCTGTCAGTAACTCCATTCTGTAGTTCTCAGAACATTCTGAACCAGAGATACTATTTAGCTTAAAAAGATAAACTTGTGCAAAGATCCATTCTGTCTTTCAGGTTCTCATTTCCCTTTTCTCTCCTGAATGTGCCATGCTGTCAGAAGAACGTGTCCAAATACCAAAGGTAATGTGGCTTGGGGAGCAGGGAAGGGGAAAATAAATGAATTTATTAGGAAGCAGATGACTAGAAAGAAAGATAGGCAGACTTGGCGGGACTATATTATTTAAGGCTGACTCAGACAAGGGAGTTATTCTACTGGGCAGAAGTTTGTGGTTGTGGAGTTGGTTGGCACCTTAGAAGACAGCTAGCCTAACCTTGCCATTTTTTGCATGCCATATTACAAAGCTTTTCTGCTAGCTTCTAGCCACCCCCAAGAGAATGTCTGGCTAACCAGGACTTGGCTGTTGCTCTGAATACTGAGCATCTGAAATGAAATCCGTTCTCAAGTGCATATTTCTGAAACAGAGCACCCCAAAACCATGTGCAAGGTGCTTATGAAAATCATATTCTTATCAGCAGTGAGCTCATACTCCACTCTAGTGATTTCTTGAATTGTGAGTAGAAAGAAGCAAGCATGCCTCTCCCCGAGCTAGCTGGGCACAATGTACAAAGCTAAAGCAACAACTCAGAATGGGGTAGGAGAACAAATGGTGGAGATCCCAGTCAAACCTTCCCTGGGTTTCAAACTTCTTTTCAATGTGCATGTGGATGTGTGTATATTAAATGTACATACATGGACACACTGTCACAATGAAAACACACGGGTATATCACACACATGCATGTTACATATACGTGTTTGTGTGTCTGTCTACATGTGTGTGCATTTGTGACTATATATGTGACTAGAGAGATACCTAACACCAACATAAACACATATATAAATATATTATATATAATATATAGATATATATTTGATAACTATTTCAATATCATTGGCTTCCTTTATAATCCTACATATTTTTTATACACTTTGAAAGATAATTCTAAGAAGGCATCTCTAGACTTCACCAGACCTCCAAAGGGGCCTCCCACACATTCCCATACAGATATATAGACATATAAAGACACAGACACACACAAATAAAAACCCTCTGCTTGTAACTTTAATAATGGTATAAAGAAAACATAAAAGTTCATATAAAGAGAAGACAGAAACACTCTAATGGACATAGGATCACATTTCCCAAAATCATCCCAATATCCCAATATCAAAGGCTTTGAAGGGCCCTGCATGTTCTTCACAGCTAGGGATGCATGCGTTATATATTTAGTCTTTCAGGTCAGGCAGATTCTATCAGCCCTTTCCTCCCTGTCCCCCCAAGCTTGCTTTCAAAAGGAATTCTTTGGGTTTGAGGTGGCAAAGAGAATGCTGCCGTTCGCATGCAGGTAAAGTTCTGAAGGTTTTCACCCCTCACATCCTGCCTTCACCCACAATATGAACAGCATGTTCGTGTGTTTGAACTCAAAAGCTGCTCTGTGAGATCTCCCTGTGTTTGACTGAGCTAAAGAGATTTTTCAGTTTCTCTAGTGTAGGGGAGTCTGCTCTGATACCAATTTTGTTACAAATGTCCCACCGAAATTTAAAATAACAAAAACAATTATACCTTGTCATCTTTTAAGTAAGGAGAAAGAGTGAACATTTTTCATCCTCAGAGGAAAAAAAATATTACAGCAAATTGTTATACAACTAGCTGTGTGACCTTTAACAAGTCACTTAACTTCAATAGACTTTTCTTTTTCATTTGTGAAAATGAGGAATCTTGAACAGAATATTTTAGATTTAGAACTGGAACAATCTTCTGTTTACAGAGGAAACTGAAGGCTTAGAAAGGCCCAATGTCCCAGGAGTAGTGTGGGATTCAAATATTTAAGGCCCCTTCCAGCTCCAATATCTATTATTTTCTGACTCACCTAATATTTCTGCTATAATTATTGAACATCTCTGCTATAATTATTGAACATCTCTTATAGGACTCTGTGCTAAGAACTTTAAAGAAGAGTAGAAAACG
The DNA here is from genome assembly GCF_037893015.1 of Macrotis lagotis. Taxonomy (NCBI): domain Eukaryota; kingdom Metazoa; phylum Chordata; class Mammalia; order Peramelemorphia; family Peramelidae; genus Macrotis; species Macrotis lagotis. Next base: position 50,236,740 of record NC_133666.1, read on the forward strand.
GCCTAAGATATAGTTCCCACCCTCAGGAAGCTTACATCTTACTGGAGAGACAGGATAGAAAAGAGAACCATAAAGTCATATTCTTAGAGTTAATCCAAGGTAGCCTGATGATGTATGTAGACCATAAATACTATGGAATTTGAGAAGCTGGAAGGGATCAGTGTGAATGGGACCAGTTTTACGTTGCTTTGGCGAAAGAGATGGGAACTAGCCTTCCCAAAAGTTCTATCAGTCTCTCCAATCCATCAAGCACTCTCTAAGCAACAAATTACCATTATGTGATCATGTTATGTGCTTGGGTTACAAAGAGAAAAGCAAAATTATCTCTGTCCTCATGGAGCTAACATTCTGTTGGAAGAGATGTGTTCCTATTTAGTTGTGACACACATACACGCACACACATCTCAAAGAGGCCTTTGTGAGGGAGATGAGTAGTAGCTGAAGGGCCCTTGAAACTCTTCATGTAAGAAGCTGCTACTCAAGCTGTTTTCTAGGAACCTTAGGAGGTGGAGGAAAGGTTTCCAGGCAAGGAGAGCAAGTTCAGAGGCACAGAGCTGGGAGATGAGGCATATGAGGAACAGTTTGGTTAGACCAGAGAGTGCCTGAAAGGGAGGTTGAGGCTAGGTTGTGAAGGGCTTGAAAGGCCAAACACTGGGTTTACTTTCTGATGTTTTCTGCATCAATCTAACAACCATGATACTCAGGATTATTCTGAAGCTGTGGAGCTTCCCAGTCGTCACCATGGAAGCAGTTTCTTAGGAAAATAGCAGGTTTCTGAAGCTGTCCAGACATTCTGTGTTTCCAAAGTATAACTTTTTACTGACCCCTTCTGCCACAGCTGTTCATCAGCACAGTGATTATCCTGCGATTTAGTCAATCAATGCTCCTTAGGGATTATTGATTTGCGTTCATTGGCTATTCCAGTGAAACCTTTTTCAAACAAGTCAGATAAACCAGATGGGAGGTATGATTTAGCCTTCTCTCCCACTTTTTCTACTATCCATCTGCATCTACCCTAAGCTCCTACCTGAATGGCCTGCCCATTCTTCTCTAAATATGCCCAGGTCTTTCTAGCTCCATAATTATATGGCTGCCCTGATGCTGAGGTATCATTGCTCAAGCCAGCCTTCTTCTAAAATAGGTTATTGGTTCACAGCAAACTGTTCATAGCTCTCATCTGGGATTGGGGATATGGTTGCATGGTTGACATCAGTATGATTGTGACAAGAACCCCAGTGTTTCCCCCCTTTTCTCCTCAGTCCACCACACTGTAGATCACCTGACCTTGCTGGGAGAAAAACACCTTTTGGAGCTCTAGAGAGCTGCTCCCAGGAGGCTCTACAGGGTGTTTCACCAGGGAGCTCTCATAGCTCCACCCACGGGGGCTGAATGCTGGTTCTGCAGCAGTCTTCCCTTGGGCTCTCCTTGGAAGCCAGGCTGTGAAACAAGCACTTGAATTCTTGGAGTCTTTCCACAGCATAGCTTTTCCTCTTTCCCAGAACTCTAGGCTTGCCTGGGCAATCACCCAGTGGGAGACCAGGGAACCAATGGTACTAAAATACTTCCAATTAGATAGAGACGAACACTGTACATCCCACCTCCCAGTGTCTGCTATTATCTGCCTATTCATAAGACAGCTTAGTGTTCTGTAGGTTTTTACATTTTTAATTAAATTAATTCTCCAATAATTCCAATGGCTTAGAACACTTTAGAACACTTTACTAACCTCTGACTTATCCAGATCAGCAATGAGTAGGTGATGGGGCCCAGAGATGCCCAAAACAGGTATGTGGAAGGTCCACAAGGTAGTCAGTCATGCTGGTTTTCCTTAAATGGACAAGCTACAGGACTCATAATGGGCTAGGGAGGTGCAGGTGGATCTCTTCCATGTATGTTGGTGAATCATAGAATTCTAGAGTTGGAAAGAAACCTACAGGTTGCCTAAGATTTTCTTTGCTCTGTTTTCACTTTAGTTAGATCCCAGCAAGTCTCTTTACTAGAAGGTATCAACTATCTGTAATGATGTTTTGTTTATCCCATCATTCTTCATGGTTGTATTCATTTGAGAATATGATTTATTGAGGAGGAGAGACTTAGAAGAGAGGTCCAAGCCTTGGTCTGGATCTTGGCTCTGGGCCTCGGTGTTATCCTCTGTAAAGTGAAGGCTAAGGTTCCCCTGTAGCTCTAGACCCCCAAGAAAAAATGGAGCTAGCTCATGGGAAAATGGTGATGGCATCTCTTTATTTTGTTAGTCCCATATTCCTCAGTCAAATATTCCAGTTTCCATTCCTGCTTTACTCATCTAATGCTCCATCTATGCACCCAAGAAGACCTGTGCTCCCCTCCTCCATGACTTAGTGCTGCCATCCCCTTCCCCTCCTCTCATCTACTATATGGGAACTTATTTGTTCTGAGGAAATTGCCCTGTCCTTAGGCTCTCTCTGCTTCCTGGGGTATTCAACAAACTAATCCTTGCATTAGTCATCCAGCTCGAAGGGCTCATCTACCCTGCCCCCTTTTAACAGTAACCTGGGATCAGTGCCTTTGTTATTATCTAAGCCATCAGTCACTTGGACAATGGTGATTTCAGGGTGGTCCTGGTGGGAGGGAAGGCCAATGCCATTGCAAGTAGATGAGGGCAGATTGGGAGGGAGGACCCTTGGGAACTCCTTAAATTATACTCTATAGGTGACCTCTTCTCCTGCCTAGATGTAGGGCCACCCTGTGGGATAGCTTTGATAACATAGTAGGCAATTAGTAAAGTTATGTCATCGAGAGCATTTCACAAGGTGAGCATGTAGCCTTTGTTACATGCTCAGGATAGGACCCAGATCCTGCCTTACCCTGTACATATCAGTCATGCTATTAAAGAATAAACATATTTCTCAAGGAATGATGAGCCCACAGTCCTAGTTTCCAAGATTAGTGTCTTAGAGGGAAAGCAAAATTCAAAGATCTTCTCTTTTTCTTCTCTTGACTACGAGTTGAGAATGATAATGCAGGTATTGGTACCTTATTTAATCCTCCTTAAGTCTCTTAATTTGCCCTTCAAGGGACATCTGGATGAGGCCTGTTAGTTTCTCCCATACTTCTTTGTTAACTTTTGCATAGCCTTGTGGTCAGCCCATTTTTCTAATCCTTCATCTCTGGATAATTGCCTGCATCGTTTCACATGAGCATGTAGAGTGGACCTTCAGGTAAATATATATGTCCCAATGTGGGCACAAGTTTCAGTCAGCTTTCACTTGCAAAAGAAATATCCCAAGATACTTTGATTTAATAGTTGGCCTCACCAGGTTTCAAAACAGATCCAGACCTGCCCTAGCCTGGATTGCCAGTTGTCTCAATCAGAAAAGCCATAGGGGATTGAAATCGACACAGACTCCCAATTTCCCTCAGTATACCTCAGAAGACCTTCAAATGCATGGAGTTGCTGCTTGACAACAAAACTCATTCATTTTATTGGCCCTGCCCAGCACTTGGCAGAGGAAGGGGTAGGTTGACTGCTTGGATCACTAACTTTGTTTTCAACTGCTGCCCAAAACAAGAATGATACCTCTGAGTCGAGATCTAGTTACTGTTCTGTTATTATCACTGGTTGACCTTAGGTAAATCATTTCCCTTCTCTGGGCTTGAGGGAATTATAAAATTAGGGTATGGAATGAGATGATCTCCAAAGTCCCTCCCAGAGATAATATTCTATATTTTTTGTTTTTATCATCTTCCTCTCTGGTATTGTCCACAATCTGGTTCTGGCTTGACAGTTGGGTTCCCCCCATCGCAAGACATTGGCATCTTTAGAGGTAAGGGAAATCTGTCCAGCCACTAAGTAAGTCTTCAAAAGGGATCTCCCTTATTGTCCCTGTAAACTAAATGCTGTCTTGAGACTAAGACTCCCTAGAGAACAAAATACTTAAAGGACATAATTATCTTTTCAATTAGAGAGTAGCTTGGGATCAGCTTCTGCTTTTGGCTCAGACTGAGCTTTGCTCAAAGAACAGCCCCATGGAGATTGATTCTAGTCCATGCGATTATAGTAGGCACAGCCCCAGTGAATTGTTTACCAGATAATAGTCACCAGCATCTGTGGTTTTTCCTGTTGAAGAGAGAGGGTTTTTGGGTAAATCCAAGCCCATAAGCAAAGCCTATTTCCAATGACTATTTTCCCCAGAAGTAGACATATTTTTCTATTAGAGACATTAGCTGAAGAGGCTTATTCCCTTGAATTAATCAAGTGGCTGTTTAAGTGCCAGGATAAATTAGTTGAGATTTGGGTTGTGGCTGATCATATCTAGGATTCTATATTAGGAGATCCACTCAGGTTGGAAAAGGTCAGAGCAGCTTAGTTCTGCATCACCCCAGAGGAGTTGGTTTGAGATTTTCTCTACTATAGTGTGTCTGGGTTTCCTCAGCATGAAAAGGGGGGTGGGGTGGGGGGGGTCTCATGAATTCTGAATTCTACAGAAAGGGGTACAACTGATGCATTTCCCTTGAGGAGCTCATAGTCTAATATCACCAAATATGTCACATACATTCCTGTCTTCACACCTTTACTTAAATTATTTTCCCTAGCGCAGAACACGATCTTCCTTCTCAGTGTGTCTAAAACTTGCATTCCCAATGAAGTTATTCCTCATCACTGTATGTCAGAATAGTTGCACTCCTTATCTAGTATTTAGGGGGGAGGGATTGCAAGGCAATGGGGTTAAGTGATTTGCCCAAGGCCACACAACTAGGTAATTATGAAGTGTCTGAGGTCAAATTTGAACTCGGGTCTTCCTGACTCTAGGGCCAGTGCTTTATCCACTGCGCCACCTAGCTACCCCTTATCTAGTATTTCTTACATACTGCTTTAGAAGGCACAGTTATGTTTTCCATTTTCACAATTGGGGTTGAAGGAGATTCATTTATTGTAGAGAACTACCTGGACTAAATTTCCCAGAAAACTGCGTGTGAAGTTGCTGTATGTTGATGCCACCCGAAGAACATCCTAATAGAGTTAGAAGGATGTGAAGTATGGGAGGTTTAAAAAGCCCCAAGAAATACTTTGTAAAAAGTCCATTGCAGGTGGTAATGTTCCTGGCAGTAGTAGGGTTGAGTGAAAAAGAAAAGCTACTTAGCTCTAAGGAAACTTAAGCACCAGGGACTTGACCATGGCTTCCCATCTGGACCTTGGTACCAACTTAGAGAACATGAGCTGCTCCAGTGTTCTCTTAACCCTAGAGAATCATCTGAGACTGAAGGGGGATCTTATTAAGCAGAGGAGCTTTGGATGAGTGTGATCTGACCCTGCTGCTATGTGGAGAATGGAATGGAGAATTGAGGAGTGTTGCCCTAGGGGTGTGGGACATAGCAACTGTTGATGTATAGGTTCAGGGATTGTTCATTACCAGATTCAGTTCATTGTTCTCTACCTCACTCTTCTGTTTTAATTAATGCCTTTTGCTTTGGAATACATGTCATTTAGTATTATCTGATGACAGAGAGAAGGATCAGTGGAGTCTCAAGTTCTGATTTGGAATGATGGCAATCCAAGCAGTGCCCTGAATCTGGCTGTAGATGAGATGAGGGTTACACTACCATTTCCCTTTACTAGACTCCAAGCTCATTGAGGTCAGGGATGGTGTCATAGCTCTTTGTTTCCCTTCAACACCTAGCTCAGAGCTTCTGGCAAAGTAGGGGACCAATATTTGTTGAATGAAGGAACTAGCATAAAATATTTTAATTAACAATAGTTCACATATAAATCCTGTTTGAAGATTTACAAAGCATTTTTCTCACATCAATCCTGGGAAGTGGGTTGTTATAATTATTATTCCCATTTTAGAAATGAGCAATCTGAGATTAATTAAATGATTTGTCTACTGTCAGGGCTAACAAATATTAGAGACAGGTTTTGAACCCAGGTCTCCCTTGCTCCAATTTCCATACTCTTTTCATTACATCGTAATGGCTTTCAAAGGAGGCAAAATAAGTTTTCTAAAGGTTCTAATCTATAGGTGACAATGAAATGGGCCAAACTCAAAATGATCCAAGTGCAGCCAGTAATTACTTCAGGAACTAAAACAAATGGTAATTGGTAATTGACTATTTATTCTGGCACCATATACAAAATGCTTTGTGTAGTTCACTGTATATACATTGTAATAATTCCAATTTTAATATAAGGGCTGTGGTTTTGGCATCTGAAGATCTGGATTTGAGTCCTGGCTCAGTTACTTAACTGCCAGTGTGATCTTGGGCAAATCATTTCTCCTCTGTTTTGGCCTCAATTCCCTCTTTCTTTCAATTGAGAAGGTTGGACTAGATATTCTCTAAGGGCCTCTGCACGTCTAAAACTGATGACAGTGATACAAGGTGAACCACTTGACAATACCTCTGTGTGAAAGTAGTCCTTGCATACCAGTCCTGCATGTGAGTCAGATAATTGGGGGAAATCATTTCATCTGATAGGGTCAGACAGTAAGCTTGGAACTGCAAACAAAGGTGACTTCTTTGGTCATAATCCCCTGCAGAAGCAGAAACTGTTACATACTGATCCTGCCTGAAATGTGCCATGGAGCTATAAATTTCTTCTAGTTTATTTTTTAATTGTTATTCAGTCATTTCAGTCATGTCTGATCGGGGTTTTCTTGGCAAAAGTCTTGTAGTGATTTGCCATTTCCTTCTCCAGTTCATTTTACAGATGAGGAAACTGAGGCACACAGGGTTAATTGACTTGGCCAGAGTCATACAGGTAGTAAGTGAGACTGGACTTGAACTCAGGTCTCCTGATTTCAGACCTAGTGCTCTACCTACTTTACCACCTAGCTGCCTAGCTTATTTTACTTAGAGTTGAAAAGCATTTCTTCTTGAGTTTGGGCGGATAGGAGATTAGAAATGTAGCCATTTTCCTTTTGGAAGGCTCCTCTCTCCATGGAAACAAGGACTGTTGGAGCAGGGAGGGCCCTTCAAGATCATCAAATACCTTCTGGCACAGACAAAGAAGCATTTTCCCATTCCATTTGGTGTTTCTATGCTGCTTGGTTTTGAGTTTTTTTTTTAAAAAAAATTATTATTCCTTAGAGGAATTCTGGGGAATCGTTTAAAGATTTCAAAGCAACACCCAGTGAATTTATGAAAGGCCGATTTGTTTATACCTCTTTTGCATAAAATCTTTCACATTTTCCATTAAGACCCGCAGATTCAAGTTCCACAAATTAAAATAAATAGACCTATAGGCCCCTGAAATGTCCTGTTAATTGAGCGTTTGAAAGGCCATCCAAGATGTAGGTTTGAGCTTTGAAAGATACTTACACAGATCTTTTTCAAGTTTTGTTTTGTTTTTTTTAACAGCTTCGAGTAGGGGGGAAAAATCGGTGGGAGAGTGAGCAAATGGAGTGGAAAAACCTCTCCCATCCATTGGCAGTTACCTTAAGAAAGCCAGATTCCCAGAGATTTTCCTGTCTACTCTAAAATACCTGCCTGTTAAAATGACAGTCACAGGCCTGCCCAGGTTGCTTTTTTCTTCATCCAACAAGTTGCAAGGGCTGAGCAGCTTCAGAAAAACAAGGACACTATTTTCTCCCATCCAAATTCAGGGACGAGCATGGAGTGACTTAACGTTCAACCACCCCAAAGGCTCCATGCAACGGTGCTTTACTAAGTAAATAGACCCAGAGAGAAATCAATCATCTTTTCAAACAGTACAACTGTAATTTTTCATCAAAGACCTTTTATAAAATCCTCTGTAGTAGTTTAGCTCATGATGCCATCTTGTGGCCAACCAGGGGGAAAGCCACTTTTTCCCCCCAATTCGAAATTAGAATTATGTATCTTATTTTCAAAAATACATTTAGGGAAAAATGATTATTTGTCCATGTTCCCAGAGAGCAACTTTGCTTTTTGGTGTAAAAGAGTAAACCCTAGAGGGAAATACTATCAGGAAAAATACTGAGTAGCTAACAAAGAAAGAGGATTGTATCTCTAGATCAAAGCCATTTTAAAGAAAAAAGATATTTTCTTTGATACTTGGTATCTCCTTTTGTTTAAAAAATTATGTCATTCAAAGGCTCAAAGGAATTATTATTTGCATCAGGGAAGGGGAATACCCACACCACTACCCACCGAGATCAGATGATTTCAATCAAGTTTCTTAAAGATCATCTAGTCCAACTTTTTCATTTTTACAAAGAAACTGAGACTGCAATTTAATGACTTGCCATAATCTTTCAAATAGTAAATAGCAGAGCCAAGATTAGAACCTAGGTGAATCTGGCTCCAGGTGCCATAGTATTTCTACTATACCCCAATCTCAGATCCATCTTACTGAAGAGATCTTTAAGATCTTTAGGGTATGAGTTCTGTGAAGGAAGAGGAAGTCTTTTTGTCTCTCTCCCTCTTAACACAGTTCTGAAACATAACAAATGCTTAAGAAAGTAGTGTTCCTTGATTTCTCCACTAGTTTAGAGCACATCTGGAATGTTGTGTTCATATCTAAGGGCCACATTTGAAGAATCCCATAGCTCAGCTGGAGAACTCATAGTGTTGGACAACCAGAAAGGTGAAAAGCCTTCAGTCCATGCCATTTGTGAGTCAGAGAAAAGAAATGGAAATGTTTAATTTTCAGAAGAGAAAGCTTGAGGGTGGTAGGTGGGAGAAATATGATAGTCAGTCTGCTGGTATTTGAAAAGCTATTGTGTGAAATGGGAATTTGACTTGTTCTGTTGCCTTCCAGAGCAAAAATAGGTGAAAGCTGCAAAAGGACAGATGGGCCACTGAGTCTGTGATTCTGAAATGGAAGCACTTCCCAAAATGGGGAGAGCTATTACTGACCAGGTTAAAGATCCCTGAAGAAGTGTAGCTTGGGGTCATGGAAAGAACACTGGACTTGAGGTCAGAAGATCTAGTCATATAACTTAGTCAATAAACATTTATTAATCAACCATGTACCATTCATTCGCTGTTCTAAGTGCTGAAAGATACAAAGAAAGACAAGGAGCTCATCAGGTAATAGAAGAGACCACAAGAAAATATATACAAACAACTTTTATGCAAGATAAATAGAAATATTTAAAAGAGGGAAGACACTAGAATTAAAGGGGGAAAGATTCCTAGAGAAGGTAAAATTTTAGTTGGGACTTGAAAGAAGTCAGGGAAACCAGTTGGTGAAGATTCTAGGCTTCAGGAATAGCCAAAGAAAGTGCCCAGCATCAAGAGATGGAGTGTAATAGCCAAGAGGCCAGAGTCACTAAATCAAAGAGCATATGGGATTTGGGGGGAAAGAGAGGTCTAAGAAGACTGGTAAGGTTGGGGTAATCAAGTGATGAAAGACTATGAATGCCAAACAATATTTTGTATTTGATCCTGGAGATGATAGGGAGCTACCATAATTTATCAAGTATGAGGGATGACAACATCAGACCCGCACTTTAGGAAAGTTCCTTTTGTGGCTAAATGGAGGATGGATCGGAGGGAGGGGAGACTTGTATCAGGCAGACCCACCAGCAGGCTGTTTCAGTAGTCTAGGTATGAGATAATGGGAACTTGTACCAGAATGGTGGCAGGATTGGAGAAGAGAAGGGTCCATATTTAAAAAATGGGCCATATTTGAGAAACCAACAGGTCTTGGCCACAGACTAGATACAGGAGAATGAGAGATAGTAAGACATCCAGAATGACCTGGATGTTGTTGTCTATAGTAAGAGGGAAAGTAGGAAGCAGGGAGGGTTTGATGGAAATGATGATGAACCATGTATTAGATGTGTTGAGTTTGAAATGTCTGCTGGACATGCAGTTTGAGATGTCTGAGAGGCAGTTGGAGATTTGGGTTTGGAGGTCAACAGAGAGGTTAAGACTGGATAAATAGATTTGAAAATCATCAGCATAGAGATGATTATACCTGAATCCATGGGAGCTGATGAGATCTCCAAGTGAAATGGTATAGAGACAGAGGAGATGAGGACCTAGGACAGAGCGGGATACCCACACTTAATGAGTGTGACCTGGATAAAGGACCTATGAAGAAGACTCATAAGGTATGTTTAGATTGTTTACATCTGCAAGAAGAAAACGGAGAGTAGTCCCTTAAAATCCTAGAAGAATAGTGTATAAAGGAGAACGGTGTTGGAGGCTGCAGGGAGCTCAAGAAAGAGAAAGATTCAGTAAAGACCATTGGATTTGGCAATGAAGACATCACTTGGGGTTGGGGAAAGCTCAGTGGTGCAGTGGATAGTTCACTGACCCTGGAGTCAGGAGGACCTGAGTTCAAATTTGGCCTTAGACACGTGATAATTACTGGCTGTGTGACTTTGGGCAAGTCACTTAATTCCAATTGACTCACTAAAAAAACCAAAACAAAACAAAAGCTCTCTGGGAACTTTGGAGAAAGCAATTTCTATTGAATGAGTCAAAAGCAGGATGGTAGAGAGTTTAGAAGAAAGTGAAAGGAGAGCAAGTGGAGGAATTTATTATATGTGCCTTTGTCAAAGGGTTTAGCCACCAAAAAAGAGAGGGAATTACAGCAGGAATGAAAGGGCAGGTTTTTGAGATAAGGACATGTTTGTAGGCCACGAGGAAGCAGCTAGTAGAAAGGGAAAGATTGGAGTCAAGTGAGAGAATAGGGATGTTAGAGAGGGCAATTTGCTGGAAAAAATGAGTTCAAATAAGATCACAGTGCAGGAAGAAGAAGGGCCATCTCTTTAGGGGAGTGCAGGTGAAAGAGGGGTCAAGGCAAAAGGAATTGAAGTGATAAGAAAGGAGGAAGCTTTTAGAAAGTGGCATCCATTTTTTTTTTCAGCAGAATATGACTTTCCCACTTAGTGGCTCTTTAACTTAACCTCTCTGGGCTTCAGTTTCCTTTTTTGAGAAAATGAAGGAGTTGGACTGAGTGGTCTCTCGGGTCACTTATAGCTCTAGATTGGAAGTACAGATCTAAACATCTAATCTCGGCAAGTTTTTTGAATGTACTAATGAAGTTAAGTCTGTGATGACTCAAAGTGGGTAAGCCGGAGGAGTGAGACCAGAATAATGGGTCTGAAATTGGTTTCACAAAACAAAACACAGGTGCTCACATCCTTCCCCTGTGTGTCAATTGTTCAGTCATTAGTGACGAAATCAAAACCCTTCACCAGGTGCCATAGAGAAACAGAGTGTGATGGGAAACAAGGACCCTATCTTAAATGAACTGATTTTGGAATGTCAAAGGGGAGACAGGAGAAACACAAGAAAAAACTGAGGCACACGTGAAAGGGAAATCTGTTAACAAGTGGAAATTAATGTAATTGTCAGGAATTTCAAGTTGTATAACCAGGTTAGCCGGTGACTTAGGAGGGGCCCTAGGCAGAATTGTGAAGTAAGCATAAACCAATCCTTATCCCCTTTCTGTAACCTTTTCCTCTAGGCCCCTTCCTGACCCCTGATTGTCCAGAAAGCCTATCACAGTGACCTCACCTAAGCCTGACCACCCTCAACAGGCCCCTGGCCTTGCTTTGGACCTGTCTTGACCTCCTTAGCTCATCAGAATTTAGCTACCTGAGCCCAGGTCCTTCAGGGCCTCATTAGGGGACAGCAAACTAATCTGAGTTAATGGATGGTAATTATTTTAATGGCTTATCCCTCCCAGTTACCATTTTCACCTTAACAGAGACCAAAATTAAATGGTAGACATTTTAGGACTAGTGGGGCAGATATTTTCCCCTCCTCTGTAATATTTTATAAGTAGAGTTTTATTTTACATGGTATTATAAATGGGATTGTATTCTAAACTGGCACCTTTATCTCTCAAATTCTCAGGGAGAACAAGAATTAAATGTCTGAGGTAGTATATAGGCTGTTCTGAACTTTTTCCATTAGTTAAACTTTTCTAAAGAATGGTGATAATCAGAAAGGAAATCCCTTCCCTTAAAATTAAGACAACAACAATATCGATACATTTAACTTAACAGCCTCAGTTTCCCTCTCTGTAAAAGAAGAATAATAGTATTTGCACTACCTACCTCACAGAACTGTTCTGGTGATAGTATATTAAAAACCTGGAAGTGCCATAGAAACGTGAGGTATTGTTACTGTGAAATATTAGGAAAGGGATATTTGCAGTAATGTGAATTGGGACCAAGAGCATTACCTCTGGTCCCACATATTCTAAGGAATCATAAAGTGAAAGCTGGAAGGGACTAAATCCTTTCTCTTCATTTTACAGATGAGGAAACAGAAGCCTTTGGAAGAGAACAGAATTGTCTAAGGTAATTCATATTTTCCCCTTAAAATGTTCTTATTGATGTCTTTGATTTTTTCATCATCTTCATTTCCCAAATCCTTTCCCCCTGTCCTTTCGGAAGAGCCATTCCTTGGAATAAAGGAAAATCTAGGGGGAAAAGCATTTGACCAAAGCAGCTGGCACATTGGCCAATGGCGAATGCATATACAATATTTCACAACCTTAATGTCCTCCTTGTGCAAAGACGTGAAGGAAATGTATTTTTTCCTTCTCTTCTATGGGACCAAGCAGGATCATTATAATGAGTGTTTCTTAAGTTCTTTTCATTTATATTGTCACAGTCATCGTACATATTATTTTCATGGTTCTATTTGCTTTGCTTAATTTTTTTGCTAGCAGTTTTTGTTGAATAGTGAATCTTTTCCCTATTGGCTCTTTGGAGTCTGCTCCTAGATGATTTTTTTCTATATCTGAGGTTCCTAAGCTGGAGTTTGTTAACTTGGCTGTTTTCTTAATACTTTGATGACTCTATTTCAATATAAGGTTTCTAAATATAGCTTATTTTATACATTTAGCAGCATTCTTCTGAGAAGGGTCCATGACTTCACCAGTCTTCCAAAGGAGTCCAGGCCTAAAAAAAGGGTAAGAAGTCCCATTCTACATGTTATTTGCCTAGTCAATTTCTCTTTCTTAACAGGACCAAATCATTTTTAATGTTTACTGCTTTGCTGTATAGTTTGCGATCTGCTATGTCCCCTTCCTTTGTGCCTTTTTTATTATTTCTTTTGAAATTCTTGCCCTTTTGTTCTTCCTGATGAATCTTCCTCTTATTTTTTCTGACTTTATAAAGTAAACCTTCAATAGATTGGAATGGCACTGAATAAGGATATTCATTTAGGTGGCATTGTCATTTTTATTCCAATAGTTTCAACTACTGATGAGCAGTTAATATGGCTCCACTTATTGAGGTCTGCATTTATTTCTGCAAAGAAGTTTTTGTAGTTGTAGTGACATCACTTTTAATATGTGTACTTTGGTAAGTAGACTCTTAATTTGCTGTATTCTGTAGTGGTTTGAAATGGAGTTTCTCTCTTCTGAGAAGAAATGCTGGTGATTTTGTTAGATTCTTTTATGTACAGAGATTCTGTTGAAGTTATTCATGCTTTCAATTAATTTTAATTGATTTTAGGGCTTTCTAAGTAAACTATTGTATATTTGCAAAAGTAAGGATTTTTTTTCCTCCTTGCCTCAGCTAATTTTCTCAAATATTTTTCTTGACATGTTTCAATAGCCAGCTTTTCTAGCACTGTATTAAAGTAATAATGATAATGAATATCCTTCCCTCCTTCCTTTATCCCTTATCTTCCTAGAAAAGTCTCTAGTTTATTCCCACACTATGTGGTACTCATCTGCTCTTTTCTCATCCCCCAGATGGCAATCAGTTTATTGCTTCTCTTTCTTTACTTTTTAAATCCCTTCAAAATCCACCCTCTGAAGGTCGAGTTTGTTTTGCTTATGACTAATTCCTCTTGTCATTCTCCTTTCTTTTCTCTCTGAATTCTCTCCTTTTTCCCCATGGAGGCAAATGTAATTCCTGCACCAAGTTATGTGTGTCTTCTGCCCTCCTTTTATAACATCCATGACTTTTTCCATTCTCAAAGTTTCCAAAACTTCTGTGATCAGAAGCTCAGTAATTTGAGTTAATGTGTATCCTCAAAATGTATTGAAGGAGCTATGCTCAAAAAACTACTCAAGAATTGTGTCAAGGCTGGGGGCCTGAGGTGAGCCTCACTTCTAAGAGTGGCTGACAGACTGGCTATTTGACTGGCAAGCAAATGAAATTAAGGCCAAAACCAAAGGCAAGAAGACAAAGCCATCTCATTCCATTCTTGGGGTTCACATTCCTGTTTTTCATATGGCTAACAGTATAGGACTGGCCCTCTAGTCAGGCTTCTTAACCTTCCTGATGCTAATGGACCCCTTTGGCAGTTTGGGAAACCCTATGGATCCCTTCTCAGAATCCTGTGTTTTAATGCATCAAATAAAAAACATAGAATTATGAAACCAATTATAATGAACTATACTTTATATATGTTATTGTTTTAAAAAAGTTTGACTTGATAGAACAAAATAGAAACAAAGTACACATTGTTACCATTCAAAAATTTCCTGATAAATGGAACCACAGAGATAATTCTGCTCATTTATCCTCTGATTATGCTCGAAGTATAAAAGACGGGACTGTATATTCCCCCCATAGGTATTTGTTTTTGTCTTGGAGGATAGCTGGTCAGAATCCAAATGGAAGGGAGAGTCCATCTATATAGTGAGTTCGTCTAAATACTCCTGTTTATAAATGAATTATATTGATTGACTTAATCTCCAGAACATCACAGGGTGGCTTCTTCCACAAGATTCATTATTACTCAAAAGAGATCAGCCAAGTTGTAAACATAGAAAAAAACTGAAATTTTAATGGCTCTTGTCCAGGTATTTAATGACCCAAAGGTGATCTCCAGAATAAAAATCCATTTTGCTAACAGAAATGCTCTCCTTGCTAGGCTATATAGTTGTGAATCTTGAGACAAGGTAATGTTTAAGAATCAAAGTTGCATGTCAGCCAGAGGTTGGTGGAATAACAGATCTTTTGGAATGGTGAAGTCTATTCTCTGATCCAACTATCCATCCTATTCCTTCTCCTCCTCATACACATTAATTTGGCTTAAAAACTGCTCTGGGTTATCAGGGCCGACCTAAGACAAGAACACTTTTTCTTATCCTGCTCTAATGAAAAACCTTGAGATGGACCTGTACTTTGGAATTCTAAGGTGCAGGAGTCAAAGGTTTAGGCTTACCTGATCAGTGTATATTCTAGTCAAGGTAGAAATCCCATAAACTGGAGATTTATTTGCAAGTAGGACTGGTTCTAGATCCAGATTAGTCCTGGTGGCCCAAAAGTCCCCAAGGGGTTGCCAGGGGTTGGATGATTTTCAGGATAAAGAATATCCTCAGCACTAACTTCCTCATAGCTTCCTAATGCTGTCAGATCATAGACCAAACCTGGTCTCTGAACCTCTGGCCTGGTCAGGTCTCGATTTGAGCCAGACTCCAAGAATATGGGCTAGAATGTGATAAACATCAATACAGTTCTTAATGGATAATTTCTGTCTTTGATGTTGTAGACAGATGAGGAATTTGGTTGAGAAATGACTGGGGGGAGGAAATGAGGCTGGATATGTTTGGAGATCCTGCATGGTGCTTTCAGCAAACCTAAGTTGCTCCCCATCACCAAAGCCCATCTTTTCAGCAACATCCTAGTGGTGTTGGATGGTTATGAATCACAGAACTCTACCATCTTAGAAGACTCACAATGACAGATGACCCAAAGGGCAATGGAAAGATAAGTGATGGGTGTAAGTAGGCTGCAGCATATTAGCAGTGATAGAAAATGGCGTAAAAGTAATTATCATGGACATGTGGTCCCCAAAAAGGAATGGGATAATCATATACTAAGAAAGGAAGCTAACGGATGGACAATCCGAATGCTTGTGTTGGTATCCACAAAATCATTAAAGACCCAAAGGCTAGCATCTGACACATTGGGGAGGAGGAGTTCTTTCTGGAGACTGGACAGAAAGACATGAACAAGATTCTCATCCAGTGAGAAAGCATGGAGCCATTAGGATTTGCCTCAGGGGTAGAAGGACTCACATCATTGAGATCATAGGACCATTACAGTATGTGCATAGCAATGGAGTGGCTATTTTCCCTGGCTAGGTTGGCCAAATAGAAACTGCATATATCTCTTTTGAGACATACCTTATCCACACTATATCAAGATAAAAGTTCATCTTGTTTTAATTCATTTAAAGCTATTTGTGTCTTGAAAGTTCCCAGGGACAGCAGCCACGTACATGGAGGGGAGAACTGTGAAGTTCGAAGAAATGTTGTATTTTTGGAAAGTCCAATGCTTCTCCTTTCTCTAGACCTATCTGACATGTCAGATGGTCTCTATGTATTATGCCATCCATCCTGAGAAATTCAGCATTGGAGGTACAAGGTTTCAAGTCTTCCGCCAAGCAAGTGTGGGAACCTTAACCCTGAAATGTTAGGGAAGCACCTTCAGTGTTCTTTTTCAATGGAGTGGAAGCTGTAATATATTTCCAAACCCCCTCAGCTTACATAACTCTATGCTCAGACACCTGATTAATTAACATTTAGGTTTTCTCATGTTGTGTAGATCACACGGAGATGTCAGGAGACCCTAAAGGAATCAAAAATGTGAAAAGAAAGTCTGCTTAGCTTTTACCAAATTGGAAAGAGATTGAATAACATTATTTTGAAAGCTGCTTGGAAACTAAAATCTTGGCCCCTGCCTTGTCTCTCCCCACTCCATTCCATCTTCCAGATAGCTGCCAAAGAGATTTTCAATCATAGTCTGTACCATGTCACTCTTTACTCAGTGACCTCTAAAGGATCTCTCTTATCTCTACAATCAAATAGAAAGACCTTTGGCCTTTAAAAAGCTCTTCCCAAGCTGGGTTCTTGTACTTTTCCAGACTTTTTATACTTCACACCCTGTCATGCACTCTACAATTTAGCCCTCCTAGCCTTTTTGCTGTCTTTCTCATATGACACTCTATCTCTCACCTCTGTGCCTTTGTATTAAGTACCCCACCTCCACAGCTGAAATGCCTTCTCTTCCTCCCTCTGTCACTTAGAATACCTGGCTTTTGCAGAAGGCATTTCATGTTCTGTGATCTGTGAGAGTCTTTTTAAGGTTACCTTCACTTTACTCTGTTTGTATCTATTTGTCCCCATTTATTTAGATGTAGTCTCTCAAGCTCCCTGAGGGCAAGGACCATATGTGCCTTTCTTGTATATCTAGAGCTTAGCACAGGGTCTGGTGGGACACCGTATGACCTAATCAATGCTCCCAAATTGTTTGAGATTATTGGTTCCACTGTAGGAGCTCAGCCTTACTCTATGGCTCACACTCCTCAAGTCTTCCTAGTTCAGTAAGCATTTATTATGTACTAAGGAAACTCCAAATGGTGTCATGAAGAGGTGGACACAAACTCTGGCACTACAGGACCAGGGCTGCAAAGACAACACAACCAACCACTGCCTTCAGAGAGTTTACATTCTTTGTTGTGGTGGTGGTTGTTTGGAGGGGTTTTTTTGTTTGTTTTTTGCAAGGCAATGGGGTTAAGTGACTTACCCAAGGTCACACAGCTAGGTAATTATTATGTGTCTGAGGCTGGATTTCAACTCAGATCCTCCTGACTCCAGGACTGGTGCACTTAGCTACTCCAAAGATCTTACATTCTTTTTAGAGGCTACATTATTTAAACCAGTGTAGTACAAGCAGTACTAGAAGATCTGCAAGCAAAGGCATGGGGGTGGTAGGGGGGATTCTTGGGTTGGGTCCAGGCTGGGGACAACCATGAAGATAGATCCCTTCTAATTCTGAACTTGTAAAATCGGAGAGGAGAGAAAGAGGGAGAGGAGAGGAGAGGAGAGGATCTGGGAAGGCCATACATAGGAGGTGGCACTTGAATTTTGGATTAAAAGAAGTCAAGGACTCCAGGAGGGTGAGGTGGAGGGGGCTTATATTCCAGGTTTAGGGAACAACCAGTGCAAAAACATGAAGACAGTTTGACTGGAACAAAGAATGTGAAAAGAACAATTATGGAAAATAAATTTGGAGCCAGACTGGAAAGGGCTTGAAATGCCCTGCTGAGGGATTTTTATTTTGTCCAAAAAAAAGTAGGAGGGCAGCTAGAGGACACAGTGGATAGAGCACTGACCCAGAAGTTAGGAGGACCTGAGTTCAAGTCCACCCTCATATACTTGCTGCTCCCTGTGTGTACATATGAGATAGAATATGACCTTGGTTCATACTCTGTACTTTGTTTGCCTGGAATATTGACCCTTTCTCTAAGGATTGACCTTCCTACAAAGGTTTGACTTCATTGTCCCCTCATCTCTTGTTTTCCCTAATCCCCTCTGTATTCCCCTTACGTGTTAGGAGTAGAGTTTGTGTGATATTGTCTGTATATTTAGTCTCTTCTAGATGATAAGTTCCTTGAGGGCAGAGCTCACAATATCTTTTTTATCTTTATAAGCTCCTTCAGGGCGTAGTGCTATCTCCATAGTAGAATGTGGAATGAATGTCCAATTCCTCTCTATTACTCTTTCCCAGGAGAAAGATGAACAAGACATTTCTTGAAAACAAAGAGTTTAATCTTTCCATCTCTTTCTTTTGTAAGATTCTAGTTGAACAACCTACTGCCTTGTGACAGCTATCCATGAAACGCCATCCAGGGCAAGCAGGAAAGAATGCTAGCCCTGTACTACAAACGTCGTCTCCGTGGGAGAAAGCAGCAGACTGATAAAAAAAAATAAAAATAAAAATCTAGAGCGTGGGCCCTTACCTTAAAGGGTTTCTTTATCAGGTTCCTCATCATATTCTTTTCTTTCTTCTCCCCACCGTGCCCTTACTCTGTCCTGTCCTCTGCTCTTTTTATGGTGCCCAGCCTGGGCCTTGTCATCTCACCTTGCTGGGCTCCTGAGGGTCTCTTCTTTCTCCTCCTCCCCATGGGAGTCTCCATACAAGCTAGAGAGTTGGATCCTCAGTGCGCTTCTTTTGAAATATGTCTGATTTTTGCTCTATACAAAGTTAATCCAAGGAGATGTGAAATATCTTCCTATGGATTTGAGCACAGTTCCACATGTCTGTACACTGCCACACTGCCCCCCCCACATGTTTTCATCCCATAGTTTTTCAAACAAAATGCTATTGTGTTGGGATTGCTTTTTTTTTTCAGGAATGTTTACAACCCTGGACACATCTAATATCCACATGGGTCACAAAGACTGAGTTTCAAAACTATAGGAAATACAAATCAGCTTACATTCTATCATCGTTATCCCCAAATCTTATTTATCCTCTCTGATTCATGTCTCAGGCAGGAAAAAGAATTTGAACTACTTTTAAAACGGACTTATATTGACTCTTGTAGATAATTTTGACCATTTGTTTCCTATTTTAGCCATCCTTTATGTGGAGACATTTGGCCTGAATTGTTTACAGACTTTTCCAGCTCCCAATGACATTGGGTCCATTTTTTGTTTAGGCAGAACTCCTGGCCCAGGCAAAATTTTCATTGACGTCAAATGTTATTAACACCAACAGTTCTGTCTGGACAAAAAACACAAAAACAGAGTCCACTGAATGCTTCAAGCCTGTCTGTGCCTATGGGAAGCTCTTTCCTTTTCATATCTGGTACTCTTCTGCTTTAAAAGAACAGTCTTAATCTTTTTTTTTTAGATTACAATAATAGATATATTTGATTTTCTATGTTTATATATTTTTTCCTGATCCTAAAATCTAATTTATTTGTGCTCAATTTAGATATCCATCAGAACAGAGTTGCAGAATTATTGAATAATAAAGCTGGAAGACACTTGAGAAATCTAGTCTCAACTACTTCAGTGAGCAAAATCAGGACTTTTGATCAAATACATTATATTATAGAAAGCACACTGGCTTGGGAGTCAGATTATTTGCAATTAAGAGACCTTAGATGACATCTAGATCAACCTTTTCATTTTACAAATGAGGAAATTGAGACCCCGAGATATGAAATGGAGAGATGATGTATTAAAATGCCTTGCAAGCCTTATAATTCTATATAAATGTGAGCCATTATTATTAGTTATTGTTCTAACTCACACATACATCAAATAGCAGGGCAAGAATTCGAAGCCACTTTTTTCTAGCTAAAAATTTGATTGGTCTTTCATCTCTGATAGTGTATGCCTAGAAATCCTAGAGATTGGGAGGCAAATCAAGTAAGAAAAAGACGGATGCAATGAGAACTTCTCAGAAAAAAAGCCAGAAGAGGGAACAGGGCCAAGACAGAAGTAGACTCTTGCTCTAAGGGACCCTCAGGAGTCTCAGAGAGTCTTTTTAGATGATTGAAATAGCACCCAAGGACACATCCCTGGTACCTTCTAGAAACCTCCAAGAAATCTAACATCAAACTGTTAATGATTGCTGTATGGGTAACCAGTTCTGAAACTGTTTAACTACCACATCTTTCCATCTTGTCCATAAGAAAAGCATGAGAGACTTAGTCAGAAGCTTTGAGCAATGATACCTACAGCAGTTCCCTCACCTATCGGGTGACTAAAGGTTAGTTTGGTGTGACCTGTTCTTGAGAAAGTCATGCCTGCTGGCTCTTGATGATCACCTTTTACAGAGGTTTACTAAGCAATACTTTGCTAGAAGTTTGTCAGAAATACAGAAAAAGATGCCTGGTACTTATCTTGTAGACTCTCCTTTCTTCCCTTTTGTGACCATTAGAATGGTATTTGTCTTTCTTCAGTCTTGGGGTCCATTCTCCATTTAGAAGGTTCTGATTAGAAGCCTGGTTCAACTGGGCCTACTACTACTATCTCTGGGATCCTGGCCAGAGCTCCAAGAGGATCTGATCCTTTATCCATAAAGTGGAGATAAACATACTGCTACCATCTATGTCTCAATTAGCAAAAATTGCCATATATTATACCAGGTTCTGAGGCTGCAAAATAATAATAATAATAATAATAATAACAAAATAACAATATTAGCATTTATTTAGTGCTTTACAGTATACAGAGCACCTAACAAATCTTATTTGCTCCTCAAGACAGCCTTGGAAGGTAGGTGCTGTTTTTATCATCCTCATTTTACAGATGAGGAAATGAGGCAGATAGAGGTTAAGTGACTTTCCCAGGATCATGTAGCTAATAGGTATCTGGGTCTGCATTTGAATTCATGTCTTCCTAACTTCCGAACTTGGACTTCCTAAGTCCAGGACCACCTTCTGTATCACATAGCTGTCTCTGACATGGTTTCGGCTCTCAAGGAGTGGAGACAATATGCACATATATAATAGACAAAATAAATCAAAGGTAATTTGGAGTGGAAGGAAGAGGAAACAGCTGGCAGATGAGGGGATCAAGAACAGTTTCGTGTAGAAAGTGGTACTTTAGGTATGACTTGATGTTCTAAGATGCTGAAGTGAGGCAGCAGGAAGATTTTTGTAGAGAGGGACAGAAATGAGCTAGAAAGAGTGATTGGGGCTAGATTGTGATGGGACTTAAATGCTAATCCAAGGAGCTTACATTTGATCCTCCAAGTATTAGGAAAGTACTGGTGTTTATTGAATAGGTTGGCAACTGTGTAGAGAATGGATTGGAAAAGGAAGAAACTTGAGGTAGGGATTTTAATTGCAATAGTGTAGGCCCATAGAAAATAAAAGGTCCGAACCAGGATAGTCAGTGGGTGAGTAGCAGGAAGGGGACAAATGCAAGAGATGTTGTAGAGGCTGAAATGACCAGCCCTGAGCATCTGACTGGCCATGGAAAGTGACCCTAAACAAGGAATCGAGGATAATACTGAAACTATGAACTTGGATGACCCAGGGAATGGTGGAACTTTGAACAGGACCATTAAAGTTTGGAAGAGTGGGTTTTGGGAAGGGGGACATAATGAATTTGGTATAAAACACATTAAGTTTGGATGTCTGTAGAACATCCAGTTGGCAGTTGGTGGTGTGAAGCTGAGCTTTAGGAGGAAGAGGTGGGGAACTTAGAGGTCTGTTGTGAGGCTCAAATGAAATAAGATAGTTTGTAAAAGACTTTCTAACCCTTCTATAATTTGTGAGATAAATTCCAAATTTCCCAAAACCTGCAAGTCATAGAATCTGAACATAGGTCACCTCAGTGACCCAAACTATAGGTAAAAGAAATGCCCATTATTAGGCGAACCCAACAAATTGTCATCCAGCCTCTGCTTGAATTTGTATTACTTGAATCAGCCCAACACATCAGCTTGTCAAGATTTTTCATATCCCAACTCAAATTGTTCAATATGTCATCAGTCCTTCCCAGCTTTGTTTCATCTGCAGATTTGATTAGCATCCCTTTGGCGCCTTTATCCAAATCACCAATAAAAATATAAAATAGGGGGTGGCTGGGTGGTGCAGTGAATACAGCACCAGCCCTAGAGTCAGGAGGTCTGGAGTTCAAATCCGGCCCCAGACACTTAATAATTACCTAGCTGTGTTACCTTGGGCAGGTCACTTGACCCCATTGCCTTGCAAAAAATATATAAAAATATATATAAAATAGCCAAAGACCAAGGACAGATTGACCAAGGACAGATCCCTGGAGAAACCCGGAACTGCCTGGGAAACCTCCTGTCACATGGACATTGAACCATTTAATTCATTCAAAGAGACACAATTCCCAGTTCATCAGAAGTACCAGCCACCAGTCATCCTAGTCAACTTAAGGTATTTTACACCTTCCCTAAGCCTTAGAATCCCTTAGACTTAGGCACTAAGTTAAGGTTCCAATATTGGGCCACACAATCTTCTTGCCCATCTCTGAGTTATCACCTTTATTATTTTGCTGCATCTCAGTCTATACTTTGAGCCCTTTGACATATATACCTGCCTCTCGTGATGATTTTCTGTGTGTTTGAATCTAGGTGTTGAGGGCCAAGCCTTGTGCTCTTGCCTCCCCTTGCTAATTCACCTCAGTGGGTTTTTTTTCCTGTTCCACGTGTGCCAGCCAGAGTCTCTGCTGTTGGGTTTTTCATTCGCCTGTCAATAAACTCACAGACTATAATCACACCCTTCAATTATACAGACTTAACAAACACTAGGGGCCATCTCTTGTTCTAGGGAAGCTGTAATTTAATGCCAACAGGACCCTGTTGGTAGACATTTGCCAGCACTTTCATTCATTCCTGCCTGGTAATTATAGATGGCTTATAAATAAACATGTGGGATGATTTCCGAAATATTCTGTATTTCCTTACAAGGCTGGTACTTCTATCACTGGGCCACTTAAGTGGTTTTGAAAGATTGTATACAGGTTCATTTTACAGTGCATTTGAAGTTTGTAATCCTGCTTAAATACACAGAAATAGGAAGGATTAACAAACTGCTGCTTGGAGGGCAAAAGAAGACAGAGTATCGGGCAATCAAGCCGTGGCCTATCAGAAATGCAGAATTAATTGAGGCAAAAGTGGGCAACTGTCAACAAAAATAATATGTTACGGACCCTCAAGCCTTTCTGTTTATGCTAGAGGAAGCCTAAAATAATCTGTGGTTTCTGATGCTTGATTTGGTTTTCCACAAGCCTAATTAACAGCAGATTAAGTCTGCTGCCATTTTGGTTTATTGTTGAGATTGACAAATGCTCACTGTTTATTTGTCTTCTGTACAGAATGACTCGAGGCCATAACAGTATGACACATTGAATAACATTGAGAACAACTGGACCAGACCCATGTTCATAAACTTGGGGGCTATTACATTAATAACCCAAGGGAGAGGCCCATCAAGCCAAGCAAATCCCTGAAAAGGGAAAGTGGTGCCCTGTTTCATGTGGACTGAATCGTGGAGGTATAAGTCAAGATAGGGCTCTTCCCCTTGGGGCAGGTGCTAAAGCCTCCCTGGAGCACAGGATTGGGAAGCACAGAAATATACTGTCTTGTTTGACACTCCACCCCCTCATCTTTCAGATAAGGAAACTGAGGCCACAAAAGGGAAAGGAGCTTCCCCAAAATCACAGAGCTGATCCCCAATTCGAGGAAGTTGCAAAGCTGAAACTTGAATGAGTTAGTCAACAATTAGCTAGACAACACATAAAGTACCCCGGATGGAATGGGCTTGATGCTAAAAGTTGGTTTATAAACAGAAGCAAGTTTCCTCTAGGAGCTTACATTTTCACATGGCGGGGGGGGGGGGGGGGAGGTGTAGAGGAAGAATAGTGCCATGGTTTGGAAATCACAGCCAGAAGTGAGAGGGGGACTTAGTTCTGTACAAGCTCCTGTTCTTGGGAAGGTGCCTCAGTTTCCCTGTGGCAAGAAGACACTTGTGCTTGGGGTCAAGCTGGTGGCAGGGCAGTGAGGTGGTGGTATTGTTCTGGGTAAGATGAGCTGAAAACTCATCAATCAGACCCCCCAGGGAGCTCTGGGACAGAGACCATGTGTCTGGTAGGGAGGAGGTAAGGATGTTGGCAGAGTGGAGGTGGCATGGTTTTGTTGAGTATTTATTTGCATGCATTATGTGGAAAATATGATGACAAATGTGGGGGGGGGGGGAAGACAGAAGTAAAACGGTCCCTCGGTTCAAAGAGTTTACATACTAAAGGGAAATAACATATTATGAATCCAAGAAAGCCAGTGGGTTTACTATTATTCTATATGATGTTGCCTTTGGGTTTGAGGCTTAGCTTATCTGTGTCCTGTGGTGTGGTCTTAGGTCAGGTCACTGCCCCACCAGGACTCCTTTACTTGGGATTGTTGTGAGATCCCAGTGGACTAACAGGAGTTAAAGTGCTTCTGAAACCACAGAGGGCTGTAAAAATCTAAAGTGGCATAGAACCTAGACAAATTGTCTTTCCAATTCTCAGAATCGGGATTCCTCAGTAGATCCTCTCAAAAGAATGTGGGAGAAGCAGTAGATTGTAGGTACAGAGTGAACCTGCTGTTTCAGTTGATCAATAGGACTCAAAATGATTTTTCTTAACTACTTATTTGTTAGAAAGGAGGACTTTTTGTTCAGGGAGGAGAATGCTATGGGGTGAGTGGGATGTAGTGATACTGATACAAAAAAGAAAATCAGGGAAAGGGTACCCAGGAAACCTTGTCAAAATATGTAGAAGAGAATAGAAGCTCTCATTGTTAGAAGGGGACACAGGGAAGCAGGGCACCGTTTGAAGTTATAAATTATTTAAAAATTGCATGTCAGGTTCTTAGTTTCATCTGAAATCTTCTTTTTCTGTCCTTTGTATATGAATTTGTTCTTGTCTGATGATGATGCCTATTAGTTCTGAAATGGTCTTTAAAGAAAATATGGGGACCACTAGGTGGCGCTGCAGGAGATAAGAGCTCTCTAGCCCTGGAGACTGGAGGACCTGAGCTCAAATCCAACCCTCAGACACTTGATTTTTACTAGCTGTGTGACCCTGAGCAAGTGACATTACCCTGATTGCCTCACCAATTAAAAAAAAAAAAAAAGAATTATATGAAGTTTGCTATAGGCGTCTCTTCTTTAGAGGAGACAATCTTATTCTGTCAGTTTCCATTCTTTCTGGTGAAAAAGCTTTTAGCTTTTCCCAGTCCAGTGCAGGCTCCCTGATACAACTTTGAAAGCTGTGGGAATAATGTGCATTGCAAGGTCAGGTAGGAAAGAGCCCCCTTATTTGCTTTGCTTTGATTCTTGAAACTCTGCACCATAGTTCAGAGGAATCCAGTAAAACAGAAGATGTTTATTTACACATGTGAACAAACTGTCGGCCAACATCTCTTCCTGCTCCCTGGACTTCAAAGAGACCTCTCCACGTGTAGAAATATGCAAGCATGTGGAGCAAGAGAGGAAGTTGGTGAGAGAAGGGAGACATTTCTCAGTTCACAAAATAAGGTATACTATAGGCATGCATTAAGAAACACTGACCAGGTCTCAGCTACAGAGGGAAGACCAAAAATAATGCAAATCAGAGGAGCAATCCCTCCAAAACTCCTCTATTTGGTTTTAGTAGACATACCCATACACACACCCAGTAGACATATATGTACCCATAGATACTTAGATACACACCAGTAAATACATACATTGCCAACAGACACACACCTCCATGGACACACACACATACACACACAAACATTCTCACACTCACACTCACACTCAGCTCTCTGCCTTTCTTCCCCTTTGTTTTTTCTTCCCTCAGCCCTTTTTAGTTGTCCCTTGATTCATCACCTAAGAGGTGTGTGACTCTGGACAAATTGATCTCTTTGAGCCTGTGTTTTAGCAACCCCCACAAAATGGGATTAAGGAAACTTCTAAGGACCTCCTCCCCAGGGTTGCTGTGAGATTCAGATAAGGTCATGGATTGAAACTATTTCCTAAATCTGAGAGCATTCTAGAAATAGCAGTTATTATGACCATAATTATCCTCTTGGGTCAAATGAACCCACATCATAATAGCTGGGTGTGAAAAAGTTCTTGATAAACTTTATATGGTGGGGAAATGGGAGCTGTTCTTGGGGAGGTCACAAGTTCTTTCCATAGCAGCTCATCCACTCTTAGATCATGGAGCGTTGCCTGTACCATAATTCTAAAGATGAGAATCCAAACATGACCCAAGAGCCTTGAAAGAAAGTAGAGGAAATTCTCCTCCCCCCACTGTTTGTTTGACTCCTCAGACTATTTGTCTTACCTCCCCTACTCCACCCAGAAGAAATATTCTTCCTGTCCCTTCCCAGATCCTCTTTCTGGAAAGCATCAGAAGGACCAAAGTGGGATGATTTGGATCTGACCTTGAAATGCCCTGGAGTTCAGTGCTTGCCCATTTAGACCCTCTCCCCCTTCCCTCTCCCTCTCTGGTCCCTGTGTTTCATGAACAGACAGACTTAACATAACTGAATAACCTGGGAACAGGACTAGAAGAGAATTCCTGGACTCATCTGTTCCACTTTACCTTTTCCACAAGACTCAACCTTGTCTCCAGAGCTAGCTGTTTGATCATAAGTGTGCAGCACCTTGAAATTAGGGTACCCTGGTTCAAAGTCCCATTCTGCCACTACTACCCAGATGATCTTGGGCAAGTCACTTAACTTCTGTGACTCTCAATTTCCCCAGTTTTAGAAGGGCTTAGATGATGTCCTTCCATTTCTAATGTTGTTTAAGCACCTTTTTTTTTATTCTAGCAACTATCAGTTGCCACATCTGCCTCCACATCTTGCATCCATCCCTTTCTTTCTAGCCATAACTCAGAACCTCATCATCTCTCTCCTTTACTATCATAATATTCTCCTAATTGGTGGCCCTTGCTTCAAGTCTTTCACCTCACCTCTTCATCCTCCACAGAACTGCCAGATTGATATTCCTAAACTGAATCTGAGTACCATATCACCTCCCTACTCAATAATCTTCAGTGGCTCCCTGTTGCCTCTGGAATAAAATAAAAAATCCTGAGCCTCCATTTACTATCTAATAATAATAATAGTGATAATAATAATAATAAATAACTGATGTTGTATGTACCACTTTAACATTTACAAAACATTTTACATATATTATCTCATTTGATCCTTACCTGTAAACTGGGTGCTATTATTATGTCCATTTTATAGATGGCAAAACTGAGGCAGAGGGAGCCAAAATGATTTACCCAGGGTCATATAGCTGTTAAGTTTCTGAAGAAGGATTCAAACTCATGTCTTCTTAACTTCATGGTAAAGATTCTATCTATTTCGCCATCTACTTTTCATCTCCTGTCAGGCTTCTAGCTAATATTTTTTTGTAAAGCAATGGAGTTAAATGACTTGCCCAAGGTCACACAGCTAGGCAATTATTAAGTGTCTGGGACTGGATTTGAACTCAGGTCCTCCTGACTCCAGGGCTGGTGCTCTATCCACTGTGCCCCCTAGCTGCTGTTCCCCTCCCCCTCCCTGCCCCCAGCTAACTTTCCTGTCCTATTTCATATAAATCCCATTCATGTATTCTCTTCTAGTCATATTGGAGAGTTTCTTGTACATGATATTGTATCTATTACTTCCGTAGTTTTTTAAATCATTTTTTAAATTAACAAACATTTATTTTTCTCTCCTTCCTACCACCATCCCCCCATTGAAAAAAGAAAACTAGAAAACTCATTAAAAATATGTATAGTTATAAAGCAATTTCCCAAATTGTCCATGTCCCAAAATTTATCTCATTCAGCTTCCGGAGACCTTCACGCCTTTCTTGAGAGGTAGGTAGATCCCCTAATTGATTAATGATCAAAAGACATGAATAGGGAGTTTTCAGGAGAAAAAAATGAAAACTATAGTTACATGAAAGAATGCTCTAAATCACTATTGATTTTAGAAATGCAAATTAAAACAACTCTGAGGTTTACCAACTCTCACCTATCAGAGATGACAAATGCTGGAGGGAAATGAGGGGAAAGTAGTTAAACAATGGACTGTTTGGGGAGTTGTGAATCATTCTGGAAAATAATTTGGAACTATGCTCAAAGGGCTTATATTTTATAGCTTCATACTTTTTGATTCAGCAGTCCCACTACTAGGTCTGTATCGCAGAGAGATCAAAGAAAAAGGAAAAACACCAGTATGTTCAGAAATATTTTCAACAGCTCTTTTTGTGATGGCAAAGAATTGGAAATTGAGGGCTGTCCAACAGTGGGAATGACTGAGCAAGTTGTAGTATACATTTGGGATGGAAGACTATTACAGAGGGATGGTTTCAGAAAAATATGGCAAGACCTACATGAACTGATGTGAAGAAAAATGAGATCATTGTTCACAATAACAGCAATGTTGTAATGATAAACAACTGTGAAAAAAGAGGTGGGTAGCATGCTTCATCTGTGCCTTATCTTACTTCCTTTCCAGTCATGGTTTGTCATTGCATTGAGTACAGTTTTCAAATCTTTCAAAGTTGTTTCTGTGTTATCGTTGCAAAAATTATTCACCACGCTCCACTCATTTCATAAAGACCTCCCCTCTTTTACAATTTATCTTGTGGTAATATTCCATTATATTCACATATAATACCCAAATATTAGCCATTGCCCAATTGATAGGTGTCTCCTTAGTTTCCAATCAGACTACTGCAAAAAGAGCTACTTCAACTTTTTTGAATATAGAATACTTTTCTTTCTTTTTAAGACTCTTTAGTGGTATCTCTGGTTAAAAGAGTATATATAATTTAGTGATAGTGTGGCATAGTTCCTAATCATATTCCAGAATGTGATTCTGGATTGCCCAAGGTCACACAACTAACTGCGCATTGATGGGCCTGCTTTCTTGTAGTCTCTCTAGCATTTGTCATTTTTCTTTTATATCTTCTCTGCCAAACTGTTTTGTGTAAGGTGGAACCCCAGAGTTGTTTAATCTGTATTTTCTATTAGTAATTTGGAGTATTTTTTAAGATGGTTCTTGATAGTGTGGATGTGCCTATTCTTATCCTTTGACTGTTGTTCTATTGGAGAATGTGTTGTGTTCTTATCAATTTGAATCAGTTCTTTATGTCTTGGATATGACTTTGATCAGAAAAACTTACTTCAAAGATTTTTTCCCAGCCACTCTCATTTTAAAATAATTGCATTGGTTTTGTTTATGCAAACTTTTATAATACATTTTTTATAATTAGAATTACTCATTGTTTTCTGTTGTCCTTTTAATCAGGTTCAAGCTTCTATCTTGCATATATCTAAAAGGTAATTTCTTCCTTCCTCCTCAAATTTCATTAACATTATCAGCAACAACAGGTATTTATTAAGTGCCTGCTGTATACTAATCACTAGAGATACAAAGAAAGACAAAAACACTATCCCTGCCTTTTCATATTTTACATTATAAGGTGGTAGAGAATGTGTAAACAAATATGAATGCATGAATGCAAATTTCCATATACAGTGTAAATGGGAGGGTAGCCACTAGAAGTGGATTTAATGTCACCTTTTATGTCTAAGTCATTTGGAACTTATCTTAGTGTATGGATATGTTATGAGTTGTTCTACTGGACTACTTTGTATTTTTTGCAGAGTTTTCGTTAAATAATGAGAGTCCTTATGGGTATATGTAACACTGTACCTGTAGTTACTTGGATTTTGTGCACCTAATCTGTTCCATTGATCAACCTCTCTCTTTTTTTAATCAATATCAGGTTGCTTTAATGATTGTTTTATAGGATAGTTTGAGATCTGACACTCCTTGGCCAGCTTCTGTCCTCTTTTCATCATTTCCCTTGAGATTTGTTTTTGTTTTTATTTTTACAAGGCAGTGAGGTTAAGTGACTTGCCCAAGGTCACACAACTAGATAATTATTAAGTGTCTGAGGCCGAATTTGAACTCAGGTCCTCCTTTCTCAAGGGCTACTGCTTTATCCACTGCTTCTCCTAGCTTCCCCTCTCTTGAGATTCTTGACCTTTTCTTCCTTTAGCACCATGGACTATACTAAGTTCCATGATCCCCATTAGGTAGATAAGAAAGGAATGACAAGGTGGCCCAGTGGAGTCAGGAAGACCTGAATTCAAATCTAGTCCCAATATTTATGACTGTGTGTCCCTAGATAAGTTATTTGACCTCAGTTTGCCTCAGTTTCCTTACCTGTAAAATAGGGATAATAATAGCACCTACCTCCCAGGTCTGGTGGCATTATTTAACACTATGTAAATGTTAGCTATTTTATTAATGATAATGATGATGATGATGGTGATGATGCTGATGATGGTGGTGGAGGTCCAAACCAAGGTGATGGCTTTGTGATTAGAGAGAAGAGACATATACCAGAGATGTTGTAGAGATAAAAAGAATAAGATTTGGAGATGTGTGGTACCAGATTTCAAATGTACCACAAGACAGCATAATACCAAGACTGTGAATTTGGTTGACTAGAAGTATACTAAAGTTTGGGAACAGATTTCTCAGTGGTTACAGCATTGGACCTAGAGTCAGAAAGAACTGAGTTCAAATCCAAACTCAGCCTATTTTTAGCTCTGTGACCTTGGGTCTGTCACTTAACCTGTTTGCCTTAATCCACTGGAGAAAAAAATGTCAGTCTATTACAGTATTTTTTTTAGTTTTTGTTTTTTTTTTATTTGCAAGGCAATGGGGTTAAGTGACTTGCCCAAGGCCACACAGCTAGGTAATTATTAAGTGTCTGAGGCCAGATTTGAACTCAGGTACTCCTGACTCCAGGGCTGGTGCTATATCCACTGCACCACCTAGCCGCCCCTACTACAATATTTTTGCTAAGAAAACTACCATCAGAATTAGTGAACTATGGTCCATGGAAGTCATCAAGAATTGGATTTAACTAGATTACCGAACAACAGAAAGAACAGGAAAGTTTGGAATAGGGGCAAGATTTGGCCAAATATTTGATTTCTATTTGGGACATATTAAATTTGAGATATCCTTGGGACATACAATTTGAAATGTCCATTAGGCATTTAGTGTACAGGACTGGGGTTCAGGAGAGAAAATAGAGCCAAATATATAGGTCTGGAAATTATCTGCCCAGACATGACAATCAAACCTAAAGGAACTAATATACAAATAATACTCAAAGAAAATAAGACAATTTTAGTAAGCTGAAGGATGACTTCGTTATTTTGAACACTCTAAATTTCAGTGTCTTGAATTGTACATAGCACTGCTGGTATGATTTAACCAGAGCAAACATCCAACAGACTGATTGGATTCATTTTTGGAAGCTGTACCCCTCTCAGTGCAGACCAATAATTTTCCACGTGCTTAGCTGCCATATCACACTCTTGACTTATAGTTAGCTTCCTTTCCATTAAAATCCCCAATTATTTCTAGATAGTGTTCTTTAGCAACGCCTCCTCTAAACATAAGACTACATATATTTCTATTACATTTTCTTATTCTATTGTTCCTAGTGTTCTAGACTTAGAAAATTGCTTTTAATCTATCTCTGCAACCAACCCTCCCAACTTTGTCTTGCTACTTTGCCAAAGTTGTTCATTGTTTCTGTTAATTTTGGTTCACTTTCTTGAGTCCCCTAAGTATTGTCATTATGGTATTGGCAAAAAAGCAAATTTTGTTTCCTTTTTGCCTTTGTGAATTCCCTTAATTTTGTTTTCTTCACTTATTGCTTCAATTGTCATTTTTAGAATTATTCGAACTTATTGTGGTGACAGTGGACATCTTTACTTTACCTATGATCCCATTGGAAAGACCTCCAGCACTTTTCCATTATAGATAATACTGTTTGTTTTAGAGAAATACTACTTACTTTATTAAGTAATGGCCTCTTTATTCCTATATTTTGGAAATGTTAAACAAAGAGGAGAATCGTATTTTATAAAACTCTCTGCATCTACTCATATAATTGCATACTTTCATTTTTTATCATTAATGTGGTCTATTATATACATATATATATATATATATATATTATAGTTTTTCCATATTGGAACACTTTTGTGTTCTTTTATTTTTATTTTTTTCACTTTTGTGTTCTTGTACAAATCCAACCTAATAATAGCACATAATCTTTTAATATGTTATTGTAACCTCTTTACTAATATTTTATCTAATATTAATTTACTTATATAATATGAATATTAGTATCATTGGCATTCATTAAAGACATGGATCTTTGCTTTCTCTCTTCCTCTTTTGGGTTTCAGGACTACATTTGTCATATTTGTCAAGGCTGTCTATTATCCCCCACATTATTTTGAAGTTTTAGAAATACTTCTTGTAGTAATAAGATAAGAAAATGAAATTTGGAGAATGAGCACAGACAAGGAATAAAATTATAACGTTTTGAAGATGATATGATGCCCTACTACGAGAACCATAGAAATTCAACTAAAAGTAATTGAAATAATAACTTCAGCAAAGTACCAGGATATAAAATAGATGCCATAAAATAAATTCTATATATCACCCCCAAAACCCAGCAGAAAGAGATAAAATGCGAAATTCGATTCAAAATACTTAACAGAATTGTTTAAAATACCTGGGGAACCATCTTCCAAGAAACACAGGAATTATATGACTACAACTACAAAACATTCCAAACAGAAATATAGATAGACCTGAATAATTGAAGAGATATTAATTGCCAATGGTTGGACCATATCAATGTAATAAGCATACCTACTAGTTTAGTTATACAGTGTCATGCCAAACTACCAATGATTTACTGTATAGGTCTAAAACAAGTAATAAAATTCATCTGGAAGAAAAAATGGTCATGAATCTTAAGGAAAAAAATATAGGGGAAAAAGGGAAAGGAAAGAAGGGAACTGGTGGTACCAGATTTCAAATGTACTACAAGACAGTAGTCATAAAAGTTATTTGTTCTTAAAAAATTGAAAAAATGAATGGTAGAAGAGATTAGTTGCATAAAATATAATAGGAATTAACCAGTGCTAACACAGGGATTTGGTAAACACAAAGACCCCAACTACTATAGTAAGGACTTACTTTTCTTTTCTTTTTTTTTTTAGGTTTTTGTAAGGCAAATGGGGTTAAGTGACTTGCCCAAGGCCACACAGCTAGGTAATTATTAAGTGTCTGAGACCTGATCTGAACCCAGGTACTCCTGACTCCAGGGCGGGTGCTTTATCCACTGTGTCACCTAGCCACCCTAGGACTTTACTTTTCAACAAACATTCTTGGTAAAACTATAAAGCAGTCTAGCAGAATTCAGATTTAAACCAAAATGTCACACTATAGAACCTGGAAATAAAATTTCATATTACAAATCAATTAGAAGAGAAAGGAAGAAGGGGCGGCTAGGTCTTGCAGTGCGTAGAGCACCGGCCCAGAAGTCAGGAGTACCTGGGTTCAAATCCGGCCTCAGACACTTAATAATTACCTAGCTGTGTGGCACTGGGCAAGCCACTTAACCCCATTGCCTTGCAAAAACCTAAGAAAAAGTGAGAGTTATTACAGAGGGAATGGCTTATGCAGCTAGGTGGCAGCTGCAGAGTCAGAAAGACTTGTCTCAAAATCCTACCCCAGCCACTCACTAGCTGTGTGATCCTGGACACTTAATACTACTTGTCAGTGATTCTTTTCATTTAGAGAATTCCTTCCTTAGGTAGTTTTTTTTTTACACCATATTCTGAGTTATTGAGTTCAATTATTTTTTATTCTTCTTTCTAGTATGTTCCATTGATTTATTGTTCTGTTTTTTAACAAGTAACCAAATGATCATTGCTTAATGATACAAATTGAAGCCTAGAAATACTATTTCCCCTTCATATTTTTCATTGTTTTTCTTGATATTTTGTTTCTCTAAGTAAATATGATTTTGTCTAACTTTGTAAATCACCCCTTCAGTAGTTTGATATTGCATTAAATTCAGAAATTAATTTCGTATTGTTACTTTTATTGTATTGACTATAAAGCCTGGGAATAAAATTTTATATTACAAATCACTTAGAAGAGAAAGGAAGGAAATGTCATTTACAACAATGGTTAGGAGAGGGATTCTGGACTAAATCAAAAAGATGATCATTTATGATGAGATGTACAGTTTTGATTACATAAAATTGAAAAGCCATTTGACTATATTATATTGTCACCTTATTCTATTGACATAGCCCAGGTTGTGCAGTTAAGCCATTCTTTATATTTAAGGTTCATTTTATGCTCTTATCTATATGGATCTTGAGTGTGCTTTGATAGATTAACTCCCAGATAGTTGCTGAATTTTGTAGTCATTGTAATGGACTTCCCTACTTTTCCTTCTGGATTTTTGGTATCAATATAAAGAAAGGCAATTGAATTCTGTAGGGTTGTTCTTTCAAAGAAAGGCTGTACTATTGGAATGACATTTGAAATTTGTTCTTGTATCACATTTCAAAGCCAAGTCAGATACTGACATAAAGTGTTGGAAAGAGATTATTTATCGTATTGAAATACCTCTTGATAGAAACCGTATTCCAGACAGTCAAGAAAATGCTGCAGGAATGCAGCTCACTATGAATGTAGGTTTGGTTAAGTGAATTTTCTGGGTAACTGGGGTTTTAATTCCCAAATCTTACTTGTTTCAACTTTTATTATTTAGAAGTATCACAATAGGGGCGGCTAGGTGGTGCAGTGGATAAAGCACCAGCCCTGGAGTCAGGTGTACTTGGGTTCAAATCCAGTCTCAGACACTTAATAATTACCTATCTGTGTGGCCTAGGGCAAGCCACTTAACCCAATTTGCCTTGCAAAACAAAAACAAACAAACAAACAAAAAAGAAGTATCACAATAACCACAGAAATCCAACTTGCACATTAAAGTGTCCTTTACACAAAGCTTCTTTAGGCCTCCCCACAGCCCTCTGGGCCAGATGCTACACCTATATATTTTGATTTTAAAGATAGGGAAGCTCAAAGAGGTGGTGATTTGCCTAAAGTCTCACAGCTGACAAGTGTCATAAAGTTCTCTGTATTTTACATATGAAGAGAACTTGTTATTCCTTTGATTTTTCATTCATTCCTTCAGCAAAATGAGCCAAAAGAGACTGATAGCTCTTAGATGGAGGAAGGGAGAGAATTTGGAACTGAAAACACAATTGAAAAAACTTGTCTGTCAAATCTGGGAATATCCATCTTAATATTCTTTTCTCATAAACAAGGGGGAACCAAAAAGCCAGCTAAAGGAGGCGCTGTGGCCCCAGGGATCTCTGCAGTGCCAGTCTACAGGTAGGTACCCATGGAGCCTCCTCTACCCCTTTTTGTTTTCTGTACTCCTTGTCCTCCATTTCTTTCCTCTTCTCCCAGTGTCTCTTCTCTCACACTGAGTTGTCAGTGTTGGGAGACCTATGGGTAAAGGGACACATTGTTTGGAAAGTTCTGGAAAAAAGTTGAAATTATTCAAGAAAAGTGAGCAAACTGTTCATATGGAATGGGAAAAGCCTTAGGAGGCATCTCCTTAAGGCATTTCCTTTTACCCATTCTCTTGGGCTTCTCCCAGCCACCCAACATTAGCCAACTACTGAGGTAGGCGGGAAACCCCAACCTCTAACTTGAAATCCATCGAAAAGAAGATCTCACATAAGGGTGTGCGTGCGTGCAGATGTGTGTAGACACAGAAATAGATACACAAAATATGCCATCACTTATTGTCAGAATCCAAACTGGAAACCAAGTCAGTGGCCTTCCATGAGATAAGGAAGGGGCTTCTCAAGGGCTGGGGAGGAGTTCAATTATGCCCAATTGTCATTGCTTTAGTACTTGACTTGACACTGCTTTACAAGATGCCATTTTGGTTGAGCCTTAAAACAACTCCATGAAGCAGGTCATGCCCACCAAGTCACTGCAGAGTGGCTGTGCTGGAAGCAGCTCACTGACAGAAACAGAATGCTCAAATCAAGTCATCATTCATTTGACATCATGGTCTTCTTCCATTACAAAGAACCACAACAATCAAAGGGACAGGTTGTTACATTTTCGGGGAGCTCTCTAAGTCAAGGCTTGATTTACTGTTTTGATGATTCTCTAAACAAGAACATGATGGAGAAAAATGATAATTCAGATTAAACTCAAAATTGTCTGGCACATTCATTTTTTTTGGGGGGGGAGCCGGTTCTTAAACATTTAGCAGTATGCACACCCTCAGGAAAAACATTAAAAGGTAGAATGTCAGAGTCAAATGTGAAAATCTGGAGAAACTTGTAGAACACAGACGCTAGAAGTAGCAGGAAGGAAAGACCATAAAAAAAGCACAAAAAGAAAGCTAGAGTGACTTCTGAGAAATGGCCTCAGGCTGTGGAGAAGCAGCCCCCCTCCACTCCCCACTCCCTGCAGAAAAGAACTTCAGGCCCTTCTTCAGAGTGCCATCTCTCCTCCTGACCCCCTCCCCAGGCTCCTTTGTTCCCTGGTGCCCACCAGGAGCTGGAGGGCAGCTACCTCGAGGAGCTTGCCCATGCCTCCCTAGAGGGCATCCAGGACCCTCTCACTGCCCCAGGAGGCAGCAATGATCACAAATTCGCTTGCTTGGCCATGCACGCTAGCCTGGGCCCTGGCTCTTCAAAGCTGAGCCAGTCTCCAGGGCTGTTGAGAGATGTGACTTATTCATGGTCACAGGGACTGTTGTTTGTCCCAGCAGTGACTGACAGCCAGCTCCCAGCCTCCTTCCACTTAGTCCTGCAGCTTCTCTGAAGGAACATTAACCCAGAAGACTTGGAAGCAGAAAGAGCCCTTGTGGAAGCTCATCCTCTGGAGCCAGAGGTTGAAGGGTCAGAGAATGGAAGACACATGGCCCAGCTTGTGCTACGTGCCTGGAACCCTAGGACCTCTTGGGTGCCCCCGAGCTGGGTAGCTTCACTGGCAGGCAGCCCTCTGACTGGGAACAAGCATCCTTGACCACACAGGTTTTCCTGTGCCCCTGTCTTCCCTCCCTCCCTCTTTCCTTTTTGCTCCCCCTCTCTCCCTTCTTTCCTTCCATTCCTTCCCATTCCTTTTCTCTTTTTTCTTCCTTCCTTTTTCTTTTTCTTCTTTGTTCCTTTCCTTCCTTCATTTTTCTTTGTCTTTCCTTCTTTCTTTCCTTTTTCCCCCTCCCTTCCCTTCTTCCTTCTTCCTTTCCTTTCCATCCTTCTTTGGTTTTTTTTATTCTTTCTTTTCTCCCTTTTCTTTCTTCCTTCATCTTTTCATTCCTTCTTCCCTTCCTTCCTTTCTTCCCTTTCCTTTCCTTCATTCTTTTCCCCCTTTTTCTTCCTTCCTTTCTTTGTCCTTTCCTTCCTTCTTTCCTTCCTTCTTTCCTTTTTCTTTTCTTTCCTTCCTTTTTCTGTTCCTTCTTTTCCTTCCCTCTTTTCCTTTCCATCCTTCTGTCCTTCCTTTTCATTCCTTCTTTTTCTTTCGTTTCCTTCTTTCCTTCCTTCTTTCATTTTTACATTCCTTCCCTCTTTTCCTTTCCATCATTCTTTCCCTCTTTTTCATTCCTTCTTTGCTTTTTCTTTCCTTCTTTCCTTCCTTCCTTCATTTTTCTATTCCTTCCTTTTCCTTTCCTTCTTTCTTTTTCCCTTTGTCTGTTCCTTCTTTCCTTTCTTCCCTCCCTTCCCTTTTTCCTTTCCTCTTTCCTTTATCCTTTCCTTTCTTCCTTACTTCCCTTCTTTCTTTCCATCCCTTTTCTTCCTTCCTTCGTTTGTCTTTTCCTTCCTTCTCTCCCTTTCCTTCCTTCTTTCCTTTTCCCCTTCCTTTCTTTTTCCTTTCCTTCCCTCTTTCTCCCTTTTCCTTCCTTCCTTTCCTTCTTTCCCTCCCTTTTCTTCCTTCCTTTCTTTGTCCTTTTTTCTTTACTTCCTTTTCCCATTCCTTCCTTCCTTTTTCCTTTTCTTCCCTCTTTTCCTTTCCTTCCTTCCCTTTCTTTCCTTTTCTTCTTTCCCTCCCTTTTCTTCTTCTGTCCTTCACTTCTTTCCCTCCCTTTCCTTCCTTTCCTTCTTTACCTCTTTGTATTTTCCTTTTTTCTTTCCTTCCTTTCTTCCCTTCCGCTTTCCTTCCCTTCTTTTTTTCCTTTCCTTCCCTCATTTCCTTTCCTTCTTCCCCTTTTCCTTCCTTCCCTTCTTTCCCCCTTTTCCTTCCTTTCCTTCTTTCCCCCTTTTCCTTCCTTTCCTTCTCTCCCTCCCTTTTCTTCCTTCCCTTATTTCCCTCTCTTTTCTTCCTTCCTTTCTTTGTCCTTTTTTTCTTTCCTTACTTTTCCTTTCCTTCCCTATTTTCCTTTCCTTCCTTTTCTTTCATTTTCTTCTTTCCCTCCTTTTTCTTACTTTGTCCTTCACTTCTTTCCCTCCTTTTCCTTCCTCTTCTTCTTTCCCTCTATTTGTCCTTTCCTTCTTTTTCCTTCCTTCTTTCCTTTTTCTTTTCCTTCCTTCCTTCTTACCTTTCTTTTATTTCCTTCCCTCCTTTTTCCTTTCTTTCTTTCCTTTTCTTCCTTCCTTTCCTTCTTTCCTCCCCTTTCCTTTCTTCCTTCATCAGTCCTTTTCTTTTTTCCCCTCCCTTTCCTTCCTTCCTTTCTCCTTTCCTTTTTCCTTCCTTTTCCCCTTCCTTTTCCCCCTTTCTTCCTTTTTTCTTCCCTTCCTTCCTTCTTTCCTTTCCCTTTCCTTCCTTCCTTTCCCTTCTCTTCCCTCCCTCTCTCCCCCTTCTCCCCCCCTCCCTTCTTCCTTCCTTCTTTCCATCCCGCCCTTGCTCCTGAACTTTTGCATCCAGGTACTGGCAGTATAGAAGGGAGTAAATATACCATACATATTCTGTCAGATAGCTTTGACTTCTCTCCCAGTTGAACACTAGGGGACTTTTATGAGAGCCCAACCAAAGAAAGGCCTCATCAACCCCTAGACTTGAATGCCAAATGACCCCTGGCTGGACCTTATCTTCTTCAAGGTTCCCAGAAGTCTGAGATATAAGTATCTTGTCCCCCTCACCTCACCTCCCTGTTTTCCTGCCCCATTCCTGGTCTGGGCTTCTCTCCTTTAGCTCGGGCTTCTCTCCTTAACTCCTGCTTCTCCCCATTCTTTCTTTGGTTCTTTGTTCTCCCATTGCCCTGGCAGTGTCGAGAAGGTGAGGCCACCCCACCTTCTCTAACTAACTTTTTCCATCTCTCTCTATTGAGCATCTAGGAAGGACTCTGCTTCTGGACTCAGCCTGAGGAGGAAGATGATTCCTGAGCCTGGAGATGTGTAGATGGTGCCCTGTACCCCTGATCCCTGGCTTTAAGGTACGATTTCAGAGTTTCTTGGTCCCCTTGAGATGTGACATGACTTGCCCAGGGTCACACAGTCAAAACTTAGTTTTGCTGACTGCAAGGCCAAGTCTCCAGCCATGATGCTGCAAGAGCATGGTAATGAGTGTGAGATAGTGGAGGGTCCCTAGAAATACAATGACAGAGTCCTAAGGGTCCTAAGAAGGAGAAGGTGAGAGTTGAAAGGGCCTTAGAAGATAGGATGGCAGGCCTGGCAAAATCTTCATAGCCTCGGTATCAGAGACAGGCGGGAGTTTAGAAAACAAAATGGGAGATTTCTTTCTGTGTGTCTGAGGCCAAAGAGACAGTCCAGAGGGTCAGTGGCTAGTCCTGGAATGTGTTGTTTGAGTGTCTGGAGGGAGCCTGTGCTTGACCTGAGTGTGGAGGTCAGGTCAGGGGTGAGCAGAGCATCTTCTCTGGGAGGCCTGATCCTCACCAGCAGCAGCTTCAGTAGCAGCACTAGGTCCCCCACCTCTGAGAACCCTCTGTCCGGTCTTAGGTCTCCCCTATCTCCCAACTTCTTCTTCTTCTCATTCTATCTACCTGGTTCTTAGTAGTGTTGGGGGGATCTAGGGGGGTAGGGAATGGTCTTTAGCAGGTAACTGTCCTTTCTCTCTTGGTCAGGAAGCTTGAACTTTGGATCTTTCTGATCTTTCTTAGGATTCCTACTGCTCGTTCCTCCATCTTTCTTCCCCTGCTTTCTCATCCAGGTGCCCGACAGTGTAGAGAGGGGTGAAAATGCTGTGGACTGTCCAGTAATTCTCCCTTCTCTTACTGTCGAGCATCTCGGCTCTACTCCTGGACCCTGCCTGAAGAGGGAACAATAACCACAGGTGTGAGCCCACTTGTACACTCTACACTGCCCTGGCCCCATCTTAGGGAATTACCTTGGCCACTTGGAAGTGAAATATCTTCCTCTGCTTCCTTGGTTGCCTCATGTCAGATGTTAAACTCACTCCAAGGGTGGTTGCACTAGAGTATAGTGGACCTTAGTACACTAGTGTAGAGAGTAGAGGAATCAAATGTTGTAACAGAAGTGTCAAGTAGGAAGGGGCCTAAAAGAATCTGAAGTACAAAAACCAACTGGGCTTGGAAGGGCTTTGGCTCCAGAAAGCACATTATAACAGAGGAGTCAGAGGACTGTGAGAGCTTAGGCTCATGAGAACAGGGAATTTCAACTTTCCAGACAGGTTTTGGAAAGCCTTTGAGTGGTCATACAGGTCATTCAAGCCAAAGCAATAGAACAAAGAACAGCCAGGAGAATCAGAGATGTGTTCAGAAATGGGAGGGAGAGTACTGAGAACGTATGACACAGAGACTCCCAGATAGGAAGAATGTGCAAATGTAGATCCTAGAGCATCAGATCCAGAATAGAGAGAGGAACTTTAGAACATATTTCAGGGTGGGGCAGAGTCAGGAGCAATGAAACTAAGAACATAGAATTTGGGAGGGGGTGAGAAGAATTCCTTGGCACATAGAAAAACAATGTCAGATAATAAAGGATTTTAAAATATGGTACCCATAGTGTCAAAGCTAGAAAGAATGGGGGGGGCACAAAGGGTCAAACCTGAGTAAAGGGAGGTGAGAACACAGGATCCATTGTTGGAACATGGCAAAGCACATCCAAAGATGGAGGTAGGGATTCTAAGACATGGACTTTGGATTGGCAGGAAGTTTCCCTAGGAATCTCTGGTCCTCGTTAGTGGCCTTGGGATGTATGTTAGTAGCACCAGAGCGAGTGCCCCAACCACTGGTACCCCTTTTCTCCCTACTTACTTCCTCTGTCCATTTTTTCCTCCAGGTGCCCAGGAGAATGAAGGGGCCTAAAGAGGCCCGATGACATTGGGAACCTCAATCAAACGTTAAGGACCATGCTCCTAGAGGGAAGGGATCATCAGCTAAAGGTTTCTTGGATCTTACCCTTGCCCCTAGAGGTAAGTTAGAGTCTTAGAGATTTGTCTGGGGCATCATTGGGTTAAATGGACTATCTAGGGTCACACAGTAAGTATTAGATGTAGGACTAAAGTCCAGGTGTTCTACTCCAGAGCCAAATTGACAGCTAAATTGTGCTGATTCATGGGGAAAATTTAAAACAAACAGAAATGGAAGGTCCTATAGAATAGAGAGGCAGAATCCTAAAGGACCTAAGGAAGGGAAGATGGAAGCCATTGAGGTACTTAGAATGAAGAAGACAGAATGTAATCGCAGAGTGGGAAAGGCTCTTAAAGCCTATAACATCAGCTATCAGTGTCAGGAAAGAAGAACCTTGGAACTTAGAAAAACCCTGAGTTATAAAACCAGGAAGGAGGAACTTCCACATTGAACCCTGAAGTCTTTGTTTTATGCCATTCCTTTGGGCCAGAACACTCTGAGTTCCTTGACCT
Organism: Macrotis lagotis; assembly: GCF_037893015.1. Lineage (NCBI taxonomy): Eukaryota > Metazoa > Chordata > Mammalia > Peramelemorphia > Peramelidae > Macrotis > Macrotis lagotis. Next base: position 50,278,601 of record NC_133666.1, read on the forward strand.
ATGTTCCCTTCCTGTCATCTTTGGTACTCTGTTGTTTGCCAGGGTGTGGGAGGAACTTTAGAAAATAGAACACAGAATGTCAGAACCTAGAGAAGGACCCTTGAACCTAGAACTCAGGTTTACTCAGGCTGTGTCTGAATGGGCCTGAGATTGGACCTGGTGGGGAGACTAGGACAAGTGACAAGTATCTTCCTTAATAGACTATAGCCCCCCAGACTAGGCAGAAGTAGCAGTGAAACACTGATTTCCTCATTCCTCTTTCTCTGACTTACATTTTCCCATTCTGTCCACTTCCTGCCTTCATTAATTTGGCTTACTGGTAGGGATACCTGGATATGCAAAGGAAAGAAAGCTAGCTTGCTATATAGGAATGCTATCTTCTAGATGGGCATCTAGGGTTCTGCTACTATTCCTCACCTAAGAGCAGAGCAGGATCCTGGGGCTGAGCCCTGCCCCTTGGCTGTCACCAGGACTATGTTGCTCTGAGGTAGACCTTTTCTAGCTTTTCCTGATTCAAGGCCATGTCTTGGTCTACCAAGCAAGAGAGAACTTAAGAACTTAAAATGTCAGACCAAGAAGGGCCCTTAGACACAGTGTCAGAGAGACAGGAGAGCTGGGGAAAATGGAATATGAGCACTTAGAAGGCTCCATTAGGATTGTGATGGCCAAGTCTCAAGGACTAGAACACAGGCTGCAGCGTGAGGCAGTTTCTACAGTGAGGCTTGACAACCCTCTGGGAACTTATTTTGTAGTATTTTCAGTGTTTTCTTGATTGATGTACTTTAGTTCATACCCCTAAAATCATGGTCTTAAAAAGGTGTTGATAAGCTCACTGCCATAGAGAGCCATGATATGAAAAGGTTAAGCACCTCTATTCCAGAAGGAGGGATCTTAGAACATAGAACTTGGATGGGGAAGCTGAGTCAGACCCAAGTGGGTGCTCTGAGGTGGGACCCTCTTTGATGACCTTATGATGTGCTAACACATTGCTGGGATCACCCCACCACTGAACCCCCTCTGGTTGTAGGCAGAGTTTCCAGGCCCATCCCTAGACTTGAGTCTCTCTGTTTTCCCTTTTCTTTCCCCTTGTTCTCTGATTTCCAGGTGCCCAAGAGTGTAGAGGTGGGGAAGATGCTGTGTTCTCTTCTCTCTCTGGATTTCCTATCCTACCCTCCTCTGGATTTCCCCCTTCATTCTTCCTCAGATATTTTCTCTTCCCAGTACCTAGCGGGGGGGGGGGGGGGGCAGGAGTGGAGAATGCTGTCTTCTCTTAGGCAACTCACTCTTTTCTCCTCTCCTGTATCTAGGACTCTTTTACTCTACCTGGCTTTAGGGGAAAAAACAGGGAATTTGGGCATCAGTGCAGCTGGATCCTGCCCCCCCCATGTCTGTATGTGATAATCAGGAAGACTTTCCTGGTCACACAGTCCCCATTTGTCTCAGTGGTAGGGTTAAGCAAGTTTGAGCAGACTCCAAGGTTACTTCTCTCTGTGCTAGGCTATGTTCACTTGAGGAAGGAACATTAGTACAGATACAGAAAAGAATCCTAGAACATAGACATAGAATGGCACAGCTTGAAGGGTCAGTGATTGGTGGGGTGGTTTCTGACTGTTGGGAGATGAGAAGACAACATTAAAGTATATGAGCCTGATTTAAGATAGAATAGGAGAATATAAACCCAAGAGAACTAAGAGGGAGGACCCTTGGTACAGAGAATACTGAGGATCAGAGCCAAGAGAATAGTAGAACACACTGGTCTGAACTGGGAGGAAGTGAACAGGACCTTGCTAGTTCTAAGTATACTGCTAAGAAGGTTTACAAATATTATCTCATTTCATCCTCACAACAATTCTGGAAGATAGGTGCTATTATGAACTCCCTTTTACAGACAAGGAAACTGCAGCAGACAGGACCTGTCCAGGGTCACACAGTCAGTTAAGTGTCTGAGGTTGGATCTCAAATTAAGTCTTCCTCCAGGCTCAACACCCTATCCACAGCACCATCTAGTGGCCTCTATAATCTAGTTCCTAGGGTGTTAGAGATAGCAAGAACTTTAGATCCTAGAAGACTTGGAGGAGGAGATGTAAGAATGGAGAATGAAGAGTGGTCAGTCAGGAGAGAAGGACCTTGGAATATAACAAAGAAAGAGATGGGGGCAGCTAGGTGGCACAATGACCAGAGCACCTGTCCTGGAGAGTCAGAAGGACCTGAGTTCAAATCCGGTCAGACACTTACTAATTACCTGGCTGTGGGACCTTGGGCAAGTCACTTAACCCCATTGCCTTGCAACCCCACCTCCTTGACCAACAAAAAGAGATGGACTTCCTTCCCAGGGAAGGATCTTAGCATAAAGAACAGAGGCAGAGGAGAAAGGGAGAGTACAGAGATGGCAACGTGGAGGCAATTTCCAAGCAAGTTGGATGGGTTCTGAAAGAGAAACTGAGAGCAGACAAATGAGGAGGGGCCTCAGGACACAAGAGGTCAGGGTTGATGGGACAAAGCTTCAAGAAGCCAGGACTGGTAAACAGAGAACACTTTGACTGTGTGTTAAAGTCCTTCCAGTATAACACCCAGGATGTCTGAGCTGAAAAGTAGAATATGCTTCACCTGGAAATGAAGCTGGTAGAACAATGAGACCCCAAAAAGTCAGCCTGGTGGGAGGGACTCTGGAAGCTGGTTCTTGGAAACTTGTAGCAAGTGCGTGCCTAAAGGAACCTTGGAAGCAGATCTCTGGTGGGGGGTCTAGGGCAGGGGCCAAGGATTGGCCCCAGGAGGGTGTACTTATCTTTGGTGACCTCAGGCTACCAGGAATGGTAGCCTTCTATGTGGAGATGGGATTTTCTGCTCCATTCCTGGCCTCAGTTTCCCTCTATGTCCCCATTTTGTTCTGTCATTTCCCTTTTCTTATGCCTAATCTGCTGTTAACTAACCTCCCTTTCTATTACAGCCAGACTTTGCACCTGGATCAAGCCTCAAGGAGGAACAGGGCTTCCTTGGCCACTGAACACTTACTTCCCTGCCTATTCTGAGTGGTAAGTTTGTATCTGAAATGTCCCATGAACCTCCTACAATGATGTGTGTCAGAGCTACGATTAGAAGGAAGTGTCTGGAACTCCAAAATGAAGTCACTAGCCAGACTGTTTTCAGAAGCATAGATTGGTGGGGTTTCTGGCCACAGAACATCAGTGCTTGAAGGCTCCTGGGGATGTACAAGGTCTCTTAGAACACAAAATATCGGGAAAGAAGGTGAATGGAACATAACATTAGATGAAGCTAACTTGAGGACATTTTGGTATTAATAGAAGGTGTCAGAGGAGGAAAAGACCTCAGAACAAAGGAGGTTACAACCAGGAACAAACCAAGAAACAAGGAATAATTAGCCTGGAAGGGCCTTGGACACAGAAATATCCCAGGTAGGAAGGAGGAATTTTAGAGCCTGGATATCAGGACCTTGTGATAAGTAAAAGACAGAGTCCAAGGCGAGAAGGGGATTGTAATACTCAGATCCAGGACAGATTGTCCAAGCAGGAACAGTAGAACTGAATGTCAACCTTCAGAAGTTGGTGCAAGGTGTGTGAGATGGCAGGAGAAAATCTTACAATATATAGAACAAGTCAGAGCCAGTTGGAAAAGAGATTAGAACCGATTGAGAACCTAGCCAGGAGTGGGGAATGGGATTCTGGTGAGTGTGTGTCTAAAGGGGCCCTGGTTTTAGGAATGAGGAAGGAGCAGAAGACAAGAGCCAAGGATCTTGTTTCTGGTCTTCAGTAGCTAAGCAGCAGAACTAGACTTTCTGTACCACTGGCTACCCTATGGGTAGAGCTAGGATGTCTGGTGCCATCATTGAACTTTGGGGATTTACCTGGGGTCCCCTTTTCCTTCCTTCTGTACTTTATGGTTGGCTCCATAGAAGGAGAAGAGATGCTGTGTGCTCACAGGTAATTAATTGTCTCCTCCCTTGAGGTCTGATATAGAGCTTTGCTGGTGTCTCTGAGATGAGTACAAAACAGGACCCCCATCCTCTCCCTGTACCCCCAGGCCTAAGCCATCTTGAATTGAGCATGTAGCTGTTTCTCAGAGCTCAGTGGCTGGGTGGAAGAGAGATGACAGACCATGTGATACAGATTGTCTGATGCAAGCCTGCCAACTGTGGCTTCTTATTCATCCTTTGAGATGCTTATCTCTTAGGGGCGGCTAGGTGGCGCAGTGGATAAAGCACCAGCCCTGGAGTCAGGAGTACCTGGGTTCAAATCCAGCCTCAGATACTTAATAATTACCTAGCTGTGTGGCCTTGGGCAAGCCACTTAACCCCATTTGCCTTGCAAAAACCTAAAAAAAAATGAGATGTTTATCTCTTGGAAGGAAGATTAGACTGCTGACTTGAGTCCTCAAAGGTCAGAGTCTAAAGACATAATAGAACAGAGATCAGAGAAAACTTGAGGCTGGAAGAAGGGATGCCAGGACATGAAACCTGGGCCTGTAGGATATTCGTGTCTTCCTTAGGAAGCCTGCCATATTGGTTGCTGGTCTCTGTCTGTGCAGAAGCAGAATCAGGTTAATTCTATGACTGACCAACCTCTGTGTGACAACAGGATTTCATTTCTGGTCCCATCAGTGGACTTGGGTGGCTGCTTGTACTATTCCTTTCTTTCTCCAGTTCTTTGACCTCCAGGTGCCCGACTGCGTAGAGGTGAGAAATTGCCGTATTGTATCTTGGCAAATTTCTCGCCGCTCACAGTTGAGCATCTAGGGCTTCCATCATCTTCCTACCGCAAGAGGGAGTAGGGAGCCCAGTCCTGAACCAACCTGCAGCACATAAACACATGTACATCACACACACAGAGGCAACTTTCACCTTTGTCCCCCTAAGGTGTCCCATGGATGCGGGTGAGTGATCTCAGGTGGTACAACAATATTAGGCTTATTTCTGTGAATTAACTCCCTCAGTGTGAAAGCAGAATTTCTGCTCCCCTCAGTTCATTTAGGTTTGCCCCCCTATATTTGGTTTTCTTTATCCTCTTTTTTTTTTTTATCTCCAGGTGCCCAATTGTGTAGAGGCAAGAAATATGCTGTGTTTTCTCTTGGTATATTTCTTGCCTCTATCAACTGAGCATCTTGGACTCTGCGACTGTCCCCTGTGTCAAGGAGTAGGGTTCCCAGATCTGAGTGCACCTGGAACCTGAGGTCCAATCTTGGATTCTAGCACAAGGTCTCACAGTATCTTTGCGTCTGTCTCCAGCAAGACTTAAGCCGGGTATCCTGTCCACTCTCTAAGGGAACCTTATATGATAGACTGTCAAACCAGGAGAATCCAGCATCAAGGAGGGGGCACCTTAGAATACTGTAGAATGTTAGATCTTCTAGAGTTCTCTTGTCTTGCAATGGCCCTGACTGAGAAGATGAAATCACAGATTAGAGATCAGTAGAGTAGGAGAAAGGCATGTGAGAACTGAAATGTGGGCATCTATCAAGTGTGTATCTAAAGGAACTCTGGTTCTTGATCTGAGTCTGCAGTCTAGGACAGGTGCCACCATTCTTCCTTGAGAAACCCTTGATGTTGGTGAGTGACCTAAGGCTACCCAGAAGCACAGCCTGGGGTACTAATATCACTAGCCAGCCTCACTCTGAAGGCTGGATTTCTAGTCCCAACATTGGATTTAGGATTTCCCTTCTCCATTTTCCTTTTTCCTGTTCTTTGATCTCCAGGTGCTCAACTGTGTGGAGGTAAGGAACTATGCCGTTTTCTTCTCTCGGTAAATCCTTGCTTCTCACAGTTGAGTGTCTAGGACTCTACAGCTGCCCCTTTCCCAAGAGGGAGGATAGGGTCCCCTGATCTAAGTCCAACTACACACTCTGAAGGCCACCCAGTGGTGAAATTTCTAAGCCAAGGTTACACAGTGCTTCTGGAACCAGTTTCCTCAGGTAAACATGGGCTCACAGAACATCCTTAGAACTTTTTAGAATGTTCTGTTGGATCTAGTCCTCTAGTCTTGGATTGTCATTGTCTAAGGAGACATAATAAAAGAGATCAGAGAAAATAAGAATCTGGAAGGAGGGATGCTAGGACATGGATCTTGAAGTCTGAAGGAACCCTGCTGCTAGATCTGAGTAGACTGTCCAGGACAGGGGCCACAGGGATTCTCTTAGGAGGCCTTGAGGCTGGTTAGTAGCCTCAGACCATTCAATCGCAACACTAGGGTTGCCCCATAAGTCTGATAAGTGTGATCCCATCAGTAGATCTAAGTTAGGATTTTTCCCTCATTCCTTTCCTTTCTCCTGTTCTTTGACCTCCAGGTGCCCGACTGTGTGGAGGTAAGGAACTACGTCGTGGTCTCTCTTTCTCGGTAAATCCTTGCCTCTCACTGTTGGGCGTCTAGGACTCTGCAGCTTTCCCTAACCCTAGCCCTCCTGACCGCGCCATGTCACCAGCACATGAGGCTTTCAGACCATGATCATACAGTGACCGGGTGCCTTTCTGAGGTAGATATTGAAGCCAGTGTAGCCTGAGAAGCCAAGGTTCCTTGTGGGAGGCGTCTCAGATCATCTTCAAATGTTAGGCCGTAGAAGGTCCTTTATTGTGAGAATGTCTCAGGAGGTATAATTACAGAGTTGTGAGAATCACAGTCTGGAGAAAGGGGTCATGGCACATAGAAGACGGATTCATATCAACTGCTGATGTCTGAAGGAACACTAGTGGAGATCTAAGTGGGGAATCCAGGCTACAAAGCACAGGCCTCCCTTGGTTCTGGTAACTGCCTCCCAATGTGTTGGTGTACCCTTATCAGTAGCCACTGGCTCTGAAAGCATTTCTTCTAATCTCCTGTCCTCCCATGGAGGTTTTCCTCTTTGACTCCTTTCCTTTCTCCTGTTCTTTGACCTCCAGGTGCCCGACTGTGTGGAGGTAAGGAACTACGTCGTGGTCTGTCTCTCGGTAAATCCTTGCCTCTCACCGTTGGGCATCTTGGACTCTTCGACTGTCCCTTCCATGAGGAGGGGGTGGGGGGGATCCCCAGACCTGAGTCTCTCAGAGCTTAGGTTTCTAGTCCAAGGTTAGACATTAATCCTATGTCTAAGGCAGGATTTGGAGCCAGTGTTTCTGATCTACTGGGGCATGTTGTCTTTCTGAAGGAGTGATGATGCTTTGTCCTGTCATGTCATGACAAGTATATGAATTGGATTTGAGTGATGGAGGGCTGTGCTAAGTCACCAACCTCACTTTCTCCTCCAGAACTATCTGGGTCCAGTGGTCAGATAGGAATCAGGATGACTGGAGATGACCCTGAATGTGAAGCAGTCAGGGTGAAGTGATTTGTCCAAGGTCATGCAGCTAGTAAGTGTCTGAGGCCGGATTCAAACTCCTGCCCTCCTGACTCCAAGGCCAGTGCTCTATCTGCTGTGTCACCTAGCTGGTCTCTTCTGAAGAAGTATGAGAAGATAAAATGTCAGATGGTGAGATTGCAGTGTCAGACAGGAGGTACCTTAAAAGACCTTAGATTGTCCGATCTAATGGGGACCTTTATCTTGGAATGTCACGGGCTAAGGTGGCAAAATTAGAGATTAGAGAATATCAGAATCTGGAGGAAGGGACACTAAAAGATATATGACAGAAGGAACCTGGCCCTAGATCTGAGAGGGGAGTCAGCAGTAGGGGCCAAGGTCTCCTTTTTGAGGCCATTGAAGTCGATGAGTGGCCACCCTCGCTCTGAAGGCAGAATTTCTGGTCCGTCATCATCAGACATAGGCTTTCCTCACTCTCCCCTGCCTCCTTTCTCCCATTCTTTGACCTCCAGGTGCCCGACTGTGTGGAGGTAAGGAACTACGTCGTGGTCTCTCATTCGGTAAATCCTTGCCTCTCACCGTTGGGCATCTTGGACTCTTCAACTGTCCCCTGAATCAGCAGGGAGTGGGGTCCCCAGGCCCCAGCTCAACTGCCCCCTGCAGAGCTTAGGTTTCTAGTACGGGGTCAGACAGTAAATACTTGCCCTTCTGAGGTCCTGTTTGAAGCCAGATTTTCCTTTCTAAGGAAATATATTGTTTTTCTGAAGAAGCATAAGAAATGACAAAGTTAGATTATGAGAACACAGAACATCAGCCTGGAGACAGCCCAGATCATCATAAGGTTTAAATCAGAGATCCTTCAGGGCTGGAAGAGAGCTGAGGAGCTATCATAACAGAGATGAAAGAGTATCAGTCTCAGGGGAGGGATGCTAGAGAATGGAACTTGGGTTTACGTGGCTTAAGGAACCCTGGTGTTGGATCTGAGGGAGGTGATCAGGGCAGAGGCCACAGGTCTCCTTTAGGTGGCACTGGATGCTAAGGAGTAGCCTGTGACTGTTGCTGATGTGCCTCAACTTCCCCATTACTGGTCCCTGTCTGTGTGATTTTGGTATTGCCGATTTCGAGTTTTCATTGCATTTAAGTTTCCCCATTAGCCATTTTGCCCTCTCCTGTTCGTTGACCTCCAGGTGCCCGATTGTGTAGAGGTAAAAATATGCTGTGTTCTCAATTGGTATATTTCTTGCCTCTACCAATCGAGCATCTCGGACTCTGCTGCTGTCCCCTGTGTCAGGAGAGAGGAGGGTCCCCCCCCCCGACCTGAGCCAGCACATGCTGTACGAGCCACTCTGAGGTGAAGTCTCTAGAGTAAGGTCACTCAGTGCTTCTAGTTCTGTCTGAAGAGGAACATGAAGGACGTTTTCCTGTCAGTTGCAGATCTTGGCTTTTTGAAGGCCTGTTACTCTGGGAGGACTCAGTGTACTCCTTCAAATGTGGGTCTGAGAAGGGTCTTAGTGCTAGAATGACTTCGAAGACAATAATAACAGAGATGAAAGAGTATCCAAGTCTGTGAAGAAGGATGCTAGAACATGGAAATTGCAAGGAGGCCTTGGATGCTGGGAAGTGACCTGAGACTGTCCTCCTACCTTTATCCACCCTCATAACATAGGCAACATTTCTTGTCATATCTTAGGACATTGGTTTTCTTCTGTTCCCCCATTTTTCCTGTTCTTTGACCTCCAGATGCCCGATTGTGTAGAGTTAAGAAATATGCTGTGTTCTTGATTGGTATATTTCTTGCCTCTACCAATTGAGCATCTTGGACTTAGCAGCTATCCCCTGCATTAGGAGAGAGTAGGGTCCCCACACCCAAGTCCAGCTACATGCTGCAAGTCAACAAGAGGTTAAGTGTTAGCCATGGGTCACGGGGTGACTGATTGTGTGTCTGTCTGAGGAAGCCAGGGTTTTCCATTTGCTAGCCTGTTGTTTTTCCCTGAAGGAGTGTTAGACCATAGACTTAGACCATGGGAACACAGAGTATCAAAGAGATGTACCCCAGCATGCTGCATCTCCTAGGGTCCTTTAGTGGTGAAATGTCTGGAGACAATAATAACCAGTATCAGAGAAGAACAGAGTCTGGAAGGAAGGATGCTAGAATGTGGAGCTTGGGCCTTGGTATGGGAGGTACAAATGTCTGAAGAAATCTGATACTAGATCTGCAGGGGCTCCAGGTCTTCCTTAGGAGGCCCTGGATGCTGGTGGGAGTAATACCACTAGGTAATGCTAGGGGTACCCTGGCAATGGGTAGGGTCACTTGGAAGGTGATATTTCTAATCATAGCATTGCACTTTGAGATCTCCACTTCTCTTTAATCCTGTTATTTGATTTCCAGTTGCCCACCTGTGTAGAGGCAGGGAAATATGCGGTGTTCTCTGTCGGTAAATCCTTGTCTCTCACAGATGAGCATCGAGGATTCTTCTACCATCCTCAGGCTAAAAGTGGAATAAGGTCCCTAGTCATGAACCTACCTCTGCCCTACATTCTACCTAGAAGCCAAGGTCACCCAATGTCCCTGTATGCCAGGCAGGACTTTTGCCACTGTTGTCTGTTGTACCATAAGGCCTTTTTGAAGCCAGAGGGAACACCTTAGAATAATGGCACAGTATATAGAGCACTGACCCTGGAGTCAGGGAGACCTGAGTTCAAATGCGGCCTCAGACACTTCATACTTAACTTAGCTGTGTGACCCTGAGGACATCACTCAACCTCAACAGTCCCACCCCCATCTGCCAAGTAAAAGAATACCTTAAAATGTTTGTTCTGATAGGGTCCAGTAGTGCTGAAATGTCATTGAGGAGACATAGTGACATATCAGAGAATTTCAGAGTTTAGAGGGAGAAACACTAGACTGTTGAACTTTGATGTCTGAAGGATGCCTAGGACTAGATCTGATGGAGAGTGACAAGAGGAGCCACAGGTCTTCCTTAGGAGGCCTGGATGCTGGGAATTAACCTCCAATGGCAATGCTAGAGGAAATTCCATCACTGGCCACCCTGCGTCTGAAGACAGGAATTCTGATCCTGTCATTAGATTTAGGTTTTCACTGTTCCTGCCTTTCTCTTTCTTCAACCTTTAACCTCCACATGCCCAAGTGTGTAGAAGTGAGAAATGTGCCATGTTCTCTCTTTGGGTAAATTTCTTTCCTCTCACAATTGAGTGTCTTCTACTTTTCCCTCCCTTAGGAGAGAGTAGGGTCTCCAGGCCGGCATGCTACTCATTGTCTAGAGAAACCAAATAATATCAGAGCCTGAAGAGAGGGATGGGAGAAGATAGACCTTGGGACTGTCATTTGTGCATGTCTTAGGATCACTGATGCTGGATGCTAGTGGGGAGGCCAGGACTGGGGGGGTGCAGGTCTTCCTTGGGAGACTTTGGATGCTGTGGAGTGAACAGCAACAGTAAACCAGTAGTTCCATCACTGGCTAAGCTCGCATTCAGAGAAGGATTTCTAGTTGAAAATCATTGGACGGGGCTTAGGTTTCCCCCTTTTTCTTTCTTCCCTTCTTTGACCTCCAGATGCTCAACTGTAGAAGTGGGAAAATATGGCATGGTCTCCTTCCAGGCAAATCCTTACCTCTCACTGTTGACCATCTAGGACTCACCTCTGTTTCCCTCTGTCAGGAGGGAGAAGGGTCCCAGACCTGAGCCAGTCCATGTCTCCCATGCCATCCTCAGAGCACTGGATCACACAGTGATTCTGTGTGTCTTAAGCAGGATATGGAGCCAATTTCCCCATCCACCAAAGCAGCACCAGAGCTTTCTAAAGGATCATGAGTTAGGAGACAGTCAATTAGGCCCTGGAGAACACAAGAGTTCAGTTCAGATAGCATTCTTTGGTACTGAAGTGGTGAGACAACCTAAACCATGAGAGAATACCCCAATTTGGACAGAAGGATACGAGTAGGGGAAATGAAAATTTGAAAGGGCAGGGACCACAGATCTCCCCTTGGAGGCCCTGGACTGTTTCCCTACTGACCCCAAGTTCTAAGGTAGTGTACCCTAACCACTGGACACTCTCAGTCTGGGGACAGAATTTCCAGTCCCAGTAGTAGAGATGGTTTCCCCTGCTTCCTCTTTTTCTTTCTCCTGTTTTTCGATCTCTAGGTACCGGACTGAAGAGGACAGAAGGGTGCCAAGTTCCTTCTTCTGAGTAACTTTCTTGTCTCTCCCAATTGAACATCTAGGACTCTGCCACCATCAGAAGTGGGATCTCCAGACCTGAGCCCATCTACATTCTGCAGGACCCAGAAGGGAAATTTCCAGCACAACATCACACTGCCAACAGTGTCTGCAGAGGCACGACCTGGATCTCTGGTCTCCTATCCATTTCCTAAGGTGAGCGTGTCAGAAGAGAATATCGGATCCCATTGGATCCCATAGGTTCCTTTAGACCTGGACTGTGATTATCTGTGAAAAATCAGAACTAGGCTCTCCCATCCACTGGTTGCCATCAGTCTGGAAACAGGACTTCTGATGCCATCACTAATCTTGAATCACCTCTTCCTTCAGTGGGGTAGAATCAAGAAGGCTATGGGCAATTTCTCGCCTCTCACAGTTGAGCAACCCCTTGGACTCGGAGTCTGTCTCCTACTGCAGGAGAAAAATGTGATCCTGAGACAGGCCTTGAAGCCAGAGTTCCTCATCTAGGGAGATCTGAGGTCTTTCTGAAGGAGTGTTAGAAGATGAGATGTTAGATTGTCAGACAAGAGGCACCTCCTATCACCCTACAGTATTGCCTTTAAGTCTGAAGAGATAGGATAACAAATCAGAGCATAGTAGCATCAAAAGATGGTACAGGAACTTATAATAAGTGAACATGTTTGAAGGAATCCTGGTGCTAGACCAGGGCAGGAACTACCCATTTCCCTTAGGAGTCCCTCGATGCTCATTAGCAGCTTCAAACCATACGGTGGTCCCACTTGGGCTAGCTGGAACCATTGCTGGCTGCTGTCAGTCTAAAGACAAAATTGTTTTTCCTTCGTTTTCGAAGCTTACCAATGAGATCATAGGTGATGTCTTGCAAGTGAATTGCTCAAAGTCATCAGCCTCATTTCCTCTTCCAGAGTTACAGAAGTCCATTGGCAAGGCAAAAGTCAAAACGACTGGTGATGATCTGGTTTGCAGTGGATAACCTCAGTATCTTTGACTGTTGCAACGAGTTGTTCTCATCTACTGGAGAAGTTGTCATTCTGCTGGAGAAGTTTCCACAATGCTTGAGGTAAACCTTCCCCTAACTCACCTCCAGGTTTGAGCCCTGTCTGTTACCCAGAGGTTAGGGATTTAGCCTATCTGTCAATATGGTTTACTCAGGGGTGACCGCTGCACATGCTCCAGCTTCTTAGAGCCACAGGTCAGGTGGCATCACCCAACTGGGTAACAGGTAAACACCAAAAATGAATAAGCAACCCTGAAAAGGACTCATCAAGGCCTCACACTGGAGATGCTAATCCTCCTTGAACACCCCATACACCCCAAGGCAGGATTACTGGTACCCTCATTGGACATAGGTTTCCACCTTGGTCCCCTTTTTCTTTCTCCTGTTCTTTGACCTCCAGGTGCCCGACTGTGTAGAGGTGAGAAAATTACTGTGATGTGTGTTGGTAAATTTCTCGCCTTTCACAATTGAGCATCTTGGACTCCACTACTGCCCCCCCTGCTGCAGGAGGGAACGTGGGTTCTAAGTGTGGGCTTGGGCATGTCTCCTATACCAGACACACATACATAACATTCATTCTCTCACTCTCATTGTCTGGCTTTTTTCCTTAGTGTCTTTGAGTCAATGGGACCATTTGAGAAGTTAATTTAATAGCACAGGTTGAGACAGTGACTCTGTATCTGCCAGAGGTGGGCCTTGAAGCCTGGGTTTCCCATCCAGGGAGGCCTGTGGACTTTCTGAAGGAGCATTAGAATGTTAGACAAGAGGCACCTTAGAGCACATTATAATGTTCAATCTGATATGGTTCTTTAAATGCTAAAATATCACCGAGGAGACATAGTAACATAGGCTGGAGAATATTAGAGTGTAGAGGGAGGGATGCTAGAACCTGGAACTTGGGCTTATAAGTTTGGATGGGAACCCTGGTGCTAGATCAGCATGAAGAGACCAGACCAAAAACCACTTGTGTCTCTTAGGAGATGCTTGATGCTCATCACCAGCCTCAGGCTACTAAGGGTAACCCATCACTGGCTGCTCTCATCAGTCTAAAGGCAAAATTATTGGCCCCCTCATTGGACATGGAGTTCTCCCTTCATCCCCTTTTCTCTCTCCTGTTCTTTGACTTCCAGGTGCCCGGCTGTGTAGAGGAGAGAAAGATACCGTGTTGTATGTTGGTAAATTTCTCGCCTTTCACAATTGAGTATCTTGGATTCTACTACTGTCCCCCTGTCACAGGAGAAGATAGGACCCTAGGTGTGAGCCTAGATGAGACTGACTCACCTCTCTCTCTCTCTGAAAGTCAGCTGGTCCATTTGAGAAGTTAATTAACTGGTGTATGAGGTTCCGTCTTTGTCCCCCTTTTCTTTCTCCTGTCTTTGACCTCCAGGTGCCCGACTGTGTAGAGGTGAGAAAATTACTGTGATGTGTGTTGGTAAATTTCTCGCCTTTCACAATTGAGCACCTTGGACTCTGCTACTGTCCCTCTGCCACAGAAGGGAATATGGCCCTAGGCGTGGGCTTAGGTCCTCGGCAAGCCCCCCACCCAAATCTTCTCTTTGTCTTTCTTTTTTCTTCTCTTCTCTCTCTGCCTTGTTAGTGTCTTTGAGAGTGAACTAGATCATTGGAGAAGTTAAATAGCGCATGGGGCTCTACATTTGTGCCCCTTTTCTTTCTCCTGTCTTTGACCTCCAGGTGCCCGACTGTGTAGAGGTGAGAAAATTACTGTGTTGTACTGTGATGGTAAATTTCTCGCCTTTCACAATTGGGTGTCTTGGACTCTTCTACTGTCCCCTACCTCAGGCAGGATTAGATCTAGGCTAGGTCCATCAACACATACATACCTTCTGCCCGCTTGGTTGTAAATGTCTGAGAATTAACTAATACAAGGTCACATGATGACTGTGTCTGGGAACAGGATTTGGAGCCTGAGTTTCCAGTGCACTGAGGAATAGGGTCCTTCTGAAGTAGCATTAGAATCCAGGATATTAGGATGTCTTTTGTCTGAGAGATCAAAGAATATCAGAATCTGGAGGGGAGGATGCTGGAACTCAGAATTTGGCCATAGAGTAAATGAGAATGTCTGAAGCCACCCTAGCACCAGATCACTGGCCACTGGTTATCTGGGGGGTGGCATTTCTTGTCCTGTCACTAAACCTGGGCTTCCTGGGCTTCTCCCCCTTTCCTTTGACCTCCAGGCACCCAACTGTGTAGGGGCAGGAAAAATGCCGTGCTGTATGTGGGTAAATTTCTTGCCGCTCTCAGTTGGGTGTCTAGGCCTCTGCTGCTGTCCCCTGCCCAGGAGAAAATGAGGATTTTTAGAGGTAAGTCTTGGTGCCCACTCCCCCACCATAGCCAAATCTGCATATGAGTACAAAGAAAAAACATACACACATACACACACACACACACATACACACATCCACATCCACATACTCTGCCCCTTTCTTGTTATTTGAGAATCATCTAGGCTGTTTGAGAAATTAATGAATAAGTGTGATGCCATACTAGGTGTGTGTCTATGCAAGGGAGTGGATTGACTTTCTTACTGTTAAGCCATGAGAAAGAAATTTCAGACAACATCTCAGATTACCTTAGAACATCAGATCTGATGGGGTCCCTCAGTCCTGGAATGTCACTGTCTGAAGAGATGGAATAACAAAGCTCAGAGAAGAGCTGAGTTTGAAGAGAAGGATGCTGGAATGTACAGTCTGGGCATGCATCAAATCTGTATCTGAAGGAGCCTTGCTGTTACTAGACTCAAGTCTGGAGTCTAGGACAAGTGCCACCATCCTTCCTTGGAAAGCCCTAGATACTGTTGAGTGATTGAAGGCTCCCAACCAACACAGCCTGGGCTACCCACATTGCTAGCCACCCTCACTTGAAAGGCAGCATTTCTGATCCCAGCGTTGGATTTAGGATTTCTCTTCTCCATTTCCCTTTCTCCTGGTCTTTGATTTCTAGGTGCTCAACTGTGTGGAGGTAAGGAACTATACTGTTTTCTCTCTCAGTAAATCCCTTCCTCTCACTCTTGAGCATCTAGGACTCTGCTGCTCTCTTCTGCAGTAGGAAGGAGTGGGACGTCCAGACCCAAGCTCATCTGTATCATGCAGACCATCAAGATATTAGGTTTCGAGCCTATGGTTGGTCGCACGTGGTTCTTATGCCCATCTGACTCAAGTCTTGAAGTGAAAGTGGTAGTTTTCCCTCCACTGAGGCATGGTGTCTTTCTGAAGGAGCATTAGAAGATGAATTGACTTTCCAGCTGTGTAACCTTGGGCAAGTCCCTTAATCCCATTGGCCCACCAAAAAAATAGGATTGTAGATCACGAAAACAGAATTAAATGGGAGGCAAATTTCCAATGCTTGAGGATACATAAAAATAGATTGGAAAATATCGGAGTCTGGAGGGAGAGATGGTAGAACACTGAATCCATCCATGTAAGCACCTTTGTGAAGGAAGCTTGGCATCACATTGGAGTGGAGCATCCAAGGAAGCCCAGGTGCTCCTCAGGAGGCCCATGATGAGGAGATTTGGCCTGGTCAGCATGTGAGCCCAACTAGTACTGGCCACTGTCAGTGTGGAGACAGGATTGCTGGTCTCTTCGCTGGATGTCGTTCTGTCCCTTTTGCCTCTCGCTTTCTTGTCTTCCAGTTGCTTGACTGTGCAGAGGTAGGGAAATGTGCCGTGTTTTCTCTCAGGTAAATCCTTGCCTCTCTCAGTTGAGCATCTTGGACTCCGCATCTGTCCCCTAGACCTGAGCCATCGTCCTCTGCCCTGAAGAACAGAAGGTTGTTTGGAGCGCGGGGTCACACCATGACCATGTCCGGATGAGGCAGGTCTACAAGTTAGCTTTTCCAATCCACGGAGCCAGATAGTCTTTCTGAAGGAGCATTAGGAGTTAGAATGTCAGATTGGAAGAAGCCAGCATCAGAGAGGAGGCACCTTGGAACACTCCATCCAAAAGGGTCTGTTAGGTCTAGAATGTCGTGGTCTAAGGAGACATCATGACATAGTAGACAGGATCTGAGCCTGGAGGGGAGGGATGATAGAAGCTGGTACCTGTGCTGAGTAGTTCATGCAAGGGGCTGAAGGAACCCTGATGCTAGATCTGAATGGTGTGGCCCTTCCTTTGGAGGCCTTTGATGCGAGTTAGTGGCCTTGGACTGACCACAGCAGTACTGCAGTCACCACCATCATTGGACTTAATTTCATTTTCTTTTCTCCTGTTCTTTAACTTCCAGATGCCCGACTGTGTAGAGGTATGAAAGGTGCTGTGTTCTGTCTAAGTAAATTTCTTGCCTCTCTCTGTTGAGCATCTAGGACTCTGCTACTGTTCCCTGCAACAGGAGGGAGTAGGGATCTTAGGCATAAGCCTAGACCCCCCCCCACACGCATATGCATACATCCATGCATGAACACATGCTCATACAATCACACAACACATGACTTTTCTTTGTTAGAAACTTTGGGAATTGCCTGGAGCATTTGAGAAGTTAATTTGCTAACTAATGTCAAGTTACACAGTGATTCTTTATCTGTTCAAGTCAGACCTCAGAGCCAGCACTTCCTGTCCCCTGAGATGGATTATTTTTCCAACAGAGCATTGGAAGAAAGGAAGTTTGACATGGAGGACATAAACTATCCAGCAGATATTACCTTGGAGCACCCTAGAATGTTAGATCGGTCCCAGACTATCAGAGTCTGGAAGGAGGGAGTCTAGGACATGGACTTGGGTTTTGTGCATGTCTAAGGGAATGTTGGTCCTGGGTCTAAGTAGGGAGTCCAGAGCGTGGGTCCCAGATCTCCCTCAGGAAGCCTTGGATGCTGGATATGACCTTAGTCTATGTAACAGCAACACAAAGGGGTGGAACCCATCCCTGACCACCTTCACGCTGAAAGCAACAGATCTGGGCTTCCCATTCAAAGTTGTTCCTTCCTGTTCCCACTTTTTATTTCTCCTATTCTTTGACCTCCAGGTGCCCGACTGTGTAGAAGCAGGAAAATATGCCGTATTTTCTCTTGGTAAATCCTTGCTTCTCACAGTTGAGCATCTAGGACTCTGCAACTACCCTGCGTCCAGAGGGAGGGGAGTCCCTGGTTCTGAGTCCACCCATGTCCTGCAGGAGGTTCTGTTTCTAGTGACTCTGGCTGTCTGAGGCAAGGTCTCAGAGCCTTGTCCACGAAGACCTACTGTCTCTCTGCAATGGCTGGGAGACCCATAGAGGGTCTGAGACTGGCAGGAACTTTGAGATGATATGACATGGTATGTCAGATTTCATAGTCTGGAGGGGGACAGGTTCTAGAGCACGATATTTGGTTTTGTAACAAGTCTGTGAAGGAACCATGGAGCTGGATTTGAGGTTGGTGGGGAGAGGGGAGGTTGTGTCTGAATCGAGCCAAGGCTCCTCCTTGGGAGGCCCTTGATGTTCATTGCAGGGAGGGGAGTCCAGGTGAGCAGTCAGAACAAGGGTTGTCATCGTCCTGGGCCCCCTCTGGTTAGAGACTTAGGTTCCCCCTGCCTTTCCATTTCCCTCCTCAGGTGCTTTCTCCTCCAGGTGTCTGGCAGTGTAGAGACTGGTGAGGATGCTGTGCTCTTTGAAGTAATTCACCCTTCTCTCACTAACTGGCACCTTGGACTCTTCTTCGACCTCAGCATTCAACCACTGGACATAATATTTGAAGTTCTATGGAGTGCTTCTCGAACCTAGAGCCTGACCTTAGGGTGAGTCCTGGGCTTATATCCAAGCAGCGAGCCAGGGGTAGAGTGGTGGCTGGGAGGACCAAACTCCTCAGTGGCTCTAGGTACTCCCCATCTCCCCACAACTGGCAGATTTCATTTCCTGCCCCATGCTGGGTTTCAGTTTCCCCACTCCGTCCTCCCCTTTCTTTCCTTAGACTTTGTCTTCTAGGTGTTCACCAGTGTCAAGGAGGTGAGGGTGGGCCAAAGATTCTATCATCTCTTGCCATCAAGAATGCGGGCCTCTACTGCTAGATATTCAACCTGAGGAGAAATCCTGGACCCTGGACCCCGGCATATCTGGGTCCTGTACACTAAACCCCTGAAGACTCCTGGCTTATCTTCTTCAAGGTTCCCAGAGGTCTGAGATATAAGTATCTTGTCCCCCACCCCTCACCTCCCTGTTTTCCCGCCCCATTCCTGGTCTGGGCTTCTCTCCTTTAGCTCCTGCTTCTCCCCGTTCTTTCTTTGGTTCTTTGTTCTCCCATTGCCCTGGCAGTGTTGAGAAGGTGAGGCCACCCCACCTTCTCTAACTAACTTTTTTTCCATCTCTCCTTATTGAGCATCTAGGAAAGACTCTGCTTCTGGACTCAGCCTGAGGAGGAAGATGGTTCCTGAGCCTGGAGATGTGTAGATGGTGCCCTGTGCCCCTGACCCCTGGCTTTAAGGTACAATTTCAGTTTCCTGATCCCCTTGAGATGTGACATGACTTGCCCAGGGTCACGCAGTCAACCCATCTCAGAGTCCAGCCTTGAAACTTAGTTTTTCTGACTGCAAGGCCAAGTCTCCTGCCATGATGCTGGAAGAGCATGATAATGAGTGTGGGATAATTAAGTCCCTAGAACACACAATGACAGAGTCCTAAGGGTTCTGAGAAGGAGAAGGTGAGAGTTGAAAGGGCCTTAGAAGATAGGATGGCAGGCCTGGGACACCCTTCATAGCCTCAGTATCAGAGACAGGTGGGAGTTTAGAAAACAAAATGGAAGATTTCTATCTGTGTGTCTGAGGCCAAAGAGACAGACCAGAGGGGCCAGAGGGTCAGTGGCTAGTCTTGGAATGTGTTGAGTGTCTGGAGGGAGCCTGTGCTTGACCTGAGTGTGGAGGTCAGGTCAGGGGGTGAGCAGACCATCTTCTCTGGGAGGCCTGATCCTCACCAGCAGCACTAAGTCCCCCCCACCAACCTCCTGATTTCTTCTCATTCTAACTACCTGGTCTTGGTAGTGTTGGGGGGTCTAGGGGGGTGGCAAGGAGATGGTCACCAGCAGTAACCAGCAGATAACTGTCCTTTCTCTCTCAGTCAGGTAGTTTGGACTCAACTTGAAGAGTGATCTGGGCCTCGGCACACCAGGACAGCGGCTCTTACCCTTACTGTTCCAGGTAAGTTCTAGTCTGAGGGAGTGTTAACTTACTTGCCCCAGAGTCACTGGGGTTGTATGTGTAGAGGCAGGAGTTAGAACCAGCTCCCAAGATCTCAAAGGCCACATTCTTGTTCATGGTGCTGGATTCCCTTGCCCTATGAATGTACTAACATAGATTGGAAGTCCTTAGAAATGGATTAAAGAGTTCTGAGGGCCTCACAAAGGGAAATGAGGGCAAACAATAAAGTGAGATTTTTAGCAAGAGGCTTTTGAATGTGGAACACTAGCTATTTGTTTCAGAAGAGATTGGCCTTAGACCATAGAAACCAATTTTTAAAACTAGGAGGGAGGAATATTGAAACAAAGAATGCCAAACTCATTTCCACTTTTCCTTTTGTATCCCACGTTCTAAGTTGCCCTATTACTGGTGGAAATATGTCCTATGAGCTGTGACCTATATCCGGAGTGGGAGAAACCTTAGAACGATGAACAACCAAGTTTCAGAGTGTGGAGGGGGAAGAAGCCTAAAACATAGAGCTTGGACTTTGCCTTCGGTGCATGTGTCGAAAGGGCTCTGGGCATTAGAGTTGAATGGGAAGTCTATGGTGAGGACCAGGCTCTTGCCTGTGAGCCACAGACCACAAAATGGTAGAAGACCAAAGCCTGTAGCCAGGGAGGCCGAGTCTTAGAAAAGAGCCTATTGATTTTCAGAACCAGATGAATTAGAGAACACAGGATCAGGACTGGAGGGGAAGAATATCAGTCTAAGGCATCTAGAATATGAAACTACAGCAAAGAACAGAGGTACAAGAGACTGTCCAAGATGGCCAGGTGGATCTGAGAATGGTCCACACTTGCAGATGCCTGCAGTGTTGAACTCAGAGAGGCAAAGGCTCGTGAGATGGTGCATGACTTAAGGAACCTTTGCTTTTTGTCCAAGTGGAGACATTGGGTAGGAGATTGGAGGGAAGGATCATTCTTTGGCCACTCTGCTGTCCTTTGGTGACTGTTGCTGCCATATCACTTGGTCACCCTCCCCTGGCAGCCTCAGTCTAGAGGAAGGCTTTCCTGCCCATCCCCAGATTTAGATTTTCTCCCTAAATTCTGTCTTCCTTCTTCCCTGGACCATCTGCTGCAGTGTGGGCAGTAGGGATCAGGAGGGGTAATGACTGAGAATACCCTCATCTACTAACTAAGTCTCTCTTTTCTCGTAGTGGAGCACCTAGGACTCTTTTCTTGGACCTAGCCTGAGGAGGGACCCTGGGCCTGCAGCACCCCCCCCACACACACACTGGTAAGTTTCAGTCTTTGAGAGCTGCCTGGGCCACTGCGAGGCTCAGTGATTTCCCATGACCACACAGTGTGTGTCAAAGGCAGGACTTGAGGCCATGTCATTGGGGGCCCCAAGGCCAGGTTTGTTACTATTCTAATTTGTCCTTTATTCAAGGAAGATGAGAACGTGGAGTGATGGCATTGGAAGGTCCCTTCAGATGGTATGAGAACCAAAGGAAACGTGACATCTGTACGTTTAGGGCACCCACCCCAGGTGTCCACATGGGTTATTTGTGCCCTACCTGTGGTAGAGCATTCCAAGCTCATATTGGTCTGAGCAGCCATAGTAGCACATACTGTCATTTGTCTCAAACATAGTGATGTCATTTTGGTCTTCTTTGATAACCAAGGACAAGAACTAACCAACCATGCCTAGGAACACTTTGTGTCATTTCCAGGAGGGCCTTTAGAGTGGGGATGGAAGAACATAGAATAGCATGCTGTCCAAACCAGAAGAAACTGTAGATAATAGAACTTGGAGCATCAGTGCAAGGAGGGAGGTAAAAAGCAGATGGTGTTAGAACTCAAGTGGAACATAAGAGTTCACAGTTGAGAGTGAGGGACCTAAAATTCATGGGCACAGATTGCTGGAGGTGGGAAAGGGATTTTAGAATATTTCACAGAGGCCTTAGAAAACATAACCCCAAGGATCAGAACCAGAGGGACCATAGGACATAAAGGGTGTTAAGAATCTGGGGGGGAAGGGGCGGCTAGGTGGCACAGTGGATAGAGCACCAGCCCTGGAGTCAGGAGTACCTGAGTTCAAATACGGCCTCAAATGCTTAATAATGACCTAGCTGTGTGGCCTTGGGCAAGTCACTTAACCCCATCACCTTGCAAAAAAAAAACCTAAAAAAAAAGAATCTGGAGGGAGAGGGATCTAGAACCCAAAATTTGTGCTTTGTAGAATGTACTTGTCTGTAGAGGCCCTGAGGGTGTAAGGGCTATATGGAGTCAGGGCACCTCCAGGAGGCCCTGGTTCATACCCAGAGAGGTAATCCCTACTCTTCTACCAACACCACTGGCCACCACCCTCAGTCTGTAGGCAGGATTTCAGCTGCCTGGCAGTGTAGAGGGCAGTGAGGATACCATACTCATGGTAATTTATCTGTCTTGTTGCTTGGCACTAAAGGCTTTGCTCTGACCCCAGCCTGATACAGGAGCGGGAACCATGTCCTGTAAGGGACAGGTAGACCATAACCATCCACAGTTATGTATCATGGCCAGGTGGAGAGCAAGAATGTACCAGTCTCCCTACACTAGATTGCAAGAAACAGAGTCAGAGTAGGAAAAATAGGAATGTCCCAAGGGAGCTGGGGCCCTTAGGACACAATACCCTGAATGGCCAAACCAAGAGGAACAGTAAAGTATGGTAGGACTAACAGTGGCATGTGGAACCCTTATATCAGGCTCTTGGGGGAGGTGCTGAGTAGATGGAGCTTGGGCTTCCTTTATGTCAAAAGGAACCCTGGATCTCAGTGGGCAGTCCAGGGAAGGTAATGGCTGTTCCTCCTGGGCCTCCCTGAACTTCATTAAAGGCCTCAACTCGGTTCTCCTCATCAGTGAAAGCAGAGTTCTAGTGTTGTCATTGGACTTGGGTTTCCTCTAGACTCCTTAATTTGGCCTCCAAGTGCCTAGCAATGTAAAGGTAGAGAAATTTATTGAGTTCTACTGAATAATATTCTCTTCTCTCTGTCTGTTGAGGAGCTAAAAGTTTTGTTACCTTTCCCTGCCTGAGGAGAGAATGAACACTAAGGCCTGAGCCCACCTTAGACCCTGCCCCTTGACTCTCACCAGCTCTAAGAGCTGCCCACAAGCCCTTGAGGCTCAGTGATTGGCCCATGGTCATACCCAAAGGTAGACCTTCAAGGCAGGTTTCTTGCAATGCACCTTTGAAGAAAAGTGTTAGACCATCTGAACGTTAGACCACTAAATCTTTGGGTTACAAAAGGGACTTTTCCAAATAGCAAATGTGGACAGAGAACCATGCTCACCAGTGTCCAAGAAGCAAGATGGTAGAACATGTTGCTTGGGCTTCTGGTTCATGGGTGGCATTGAGAGCCCTAGGATTAGGGCTCAGGATGATCTTCTGTGGAGGGTTTCCTTAGCAGGGCTTAATCCTTATTAATTCCATTGTGCTGGACTACAGTGGCAGCCCTAAGGTCATCGTACAGGAAAAGAAAAAGGAGGAGTACCCAGGAAGTGTTCTTAGCTCATCCAATAGAGACTGTGAGGAGAGAAAGGGAATACGATGTCTCCAAGCCATCAGGGAGGGGCCTCAGAATATGGTTTCAAATCTTCTAGAGACTTTAGCTGAGAAGGCCAAAGCTGGGGATGTAGGGATGCAGACTAGAGAGTCAGCCAGAAGGAACTGTAGGATGTAGGCTAGGGCAGGGCCTACTGGGAATATTAGAGCTGAAAGGAATGCTGGGCCAGAGAGCTTCACAGCTGGGAGGGAGGGGGTTCTTAGAACTGGAGAATACCGAGCGACTCAAGAGGGCCGGAGCTGGGAGCGAGAGGTCTTGGGACAGAGAGCTCAGAATGTCAGACTCAAAGGTAGGGGAGAAGGGGTATTAAACCCTCAAATGTCTTCTGGCTGTCTGAAGGAGCCCAGGGGTGGGGCAGGGGTTGGGCAGGCAGAGCAAGGGCCAAAGATCCCCCTGGAAGTCCTGGTTCTTCCCAGTGGCCTCAGACTATGCAGCAGTAGCGGCACTACTGATCCTGCCATCATTGACCAGCTTCTGTGGAGGCAAGGTTGCCAGTCCCTTCCTTAGACTTGTGCTCCTTCCCTTGTCCTGTGCTTTGGCATGACCTTGTAGAAACAAAAAAAGTTACTATAGAGCATAATTTTCTTATTTCTTGAAGCTCAGCCCTAGCTTTGGGCTACTATTCCCTTCCTGAGGATGGAAGGAAAACCCTAGGCTTGGATCCACACCCTAGCCCTGCCCCTTTGGGCTCTTCTAAGGTCTAAAAATTGACAGGAAGGCAGGACTTCAAGCTAGGCTTTCCTGTTCTAGTGTCAGGGCTCTATCAACCAGATAATACCATCTATACACCTATAGGAAGAGCCTAAAGCATCAGATCTGGAAAGATACCAGAGTGTAGAATATCAACAGCAAATAGAAAGCAAGTGCTAGAGCTGGCTTTGTCACCATATTGCTGGTAACCCTTTTTTTAAGTTTTTTTTGAAAGGCAATGGGGTTAAATGATTTGCCCAAGATCATACAGCTAGGTAATTATTAAGTGTCTGAGGCCGGATTTGAACTCAGATTCTCCTGACTCCAGGGTTGGTGCTCTATCCATTGTGCCACCTAGCTGCCCCAACCTCTTGTTTTTTAAGTAGAATTGCCTATCCCACCTTCAGGCTGAAGTTTACTCCCAGCTTTTTTCCCAACTTGTCTCTTCCAGGTGCCCCCCCATGTGGAGGTAGGTGAGAGTCCCAGACACCATTGGGTAATCCTTTATACTTGCACAATGGAGCATCTCAGACTTCTCTATTGGCCCTAGCCTGCGGCAGAATGCACCCTTAGATTGGCTGTCAGTGTCAAGGAGGCCAGCAAAGATGGCAGAATGCACCCTTCGGTAGGCTCATCAGCGTCTTGGAACCCAGCAAAGATGGCAGAGCCAGAAGTAGCACTACATCCCAAGTCTCTTCCCACAAAGACTCCAACAAAGTTCAAGTAAGTGTACATCCAAGTACTAACTGGGAAACTGAAAGAGAAATCTCAGTGTGTCATTTTTCTAGGCCACATCAACAGGCATAGCCAAGGATTCCTGCTGCTTTGGCTAGACTGGCTTGACTGCTCTGTAACTGGCAGTAGTTGAAGTTGTTCCCAGAAGACTGGTGAGGGCTAGGAAGAAGCAGGAATGGTGATGGGGAAGGTACTGCTACTTCCAGGGCCCCCTGTTTATCTGCCTATTAGTGGCAATAGGTTGGTAGTTGGAGTTAGAGTGAGTAAAAACAGTGGGCCCCTTTTCTATAATGCATTCATCCCCGTATAATGGCTGTGGGGACTGGGTTGGAAGCAGATCTGGTGGTTTGAGGGGCACCTGAGATGGCTGTCTCCATCAGAATCTGAAGAGGCCATGATGCACTTGATGGTGGTGGTTTGATTTGCCTCTTGTCTTTCCTTTGGAATACCTTACTACCATACCAGATCTAAAACTAAGTTATAAGGCAGCAATCAGTACTGGCTAAGAAATATAATGGGTCAGTGGAATAGGTTAGGTACCGTAGACACTGTAGTAAATAACTATAGTAATCTGCTCTTTGATAAATCCAGAAACTCCTGCTTCTGGGTTAAGAACTCACTATTTGACAAAAACTGCTGGGAAAACTGAAAGACAATATGGCAGAAACTAGGTAGAGACCACCATCTTACACCCTGTACCAAGATAAGATTGAAACAGGCACAGGATTCAAAGAGGATGATGCCATAAGCCAATTAGGAGAACAAGGAAGAGTCTGTCAGATGTATGGAAAGGGGAGGAGTTTATGATCAAAGAAGAGCTAGAGAACATAACAAATTGCAAAATGGATAATTTCAACTTCATTAAATCACAAGGTTTTGCACAAATAAAATCATTGCAACCAAGATTAGAAGGAAAGAAGAAAGATGGGAAACGATCTTCACAGCTAGCATTTCTGATAAAGGATTAATTAATTAATTAAATTAATTAATTAATGAAATATATAGAGTAAAATTTATAAGAAGACAAGCCAATTGATAAATGGTCAAAAGATATCAACAGGCAGTTTTCAGATAAAGAAATTAAAACTATCTATAGTCATATGAAAAAATGCTGCCAGTCATTATTGATTAGGGAGATATAAATTAAAGCAACTTTGAGGTACCATCTCACATCTACCAGATTAGCTAAAATGGAGTGCCTTCCTCCTGTTATGAGATAAGGTCATGTCACCAGGCTTGACTTCTCAGCCTGTACTTCCTCCTCCAGGTGCCCCACTGTGTAGAGAGAAATGAGACTACTATGCACCATCAGGTAACCTTTCCTACTCTTACAGCAGAGCATCTCGGACTCTTCTCCTGGAACCTGCCTGAGGATGGATCCTGGACCCAAACACATCTGAACCATGCAGGGCCCCTGTCACATCATGGTAAGTTACAGTCTTTGACAGTTAACTTGGATTCAGATCCTATGTCACTGGGACCCAAAGGTCAAGGTCCACCATGCTGTTTGGGACCTTAGTCAGGGAACCTGCAAATGGAAAATGCCCAAGGTGGAAGGACCTTGGACTCCTAAGTCTCAGAGCCCAAAGAAGCCTAAACACATTTAATGTCATATCTGGAATGGCCCCAGAGTAAAGAAAGAGAAAAGAAAACAAAGAGTCTGAGGGCATGTGAGAATACAGAATGCAGAGCCGGAGCCAGAAGATCAGAAATGAGGGCAGGTTGGTGCTAGGAGGGAGGTGCCTTACATTAGGAGGCAGGGAATATTAGAGCTGATAGGAATGGTGGGACATAGGGCAGGAGAGACCTTAGAAGTGGGGAACCCAAAATGCTGGAGGTGGGAGGGACCTTAGAACTAGAGAATACTGAGTGACTCCAGAACGTCTCATCTGTGAATGAGAGACCTTAGAAAATACAGCCCAGAGGGCCTTGGGACATAAAACTAAGACTGTCAAAACATGAACTGGGAGAGATTCTTGAACCTAGAGCTCGGATTTATAAGCAGGTGCATGTCTGAAAAGTGTTGGGATTAAGAATAAGTGGATAGTTACAGATCAAAGGCAGAGGATCTTCCTGATTTGCTGGGTAACCTAAGGGTTCTTATACTCCCCCCGACGCCCTTCACAGGTCACTTTCATTTTGTCATTTCATTGGACTTGAGTTTTCCTCTGTCACCTTTTTCTTCCTTCTTGTCTTTGACATTCAAATGCTGAGAAATGTGGAGGCTGAAAAATTGTTGTCCCCTCCCTCAGATCCTGTATCATTCTGTCACAGTCGAGCAGCTAAGACCTGATGCTTTGTCCCTACCTCCAGATAGAATGGGGATCTCAGGCCTGAGGAAATACCCCCCACCACCACCTTGTCCACACCCCTCTATCCATACCCTGTGACTGTTACAAGATTTGAGAGTTGGTTGGACCATGGTTATGTTGAGGCCAGGTTATCCTATCTAAGAATGTCTGGCTTTGGAGGACCCCTAAGAAATAGATTTTTCCAAGGCAGGAGGAAATACCAAATCTCGAATGTTATTGCTCAAAGGGTTCTTTACTTTGGGGACGTCGCCGGTGTCTGAAGTAATGTGGCAGCAATAATGTGGCATGTCAGAATCTAGTGGCAATGTCACAAGATTATGTCTGAAGGGAACTTGGCACTGAATCTGAGTGATATGGCCAAGACAAGGGGCAAGGAATTTTACTAGGAAGCGCTGGGCATTGGTCATCAACCTCCTGGCCACCCTCTGTCTGGAGATAGCTGCTTGTCCCATTCCTGGTCTTGGGTTTCCCTTGTCCTTCCATTTCCTTCCTCAGGCAATTTGCCCTCCAGCTGCCTGGCAGTGTAGAGGGTGGTGAGCATGCTGTGCCTTCCCAAGTATCTCACCTTTCTCTGGCTATCCAGCATCTAGGACTCTGCTTCAATCCTAGCTTGAGGAGGGAGCAGGAACCTTAGACCTTGGCACCCCTATAGTTTTGCCCCTCCCTTCCCCACTAGGATGTTGAAGCAGATGTCAGAGTGACAAAGAGCCAGAGGGAGGCTTCATAAAGGAAACCATTGACCTGGAAGAGCTTTGGACATAGGACAGTAGAACATAGAGTCAGAGCCGGGAAGAAATGGTCTTAGAACATAGTAGACAAATGGCCAAGCCTAAAGGAGAGGCATCGGAAGGGAGAATTAACAGTTTGGGAACCGAGAGAATAACAAGCTAGAGAGTGTCACTAGACCGAACAGCTGACAATGTGGATCCTTAAACTGTAATAGGGTCAGATGGAAGGGGAGGGGAACATGTTGGAATATCACACCCAAGATTTAGCTCTGGAGGGAGAGATCCTCGAACGTGGAACCTGGAACCATAGAGTTCTGAAGGACCCTTGCTGTTACACTTGAATAGAGTGTGTAGGCAATGGGCCCCTCATCCTCTTTGGCATCCTCAGTCTGTGTGGCAGCAGCAGCAGCAGCAGCAGCACCAGGTCTTCCCATCACTGAGAACGCTGTTCTGTGACAAGGTTTCCTATCCTGTCACCGGCCTTGACTTCTCAGCGTGCTCTCCTTCAGTCCCTCCAGTTCCTCCTCCAGGTGCCCCACTGTGTAGAGAGGAGTGAGGCTACCGTGCACTATCGGGTAACCCTTCCTACTCTCACATTGGAACATCTTGGACTCCTCCTGGACCCCACCCAAGGATGGTCCCTGCAATGCCCCCACCACATCATGGTGAGTTCCAGCCTGACAGTTTCAGAGGCTAAATGACTTCCTGTGGTCACACTGCAGCATTGTTAAGCTAGACCAGTGGGACCTCAGAGCCAAGTCTCTTCTCTACTGTGTTATGTGGGACTTCGTCAAGGTAGGTTAGAAGCTAGAACATCAGGATTTTCATGAAGCATGGTGCCAAAGACAACTTAGTGGCAAATCCGAAAAGGCCTTGAATTAGAGAACAGCAGAGTCTTGAGTGGATGAGAATTCAGAAGAAAGAGACAGATCAGAAACAAGGGCGGTTTGGTGCTGGAAGGGGAGGTGCCTTACACTATGAGGGACAGAGGCTTCGAGCTGAAAGGAATGGTAGAATATAAGTATCACAGCTAGAAGTGAGACCTTAAAACCAGGAAACCCAGAGGGCTGGAGGTGGGAGGGACCTTAGAACTGGAGAACACAGAGTGGGAGTGACTTCAGAATATATAACACAGTGACTCAGTAACTGATCTGGGAGAAGCCCTAAAAACTCGGCACAGGACCTTAGGACATAAAAACGCACTGTCTAGAGGAAATCTGTAGTCCTAGAATATTAAGCTTGGGCTTCTAGCAAATTCATGTATAAAGGAACTCGGAAAGACCATTGGGGATTCTAGGATGGGCATAGATCTTCTCCTGGAGTCCTTGATTGGACTGTGCAGCAACAACATTAGGACTATGTCTGGACCCTGGATTTCAAGTCCCATCATCATAATGATGGGTTTGCTCCCTAGTCTCTTTCTACTATTTCCCCATGGGTCTTTTAAATTCACCCATTCTTTCATCTCCAGGTATCCAGTACTACAGAGGCCAAGAGCATCTAGGATTCTCTTCCTTTCATGGGACCTTCATATGGAGCCTGGATTCCCTGACCCTGCTTCTAGATGGACTCAACTTGCCTGAATCCTCCTTGGAATGGATTGTGGAGACCAGAACCAGGTTGGCCTGTCCTTCAGTTATGGCAAGCTTTGTGAGCTTCCTGGGCTACAGAGAGGTGAAGAGATTGGCTTAGTGTTGCATGATGACTTACGATGCATCTACCTGATAAGCATTTGAAGACAGATTTACCTGACTGCTGAAAAAATGATGGCCTTCTGAAGGCTCATTAGAATATAAAAGGTTAGGCTCTTAGAACACAGAGTATCTGAGACAGGGGGAACCTTAGAACATAACAGAATGGAGTTGAAAGTGCCCTTTTTTCATGGAATGGCAGCATCTGAAGGAATATAACATCAGACACAGTGTAGTAGAGTTTAGAGGGGAACAGATGGTAGAACACATCATTGGGTTTTGTTGTATGTACTCATCTTAAGGAACCCTGGAGCTAGATCTGAGTGCAGTTTCTGGGTTGAGCCTCAGAGTCTTCATTGGGCAGAGTGCCACCAGCTGTGCAGAATCAGGACTAGGGTCATTTGTGTCCCAGTCACCCTCTGTCTGGAGATGGCTTCTCATTCCATTCCTGGTTTTAGGTTTCCCCTGCCCTTCTATTTCCTTTCTCAGGTACTTTGCCCTCCAGCTGTCTGGCAGTGTAGAGGGTGGTGAGCATGCTGTGCTTTCCCAAGTATCTCACCCTTTTCTGGTTTGAGCATCTAGAATTCTACTTCAACCCCAGTCTGAGGATGGAATGAGGATCCCTGGGCCTTGGCACCCCTCCTTTGTCCCTTGACTAGAAGTGACAACAATGGAGAGTGGCTTAGATCAATCACTTAGAGCTGACTGTGGTAGGACTTAAAGGAAGGTACAGCTGACTCCAAATTTAGGTCTCTAGGCAGTGCTAGCTTGATAACAAAACTGGTGGAACAAAAGATGTATGAGTGAGACAGGGCCTTAGAAGAGAAGGTCAGAGCCAGAGGGGAGTCTAGAAACATGGACTCATTGAGTTGGAAGGGCATTGGCCATAGTAGGGGTCACAGCCAGGAAAAAAGGGCTTTAAAACATACTAGGGGTCACAGCCAGGAGAAAGGGGCTTTAAAACACAGAAGACAAGTAGCAGAAGTGGGGAAAGAAAGAAGGTAAAGTGGTGGACGTGAGTGGTAGGGAACCTATAATGTGCAAAAAGACTGAGAGTCCCTAGGTTTTAGAGGAGAATCTTGAGATTTGCAACCAAGAAAGTCCAAGCAAGGAGAGAGGAGCCTTCAAAATAAGAACTCAGGTTATCAGAGGGAGAGAAATGAGAAAGGAGCACACAGTGGCTGGAAGGCAGGGAAGCTTTGAGCACGGACCACAGGTTGTCAGAGCTAGAAGTGGAGAAATGAGAACCTTCCAAACTTTAAAATGGAGAATGCTTGAGTGGAGAACCCAGTATCAAACTCTGGAATGAACAATCTTAGAATATAGGAATTGGAGAAGTAAAAGTTATCGATGTCCAACCTATAGCGGATTACTTGCCGTCATGGAGAGCGGTGGAGGGAAGGAGGGAGAAAGGTGGAACTCAAAGCTTACAAAATGACTGTTAAAGACTATCCTTTCACGTAACTGGAATGTTTTTTGATGGTTTTTTCCAGGGGCATAAAAGTGCATATTGGAAACCATTCAAGAACTAGATCCGAGTTGAGAGTCTGGAATGGGGGCAAGTGGCTTCCATGGGAGACCTGGATCCTCTTTGGGGCCCAGAGACAGTGCAGCAGCAGCAGCACCAAGGCACCCTATCACTGAGAACACGGTTTTGATGCAGGGTTACGTGTCATCAACAGACTTCTATTTTCCTCTTGAACTTTACATTTCCTTCATCCTTGACCTTTCTGCTCCAGATGCCCCACTGTGTGAAAAGGGTGAGGCTACTGTGTCTACTATTGGGTAACCCTCCCTTCTTTCACAGTGGAGCACCTAGGACTCTTCTCCTGAACTTGGCCTAAGGAGGAACCTTCCCTCTCCCCACTTCAAAGTAAGTTACAATCTTGAGAGCTGTTGGACCCAGAGGCTTAGTGGCTTTGCAGGGTCACACAGTTTGTGTCAAAGACAAAATGGCTCTCCACTGTATCCTACACTACGTTGTTCAAGGAACAATAAAGAGAGAAAGGCTGAGATGGGAGGACCCTTTAAAAACAGAAGATCAAAGCCAGAAGGTTCAGAAGAACCCTTCACATCCGAGCTAGGAGGCCCTTTGACTGGAAGAGGTGAGAAGTTGATGTGATATAATAACACAGACTAGAAAATGTTGAGCTAGAGGGCCCTTAAAAACAGAACGTAGGTTGGCAAGGCTGAGGTACCTTGGGCTCTCCAACAGAATGGTCAACCCCAAAGGGATGGCAGGCCATAGAATGGCAAAGCAGGGAATGAGGGATCAGAAAATTCTAGAACACAGAGTATGGGAGAACATTTAAAACATAGAACACAAGAGTATTTGTACACCCCAAAGGATTGACCTTAGGGTTTAAAACTCAGGAGATCAGAGGATAATGGGGAAAGGGTCCTCAACCATGGAAACTGGTGTTCACATGGGCTATTTGTGCCCGACCTATGGTGGAGCATTCCAAGTTCATTTTGGTCTGATCAGCCACAGTCAGACACACTGTCATTTGTCTCAAACATAGTGATGGCGTTTTGATTTTTTTCAATAACCAAGGACAAGAACCAATCAGTAAGACCATATCCAAAGGATCCCTGGAGTTGGATGTGAGTAGGAAGTCTTGTTGGGGGCAAGGGGATTCCCTGGGAGAACCTGATCCTCTTTGGTGACCCCTAGCTGTGTAGCAGCAGCACCGGGCCACTTCGAGACTGACTCACAACTCTGTCTGAAGGCCGGATTTCCAGCTCAGATACTAGACAGCTTTTCTCCCTCTGCCTCAATTCCATCTTCCCTTTACTTTTTACTCTTCATTTTCAGTTTTGTAGAAGGGGGACGAGAATGCCCGGAACTGCCTATTACTCTCTATTCTTTCACAGTGGACCATCAAAAACTCTTGTACAGAATTTAATCTGACAGAGTGTCTAGACCTGAGCACACTGGAATGCCCTGAGGCATTCCAGCCTTATTCCTGCCATTTCAAAGTTTTGAGAGTTGCTTAGGCCACTGATAGGTTAAGCGACTGTCCAGTATCAAAGGTCATGTCATCCCATAGCCATGAAGATGGAACTTCAAGGACAAATTTAATGCAGCCCCAACCAGATTAAAATGCAATCAGGAAATATTTAACAAGATCAAAAGACAAATAGGGATGTAGAGAACATTTATATGTGCCTGCATCACAGCTGTGAGCAGCCATGTGTGTTGGAGGTGGGAAAGATTTATAATATCCAACATAGAGTGATTGAACCAAGAGTGAGAGGCCTTTGAAAGTCCAAAACCCATATCCAGAAGGACTTTTGGACATACAATTCAGGATACCAAGGTTTAGAGTGGGGAAGAAACTGGGGTTTGGAGCTTGGGATGCTTGTAATTTCACACATGACTGAAGGGGCTCTGAGTTGGTGGGAAGAGGTATAGAAATGATTCCTGGTGGGTGTCAAGGATCTTCTGAAGGTGGGGCTGAGTCTCAGCCCTGTAGCAGCAACAGCCCTTTCCCTTACAACTGATTTTTGACTTCTAAGAGCCTGGCAGTGTTGAGGTTGGGAACATACCGTGCTATCTATTTGGTAAATTCTCAGCCTCTCACAGTCAAGCCCTGAAGATGTTGCCTCATGCGGGAATCCAGCTGGACACCAATCAGACTCACTGGAAATGAGAAGACTGAAGAGATGAGTGGCCTATTGAGAAGATGATTGGTGAACCCTTGATCAAACACAAATAACTGTTCATCTGAAGAATGATCTAAGTTGACTTTTCTATTCACTTTGCTCTATGGGCTCTCTGAAGGGTTATTTGAATAGAAGATGTTGAGCCCTTTGAACACCAAGGATCTGAGACAGGAGGAAATTTTGAACATAAAATGTTCCAGCTGATATGGTTGTTAAATTTTGGAATGCCATTGTGGGCCAGAGTATCCATGTCTAGAAGGAGGATGCTCTCCCTTTTGTTTCCTCCACTTTGACCTCCAGGTGCCCAATAGTGTAGAGGTGGATAAGATACTGTGCTTTTTCATATGGTAATTTATCCACCTCTCACAATTGAATGTCTTGGACTCCCGACAGTGGAGGAAATAAGTACCTCTGCCTTAAGAGCACCCGGACCCTGTACGTGTGAGCTGAAAGAAGGTTAAAGAGTTAACTGATCCATCAAGTAATTTGCCCATGGTCAAACAATAAATGAGTGACCTTGTGGATGACTGAGCTGGGACTGGAAGCAAGGGGGAAGGGAAGAAACCATTATGGAACTTCTAGTCTGGGCTCAAAGATCTCCGAGGACAGCGACTGCAGTCTTGAAATTCAAGGGGAAAGCTAAGCTAAGACAGATCAGGACAGCAGACTAAAATGCTGTGATATCACCTGACTGACAAAGATCTGTATGGTCAAAGCTATGGTCTTTCCAGTAGTAGTAATGGATGGCTGTGAACACTAGAAAAACTGAGCACCGTAGAATTGATGCTCTCACCTTGTAGTTGTGGAGAAGACTTTGGAGAATCTCTTGAACAGCAAGGAGACCAAATCAGACAATTCTTAAATCAATTCAGACTATTCACTGGAAGGTCAAATACTGAAGCTGAAGCTTAAATACTTTGGCCACATCACGAGAAGATGGGACTCAATGGAAAAAAATCCTGATGTTGGGAAAAATTGAAAGCAAAAGGAGAAGGAGCCGGCAGAAGGGTGAGATAGACAGTGTCCTAGAAGGAACAAACATGAATTTGGACAGACTTTGGGAGATAGTGAAGGACAGAAGAACCTGGTTTGCTATGGTCCATGGGAGTCTAGAAGGATCAGACATGACTGAACAACTGGAGGATCACAACTCATGTGACAGGTACTGTTTTTTTTTTTAATTTGGATTTTGTTCTATTTTATTTTTTCGATAACATGGAAAGATAGTTTTCATCATCCATCCATTTGTGACTTTTGAGTTTCACATTTTTCTTTTTTTCTTTTTTCCCTTCAATTCTTTATTTTTTCAACTACATGTAACAGTAGTTTTCAAGAAACATTTTTTTTTACCTTTTTCTCCCTCCTCCTGACAGAAATCAATGTAAGATAGGCTCTACATGTATAACCATGCTAAACATAATCCATATTAATCATGTTGTAAAAGAAGAATCATATCCAGATGGAAGAGAAAAAAAATTAGGGAAAAACCCAAAAAGTCATAAGACAACTTTTTTAAAAAATTGGATATAGTAAACTTTGGTCTGCATTTAAATTCCACAATTCCTTCTCTGGATATGGATGGATTCTCCATCACAAGTCTTTTAGAATTATCTTTGATTCTTGTACTGCAGAAATGATCAGATCTGTCATAATTGATCATCACCTCATATTGCTGTAGTGTCTTTTGGGTTTGTTAACTTCACTTAGCATTAGTTCTTGCAAGTCTTTCCACACTATTCTGAAATTTCATC
Source organism: Macrotis lagotis (assembly GCF_037893015.1). NCBI lineage: Eukaryota > Metazoa > Chordata > Mammalia > Peramelemorphia > Peramelidae > Macrotis > Macrotis lagotis. Next base: position 50,313,359 of record NC_133666.1, read on the forward strand.
CCTCATGATTTCTTATGGAACAATTGTGTTTCTTTGTATTTTCTTCAGCCATTCCCTAATGGAAGGGCATCCCCTCAATTTCTAATTCTTTGCCACTACAAAAAAAGCTGGGTTTTTTTACTCTTTTTCGTGATCTCTGGGATACAGACCTAGTTTAGTTGGTATTGCTGGATCAAAGGGTATGCACAGTTTTATGTCCCTTTGAGCATAGTTCCAAATTGCTCTCCAGAAAGGCTTCAGTTCTGCCAACAATGCATTAGTGTCCCAGTTTTCCCACATCTCCTGCTTTGATCATTTTCCTTTTTGGTCATATTGGTCACTCTGATAGGTGTGAGATGGAACCTCAGAGTGGTTTAAATTTGCATTTTTCTAATCAATAATGATTTAGAGCATTTTTTATATGACTAGAGATAGCTTTAATTTCTTGATCGGAGATTTGCCTTTTCATATCCTTTGTCCATTTATCAATCAGGGAGAGTTTCATGGTTTTCTGCTACCTTCCCTTCCTTCTTCCCTTCCCCTGGTAGTGAACAATCTGGCAAAAGTCGTACATTATACATAATGTTTAGCATCATTCCATTTGAGTCCTGTGAAAGAGGAATCAGAACTAAGGGGAAAAAAATCACGAGGAAGAAAGAAAAGACAAAAAGGAATTTTTAAAAATGAATATAGTCTGCTTTACTCCACCTTCAGACTCCATAGTGTTTTCTCTGGATGTGGAGGACATTTTCTGCAACAAGTCTCTCAGAATTGTCTTTGATCACAGGATTGCTGAGAGGAGCTGCGTCTGTCACAGTGGCACACGGTTGTCATTAATGTGGACAAGTTCTCCTGGTTCTGCTCACTTTCCTCAGCATCAGTTCATGCGAGGCTCTCCAGGCTTTTCGAAAGCTAGCTGCTCATGATTGGCAGGTACTGTTATAGCCACTTTAACAAAGTTTCTGTTGTTTGATCATTTCAACTCAAGCATATTGTCTGTGAGATAGGAGGAAACTGGGTAGTGGCTGAAATGATATAGGAACATAGTTAGGGAGGGATGCTAGAATGAGGAACTTGGGTTTGGTGGCAGTTGCATGTCTGAAGGAACTCTGGAGCTCAAACTGAGGGGGTGGGTCTAAGGCAGAGACAGAGATTTTCCTGGGGAGGCTCATTCAGACCCTTCAGCTGTGCAGAAGCATTACCACGATTCCTCCACCCCTGGTGTCTCTTGCTCTGGAGAAATAGGCTTTACCTGCCCTCCGGTTTCCTTCCTCAGGCCCTTTACACTCCAGTTGCCTGACAGTGTAGAGGGCTGTGAGCATGCTGTGTGTATCCTCTCAAGCATCTCACCTTCCTCTGACTGTCCAGCACCTAGGACTCTGCTTCGACCCCGGCCTGAGGAGGGAGCGGAATCCCTAGGCCTTTGGCACCCTTGTAGCTGCATACCTCCCTCATTCCCTGGCTATAAAGAGAGAGTCATCTGGGTCACTGGAAGATCCTTTGCCAGTCACACAGTTGCCAGGTGTCCTTGGTAGGACTTTAAAAAATGGTACAACACAGGGATACAGCTAGAAAGAATGACCCTAAGAACAGACAAATGATAGAGACTGGGAGGAGGGACTTTGGAACAAAGGGTGGAAGAAGTGGGAGGTAGCAGGCTGGGAACATGAAGAAGAGTCCAAATTCCTTGGACCAAGATGAGCCCAGGGAACAGAATTCCAGAGCAGATGAGAAACTTGGCCCATGCACACCAGAAAGTCAGAGCAAGGAGGGGGAGGGATCTTGGAACAAGGAACATGGAGGAATCAGAGTCCATTGGGATCCCAGATGATGTCAAAGCCAAAAGGAAGGGCCTAGAAGGACAGAGGGTCTGAGCAGGGAGGCATAAACACTTCGATCAGAGCAAGCTGAGTAGAAATGAGGGTCACAGCTCAGAAAGCATAGAATGGAGGGTACCAAGGGTGTACCTAGAACATCAGAACCACCAAGGGAAGACCTGGGAACATTGTATGTGGACCAGAGGGAATGCTGGGAGAAAGACTGGAGAAAGTGGAGGAGGATATCTTTGGAGGGAACATGGAGCCAGGGGAAGGCCCAAGCTCATGTCAGAAAGAATTATGGACTAAGACAGTTGATAAGGAGTCCAGGCCAGAGGCCAAGACTCTTTCCTGGGCCCCTCATCCTCTTTGACACCTTCAGGCTGTGCAGCAGTAGCAGGTCCTCCCAGTTGCTGAGAAACCTCTCTTCTGAGACAAGGTTTCCTAGCATGTCACTAAGCCTTGACTTCTCAGTCTGCACTCCCCCCCTCCAGGTGCCCCACTGTGTAGAGAGGAATGAGACCACTGCACACCATCAGGTAACCTTTCCTACTCTCACAGCAGAGCATCTCAGACTCTTCTTCTGGACCCTGCCCAAGAATGGACCCTGGACCTGAGCACACCTGGACCCTGCAGTGCCCCTGTCACAACATGGTAAGTTACAGGCTTTGACAATCACCTGGGACTCAGATCCCATGTCACTGGGACCCCGAGGCCAAGGTCCACCTTGCCATGTGGTACCTCGGACAGGGAACTTGAAAATGGAAAATGCCCAAGGTGGAAGGGTCTTGGACCGTTGTACCTCAGAACCAGAAGGAGCCTAAACACATTTAATGTCAGATCTGGGACAGCTCCACAGTAAAGAAGAGGGTGTGTGAGAATACAGAATGGAGAGCCAGAAGATCAGAAATGAGGGCACGATGGTGCTAGGAGGGAGGTGTCCTATACTAGGAGGCAGGGAATGTTAGAGCTGATAGGAATGGTGGGACATAGGGAGGGAGGGACCTTAGAAGTGGGGAACCTAGAATACTGGAGGTAGGAGGTCCTGGCAGGATAGAAAATAGTGGGAAAGTGCTGTCGTCTCCTTCAGGTAATCTGTCACCCTCCCAGTTGAGCATCTAGGACCCTGTTCCTCTATGCTACCTCAGGAGGGAATATCAACATGGTGCCTCTTTCCGCCTGGGCCCTGAAAACCAACTGAACAAAGTGACTGTTCCAGGATTTGCAAGTTGAATGAACCACTGAGAAGTAACATGTGCTAGCTAGCTATCACAAAATGACTCTGCATCTGTGAGCATGACTTAAGTCAGGTCCTCCTGTTCACTCAGGCCTCTCTGAAGGAGAGAAGGCCCTTAGAACATAGAGTGTCTGAAACTGAAGGGAACTTGGAGCACCATTTTACAGCTCATCATCTTAGAATGTCATTATCTGAAGGGACAGAAGAGCAGAGAACAAAGAATGTGAAGACCTAGAGGGAGGGATTCTAGCACTTACAGATCTTAAGGGACCCTGGAGTTAGAGCTGAGTGAGGCCAAAGAAATTCATTGGGAGGCCCTTGAGGCTCGTGGTAGGGGCAGTGGCGGCAGTAGTGGCCTCCAGCTGTGCAGAATCAGTGAGAGGATCACCCCCCCCCCCCAGCCGTTCTCTGTCTGGAGATGGCCTCTTGTCCCATCCTTTGCCCTTCCATTTCCCTCCTCAGGTGCTTTCTCCTCCAGGTGTCTGGCAGTGTAGAGACTGGTGAGGATGCTGTGCTCTTTGAAGTAATTCACCCTTCTCTCACTAACTGGTACCTTGGACTCTTCTTCAACTTCAGTCTGAGGAGGGAGCAGGAACCTTAGTCCCCTTGTAGCTGGGTCCAGGTTATGAGTGACAGTCATGGAGAGTGGCCTAGATGACCCACTCAGAGCCTTAGTAGCTTTTGGTGGTAGGACATTGAGAGAGTGCAGCTGACTCCGAGTTTGGGTCTCTGTGTACTAGGGTGGCTTGAGGACAAAACTTGGGTGGAATAAAAGATGTCCAAGAGGAGGGCAGAGCCAGAAGGGAAACTAGAATGAAGAATCTTTGAGTTGGAAGGGCATTGGCCATGGGACAGTAGAGCACCTGAGAAGAACCTTAGAACACAAGTATCAGAGACTGGGTCAAGAGAAATGAAGGGTTTCAGAGGCAGGAGTCTGGGAGTTTAGAACATAAAGGGAGGTCAACAATGAACACAGAAGATTACAGCAGAAAAGTAGCTTGGGATGTGGAACTCAGAGCATTAAAGAGCATGGAAGGGAGCTTAGAACAAAGGGTAAAAGAAAAGCCAAGGTGAGGCGAGAGGCAGGAAAAAGTAGATCACAGAGCCCAGATTGTCCGAGGGAAAAGAGTAGCAGTGAGTTTCACAGCTGAGAATGTAGGCCTTAAAGACTGAGCTAAGAGCACTGATGTTGGAGTTTGGAGGACAGGAGTTCAAATCCAGCCTCAGACACTTGCCACTTACTGGCTGTGTGACCTTGGGTAAATCACTTTAATTCTGATTGCCTTGCATCTGGGGTCATCTCCAGTTGTCTTGATTCCAGTCTGGTCACTGGATCCAGATGACTCTGAAGGAGAAAGGAGGGCTGATGACTCAGAACAGCACCCTTTCCCTCAAATCTAATTCACGTGCTGTTCATGGCCTCACCTCCCTGATATCATGATCTTGTTCAAGAATGAAGGACAAAAACCCCCATTATTATCATTAGAACACTGGATGCTAGCAAACACAGGGTCAGAGCTGGTGGGACAGGATCTTATACATAGCACAGAATAATCATAATCATAATCATAATAATAACAATAACAACAATAATAATAATAATGTATGTCCTTCATTTTTGAAGAAGACCATGACATCGGGGAGGTGAGGCCATGACAAGCACGTGAATTTGATGTATGTGAGGGGGGCTGTGCTTAATCCCCAGCCTCACTTTCTCTTCCAGAGCTATCTGGGTCCAGTGGCCAGATAGGAATCGGGACCAGTGGAGATGGCCCTGGATGTGAGGCAGAGTTAAGCGACTTGCCCAAGGTCACACAGCTAGTAAGTGGCATGTGTATGAAGCCCTATTCGAACTCCTGTTCTCCTGAATCCAAGGCCAATGTTCTATCCACTGCACCACCTAGCTGCCCTAAGACATAGCACATGGAGTGTCTGAGCTAGGACCGAATAATGCTTGAACATAGAACCCAGTACCTGGAGAGAGAGATCCCACAACTTGAAATCTGGGCAAGTCACAAGGTAATGCCTAAAGAAACCCAGGAGCTCAATCTGAGTGGAGAGTGAATCGGGGAGTCTAGGACAGGTGGCAAGGGTCTTCTCTGGAAGACCTCCATGAACATACAGGATGAAATCTATGCCAATGGGAGCCCTAAAGTCAAGCCTCTCACTACTGTGTTGTCCACTACCTTAGCCAAGGAAGTGTAGGGCATAGACACAGAACTGGAAACATCTTGGGGATCTAGAGCATCACATGTTGAAGGATCCTTCTAACATGGAATGTCAGAGGTAGGAAGGCCTTGAAATACAGAAAGTAAGAGTGTGAGGGGATTTACAAATACTGGGACCTGCATGAACCTTAGAATAAAGGGCATAGAATGTCATAGCTGGGAGGAAAGCAAGACAGAATTTGTTAAAAACTTAGAGGAATGGTAGAATGGAGAGGGTCCCAGATGGGAGTGGAGAAACTTGAGAATCCTAGAACCCAGAATGTTCATTCACAAAGAGTAGAAGGGTCTCTAGACTCTATAATAGATTATCTGAGACATATGGGAGCCAGAAGGATTCTAAGCCATAGAACCCAGAAATGTTAGAAGGCGAGGAGGGCAGTGACCCTAAAACATAAGGCTGAACCAGTCACGTCGATGACTCAAGATGCCCTAAGTGGAGGGTTCTGTTCAGGTGGCAAGCAAGGCTCTTCCCTAGGAGGTTCTCTGGCTGAGTGGCAGCAGCAGCACTAGGTCTTTCCACCTTTGATGACCTTCTGTTTGGCAGCAAGATGATGTACCCTCTGATGACATGGAGGCTTTCTTCCTGAAGTCTCAAGTCCGTTTTCCCTGCAGTTTTCTCCTCCAGATGCCCCGCTGTGTGGAGAGGGATGAGGGTACCGTGCGATGTTGGGTAACCTTCCCTTCTCTCACAGTGGAGTGTTTTGGACTCTTCTACTGGGCCCAGCCTGAGGATGGACCCTAGGCCTGGACATGCTTGGACTCCTCACCACATCAATGTAAATTAGAGCCTTGGAGAGCTGGCCGAGTCAATGAGAGGTTCCCATATAACGCAAACATCCAGATATGTATCAGAGGTGGTGGATGGGACTTCACGGCCAATTCTCTTTCTGCTTAGACGAAGAAGTAAGAAATGGAGGGGGACTTGGAGGATCAAGTAGCACGGGTAGAGAAAACCTTAAGGTACCCGATGTTAGAGCTGGGGGGGGGGGGGCTTGGCAAAGAAAATGTGAGAAGAAGGGAATTTAAGAACATAGACTAAAGGGTTAGGGCAAGAAGGAAAGGAAGCTTAACCCAGAGGATCAAAGCCAGAAGGACCTTCGGATGGTAGGCACAAAATGGTGGAGCCATGAAGAAGGGAGAGGGATCATAGACCTAGAACCAAGGCATGACGTATGTAGACAGTACATCTCTTGAACGGCCTTAGGATAGGGCTGGGTGGGAGTCCTTTGGCCCAGGCCACATTAGGACATTCCCACTACTGGCCTTAGTTAGCAAGCAGGATTTCTTAACACATGATGAAATGAGTTTTCCTATTCTGGGCCTTTCTGGTATCTGACAGTGTAAAGGTTGGGGCTTGTGTTTTTTTCAGGTCATTTCTCCTCTCATAGCAGGGAATTTGGACCCCCCCCCCCCCCGAGTATGGACTTTGGACCCCAGACTTAGATCCTGCACACCAGTCTAGCTCTTGGCAACAGACAGTTGGGAGAGTTGATAGTTCCATCCAATAGTTAAATGACTAATTGATCATCACAAGTGACTGTGTCCAAATGACCTCAGGTTATATAGCAACAGCAGGTCACCCCACCATTGGCAGCTCTGTCAAGAGGCAAGCTTTGAGTTGCCACTTCACTTTGGCAGTTCCTCATCCCCACCCTTTCTCCTCCAGATGCCCTGCCGTGTGGAGGGGGGAGGGTACCGTGCATTACCTGGTAACCCTCCCCTTCTTTCACAGTGGAGCATCTAGGAAGCTTCTACTGGACCCAGACTGAGGAAGGCCCCTGGACTGGATCACACTTGGACACTCCATCGTTGTAAGTTGCTATCTTTGAGAGTTTGCCTCGTTCATACTAACCCTAGTCAGACTTCAAAACATGTTTCTCCCCACCGTGCAACTAACATCAGGGTAGACTGGCCATGCCAATGGCCCTTGAAATAGCGAGTCTCACCACCAGGGGTCTAACCACACTTAGTGTCAGATCTGGGAGGGCCCTGGACCAAAAGAGAAGGGAGAGCTTGAAAGGATACAGAATAGAGTGTGCCAGGGATCAGAGAACAGGGCAGGTCAGTGCTGGGAGGAAAGTGCATTAGACCAGAGTTAGCCTGCAAAACTCCCAAGTTTAAATGTGCTTGGGTAATGTTTAACTAAATTAAAGGGCAATACGACATAGATCATGATCATTTGTGGTGTTATATCAATCTGCTAGCTACAGGGATTGCTATTTCATTTTGGTGCCAGTCTTAGACTGAAACACAGAGCTTTAGGACCCAAAGGAATGATTAGAACTCAGCCTATCACAGTGGGGGGTGAGGAACCTTAGAACCAGAGAACAGAGTGTTAGTGAGAGGGACTTTAGAAGCTAGAATACAGAATGACTCAGACTGCCTGAGCAGGAAATGGAAAGCTTAGAGAAAACAATCCAAAGGACACAGAATATTGGAGTCTGGAGAAAGGGATGCGAAAATATGGAATTTGCTATTCTAGCTTCAAGACAGCTTGGAGCTAGATTTGAGTGGAGCATGTGAGTGAGGTGAGGCCTGGGTTCTTCCTTGGGAGCCCCTTGATTCCCATGGTGGGGGGAGGAGGCCTCCAACAGTACAGAATCAGTGATAAGATCACTGCCCCACCCCAGGCATCTTGGCCCATCCTTGGCCCTTCCATTTGCCTCCTCAGGTGCTTTCTCCTCCAGGTGTCTGGCAGTGTAGAGACTGGTGAGGATGCTGTGCTCTTTGAAGTAATTCACCCTTCTCTCACTAACTGGCACCTTGGCATCTTCTTCAGCTTCAGCCTGAGGAGGGAGCAGGAATCCTAGACCTTAGCCGGCACCCCCCCCCCCATCCCTTGGCCATGAGTGACAGTTGTGAAGAATGGCCTGGGTCACTCACTCTGAAGTTATCTTTTCTGTTCACAATTGTTAAGGGTTGGTGATAGGACCCAGCACAGGGTCTCGCTGACCCCTCATCTGGCTGCCCGCGTACTAGGCCTTGTTGGCTCGGGAACAGAATTTTGGTGGAACAAAAGTTGTCTGAGTGAGAAAGGGCTTTAGAACAGAGAAGGTCAAAGCTGGAGGGGAGCCTAGAATGATGTCTTTGAGTTGAAAGGCTCTGAACATAGAAAAATGGTAGAAGATGAGATTTCAGCCTGGGAAACGGGAACCATAGAACATGAGCACAAAGGGGCAGTCCTTAAAAGGGAATAATGCAATCCAGAATACAGTTTCTGAGCAAAATCAATTTCACAGCTAGAATGCAGGCCCTTAGAACCCAGCAGCATATGTAGCTTAGAACATGAAATGATTCAGGGTTCTCAGGTATGAGTTTTAGCCTAGAGAATACAATGCAGAGCCAAAAAGTAACTTCAACTGTCCATCCACCAAGCTGAAGAAAACCATCAGACCTCCAATTCCTTTCCTCTCACTCTCCCTGTAACTCTCCAGGCTGCCTTCTCTCATCATTTGACCAAAACTCCCCTCTCCATTCACCAGGGATTCCTTACTTTGCCCAATTGAATGCCCTTTGATCAGTCCTCTCTGCAGCCTTGGATACTCCATTCCCCTCTTCTCCTTGATGCTCTCTTCTCTCGAGTTTCCAGGACACAACTTTTTCCAGTTGTCATTGTACCTTGGCCTTCTCAGTCTCCTCTGCTGGGGCTTTGCCAGGTCATGCCTGCTAATGATGACTATTCTCCAGGGTTCTATCCTCCCTCTATATTTCCCTCTAGACTTGAGCTGATGAGCTCCTCAGTGATCACCTCTATGCTGATGATTCTCAGATCTACTTAACTAGTCCCATTGTCTCTCTTAACCTCCAGTCTTGGCAAGTACAACTGCCTTTTGGATGTCTCAAACTGGATGTCCCAAACTGAACTCATTCCTCCCCCTCAAAAAAGCCCTCGCCTCTCCTGACCATACCAGGAATCGTCAGGAGCACATCTACCCTCTTAACCGTCCAAGCTCCCCAACTGTGTGTCATCCTCGACTCCCCCTCTTCTCATATCCAGGGATTTACCAAGTTTTATCAATTGGATCTTCAGAAAATCTCTCATCTACCTTTCTTTGTCCCCTCTGGCATTGCCACCACCTTGCCTAACTCACTTTTAGACTATTACTATAGCCTTGTGGCTAGGCTTCCCACTCCAGTTCATCTTTTAGTCTTCAGCTGTCAAACAAATGTTCCTATAGTACAGATCTGCTCATTTGATGCCCACCCCCAGCTCCAATTCAGTGACCTCTACTGCCTCCCTATCACCTCCAGGATCAAACCAGAAATGTGTTTGACTGTTGAAGTTGTTCCTGTTGCAGCCCCTTCTTTTCCTCCTAGCCTTCCATCTTTTCCCTCCTCATACTTTGCATCAGCCTCCTTTGGAGCCTCCCCACAAGACTTCTTTGTCCGAATTCCAAGCATCTGCTCTCATTTTCCCTCACTACTGAAAAGTTGATGCTCTTCACCTCTGCTTCCTGGCCTCTCAGTTCCAGCTAAATTAGCCTCTTATATAAGAAACATTCCACAATGTCCCAGGATGCTAGACCATGCCCACTACTGAGAAGCTCCAACATAGCCTGTGTGTATTTGGGGTAGCGTAGCTGTTTGTTTATTGCTTCCTCCACCAGATTGTGAGAACTTCAAAAGCAATAACTTTCTTTGATCTGTCTGCATCCCCAGCACTTAACAAAGTACATGGTTTGAGGAAGGAGCTTAATAGAATTAATTTGAATGATTTGGAACATACATGCCAGAGTATTATGCCCAAGCTTGTGTCAGAAGAATTGTGGACTAAGACTTGGTGGGGAGTGCAGACCAGAGGCCAAGGTTGGTCCCTGGCCCCCTCATCCTCTTTGGCATCCTCAGGCTGTGCAGCAGAAGCAGTAGGTCCTCCCAGTGCTGGGAAACCTCTCTTCTGAGATAAGGTTTCCTATCCTGTCACCAGCCTTGACTTCTCAATCTGCATTCCTTCAGTCCCTCCAGTTTCTTCTCCAGGTGCCCCATTGTGTAGAGAGATGTGAGGCTACCGTGCACTACTGGGTAACCTTTCCTACTCTGACACTGGAACATCTTGGACCCTGCCCAAGGGTGGCCCCTGGGCCTGAGCATACCTGGATGCCGCAGTGCCTCCACCACATCGTGGTAACTTACAGTCTTTGAGAGTCCCATGTCAGTGGGACCCAAGGCAAGTCTCTGTCTGTCATGCTGTGTGGTACCTTGGACAGGGAACTTGAAAATGGAGACTATCTGAAGTAGAAGGACCTTAGACTACTGAGCCTCAGAGGGCCTTAGGACATAAAACTCAGAATGTCAGAGTTTGGGCCAGGACGAATCCTAGAATGTGCAGGGTAGGATTGTAGCCAGAACAGTTGGCAGGAGGCCCTGATTCTTATCCATTGATTCAGTGTGACTGGAGCCAGACTGAGGAGAGCCTGGGCTTCTTGTTCTCTCCTTGGGCTGACTACTGAGTCTAATTCCTAGATGCTGGGCAGTGAGACAGGGGTGAGATCCCCAGAGGGCACAACTACGATTTCCATGTACAAGCGAATGAGCTGGGCCATGCCAGGTGAAAAGTGTCCTAATTAATGCATTCGGTTACCTTGAAGGTTCCTTCTATTAGTGTGATGATATAGGTCTGCCTAAAATAGAAGCTTGTTCTTAGTAGGCTCTCAATAGAGATTTGTTGGGTTGCGTTATATTCGGAGATCTGGAGCTCTAAGGGCGTTTAGGGCTCAGATAGTTCAACTCCCTTACTTTGACAGAAGAGGAAACTGAGACCTACTTGAGAGGTGAGGCGACTTCCTTAAAATCACACAGTGGCAGAGTTCTCTCTTGTTCCTTGGTTCTAGCTGCCTGTGTTGATTTCTAACTCATCCAGTCCCATGAAGGCGCATGTTCTTCCCCACAGCACCTATTGGGAGGAGATCCTTAATACTTGTTGAACAGATGAACCACGGATTACCCTGAGTAATCCATCAACCTTTGCTCAGTTCTCCTTCTCCTTGATCTCTCTATAGCCTTGGACATTGCTAAGCTCTCTCTCCTCTCTAGGCTTTTGGAACAGCCCTCTTCTCTCAGTTTTCCTATCAGACAGCTCCCAGTCTCCTTTGCTTGCTCCTCCTCCAGATCATACACTCCAATCCTAGGTGTCCCCTCAGTTTCTGTCCTGGCCTTTCCTTTCTTCTCCCTTGAGACTCTTTCTCTTGGCATTCTCCCCAGCTCCTATGGATTTAATGAGCATCCTTACGCTGACGGTTCTCAGATTGTTTTCCTTGCCCTTCCCTCACTGCTGACTTTCAATGTCACATCTCCAACTACCTTTCAAATGTCTTATACTGGATGTCCAATAGACAGTTTAAAATTCAACACATTTAAAACAAAACCCATCTTCTTTTCCCCTAAACCATACCCCATTTCACCTTTTCTATTGCTATAAAGGGCCACACTATTCTCCCAGTCATATACTTATGACCCAGAGTCATCCTGGACCCCTCACTCTCTCACCCCACCCCCATCTCATCTGTTATCATAAGCTGTCAGTTTCCCCTTTGTAACATTGCTTGAATATGCACACCCCTCTTCTGACACTCCTACTACCCTAGTACAAGTCCTCATCACCTCATAGCTGAACTACTGCAGTAGCCGCTGGTGGGTCTGCTTTCCTCAAATCTGTCCCCACTCCAAGCCATCCTCCATTCAGCCAAAGTGATTTTGCTACAGCACAGCTTTGGTCAAGTCAGTCCCCCTACTCAGTAAACTCCACACACTCCCAGTTGCCTTCAGGACCAAACAGAAATTCTCTGTTTAACATTCAAAGCTCAAACCAACCTCCCCCAAACCCCAAAGCCAACTATTCCAATTATTTGCTATCACAAAAAGTACAACCATAAATATTTGGTATTTATGGGAACTTTCTTCCTTTCAGTGACTTCCTTGGAATATAAGCCTAGTGGTGAAATCTCTGGGTCAAAGGATATGAATATTTCAGACACTTTATTTGCATAATTAAAAATTGCATTCCAAAATGGTTATGCCAATTGACAATTCTACCAACAATACATTAGTGTGTCTCTCTTCCTACAACCCCTCTAACCCCTCTAACATTGATTATTACCATCTTTTATCATCTTTGCTAATTTCTTAGTGAGAAGATGAAACCTCAAGGTTCTTTTGATTTCTACTATTAGTAAAGTGTATTTGTGTGGTTGTTACTAGTTTACATTTCTTTTTGAGAATGGTTTGTTCATATCCTTTGACTATGAACTGGGAAATGGCCTCTGGTCATACACATATATACATACATACCTATCATATATATGTGTGTGTGTGTGTGTGTGTTTTATTTGCATATGTTGCAAACCCAACCCTTATGATGCTTAATATTAAGGTCATCTAGATCTATTTCGGTAGATCATGGGACATAGTGATAAGGTGTTGCTCTAAGACTAATTTCTACCAGAGCACCTTTCGATTTTCTCAGTTATATAGGGAATTCTAGTCTATTGAGCTCTATTGTTTCTGATTCCATTGTCTAGTTTATTCCATTAATCTGCCTCTCTATTTTTCAACAAATACCCGCAGATTTTGATGACTGAAATTCTAAATGTAGTTTGAGGCCTGGGAGGGATATTCTTTTAAGGAATGATCCTTCCTTATTATTTCCTTTGATATTCTAGATATTTTATTTTTCCAAATAAATTTTGTCAAGTTTTATAAAGTATCCTTTTGATAATTTGACTGGTTTAGCATTAAAAGTCTACATTTTTCATTTTTACTATATTGGCACAGCCCCAGCATGAACACTGCATGTTCCTCTAGCTATTTAAGTTGTTCTTTATAGCTTTAAGGAGCTCTTTGCAATTTACTAAAAGCTGAACTTCCAAACTTTAACCCAAAGACAAATGAAATATAATTTAGGTAGTTACAATGACAGTGATTATACAAGATAGAATCAATTACAAAATAGAAGCAAAGTGATTTTTGTAATTTTTCCATCCCTTATACAAACCCAGCTTAATCATGATGAATGATTTCTTTATTGAATTGCTATAATCTTTTGGCAGTATTTTATTTTAAAATGTTAATTAATATTCCTTAATAATATTGATATATATTTCTTTTGTGCTTTTCCTTCCCCATTTGGGCATTATGAATATATTTGTCTCCTAAAGGGAATCTGATAATGTATTTTCTTTCTTAATTTTTGTAGTATTGCTACTAGATTGTTCTTTAAATATTTGCCAAAATTCTCCTAAAGACCTGGAGTTTTTAACTTTGGAACTTCCTTTGCAGCTAGTTTTATTTCTTTTTTTGAAATTGGGTTATTATCTTTATTTAATGTTCTGTTAGTTTGAATGTTTTATATTTTGGAATGGATTCTTCTATTTGTGATGTATTCTCAGTTTTGTTAGCATATAAATATATAATAAATAGGTTATGATAATTTTTTCAAGTCTTGTGATTTCAGTTACTTTATTATTTTATAATTATTTGATTTGATTTTCTGCCTTTTTTATCAGATTAAATAAATTTTAATCAACTTTTAATCTTTTCCAATAAACGCTATTGTGGGTAGAACCAAGAAGGCAGAATAAAGGCAGGGACTTGCCTGAGCTTTTCCCCAAACAACATTAAATAATGGCTAAACAAATTCTAGAATGGCAGAAACCACAAAATGACTGAGTGAAACAATTTTCTAACCCAAGAAAACTTGGAAGATTAGCAGGAAAGGTCTGCTACATCAAAGTGAGGCACAAGGGCAGAGTAGTCCAAGCCACGCTGCAGCAAACTGGGCCCAATCATCCAGGAACAGGAAGCCAGATGACTGTATCTGTGGCAGCCATGGTAGTTTCCAGCTTTCCAAGGGGGAAGATCAGCAGGAAATCTCTGCTGCACCAGGGGGAGAATGGAGCATAGTCCCATGCAGGCCTCAGCAGAGCATGCCCTATCGTGGAGCCACAATCAGAATAACACAAGTTTAACAGCTTCTACATTAAGGACTCAGAATATGATTCTCCAGAAGGCAAAAGAACTTGGATTACAACTGAGAATCAACTACCCAGCAAATCTGAACATCCTCTTCCAGGGGAAAAGATGAGCATTCAAGGAAATAGGGGACTTGCAAACTTTCCTGATGAAACAACCAGAACTGAACAAAGTCTGATCTTCAAATACAACTCAAGGAAAGCATAAAAAAGTAATGTATTACAGACATCGGAGAACCTCCCAAGATGTATCAAACCATGACTACAATCTGCTTCTGGTGGTTCATGGAGGCACTAATGACTCTGCCAAAAGAAACCTTAAAAATTGGTATTAAAAATATTGTCTTACTTGTATGAACTGATGCCAAGTGAAATCAGAAGAACCAGGAAAATAATACATAGTATCAATGACATTGTGTGATGATCAGCTGTGAATGACCCAGCTATTCTGAGCAGCACAATAATCCAAGACAAGTACCAAGGACTCATGAAAGAAAATGCTTTCCACATCTAGATGAAGTGATGGACTCTGAATGCAGATCAAAGCATACTTTTTTCAGTTACTTTATTCTTTCTCGTGGTTAATTTCCCCCTTGATCTGTTTCTTCTTTGACTATTGAGACTAAAATGGAAATATGCATGATAGCACATGTCTAAACTACATCAAACTGACTACCATTTTCTGAAGAGAGAGGAGGGAAGGCAAAAATTTGGAACTTGAAATCTTGTAAAAATGAATGCTACAGGGGCAGTTAAGGTGGCGCAGTGAATAGAGCACCGGCCCTGGAGTCAGGAGGCCTGAATTCAGATCTGACCTCAGACACTTGGTAATTGCCTGTGTGACCTTGGGCAAGTAACTTTTGACCCATTGCCTTTTCTATAAAATGAATGCTACAATTTTCACAATATGAAATGGGGGGGGGATAAAATACCATTAAAGCAACAACAAGAAAAACTAAAGGCAATAGGAACTCCAGTAAGTCATATTCTGGGCTTTGGGGAGGATAACAAGGTCAAGATATGTACCAAGTCCTGGAATGACATGAATTCTAAGAACTCTCCCAGCACTAAGGTCTGAGATTCTCTTGCCTCTGTAATACTGAATAGTTGTGAATAATTAATATGCCCCTCAAATTTTGTTTCATGATAGTTCTGTTATTCAAATGAAGTTTATTTCTATTAAAGTATTTAAATGTAAAAAAAAAGCTTTTCATTTCTATAGGGTTTCATTGCTAATTGTTTCTCCTGATTTCTAATATCTCTTCTTTTAGACTAATTTTAAGTTTATTTTGAATTTCTAGTTTGTAAAAGTAAATATTCAGTTTATTAATCATCTATTTTTGTTTTCTTAATGTGCATCTATAGGGAAATTATTTTTCTTCTGAGGACTGCCTTAGCTGCATTTCAGAAATTGTGGTAGGTTGATTCATCGTTATAATTTTCTGTTACATAATTATTGTTTCTATGCTTTGTTCTTTAACCACTCTTTACAGGATTTCATTGTTAATTTTTCATTTGGATCTGTGAGTTTTGTATGTTCTGAATTGATGAATATTTTTATTGTATTATAGCATATAAAAGGAGTGTTAAAAACATGTCTACCTTTTTACCTTTATTTGTAACATTTCTGTGCCAGAATACAGTTTTTGCAATAGTTCCATGGTGCTGGGAAATGCATAAATTCTTTAGCAGTCCTCTTCAGTAGACTATGAATCTTCTATTTCAAATTTTGTTTTAATCAGTCAAGATTTTTCTTTTTAGGCTTTTCCTCCCCAACCCACCCCACTTTGAGAACATAAGAAAAACAAAACCTATTATGAACATGTATATACAAATTTCCACATTAGCCATCTAATGGCTTGACCCATTCTGAGTTTTTCACCCCATCAGAAGGGTGAGTAACATCATCATTAGTCCTCTAAAATCCTGGTTGCTCCTTACACTGATAAGTTCGGCACATTTGTGTTCCATCATACATACCATTCATTCTTCATTTTATGGATACCTCCTGAGGTTATCATCCTTTGTCACCTCAAAATTTTTAAATATTTTCATATCACCTATTCCTATGATATGTTTTACTTGGGACTAATCCCTTCCACCAATCTACCTTCCCTCTAATTCCCCCTTCCCCTTCCCTCTTATTTCCCTATTGAGTAAATGTGTGTCTTTGTATACGTTCTTCCCTCCTTTGATTATTTAAAATGAGAATAAGGTTCAAGTATCAGCTGGAATATCCTCCCACACCCACCTTCATATTTGTAGATATCTACTTAAGAACTCCGATTATTTGAGATCCTTTTCTCTGTACTTCCTTTTCCACCCTTTTTTTTACAGTTAATTTCCTAATTGATTGGTATCCACATTGTCTAAGTCTTTGATACACCAAAAATGTTGATAACACCATTTTGTCTATAGAAATTTGCCCCAGTATAGCTTCTTCTACTGTCCTCTAACTTGATAACTTTTTATACTTTGATCATATAACTTTTTGTAACATATAAATGAATAAGTATTTATTATGCATTTACTATATGATACACACACACACACACACACACACATACACACATACATACTGTGCTGGGAATACAAACAGAAAAGTAGCCTATGCTTAAAAGGGAAAGACAACATTTGAAGGAGTCAGGTAGAGGCACCTTGGGGTACAGAGATAAAGCATATGGCTCCTTTAATGGCATATCTATTGTCAATCGAATTTCTGTTAAGAGGTTTGATTCATATTATTTATGAGGGAAGGCCAGGAGACTTTAGCACAGTGCCTGTCTTCCCACCACCATCTTGGCTGGAAGTATGGCATATCTATTGACAAAGCTTTATCTATTTAGGTTGTTGAACCACTGAACGGTGCCAAATACTTTGGGGTTGAGAACTGGCTTTTTCCAAAAGTCTTTATGAGCTGGGATTACTGAGGAGATATAAAAATGACTCGACCCTCTCATTTTACAGGGGAGGAAACTGAGGAACAGAGAAATAAAATGAATTATCCAAGGTCACATAAGGACTAAATAGTAACTATCAGAGTTGTAATTTGGCTCCAAAATTGATGGTTCTTCTCTACTCTGGGCTATTTTGAATGGAATTTCTCCATCTAACCACTCATTGTATTAAATTTCTACCAAGAAGTCAGCTAAAGAGGGAAGTAAACTAAGAATGGAATGCAGAAGATACAAAGGACAGTAATTTTAAAGAAAAATGAATGATATGAAGATGGTACCAAAACTTTCAAGCTATGGACAGAAGGAAACAGGATGAATGTGTGAAGATATTAACCAAGAGTTAGAGCTTAGAATGAGCTGGGACTGTTCTGAAGAGAAATTTGGGTGAAGAGGAGGACCAAAGCAAGGATGGACCAGACTAGACAGTAGAGAGAAGGCAGAGCCTCTTCTTTTTCTTCTGCTTCAGACCTGAAAAGGATCTAATCCCCCAGGCGAGTGAGGTGATCTAAGTCAGGACATAACCCTGCTCTTTAATTCATGTCACAAATGAATGGCCTCATTAGAGTACATGGCCGATGTAATTGCATAAACAAAGTTAGTGAGAGCTAAAAGATTGGGGAGAATAAGAGAGACACCACAGTATTAGAGGAGGGCAATGACCCAGTTTTGAAAAAGGAAAAGAGAAAAGATAGAGCAAACTATAGGCCAGTGAGCTTGACTTTACTCCTAGGAAAATTCTAGATTCCATGACCCCAGATTTGTTTAGAAAAGCAACAGGGGATAGAGGGAACACATCCTAAGCACAAACCTTTTCAGAAAAAAAGCATATATTTTTAATCCTTAGGTCCTGCATTAGGAGATGATCGGAGAGACTTGAGACTTATGCAGACACAAGTCTAGGTTCTTCAGCTTTATTGCTTGATTCCTGCAGATCTCTCAGCTGAGGGTAGGTTTGAAAGGGGAATTTGCTTTTTACATTCAATATTCATCCTCTGAATAGGCATGTCAAAGCCCCAAATGGCCATATTTTTATAATACCTCTTCTGAATTACAGGAACTTAATTTCTTGTCTTTTCTTTTGACAGCATATACATCTTTCAGTTTTGTACATTGATTTACCTAATAAAGGAAATACGATAACATACACTGGCCACATTGAAGAAATTTCTAATTGTATATGGGTGCTATTAGGATAAAAGTGGTTTATTAGAATAACAATCTGTTCATACAGCCCTCATAGAAATGATGAAAAAAGAATGCATTACAACCTTCACAGGTTTCAGGTTCTCAAAACTTAAAGTGAGCCTTCACATATCTGTCACAGAAGATAATTTAACATTTAATAAATTTGATCTACATCTTCAAATCAATGAGTGCTATTTTGTCCCACCAAACTTAACTTATTTCCTTTTTTGAATAGAACTTTTTTGCAAGCATTGATATAATTTTGTATTTTTCCTGTTTATATACTTGATTATGCTCACTGTTTTCCCAATCAACCACCCTCCTATCCCTGGTACAAACCCAGATTAAATAATTTTTTACAATTATTGTCAAAGTCATTTTGCTCTGATTTTATTTGATTTTTTTTTGCAATGACATTCATTAGTGAGATTATCAGTCTATAGTTCTTGAATTTTCTCTCTCTCTGGCTTTGGTATCAAGATAATATTTGTCGGGGCAGCTAGGTGGCGCAGTGGATAGAGCACTGGCCCTGGAGTCAGGAGTACCTGAGTTCAAATCCGGCCTCAGAAGCTTAATAAATATAAATACCTAGCTGTGTGGCCTTGAGCAAGCCACTTAATCCAAGTGCCTTGAAAAAAAAACCTAAAAAAAGATATTTGTCATGGAAAAAAATGTTTAGTAGAATGCCATCTTTCTCATGATTGAGAAAAATTTTATATTATCATTATTAATTTTTTTATACATTTCATTCAGTTTAAAAAATCATTTGACCAAGGGCTTTTGCCCCACTTTGGCAGATGATTTCTAGTTTGCTGAATCTCTAAGATTAACCTATTTCTTCCTTTGTCTCTTTGAGTATTTTATATTTGTAGTTATCCATTTCTCTTAAGTTTCAAAGAATTTCTACTCAGTAAATGATTAATTCATATTATTCACTTTTATTTTGGCAAGTTGATTTTTCTCTTTTATGATTTTTTTGTTTTTGTCCTAGGATGGTTTGCTTATGTTTATTATATACTCAATTCTTTCATCATCTTTTTTCCATTTTGTTTCTAGATTTTTCAGAGATGACATTGTGCCTCTCTCCGATGACTACTTTAGCTGCAGTTTCCAAATTTGGACGTGCTGCCTTATTCTCTTATTCATTTGTTATTAGAGCCCTTTCGTTGCTCAGGTCATTAGTCTACTTCTGTTCTCATTCTTACTGTATGAGTTTATTAAGAATGTGTTTAATATTTCTACCTTTTTATGTTCAAGTACACAATTGATTTTGTGAAGCTACTCAGAACTACTAATTGTGTGGCCCTGAGCAAGACCCTATTTGCCTGTTTCCTCATCATAAAATGAGCTAAAGGGAGGAAGGATATGGCAAACCACTCAGTATCTTTGCCAAGAAAACTCCCAATGGGGCCAAAAAGAGTTGGACAAAACTGGATAACAGCTGAATAACCAGAAAGGTACTGTGTGAGATAAATTTTAATATTATAAATTTTTGTAATTTCCTTGCAATTAGTGCTTATGCTAATTTGACCCAATTCTTGTGCCACAGTCTCTCCTTCCTTCTGTTTTGCAGCCCTGTCTCGAGATCTTTGAATTGATATTAACCATGCTTTCATTACATTTTCCTTTTTATTCTCTTCTCTCTCAGTCCAGGGAAGAGTGTGATTCTGAAATCCCTCTTGTTCCCCTCTTAACATGAGTAATGTTCATTTGTGGCTTCCTTTGCCAAGATGTGTTCATTTATTTTGCTGTCCAGTATCTCATCTGGGGGCTCAACTTCCACATTCTTTCTGTCTATACCTCATCCACAAGAGAGGATTCCCGACAGAGAGAAGTTTTGCTTTTTCTGTTATTCATCTTGTAGTGTAGTTGCAGACCCTGCCCCCTACTACCTTATAAAGCTTTCTGTTTGGTTTGGAAGGGTCCTTATTCTTGAGGCCCATTCTCTATCCATACCTACATCAGCCTCCTAAAACAAAGGCCCACATTACTGAGATCTAAAAATGGATGTCACTTTCTATGTTTTAGGTTCACCACCTTTCCTTCAGGAGGTGAGTAATGTGTCTCAGCTTCATCCTTTTGGAGTTGTGATCAGAGTTCTAAAGTCTTTCAAAGGTCCTCTTCTCTATAATATCTCCTGCTAAGTACCTTGTTCCCCTAATTCTCACTTCCCTCTGCATCAATTCAGAAAGATCTTCATAGTTTTGACCATAGTTTTCAGTTGGGGGCTACTATAAAAAGAACTGCTATAAATATTTTGGTCCCTAGATCATTTTTCTCTTGCTTTGATTTTTGTGTGGAGAGATGGGCCTAAAACTTGCCTATTCTAAGACTTAACGACCAGGATGCCAATAGTTCCTTCACTTGCTCCTTCTCTGGGCACAGTTAAGTTGGGCAGAAGTGGATTTTTTAAGTCAGAAAATGTTTATTAAGTGCCTTCTATGAGCCAAGCAGTATTGTTAAGTACTGAGGAGACAAAAAGAGGTAAAAGAGCACCTTGCCCTCAAGGAGCTTACAGTCTAATGAAGGAGACAACATGCAAACAACTATATATACAAAGCAAACTATGTATAGCATGAATAGGAAATAATAACGAGGGAAGACTTTGGGAGGAGATAGATTTACCAATTTCATGTTAACACAATTTTTATACATTTTTTAAAGTTTTGAGTTCCAAATTGTATCCCGCCCTCCACCCCAAGATAGTAAGCAATCCAATGTAGGTTATGCATGTGCAATCTATACTAGTCATTCTGTAGAGAGCAAAGAATGAAAGAGAGGGCAATGTACTTTGGTCAGGAAAGTAAAAATTGTCAAATATTTAAGAAAATATGCTCATGTGAGAAAAATTGAGAAAAGGGGAAAGACATCAACAGATCATAAGTTTGGCCCTAGAGGGGCAGGAGAGAACTTTAATTAGCCAAACAGTTTCTGGAGTTCTACATTTTGCCAAAAGCAGAGCAGACCAATGATAATATCTTTGATTCTTCTGTCACATGAGACTCAAGTATGATGGCATTCACCCTTCACCTCTTCTCTCACTGCTCACTTTGTTCCTCTCAGGCAGGTCTTTATGGACAATGTCACCCAGGCTGAGCAGGCATTGATGGGGTTATACTCTTCATTGATGGAGGGGGAACCTCAGCAATAATCTCAAAACCAAAGATTATTGATCAATTTCCATGCTAATCTTTTCCACTTCAATGCAAACTGTTTGATGACAGGGGATGTTTTTCATTGTATTTGCATCACCAGTCTCTATCAAAGAGCTCTGTGATTTCCAGCACCTTATCCATTGCTGTCCAGATTCTTCTAGGCCTTCTAGTGGACTCCAAGTTCCATGATGATCTGGCAGTCAAGAAAGTAGACATGACTTTAAGCTACAGGAAAAAAGGCCCAGCTTGGCTGCTACCTGTGAGGTATTAGAAAAGCAACTGAGCCTTGTTCTCCATGGCTTTATGAAGAAAAAAAAAGCTTGCTAAGCATTAGTGGCATAAAAGTCCAGGCTAGGGGCCACTTTTCAGTTCTGTTCTGAGACTTCTAACTCTTCCAACTCTGAAATTCTGTAAGTAATTCAGTTCTTAAAAGTCCAATAAGATTAATGATATGGTTTAAGGTATCAAAGTAATTGTTTACAATTGTTAGAATTCTTTAGCAGCAAACCTCCACCATAGAAATTGACCTCTGTGAGAATAAACTTGATCTTGTTGAGGGGAAAATGTAGATGGTGCTAGAGTACGATTTTCTTTCTCAGTTGTCTGTTTGCATACATCACTTCTACTCTTGGAGTTGATGGAAAGGTAGCAGATTTCCTTGGTCTTGCATGATCCCAGTTCACCATATTAGATACACACTTGAGCAGGAAGAAGAATAACCAGGGAACAGAAAAAACAAGAGATACGAGACATTAAGGAGCAGTTATCACGTTCACAAGTGAAGCTCTTGAGACACAGCTCTTGGCCAACTTTGTTTCCCCCTGTTATCCTGGTTTTCTTCACCATCAACAGCTCTGGAGGGTCACAGTCCAGTTTGTCCCCAAATTTGGGGGGGTAGATAAGAGTATCTAGGTATGGTTCCCATACCTATGATCCTAATTAGCCCCAATAAGAACCATTTCTGTGCCCAAGAGGGCACCCATTGTACCTGGAGCAACTTTTACCCTCTTTGGATTCTGCAGCAGGGTACTGACTCAACTGTACACACTGCCAGGAGACTCTTCCATTACTGTTCACCTGTGTGTTTCTTTTATTGTCTTGCTCACTCCTCTTCGCCCCCAAGCTCTCATATTCCCTACAATCAAAACATTTATGTATTGTTAAGGCCAATCAAAGAGTAAGAGAACATACATATCCCCAAAACACAACGTTTGCATTACGAAGCAGGGTCTGGACCGCCTGTTTTGTGTATTGGAGCTGCAGCATTCTCGGGAGGTCTGGCATCATTATAAATGTAAAGTGACTTATTCAGGAAATCAATTACAAGCAAACTCAGAAGAAGCAAATGTCCCCACTCTGGTTACTCTTAAATAGGCAGTATAACAATGACTGTGGGTGGATAAGGAGACCCAGCCCAGGACCAAAAAGTAGTTTAACAAAAAGGAGGAGAATTTGCTCATAGAAAATGGCAAAAGAAAGCCCTTTGCACCATCAGGGGATTCTTTTCAAAGGTCTTTAAGTGAGTAAGATTTCTGATCCTAAAATATCCTAATTTTTTTTTAAATATAATACCTGTTTTTTCTACATAGACTGGTGAAAGTGATCTCTCTGGCAAAGGAAACTGAAAAGGGAAATCTAGTAACTTCAGTCACAGTATTTCCTACTATGGCAGTACCTTGCAAGATATTCGTTGCTTTTTACAATTATTCTGTTTGTCAGAGGTATCATACATAATTGCTATAACGCAAACCCAAATTCCCAACTGGCTTCCATTAGAAAAGTGATGGTACCTTCTTGGTAAGGAAAGGACAGTCTCTTCCAATCATTCGAGCTTTCTTTTTCAAAAACTGCAACCTTCCCCAGTTCTAAGCTCTGTGACTCTGGTCATGTGACTTAACCAGTTTGTGCTTGTTTCCTCACTTTTGACCACTTCCCAGCAAATTAGCTGAAAGTCAAGAATCAGTATTACCTTTTGCTTATTCCCAAATTTTGTCATTGCTGCAAATTTGCTGGGTAGGAGGTAAAAACCTCCATTTCTTTGAAAGTAGTTCCCTTCTCCCTGTTTTTTCCAGATGAAATTCTATGTTTTCTCTAGATCTGTAAAGTAGGGGTCTGGGTGCATATGTACCTTAAGGTCTCTCCACGCAAAATCTAGGTCTAACAGAAAGACATCAAGCTTCATAAACTTAGGAACCTGTTATATAGATAGCACAAGCTACATTTCTAGTTCTCTGTTTTAGGCCTACTCTCAAGCCTGCTCTCTGGGCCTTGAAGGAAACTAGAGAAGCTAGGAGATATAGACAGACAACTGCAAACAACATTTGGAGTCATAAAGAGTTTATCAGTCTAGGAACAAGGAGACCAGTGTCAATGGATTGCAGAGTCTGGAAAGGTAGGAAGGGGCCAGGGCCAGGCAGGTCTATTATGAAGGACTTTGAAAGCCAGAGGAGTTTAATTGACAGCTGAATGGAGGATGGATTGACATGGGGAAAGACTGAAGGCATTTTAGAAGTTGAGACCTACCAGCAAGCTATATTTTTTGCAATAGTTGAGGCAATGGGTGTTTATGGGGTGAAAGAAAGGAAAGAGTCAAAATTGATGGCTAGGGTGTGAACCTGGGTGACTAAGAGAATAGTGAAATCCTCATTAGTAAGAAGGAAGATCAGAGAAGAGTAGGGTTTTGAAGGGGAAGATAATAAGGTCAGTTTGGGACATTTTGAATTTAAAGTATCTTAAAGTCAACTGGAGATAGAGGCAAACTCTGGACAAGGGGAACTGGAAAAGAGATGGTAACCGAAACCATGGGAACAAGTGAGATCATAAAATGGAATACTCTATAAGGAGAAAAGAAGGCTTGGGGTCCACCCATGCTGAATGGTCCTGACCTGGATGTAGATCCAGTAAAGAAGACAGGAAGAGGAGAGAGTGATGTGAAAAAACAATGACAATAGACAGAGAAGTCTAGAAGGGTGAGGACTGAGAAAAAGGAACATTAGATTTGTCAATTCAGAGATGATTTTGGACTTTAAAGTACAGTTTTGTGATTGCAAAAAAAAATGTCTCCTGAATATCAATTGCCCTTCCTTCTAATCACTTCAACCTAATATCTATGAAAGCAAAACCAAACAACTGCTTTCCCTTCTCAAAGCATTTGTTTTACTTTTCTTATTCTACAGAAGAAAAAAATTGAGGCCTATAAAGATTGGCTCCAGACAAATACTCTCATGCTGAAAACTCAAAACACCTAGTGGTCAAATTTAACCATACTTCACAGAAAAACAGCCTCAGGCAGAAATGAAATAATAATGTTCCAGAGTGCAAAGGAGCTCACGATGCACCCTAATATGTTGTTCAGAAGGATAAACTAGAAACCTAATCATTAATGGAAAAAGATGGTACATTTATTTAAAAAGACACATATGAAATCAAAAGGTAAATCTAAGAGATGATGGAGAAACCGGCCTGAAAATCCTCAACAACTCTTCACAAAACCCAGCCTACAGGTAAAAACCAATGCTTTTATCTGAATAAATTAAAGGAAGAAAGGGTAGATAAGGAGGAATGAGATCTATTCAAATCAAGTCTAAAGTTAACTACTAAGGGTTCTTTTTGATTTTTTCCCTCATTTTAAAAGTTGAGCTCTGGTCACTGACTTTCCACCCTGGGCCCCAAGGGGCTGGCTGCTTGCTCCCAGCATTAGGGTAGCCCAACTCAGTCCCATCTTGTCTGTTGCACTAACATTTGGGGGCTCACAATATGCCTGCTGCACTAGGGCCTCAGTTGCTGGGCTTTGCTCCCCTTTTACCCAAATGAGACAAACCTTTCCTGAAGTCACTCCAGAATATGTTGAGAGGCTTCATTTGAAATTGGGAAAGAGGGGAAAATTCTCATGGAGCTTCCCAGGGTCTCTTCACCATCTTGTGTTCCCCAAATATTTTAGTACTACTTTTGTGATAGATTATTTGCTATCTACCAGGGAATGGCTAAAAAAACTGTCATATATGAATGTAATGGAAGAGAAGCAAGGAAAGACCTGCATGAATAGAGGTAAATTGAAAGAAGCATTGCTAAGAAAGCAATATACATAATGATGGCAAGTGAAACAACACCACCAAAGAAAAGGTAGGAGACACCCACCTCATCTCTTTATAGAAGTGGGAGATCCATAAGTATTTTCAGACCTTTCTAATGTAGAGTCATGCTGGTTTTTTCCTTTTCCTTTTCTTTTTCTGTCTTCAAAAATACTATTTGTTAAACCATAGTGATATAAAAAACACTTTACTCAATTAAAAACTAATTATCCATTCCATATTAGAACTGGCAATAGAGGTAGCAGGGTATAGTTTAATGTGCACCCTACATTTCTGGAGAATAGATTTCAGAGAAAAGATTTGTAAAGTGTTACAAATTAAAACAATACAAAAAATTGTAGTATCCCTAAGTTTAGAACCAAAAAGGACCTTAAAGATCATCTAATTTACCTCCATTATTTTACTGACAAGGTCCAAAGAAGGTGAATAATTTCCTTTTAATCACAGGTAAGTATGGATTTGAACCAGGTCCCCTACAGGGATTCTTTCCACTGCTTTTTAGTCCAAGAGAAATGTGAAGCTTTTAGTATTATTTGTGATACCTAAACAATTCAAGAAGTAATAGAAATAAATTGTTTTAAATAGGAGAGAGAAACAAGAGCACCCCAACATATTAGTCCTATGAGGGAGTCTTTGAGATATTGTTCCATCATGAGAAAGCATGGAAGAAGGGCTTGGACGCACACGCACAACAATTTTTGTGAAGAAAAAGATCAAACAATGGGGAAATGGGCAGGAAGGATTAGTCATAAGCAAAACAAGTTCTAACTTTGGAGGGTGCATTAATGAAGGAGGGATTAAAGGAAACAAAAAAGGAAATGCTGTGATCAAGGTTTGAGTAAGGGGAAGAGAAGAGGGGCATTGGAGGAGAAGCAGCCTTGGTTGTTAGTGTTGAACACATTCTCTCTTGCATACTTCTTTGTAAAGTGGCAGAGGGTAGCCTGAGGAGTAAGAAGAAAAAGCAGAAGTGTGAAGGATAGATCTCAGAACAAAGGAGAAACTACCTGGGAGCTCCCTATTTTAACTTGCTTTTCTTGCTATATATAGGGTAAGCTCACTTGTTTCTTTGCTACTGTGCTCAAAATGTAAATGTAACAATCTTTTAAATTTTGCAACCTCCAAATATCAGTGTCCTAGAGCAAAGCAACTCTGCTTTCAAACCTCAGGTTTTTTCCTGATTCTGAAAAACAGAAAATCCAGTATTGAATCCTTTTTCCTTGGACATCTTTTAGACTCTAGAAGGAAAACCGAATTGCAGTGATGTCTAGCATTACATGGCTAACCAATCTGGCAGTCCTTCCTATCCACTCTGAATTAGGACCAGCCATTTGTTTTTCTGTCTAATTGTATAATTAATTTTTATGCTGTTATTTGTTTTCTTGATTACAGTCCTTTAGGCCAGAATCAGCTTTGTTTGGTAGGAGATACAGAGAAAATGATTGAGGAAATGCATCTGGCAAGAAAACCAAAACCTTTCTATTGTGAAAGGGCGCCCTTGCAGCCAGCAGCCTTCACGCTGAAACCTGCGCCCCCTCTCCCCCTCCCCCCCAAGTCAATTTCACTTGCTTCTTGTCCATTGTACAGAGTGATCCATTTGCTCAAACTTTTTCATTTAATTGCCATGGAAATTTGATAATTTCATCTGAAGGAGGGTTGAAGCAAACTCAGGAAGAGCTCCGATTACTGAAAACTGGAAAAAATTAATCTTGATTAAAGCACTTCCCCCATGAAAATGGGGACCTCCTGAACTCTGTGTGGGTTGATTACGGGGAGGCCATTCTGTGGGGAATGCAATAACTGTACTTACTCGAGGATTTTCCAGGAATATTGGAGCAAAAGACTAAAGACATCAAAAAGGCTCTTTAAAGGTGTAATTTCGTGGAATGTTGGCAAGAACTTACTCCAGTTCCTCTTGAAAACGAAGTGCCAAAATATGTGAACCACTTTCCAAGTCCATGGATGTTGTAAGGAATGTCTGTCAGCTGTCATCGCCAATAAAGCTTTCCGCCTGGAAAAAAAAGAATTCAGAATATCATAGGAGATTGATTGTTAGTTTTTAAAAATGCATCTACCGATTCATCGTTGTTGGAATCTGGTTCAATTTCTTTGCTTGAATTAGTTATTTCAAAATGAAGGACTGGGAGGAATTTGCAAAGATTAGATTACTTGGTATTTTTAACTGTTTTTATGACCATTCATCTGCTGTCACTTTGGACAATGAACATAAGAAAATCCAATAGCTTTTACTATATATAAAAAATATATGTGCACACATACACATATGCACATATATAAAATGAAATACTGCTATAAATATCTGAGCTAAAGTGTAAGTGATTTTCTATTTGGTATAACTGTTAAAAAGATAATTCAGACAAAGAAGAGTCACCTTTGTGGAGTGAGAGGGCAGCAGAATAGCAGGTACCTTGTGACCTATGCTATGTAATTTGCCTCCTTGCAACTTCTACTTACTGCCCTCTAGGGATAAGCAGAACAGGTCAAAGGCCCTTCCATTTTTCTTTACTGATGTGATTTCCTGAAACCACCAAGGCAGGGGAAGAGACCAACGAGAAGCAGAATCATTAAATTTATATTTTTTCCTTTATGTCAGAAATTTAATCAGCAAGAAACATTTAAATAGATCCAAAAGAAACAGTAATATAAATATAAATGAGAACAAAATCACTATATATAAAACCGGAAACCTGTTATATTCCAAATCACTTTCTTCCAGCTACTTCAACCCTCCAAATCACAAGTAGTTATTTATAGGATCTTTATTAACTATATGGCTAAATCTATAGTAGACAAAAAGACAAATATCCACAACTTAAAATTCTTATGAATTAACAGTGAAGAACTTTATTTCTTAAGGTACTCACTGAGGGGCCATCCCCACCCTATGCCACTGCTGGAGAATAAAGAATTTTCTCATAAGCTTAAGCTGCAGCCAAAAAGACATACTCCACAAGGAAAAAAAAAGATGGCCATTCAACAAAAGAGAGACCTCTAAAGTTTTTTTGCTACAAAACAAAAAAAAATAACCAAAAGTAAAATAAAGCAGATAAGAATGAAATCCTCAATTTGCAAATAACACAAACACAAGAGTGATAACAAGTACACCTCTCACAAAAAGAATAAAAAAATGAAACCAATTATCTCATGTTCAGAGGTTACTTTAAATAAAGATTGGCATGGGAGAATAAAGATGTAAGCATCGCTTATAGAAACAGGAGCTTTGATGGCATCAGAGCAGATCTTAAGCATCATAGACTACTATATATGAACCAATGTGGTCTGTGGTACATATATTGGGAGAGATGAGGTGAAGGATAGAATAAGTGATGTGTTCATACCAAGTTAATGGGTTAAACAATGAAGAAAGGGTACTCCTAGAGAATAACAGGGGCTGTAGAAGGTAGAGATTGAGTCTGGGAGACTTGAAAGGGGAGGGTCTCAACTCATCTTGGGGGAGAGAGATGGTGCAATGGACAATGACAACATCATGATGAGTTTAGTTTGGGGTAGTTAGTACACTGAAAAAGAGAAGGAATAGGAGCATTGCCCAACCTGAACTAGCAGGCTGAGTCCCCAGAGGGAAGCTAGTACTCACACATTGTTGTTTGTTCTTTGCTCTTTAATTGGAACATGATGATGTCTTGACTTGCAGGTGAATTGAATTCAAGTGAAGCAGAGCTGTGCTAAGTCACCAACATCACCCTCTTTCTCCAGAGTCATTGGAGTCCAGTGGAAAGACCAATTGGCAATGACCTAGGGTAACATTACAGAACTGATATAAACTAAAAGTTGATTCTTAAAAAAACACAATAAATATTTAGATGAAAAGAGGGAGGAAAATTGAATTACCAAAGAAAAAACATAAAAATCACAAGCGATTATTTACATACTTTGATGCCAGCAAAACTGAGAATTTAAGAAATAGCAATTTCTTTACAAAAATATTGCAACACCCTCTGAAAGGCTACTTCTCTAACTTTTCTTCATATAGATGAACCAAGGTCCAGAGTGTGGTTAACTAGTTTCTCCTTTGGGATTCCCTTTGGGGTTTGGGGTAACCTTAAGGGGCTGACTCAAAGTCCCCATTGGCGTACTTCCCATTAAACATCAGTTAGCAAGAAACTTCAGTTAGCTTTTAGCAAAGAGTATAAACTAAGACGGTATAAAATGATAGAAAATTTCTCTCTCCCTCCCTCAATCCTAGAATGTATTCTCCCACAAATATGTAGAGTCTAGGGGAAAAAATAAGCTTAAACCTAGGGTGTAATAATAGTGAGGCACAAGAGCAAAGAGCAAATGACTAAAGTGCAAACTCAACGCCTAGTTGAAAATCCTTTCTTGAGTCTATAACTAGCATTCTCTCTTGCAAAGGGTTACCTTCCTTGAAGTTTTATCTATCTATGACCTCTTCTCTGAACGCACACTGTCTTCTACTGGTCTCACCTCTTCTATAACATGGTCAGAGATGGAGAGGGTTGATGTCCTTGGGACTGGGAAACTGATTAAATTCCTCTACTGAAAGCTTCCATAAGTATGCTTAGCCCAATAAATCTTTTCCCTGCTGTTCCTCAGGGTATACAGATAATCTTGTTTGCACATGTTGTCTACTGACTGATTCTGGACCTCAAAGAGATAGTCTTACCTGTCAAAGGTATCAGTTGTAGAAGATCTTTTGAGTTGAGGGAGTGGAGCCTCAGCTATTACAATATCAATTGACCAAATTGAGAGCTTTAGGAACAAAACATGTAGTTATCCAAGAAAACAAATTTTTAAGTTGGAATGTAGTGGGAACTGCACTTCCAGACCACAAATTATCTTATAAAACAGTAATCATCAAAACAGTTTGGCATTAGTTTTGTGCTTTTTTTTTTCAAAAGTGGATCAGTGGAAAAGACTAGACTAGGAAGGATCAGACATAATGAAATCACCCAGTGTTTTATAAAGCTCAAAGCATAAATTCCCTAACTTGACAAAAATTGCTGGGGAAAATAGAAAGCAGTGTGGCAAAAACTAGGTCTAAAACCTATTACAACACATTAAATTCAAAATGGATATGAAAATGAATTCTTAGAGATCATACCATAAGAAAGTTAGAAGAGAAGTAGCTCAAGTAGCTTTTTTCAGCAATCGCTAGGTAGTGAATTATTAAACAAGGATGAGAAGCAATAACTAAAGACAAAATAAGAAATTTTGATTAAATTAAATTAAAAGACTTTTGCATGAACAAAATTAATAAAGTAGAAGACTGTGAACAATTGTCACATTAAATAATTCTGACAGGGGTATGCTGTGCAAGATTTTTGGGATAAATGCTTAGGACTAAAAAGCATTCCCCAATAGATAGGTGATCAAAAGTTAAATATGAAGAGTTCTCAAAACAAGAACTAAAAAGTCAATAACAATCATATGTATCACAGGATTGTAGTATCAGATTTAGAATTGAAAGTAACGCAAGGAATCATCCAGGCAACCTCCTATTTTCACAGAGGAGGAAACTGAAGTCCAAGGAGTTTAAGTGACAGGGTCAGTGTCTGATTCAAGATCCAAACCAAGTCTTCCTGACTCAACCACTCCCCTTCCACACCTTAAGAATGTGAATTCCTTGAAGCTTAGAAACTGCTTTGTCTTTCTTTGTATCTTCAATTCAATGCTTCAAACATAGTAATTACTTCATATTTATTGATTTGACTCTAAGTCCAAGATTGCCTCTCAATATTCAAAATCACAAATGATAAGAGAAAATCAGATCAAAAACATCTCTGTTCACTTCACATCTGGTAAAATGGCAAAGATGCAAAAGATGGGAATAGTCAATTTTGGAGGAGTTGTGAAAGGATTAACAATGTACTGCTGGTGGAGCTGAATATTGCTATGTGTATCCTGAAAAGCAATTTAGCATTATGTGAATAAAGTAACTGGAATGTCGCTACCCTTTGACACATTGAGGAAGACAGTGATTTAAAAAAGCTCTATATACACCAAAACAGGGGAAGATAAATGAAATGATGCACAGAAGAATAAGCTGAACTAGGAAAATAATACAATGAGTACAACAGTGAGAAAAAGAGCAACAAAACAATCAAAACTGAATTGTATGAAAATTGTGAGAAGATAGTGAAATATTAAATCCTATAGGAGCAGATTCCACACAAATACCTCAGTAAAGTTCTTTTAAAATATCATAAGAAAACCAAAGAGAATCAGAAATTTCTCCATCTAGTTCAGTACTGAATCTAAAGAAGCAAAGCTACTATAATTCTGGCAGCCTTAAACAGAAAAAAGACAAGGTAGGTAGAAGGTAAAGGATGAATCCTAGGGTCCCAGCCACAGCAGGAGAGCAGCATCCAGCATGAGGTGATCCAGGGATAGGAGAGAGAGAGAAAGAGAGACAGAAAATGGAGTAGATAAGAAGGGAAAAAATGGGAAGGAAAATGAATTTTTTAGGCCATGTTAGACTAACCCAATAATCAAATTCCCTGAAAATAAAAATAGTCCAAACAGAAAAAGATTCTGAGACAAAAATTAAAGGACTGAAAAACATAGAAAAATGTAAATGTTATTAAAAATAACTGACTTGGAAAAATAAGACAAGGAAAGAAGATCTAACAATCATTTTACTATATGAAAATCACAACAACAAAAGAAGTTTGAGTCCCACATTTCAAGCAATCATAAATGAAAACTGCCCAGAACTCTTAGAACCAAGGAGCAGAGTAAAAAATAAAAATTAGATATCAGTTGCCTCCTGTAAGGAACCCCCAAAATGAAAATTTCCAGGAACATCAAAGCCATAATTCCAAAATTCCAAACTAATTCAAACAGTTAAAAAGAAAGAGTTCAAGTACCAAGGTGCCACAATTAGGATCACACAAGACTTGGCAGTTGGCAACATAAAGCAGAAAAGTACTTGGAATATAATACTCCCAAAAGCTAACAATCAAGAATACAATTCAGGAAGTAAAATGGAAAATGAAATAAAGAATTTTTGAGCATTCAGTTGAAAAATTCAGATCCAAGTAAACATTTCAAAATGGAAATGTAGAAAATAAGAGAAACATAGGAAAGCATACCTATTTAATTGTTTGGAAGGGACTATGAGAATGAATTGATTACTTTATAATGGAGGAGAAGAAATGTGTCTTCTCAGAATTGTAACTTGGTCCTTAAAGGTCACAGAGAGAGTTAAAAAAAAAACAAGCACAGATCTTAGAGGGTTTTTTTTAAGGAAATAGGAAAAATAAGATACTACACTGGGAGGAAAGAAAGAAGAAGGGGAGAGAACTCATTATTTCACTGGAAATGAATGAAACATATTCATCTAAACCATACATGAAAGAGAGAATGGGGGGGCAGGGAGTTCTGAGGGAGGACCTAGGGGAGAAGTATTAAGGACAACAAGTAGTAGTAATGGGATAGTATTAAGTAGAGGGAGGGAGGAAGGCAGGGAAAGAAAGAATGAAAACAAATCCGTGTTATTGGACAAGGCAAGGAAAAGAGAAGGGCAATGAAGTGGAAAAAGATCATATCATTTACATAATCACAAGCTTAGATAAACTTTCATCACTTTCTTTGTAAAATGAGATGGTGGGATAAAAGAAGAGGAAAACTTTACAAGAGGACAAGATGGAAAGAGATATACAATTAACAATCTTAACTATGAATGATAATGGAATGAACTCACCCATAAAATGGAAAAGAATGTTATAATTGATTGGAAAGCAGAATCCAAAATATGTTGCTTACAAGAATATTTAAAACATAAAAGAGTCATGCAGTCTTACAATAAGGGACTGGAATAAAATCCATTATACTTCAGACAAATTCAAAAAAGCAAAGGCTGCAAATGTGAATTTAGACTAGATGATAATAAAAAAAGATAAAAAGAAAAACTTTAAATTTAAATTCACTTTAGATAATATGTCAATATTAACACTTAATATAATATACAGGCATTAAAAACATGGTATCTAAATACATAAATGGAAATATTCATCCAAATACAGCAAAGAAATAAACCACAAAGCAGTCAAAAACCTCAATGTATTTCCTTTTAGACCTAGACAAATTTAACCAAAAGACAAACAAGAAAGGAGACAAGGATCTGAATAGAACTTGTGAAAAATCAGATATGATACAACTCTGGTGATTACCAAATGGGAGTAAAAAAAATTTACATCTTTCAGTTGTGCATGGAACCTTTATAAAAAATGACAATGTACAGGCAAGCAAAACCTTCACAAAAAACGTAGAAATGCACAACTTTACTAAATACATCCTCTAATTACCATAATAAAATAAAATTATATTCAGCCAAAATCCTGTGAAGAAAATGCTAAAAACTAGAGCCATCAATCAATAAATGAATCAATAAGCATTTATTAAATGCTTACTACATGCTGGGCACTGTCCTACAAAGCACTGTACTAAATAATTTATTCCTAAAGAATTTACAGATCAAAGTACAAATCACAGAAACAATAGAAAATATGATAGAAGAAAAAGTAATAAAAAACCTTTTAGGATACAGCTAAAGCAGTCTTTAATGAAAATTTTGTATCTCTAAATGCATTCATCAACAAGAGAAAGAATAATTCTGTAAATTGGATATGTAACAAAAAAATGAGAAAAGCAACAACCCCACTTCCATTAACAAGGCCACAATTCTAAAAATTAAAAATATGATTGATAAATTGAAAGAGAATAAAATCAAATCATTCATATTACAAATGAAAACGCAGAACTGAAGAGCAACTATCAGAAAAAATTCTTCCCAATTATAAACTGGTACAGATTAAAGTTAGTGTTTAAAACTGCACTAAGACTTTTGGGACACTTTATATTCAAACAAAACTAAATATGTACATATATTTATACACATATGAAATTTAGTGCAATTTTAAGCTTTAAGCAATATACCTTAATGACTTTTGGAAGACTTTACATTAACAATGACCTGGAAATTATGAGGATGCCCATTGGAGTGACTAAACAAATTATGGGGTAGGAGTAGAACATTCATGTGCTATAAAAAATTATAAAAGATGGGCAGCTAGGTAGCACAGTAGATAGAGCACTGGCCCTGGAGTCAGGAAGACCTGAGTTCAAATATGGCCTCAGAAATTTAATAATTACCTAGTTGTGTGACCCTGGGTAGGTCACTTAACCCTACTGCCTTGCCAAAAATAAAACACCTTTTAAAAAATTTATTTATTTTTGAATTTTACAATTTTCCCCAATCTCGCTTCCCTCTCCCCACCCCACCCCACAAAAGACAGTCTGATAGTCTTTACATTGTTCCCATGCTATATACTGATCTAAATTGAATGTGTTGAGAGAGAGAGAAGTCATATCCTTAAGGAAAAAAAAATAAAATAAGAGATAGCAAAATTATATAGTAAGATAATGTTTTTTTTTAAAAAAAAACTTTTAAAAAATTAAGAAAAAGGGGTGGCTAGGTGGTACAGTGGACAGAGCACTAGCCCTGGAGTCAGGAGTACCTGAGTTCAAATCTGCCCTCAGACACTTAATAATTACCTAGCTGTGTGGCCTTGAGCAAGCCACTTAACCCCATTTGCCTTGCAAAAACCTAAAGAAAAAAATTAAGAAAGAGATTACCACCAATTTCCATTCAATCATTACTGTCAAGTAAGTCATTCACTCAAATTAAAGCAGCAAGTTTCTACAGTAGACAGAAGATGGAGTGAATCAACCACCATTCCACCCCCAGGCCCTGGAAGAGGCAGCTGCCCAGGCCACATTTGTATCCTTGAAGAACCAGAAAAGAAAGTTTTTGCTACCAAAATCATTGGCACTGTCAAGTGGTTTAGTATCAGAATTGAATATCACCCAAAATTACAGTAAAGAAAATATGGTTATACATCAGACAGCTATCAAGAAAAATAATCCATGGACATAGTCTGGACAATGGAAAAATTGTAGAGTGATTGAAGGAGAAATAACAACAATTATATAGCACTTATTATATGCTAAGTGCTTTACAATTATTACCTCATTTGATCCTCCTAACAGCTTTAGAAAGTGCTATTATTATTCCCATTTTACAGGTAAGAAAACTGAAGTAAACAGGTCAAGTGACTGCCAGGGTTACATATCTAATAAGTGTCTGAGGTCAGATCTGAATTCAGGTCCTTCTGATTTCAGGACCAGCACTCTATCCACCTAGAAGCCAATATGACCATCCTACATGAATTTCCAGTGGAAAGGAGCCACTAAGATGCAGGCTGCTCTATTAGCAAGATGACTATTTTGGCTGACATTTTGGACATCCTTGTAGTAGTGAAGAAAAGGTGCACAACTTAAGCCAACAGTACACAAGAATCTCAACTATTATTCATAATATTGAAAGTGTTGCGGGCGGAGACAAGATAGTGGTGTAAAGGCAAGAGTTCCCAGAAACATTTACAAAAAACTCCAAAAGCCATCAAATTATGACTCTAGCCAAAACCTAGAGGGGCAGAACCCTTAGAAAGACAGAGTGATACAATTTCCCAGTCCAAGACAACTTAGAAGTTCCATGGGAAAGGTCTGTTTCACTAGGACCAGGGGTTGGAAAAAGCAGCAGCAGCTGCAGTGCAATGAAGCCAGGCTGGGTACCTAGATCCCTGGGGGCGCCTGAATCCATGGCAGAGGGGGCAGTTTCCAGACCTCTTGGCCTAGAGACTTACCTGGAACAGGTTGAAGGGGTGGTGAGAGAACTCTGCTGCACCAGAGTGAGTATGGAGCAAGTGCTGGCCTCAGAGCAGTCCTGTGGTGAGAACCTGCAGCAGGAATCTGGGAAGCCAGCCTGCACCTCCAGGGCACAGCTCACAGACGGTAAGGGGGGTCAGGGGAGACTTTAGAAGTCTCTCTTCTCTCCCTGGGGTAGGTAGGACTCAGCTGTTAGCCCACACTCAGACTCAGGTTACAGTTTGGGCTCAGAGCCTTTCGTAAGACCTTGGAATTAAGGTCCCTGTGGGTTGTTCCAAAAAACCCCCCAAACCTTGAAAGTGCAGTAAATCAGTCATAAGCTGAAGAAATGAGCAAACAAAAGAAAAAGAAGAATATGACCATAGAAAATTACTTTGGTCCCATGGAAGATTCAGAAGATGAAAAATTCGAAGCTTCTGTATCCAAAACCTCAAAGAGAAATAGAAAATGGGCTCAGGCTATAGATGAACTCAAAAAAGTCTTTGAAAATCAATTAAGGGAGGTAGAGGAAAAACTGGGAGGAAAATGTCCACAAGCATACTCTGCTCTGGCTATTAGAGAAGTAAAAGAAAATGAGAAATATAGCCAATGGTTCATACCAACCATTTCCTCATTGTGGTTTCCAGTGCCCAAACAAGCCACTGACCTCATCCTCCTCATACTCCTTCACAAGATGGCAAAGTGGCTAAAAACACCAAAGGAAATCTTGCTACAACTATCAAAACAGTGCTGAGGGATGAAAGGCTCTCTAGACATGTTTACCATTACAGGTATATTAAAATAAGAAATGAAACATAAAATTCCTTACTAATACCAAAGAAACATCCAAGAAATAAAATGGAAGAAGCTAATAAAGCTATTTTGAATCAGATCTTTTTATTTTTAAATTAAAAATGAGAAAAAAAGAAATAATGAAAGGGAAACTGAGAGAAACGTGGAAAGGATCTGTGTTTAGAGTGAAGTGAGGAGAACCAGGAGAATAATTTAAGTAATTATATATTTATACAATAAAGAAAATAACTGAAAGACTTGTGGGAATTCATCAACACAATGATTCTGTAGATGATGAACATGAATGACAAAGCAAGCCACTCATTTCTTGACAAAGGTGACAGGACTCAAGAACATGATTTCAAGAATCACTATTATGGTTATTTTGAATCACCATCTTGCTATCTCTTTAATAGATGATGCCTTGCTCCTTTATAGGCAGGGGATTTCCTAGATGGTTTATGACAAGTTAGGATAAGTAAGGCTTTAAGAGTTAAGAATTCAAATTAATAGGGGTGGCTAGGTGGCGCAGTGGATAGAGCACCCGCCCTGGAGTCAGGAGGACCTGAGTTCAAATGTGGCCTCAAACACTTAATAATTACCTAGCTGTGTGGCCTTGGGCAAGCCACTTAACCCCATTTGCCTAGCAAAAACCTAAAAAAATTAAAAAAAAAAGAATACAGATTAATGCAATGACCAACTACAATTCCAGAGGACTAATGTAGTATAATTCAAGTTGTAGAAAAAGGTATATATTTTTGGACATGGCCAATATAGGACTTTTTTTCTTAATTATTTATATTTGTTATGAGTTATTTTTTAACTGAGGGTTGATGGGAGGTAGGGAAAGAAAATAAATGTGAGATGACAAACAAAAAAAAAGTAAAGTTTTAAATAATTTCCAAACACAGCCAATCTTTTGATTAGATATTAACTAGAATGCCATGGAACTGAATAAGTTGTTCAATGGTTCATTTCCTAGAACAAGAAGTAAAGGTTTTTCTTACCTAGTCTGTAGTGATTTACTAAATCAGTATCCTGATGGTGGAAGTAGTAGGTGGAAATAAACTACTTAAATGATGGTGTAGGGAAGCTGGGATGATAGCATATGGGAGGAGTACTTTTTAGACTAGTCATTTTCTTTAACTAGTCATATTCCACTGCATATCTTTGAATTGAATGGAAGTTCTCCAAGTAAAGAGAAGAATTCCATTAAACTTTCAGAGGATGCAATTGATGGATGTGATGTTTGTTCAGATTCATGGATTCTGAGGATTTGAAAATCAGGAACAACACTGGAAGTCATGGAGCCCAGTTACCTCATTTTGCCTTTGGTTCTGAAAGTTATTCACCACTCTTGTAAAAGTTCCTTCAAATTGTCCATTTCTTCTAGGACATTTCCTTCATTCAAAAGAATACTCAACAATTTTGCCAACAGTTTTCCAAACTGAACACAATGACTTTTTTTCTTTTTCAAGATATTGTGCACTCTTAAGAGTTTGAGACATCTTAAAAAACGTTTGAGACAGAGCTTCATTGTTGATGAAACATCATTTAGGACCTAGAAAGACTGAAATGATTTAAAATTTCTAGATTTCCCATCATCAATTTGTTCATTTGAGAGGATGATGGTACAATGGAATGAAAACTAGGTCTGAGGTCATCGGGCTTGAGTTTGAATCCTAGTTTTAGGACCTGAACAAGTCTTTTCCCTTGGGTAATATGATGGAGTTAGAATAGATGATTTTCAAGGTCCCTTCCAGCTCTAATCTGTATAATAAAAAGGCTAATTTCCTTCACCATAACTTGCAGCTACTTCTTTAATGCAGTAGACAATTTGAAATGAAAGTTAATGCCCAAATTCTGACTAGTAAGGAAGGACAATAAAACTCTTGTGAGAGTGAATGGCAGGAAGAACATAGGTTGGAAATTGTAATACACCTTAGAGGACATATAGGTCAACTTCTTCATTCCAGAAAGGAAGAAACTGAGGCACATAGAAGAGAAATTATTTGCCTAACATCACACAACTAGTAAATAACAGAGCCAGGCCTTGAACCAGTCCTCCCACTCAATCTTTACATTAGACCAATTTACTAAGACACACTTAAGATAAACTATTGGCCTAAAGCAAGGTTTCTTAACCTTTTCTGTTTTTTGAACCTTTCCTACTTTGAGGGTCTCAGGAAACTAAAGGACCCTCTTTTCATAATAATGGTTTTCAGGGAATAAAATTAAATATACAAGGTTACAAAAACACCAATTATACCAAAATGAAAAATGTAATTGTTTTTCCATCGAAGTTCACAGACTCCCCTAAATTGTATCCATGTT
The DNA here is from genome assembly GCF_037893015.1 of Macrotis lagotis. Lineage (NCBI taxonomy): Eukaryota > Metazoa > Chordata > Mammalia > Peramelemorphia > Peramelidae > Macrotis > Macrotis lagotis. The sequence continues at coordinate 50,352,801 of NC_133666.1, forward strand.
GCTGCAGATACTACATTAAGAACCCTTGGCCTACAGTTTCTACTGTCACTTCCAGCTGCAATACTCTGACTCCTCAGGGGACCTAGGCAAATTTATTTTCATACTGTAAATTTATGAGCCCAGAATTATTAACAGTAGAATCAAATTTGTGACATCTGCAACAATCTCAAGTTGCTTACTTTTGCAAAAGTTCATTTTCAAACAAAACTGAGAAAAACAAAATCAAACCAAAAAACACAAGCAAACAAAATACTAGTGTTGCTATCCAGGTACGAAACATGGACTCCCATGGCCTCAGATAATTCAAACAGCCAAAGAAGTTGTACGGCAAGGTTAAAAATGCCAAGAGTGTGAAGTCAGGACACCCAGGTCCCTCATGCAACAAGAGTAAGAGTTCAGGTGCTGCACCAGGATCCACAAAACACTGAAAGCACTGGATGGCTTCTAGCAATGTTATATGGAGTCTTTGTGAAGGTCAAGAACTGCCACTTAACCCCATTGCCTTGCAAAAAAAAAAAAAAAAAACAAAGAATCTAGCAGGATGACTAAACTTCGAAAAGGATAAACAAAGCAAATTCCTTTCTTTGGCACGTCCTTCCCAATCTGACTCCACTCTCCCTTTTTAGCCTATTGCTCATTATTACCCTTCCAGTTTGCTGTGCTTCATATATGACATTCCATTTCCCACCTGTCCCCATGCCTACAATGAATTTCCTCCATCTCTTAAAACCCCTTGTTGTTTGTCCTCCATTCTCAAAGAAGACCATGACATCAGGAGGTGATGCCATGACATACACATGAATTGGGTTTGAGTGAAGAGGGGCTGGGCTAAGTCACTAGCCTCACTTTCTACTCTGGAGCAATTTAGGTACAATAACAGATACAGATCAGGATGCTTGGAGATGACCTGGATACTGTGGGAGACTTTAGCCTTTTTAAGTTAAGGTCTTTCCCAGGTCTCAGTTTGACTCAGGCAACACTCATTCAATGATTAAGGCTAGCTAATTCCCTTCAAACTTCAGCATGTATTAGATATGTTGGCAATAGAGTCAAGAACTGAGGTCAAATTCTGCCTGACACTAGCCACATGACTTAAGATTTCTGGGCCTCAGACTCCATGAACAAGCTTTCTATATCCTTTTCTGGTTCTGGATGCTTCCACCTGAAAATACTTGGAATATATTTCATATTTATGTAATCACTTGTTTCTCCCAAAGACTGTAAGGTCCTCGATGGTAGGGAATATCTCATTTTTGTCTCTATCTTTAGACCCAGCATAGTTCCAGGTACAAAGCTGGCACTTTATAAATACTTGTTGATTGATTTTTGTGATTTGCAATGCGAGAAAGATTATCTCTACTTATGAGATTATTGGGTCACTGCCATCATCCAAAAAACCAAAATGTTCTCCTTGGAAAATGAAATTCCTCTAAGGGGCATAGCTGAGTCAGTTGTGAATTTTCTTATGCTCCAGTGTTGCTTCCCTAATTGCTGCAGCACCCTGAGAACCCCTAGATTTTGCCACCAGAGCTCGAACTGAAACCTCTAATATGTGTTGTCTCCTTAATTAGAGTGTAGGTTCCTTTGAGAGCAGAACCTCTCTTTTATACTGCTGTAGCATATAGCATGCCTCTCTTCTCCTCCATCCAATAATATGGGAGAGCTATCATTATTGTTGTTGTTGTTGTTGTGGAGAAACAAAAAAGAGAGGTGTGCTTCTGTGACTCTGATTTAGTTCCTTGGAAGCAAAGCCCATTTGTCTATGAGACCTCTCCAGAAATGGAATATGTGGCAGCAGAGATGGCAGTGGACAGGCAGTAGCAGAGTTTCTTGGTCAAACCTCCATGAAGTGGAAGCAGAAACCCAGGTCTTGAACTTCACTAGTACTACAGTTACGAGGATTGTGTAAGTCCTAGAAAAAGGAAAAGTCTCTCTAGTAACCCCCAATATTTTTTTCCTTGTTGGAGGGCTTCAGTCCAAGGTTGCTTGATCAAGTAGGGCTCTCCAGTAAGAGAAGAGATGGTTTCAGTCTTTATGGGTTTCAGGATGAATTCTTTGCAATTTCTGTCAGTTGAGATCAGACCTGGCCTAGAGCCAATAGTTTATTAGCCTCAATGCTTTCATGAGAGCTCAGGGCAATTTTACCTTCTCTGTAGAGACCTAGACGTGAACCTAATTGTGATGTTTCAAGAGGAAAACTCAGGACAGAAGTATGAAAAGGAAAGAATTGCGTGACATATCCTCAAGATGGAACCTGGCCCATGTAAACATCCAAAGCTTCATTTCTAAGGCCATGGCTTACCATTATTATTATTGTGAGCTCTGCTTTATCATTAATCTGAAATCATTCCCTTTTCACAAGGAGGCAGTCAGAGGCTCAGGATGTCAAATCAAGGATGCTAAGTTCCAAATACATTTTAGTACTTCCTGTCACCTGTTGTAGCCAATGCCATTTTCAGACTCTAACTAGGCAGCTCTTTTACCTGATCTAACAAATCAGGTTTTCTAACATCACTTGTAGAGCTTACGGGACTGCAAAAGAATGGCCCTTTTTCTAACTTGGTTTTTTGACAAATCTGAAATGTTTCTGATTGGCTTTCTCATAGCACAGAAATATGGGGCCTTCTTGAGTTTAAGTGTTTACAAGGAGAGACTCTACCACTGGATTTGATTATCTCATTGACAGGAGTCGATATCTCCCTGCACAGGGATGGATTTACTTATAGGCACATACGTAATTCATTTCTAAAATTGAATTATCTGACTAGGGAGATTGTGTGTTTTGATTGTGTAACAGTCCTTCTGAAACTGACTTAAAATTGATAAAAGCCAGATGGAAAGCGGAAACAGTCCATTTCATGACTCTTTAAACGTTTAAGTTTGTTAACCCTTGTACTTCACATTTTTTGAAGTTCAATGGTAGTGTGGAAACAATTTGTTGGTGAGTTTTCAGTATGCAAAATAGCTAGTGAGTTCTTCCACTGTTCTGTAGCTCTAGCCTCTAGCTACAAACAAATCATTTCATATAAGTAAAAAAAATGCTGGCAAGTGAGATGTTTTACCTTGAGAGTTTATTTAGGAAGAATCTTTAAGGGCCCCTGTGCTATGGCATCATATAAACTTTCATCTTTTGCTGTGCAATTTCATCAGGATAATAGTGGAGTTTATAAATGCTTGCTGGTTTACAAAGCACTTAAGAAACATAATCTTACTCAATCCTTACAACAACTCCTGAGGGACAGGAAGAACAAGTGTTATTAGTACCATTTTAAGGATCAAGAAACTGAGGTTCCAAGACATAAAGCAACTCAAAGTTACATATAGTCTAAGTGGCTGAGACTGGGACTCAAATATAGATTCTTTGATTCCAAGTCCAGAGTTCCTTCTATGGCACCAGGCTGCTCCCCTCATCATTCCTTCTTGTGGGTCTGCTATTGCATAAAAGGCACTAGAAGGCACTAGACTAAACTCTAATTCTTAGATCTTAGAATGTGAGAGCTGAAGAGGAAACAAGCCCCTCTCCCTCCTAAACTGAACTGATCTGCCCATAGTCTACTAATGCCTAAAGGAAATCTATTTTAAATTAATTTTTCTTGAAAAATAAAAGATGCTCTCATAAGATATTCACCAGAGTCCTGGAGAATCTACAAAAAAGAAGAAGCCATTCTATTGCTGGGGAAGTCCTCTGGATGATATTGTGCTGATTACATTAAGCCCAGGAACGCCTCAGGGCCTCCTTAATGATACCCATGGTCATTCAAAATATACTGGTTTAGCTATAGACACTAGGAAAAAAAAAGTTGATTTAAAAAACTGCATAGTGGACAGATTTCTTAAGTCCCCTAACCTTCTAGATTCCTCAGCCTCCTTAAATTCCATAAGCTACTCCTCTCTTAAGTTACTTGTCACTCACTACTACTCAAGTACAAGGATCCCAGCTCAGTTAGAAACTGACATTTTGATTGAACCATACCCACCCTACCGCTTCTCCTCTCCCAATACTTCATTGCTCCTATATCTATTTATGGCTATCTTCAAGACCCCCAAGCCATCTACCCTTTGTTGTAATTTCTTTTTTATTTTGTTTTTTTAGGCTTTTTTTGCAAGGCAAATGGGGTTAAGTGGCCCAAGGCCACACAGCTAGGCCATTATTAAGTGTCTGAGACGGGATTTGAACCCAGGTACTCCTGACTCCAGGGCCGGTGATTTATCCACTGCGCCACCTAGCCGCCCCTATTTTTTTTTTTTAACAACATTTTTATTTTATTTTTTCCAATTATATGCAAAGGTAGTTTTCAACATTCAACCTTTTGCAAGCTTTTGAGTTTCACATTTTTCTACCCCCCTCCACATGGCATCAGTCTTATATAAGCTGTACGTGTAAAATCATGTTTAACATATTTCCATATTAGTCATCTTGTGAAAGAGGAATTAAAACTAAGGCGGAAAAGCCATGAAAGAGAAACACCAAAAAAAAGTTTTTTTTTTAAAAAAAGTGAACATAGTACACACTTTGCTCTGCATTCAGACTCCATAGTTTTTTCTCTAGATGTGGATAATATTTTTCATAACAGGTCTCTCAGGATTGTCCCACCCTATCACATTTTCTCAGACTATTACTTCTCTGACTTCACTTTCCTCCTTTTCCAATCTCAACTCATTAATTACCAATTTCAATACTACACTGTCCTGTTAGTGAAATTTCAGACAAACACAAGAGAAAAAAAAAGGGTGAAGAAATATTAGACCTTTGTGAAGCAAACCAGGGTTTAAAAAAATGGATCAGCATAAGGATGTCTGTTTCTTCTTAGATTATGAAAATCAAAAAAATAGATTCATGAAAGAGAAAGCAAAATAACCATTAAATTAATAGATGAAATTGAAAGTTTTTTAAAAAATAAACTAATGCTATTTAAATTGAAAAGAGGAAAGAAGAAAATCAAGTTACCAGTATCAAAAATTAATAAGGAGAGTTCTTAACAAATGAAGAAAAAATAAAAGAAGTTATTGGAAGCTATGTTATGCCAAAAAAGCTATGCCAAAAGAACCAACAACTTAAGTGGAATTGATGATGGTTTACAAAAATACAGTGTCCAGTTTAAAAGAACAAGAAATGTAGAATCTGAATAGTCCAATGTAAGTTAAACAATCTTTAAATGAATTCTCAATGAAAATTCTCTGCCTCTCTGGACTACATAGAAGTATAGATGAATTCCTTTTAGCATTTGAGGAGTAATTAATTCTAATATTGCATAGAATATTTGCAAAAATGGAAAGAAATGGATCTCATTAAGTTTCATCAATGATATAAATATGGTTCACATCTAAATCAGGGAAAGTCAAAACAGAACTAAAATTATAAACCAATATCCTAATGACTATCTACACAAAAATTTTAGACAAAATATTAGCAAAGAAATTATAACAACATATCAAAAATATAATACATGATGATCAGGTTTGGTTTACTATTAGGAAAGCTCAATATATATATATATATATAATATGTATACATATTGTGTGTGTGTATATATATATATATATATATATATGTAAAATAGACCATATTAAAAAGAACAAGAACTTACAGAAGAAAAAGTATAGATCATATAAATTTTATCAAGAGAAGCAGAAAAAGCTTTAGGAGATACATTTATTTCTATTGAAAACTTTAACAGGGGGCGGCTAGGTGGCGTAGTGGATAAAGCACCGGCCCTGGAGTCAGGAGTACCTGGGTTCAAATTTGGTCTCAGACACTTAATAATTACCTAGCTGTGTGGGGCTTTGGGCAAGCCACTTAACCCCGTATGCCTTGCAAAAAAAACCCTAAAAAAACTTTAACAGGCATAGGAATAAAAGAGCTAGCATGATATGTAAAAGGGATAACTTAAGAGACTTTCCAAAATGATCAAGGCACCATTATCACCATTACTATTGTATATGCTGCTAGAAATGCTGACTCTAGAAATAGGATAAGAAAAACACCTTGAGAAACTAAGCAGAGAGAAAGAAGAAACAAAATTATTCCTCATGAAGATGTTTAGAAAATGCCAGAGAACTGACTAAAATCAATAATTGAAACAATAACAAATTCAGAAAAATTGTAAGATTATATAAAATACATCCACACAACTCACATGCATTTCTCCATATTAACAATAAAACCTGAAGGAAAAGAGAAATTCAATTTAAAATAACTGCAGAATATATAAAAAACTTGGGAATCAACACATACATAGTAACTACATGAATAGAAGTACAAAACGCTACAGAAATAAAGACTGGTTTAAATGGGTGCGGAATATTAACTGCTCACAGGTAGGCTGAATCAAAATAATAAAAAGGACACTGATACCTGATTTAATTTACTTATCCAGTGCCACACTAACCAAAATAACAAAGAATTACTTCACAGAACTAGAAAAAAATAAAAACATTCATCTGGAAGAGCAAAAACTTAAGAACTTCAAGAGAAATCCTGAGAAAAGTGGGACAAGAAGGTGAGCTAACAGAACCAGATCTCCAAATGCACTACTCTGCAGTAGAACTTATGGAAATGATTTGGTACTGGTCAAAAAGGAGAAATGTGCAGCAGGGAAATAGATCAGGTTCACAATCACAGGAGTCACGGCTTTGATAAACCCAAAGACTTCAGCTACAGGGGAAATACTATTCAACAACAACTGCTAAGAAAATGGAAAGTAGTTTGGAGAAAGTGAGTTTAGCCTAAGACTTCACAATACAAATTTATAGCTACATATGTGGGCATGCATGTGCATATGTATGCATGTACTAAGATGCTCCAAATGTATACCTCTCTTAGACACAAAAAATAATATAAAAAAATGAGAGGAACAAGGAAGAATTTCCTTTTTTGAATCTAAGGAAAGGGAGAAAGTTCATGATTTTTGATGATATAAAATTTTAGTTTTCATACAAAACCAATGTAGTTAAAATGACAAAGGAAACAGAAAAATGAAAAAAAATCTTTAGAACAAATTTTTCAGATTAAACTGACAACACTGTAATCTCTGAAGGAACAAGTTTCCAAACTTTTGTTTATGTTGCATTGATTTTTGTCTGAAATAAGACATAGGATATCTTCCTTTGATGAGAAAGCAGTGTGTTATATCTGTTGAATGTGGGCTGGGGTGGGGTACAAATGTATCATGAAAGCTAACACTTTTGTCTATAATGATTTAGTAATGGTAATAATATCTATGAAAAAACTCATTTTCAAGATATATAAGGAACTGATGCATATTTATAAGGTCAAGAGACATTCCCCAATTAATCAAAAGATATCAACAAGTAGTTGTCAAAGAAAAGACACCCAAAGCCATCAACAGCTGTATACAATATTCTAAATCACTAATAATTAGAGAAATAAACATTCAAACAACTATGAGGCTGGTAAAGAAGGTGACAAAAGAAAATTACTAAATGTTGGAAAGGTCACAGAAGCGGCCATGCAAACTAAACGATTGGTAGAGACATAATTTGGTCCAGAGCTATTCTGGAAAATAATGTGAACAGTGTTCCCTGAGCACTCAGACTGAGGATTGCTTAAACGAATTGAGGTGCAGAGGCTCTCCCATTTAGCAGAGTTGCTAAGTGACTTTCCCAGGGTCACATAACAGATATGCTCAACTCCAATACTTTTCACTATGCCATGTTGCTTCTCTACTTAATGAAATGGAGACTTATTGTGCAATCAGAAAAGACAGCTTATGAAGAATACAAGGAAACTTGGAAAGATACATTGGACTTGGATCAGGAGTCAGAAGCTTGTGGGGTTCAGAGCCTACTCCCATGAGCAAGTCATTGAATCTCTCTGGACCTCAGTCCTCAGCTGTAAAAGCTCTGCAGTCCCTATCAGAACATAAGAAATAATTTACATAATGACAGAAACAACATATATGGAAACAACATAGAAAGATTAAAGAATTCTAGTTACAGTCTGCATCTTAGTGACTGAAAAGAGGAGAGAGGAGAGAGAACAAGTCAATGGGGAGTGACAGAAGCAATAAAAATACCAAGGCTATCAATGGAACGATTACAAAGAAGTCATTGTGAATCCTTCCCCCATCACCAATTACACTCTGCAACTAGTCTGTCTTTGACTCCATATAAAGACAGTGCTGTGAGCCATTGCTCTCCCAAAGACATTGCTAGAACATCATTGAAACTACCCTGAAATTCATGAAGTTCTCTTCCAGCCAAGAAGGAAAAGGGCTAAGAAAACAAAGCTAGGGCACTATGGCACTTGAGTACTTTGCATGTAATGGTCATTAACTGTCTGCCCAGCTACAATGAGCTGCAATCTGCCTCGCTAATTGCCACCTACTCATTTTGCTGTTTTTTTGTCTTCATTCTAGAAGACCATGACATCAAGGACAAGCACATGATTGAATGAGGGGGATCTGTGCTAAGTCACCAGTCTCACATTCTCCTCCAGAGCCATCTGGGTCCAGTGGCCAGACAGGAATCGGGAGGCCTGGAGATGGCCCTGGATGTAGTGGGAGACCTTGAGATTTAAAGCTAAGGTCTTCCCTAGGTAGGGCTCAGTTTATCCATGTAATCCAGTTAATCAACTAGAAGCTATTTGTTAAGTGCCTCCTGTGCTAGACCCTGGAAAGAAGGAGGAGTTCCTAGGCTTAAATAACAGTCTCTGAGCTCCTGGAGCTCAAGTCAGATAGGGCTCTAGGATACAAAGACAAACAAGTGAGTAATTGTATCCTGGGGTGGGGCTTGGAGACTGATCCCAAAGAAAGGAGAGAATATCCATCAAGTGCCTGGCTCATAGTGCCTGGAGAAATGCCTATTTTCTTCCCTTCTCCTTCCCCTTCAAGTCATTATTTTCCCTCACCCAGAGTTGGTTCTAGCTCCTGTCTAGTTTTCCAAAGACAGAAATAACAGAGGTCCCCAGTTCCCATCTGAACCCTTGAGCTAAGAAACACCCAGAACCAGCACTCTACCCCATGTTGCTGCCTTTGCTCACTGCAAGTGAAGTTAATAAAAGCACAAAGGTCTCACCAAACCTTTGAGTACAGAAAGCACCTTAGAACCCAGAAGCAATTTATACAATTTCCCTCCCCGCCCCATTTCCCCAGAGTTCTATACAGTGCCCCAGTCTCCTTGTGTCATCCCCCTGTGACTCTGCACACCTCTCCAGAAAGGAGACATATGTGGGGGGCTACTAGACAGAAAACACACTGACCTCTCCCACAGAGATCATCTATGGATCTGGACTCCTCTAGAAAGGAAGCGCACTTTGGGATTACTAGGTATGCGGTCACTTCCCCTTGGACTAGCACTATCTGAGTAACACAACAACAGGGGCACACAAAATCTTCATATTGGGGTTTTTTTTCCTTGCTTTCCCTCCAATGACACAGTGTAAGGGCAAAGGGAAAGAAGCCTGTAATAACACTTTGCTCTTCAGAACCCCAAGAACAAGGAACACCACCACTCAAGAAATTCTTCTCTAGACAACAGGCCAGATCTTGGATTACCTGACAGACAGCCCCATGGGCCCTGGGAGTTTCCTCCTCTGGCTAGATGCATCATACTACCTAGAAAGTCCCTCCTTTCTTGAGGAGATGGGGGGAGCGAAAGAAAACAAACAAATCAACCCCAACAACCACATAATCAGTTAGCTACCTTCTTTATGCCTCTTCTAGGAATCTCTCCAAAGTCCCTATTAATAAGATCTAGATGTGAAGGGCAGCTAGGTGGCACAGTGGATAGAACACCAGCCCTGGAATCAGAAGGACCTGAGTTCAAATTTAGTCTCAGACACTTAATAATTACTTAGCTGTGTGACCTTGGTAAGTCACCTAACCCCATTGCCTTGAAAAAAAAAACAAAAAAAAAGATCTAGATGGGAAAGGGAAGGAAGATAGGTGGTTAGGAGAATAATCAGGAGGGCAAATCATGCTTATACAAAGATGGAGCTCTGTGTCCTTCCTCAGGCCCTCTACCTGTTCTGCTGAGGGTTAGAGAAGTGTCCAGCACTCAGGTTCAATCATCAGGTTTCTTCTCCAGTGTAGGTAGGAGAGCCTAGGATACAAAAGGACAGTCAACAGACAAGGTATGGCATTTTTAGTTTCCATCTCTATTACAGGTTGCTTAGAAACAAGCTCAAGAGGAAGAAAGTGGGGGGGGGGCAAACCTAAGTGCTGGGATGGCCCAGGAAATTCTTCCTCCACAGAAATTGGGGAACAAGGGAGTAACCTCAGTACCATTGCTCTATCCCTGTCAGGACAGATCCAGAGACTTTCAGATCCTCAACATTGTCTTGAGATACCAAAGAGGACCTTGAGGATTCAGTGCTCTAAACCTCAAATATGGTGGCAGGGTCTAGGGTAAAGGACAAACAGAAGGAGCTGGTCAGTGCAAAAGTCCAAGGGACCCAAGACAAGGACAAGCAAGGCATACCACCTTACCCAAGAGCACGGCAGAAGGTGGAGCCTGGCCCAAGCATCAAGCCCTAACCTAGGAACAAATCTCTAATCTCTAACCCTAACAGGTGAATAAATCAAAGAAAACACCAACCAGTGTCTTTTTATATTATTATTATTATTATTATTATTATTATTATTATTATTATTATTATTACTATAGTCACTGAGTGCTATTTTACTTTTTCCAATTTCCAATTAGTTTTCACCAAGCATTTTTTGGAAGATTTTGAGTTTCACATTTTTCTTCCTTCCTCCCTTCCCTCTTCCTTCCCCTTGACAGCAAGATTCTGATAGAGGTTATACATGTACAGTATTTCCAAACTAGTGATTTTGCAAAAGAGGAATCAGAACTACAGGGGAAAAGCATGAGAAAGGGGAAAAATCATAAAACTGTTTTAAAAAGTGAACATAATATGTTTTGGTCTGCATTAAGACTCCATATTATTCTCTCTGGATACAGATGAAATTTTCCATTGTCAATTCTTTTAGAATTATCCTTCATCACTGAAACGCTGAGAGGCAGTAAGTCCAGCATAACTGATCATCAAATAATGTTGTTGTTAATAATACTGACCAGGATGAAAAATTATTTCAAATCTATATCCAAAAGAACTGCAAGCAGAGACTCAAAGGGGAAAAATGAATTTCCTAGAAAGACTGAGGCATGGGAAAAAACATGATATGAAAAGATGAAGCAAGAAACAAAACATGAAATAAAATTTGCATGGGAAATAGGAAGGAGAATAAATTTGTTACGAAAAAAGTGATTTTTGTAATGGCAAAGAATTGGAAATTAAGGGGATGCCCATCAATTTGGGAATGGTTAAATAAATTGTGGTATAATGTTCGTGATGGAACACTATTGTTCCATTAGAAATCATGAGGGATGGGATTTTAGAAAAACCTGGAAAGACTTACATGAATTGATGCTGAGTGAAGTGAACAGAACCAGAACATTGGACAAACTACAACATGGGGTGATGATCAATTATGAAAGACTTGTTCATTTGAACAGTACAATAATAAGAGACAATTTGAAAGATTTGTGACGAAAAATACATTCATATCCAGAGAAGGAACTATGGAGTTTAAATGAAGATCAAAGCTTATTATTTTCAATTTTTTAAAAGTTGTCTTATGTCTTTTTTCTCTCTAATGTTTTTTTCTTCAATTTGGATTTGATTTTTCTCTCACAAAATGATTAATACGTATCTATGTTTAGGATGGTTTCAAATATAGAGTCTATGATTTGCTTTCTGTCAGTGGGAAGGGGGAAGGAAAGGAGGAAAGGGAGAAAATTGTAAAACTCAAATCTTTGCAAAAAAAGATTGGTAAAAAATTTGTGGCATGTAGTTGGAAAAACAAATAATAAAATATTAAAAAATAAAAGAAAGTGGTAAACTTATCTAAGAACTTGTCTCCCTGAAAACAAGAAAAGATCAAAGAGAAAACAATGACTTCATAACATTGCAAGAAATTAAAGAACAAAATTAAAAGAGAAAAAAAGAACAAATGACCTAGTAAACAAATCAAGGACAGATCATTTAATAATTATTGGACTTCAGGAAAATCACATTTTTTTAAAAATACCTGCAAATGTATGCATATACATTGATGTGTAGTACATATTTGTATTTGTATAAATATATGTATATACATAAACATATAAATACAGATATATGTATTTCAGGAAATCATATATGGAGACTGCCCAGATCAATTATAACCATAGGACAAAATAAGACAGAAAGGAACTGAAGGAACCCCACTGAAGGAACCCCAAAAAGACAAGCTCCAGGAATGTCAGATAAGATCCAAAACTCCCATATGAAGGAAAAAATACTGCAAAAACCAAAGAGCTAAGGTCAGGATCACAAAAGACCTAGCAGCCTATAATAAAAACCAGAGGACAACTGGAAATGTAATATTTCTAAAAGTAAAAGATCATAGAAACCTGCAAGAAAAAAGGACTATAATAAAGAACTTTCAAGTATTTCTGATGAAAAGACCAGGGCTGAGTAGGAACTCTGAAATATAAACAGAAATCCAGAGAAACATGGAAAAGTTTATTCATTGGAGCAAATGAAAGAAGTAGTTCTAACATTCTAGTAGGGAGAGGAGAAACAAATGCCCCTTCCTAACCTTAATAACTTCAAAAGAGTTAAACAAAATTGGGGGGGGGTAGAATGAGTGGGGCAGTTGAGGTCTATTCTGATGGGTTTTTAAATAATAAAGAGAAGAGAGGGTAAAAGGAGGAATACAATAGTAGAGAAACTGGTGTGAGAGAAGGATATACATACATAGAGGAAGATGGAGTAAACAGACAAACACACAGAAACAGGAGAAAATTAATTGCTTGATGTCAACAGGCTGGTATAGAAAGACATCAAACTACAGTGAAGCAAGCAGGAATTGGCAGGGGAGGGGTGGGGTGGGATGAGGTGGGGAAAGTGAGGCTGGGTAAAAGGGAGGATAATACAATAACAGTCACAAGTGAAATGAACTTTCTAATTCTGAAGGGAGAAGAAAAGAAAAAAATTAAAATTTAATGGGAGTATCTCTTAAAAATTGGAAAACTGCTAAACAGATTGCGGCATAGAAATGTTATGGAATGTTAGTCTGCCTTAAAAAATGACCAAAGAGATGATTTCAGAGCATCCTAGGTATTAAGTCTTGACCTCAAATAGAACCAGGAGAACAATTTCTACAAAGACAACATTTTAAAGGACAAAGTAGTAAAAAACCCCGATCAGAGCAGTGACCCAGTATGTCTTCAGAGGAACAATGATGAAGGATGTGATCTGCCTCCTGGCAGGTGATGGATTCAAGGGGCAGAAGCTTGCATGGCCACTCTGAAAATTTGTTTTGGCTGCTTATTTCTTAGAAGGGGTTTTTTCCCCTCTTTTCCTTTGTAATTTTCAGCTAATGAGGGAAAGAGGGACCAGAGAGGGTAAAACATTGCTTCAAAATGTGCACAAGAGAATAGAATGAAGTTCTGAAAGAAGCACAGACAAGCAAGACAGTTTTGAAAGTAACGTGCAACATTTTTGAACATAGCCATTACTGGAACTTGTAAAGCTTTATCATACATATTTATTACAAAGATTTTCTTTTTGTTTTTAGGAGGAAGGAAAAAATAAATGCCTAATACATGAAAAAATAAAATTTAATGACAATTTTTAAAAGGTAAAGCAAATAATATGTATAATTTATCATATACTTTTTAATAAAAAGCAAAGTTGTGAAACAGACTTCTGGTTCATATAAAATCCTCTTCGTGTGTTCTGCTATGTATGTTAAAATACTTTTTAGGTATGTCTTAAGTTTTTATTTTAATGAGGAAATAAAGACAGCAATAGACCTCTGAATGTTCGCCAAGAAGCTATTCAGGGGCTTCTATGATGAAAATTACAGAAACCAAGATGTGGCACAGTATTCTATGTTCTAAGTACCCTTGATTCTAAATGTATGCTCTCCAAAGAACTTAGTAACTTTTATTGCATAATTACAAATTCTTCCAGGACAAATTTCGAGTTCCACCAGCAGTATATTAATGTGTCTATCTTGCCACAGAGCTTCCAAATTTGACTATTTCCATTTTTGCAATTTTCAAGAAGAAAAATGAGGGAGAGGAGGATGAGGATGGTCACACGGGAAAATAGGTCTCAAAGAGATCTCCCCATGTGATTCCTCATACTCCAGGCCCAATATCAGAGGATCATCTTCCTGTGTAGCAGGAGTAATAATAATGATGTGCGACAGGCAGAGTCCAGGTCCCCAGCTTCATTTCTTTGACGTCCTGAGTCCAGTGGCAGGACCCCTAAAGCTCAGCATCGTGGTGGGGCGAGCTACTGGAAACAAAAAACAAGAAGCCAACCTCCCCACGCTACTGGGCTTAGGAGAAGAAAGTTCAGGAAAAGCAGAAAAATCGAGGCACAGGAGATCCTGAAAGTACATCTAATGAAATAGCTGTTGTATTATATAGCCTCTAAAATGGATCCGGAAGCCCTACAAGAGTCACTCTCTCTTCTATCCACCCTAGGTTTCTTCCTATGTATACTGACTAGAAGCCCAAGTTGCACGTTTTAAGTATCCTCTGTCCTTCTCTGACACTAAATAGTTTAGAAACTTTCAAATTTCACTTAAGAACTGTAGGCCACTGCTCAAATCCACAAATTGATGTGATTTTCTTCTCTCAGTCCCTCCAACATAGCATAAGGTGACCCAGCTATGCTTTTTTCATGTACAACTCCAAGTTGCAAGTTCTAAGGCCCTACCTATCAGTCTCTACTTCATGTTCTAAGATCCGACCCCCTCCCAATTCAGACGTCCAAGGGGTTTTAGATTCCAAGGAGTCATGGTTCTCACAATTTGTGTTCTAGTTCTAAGGGATCTCCTTTTTGGCTCTGATGCCAAGATCCCTTCTAACAGGGACATATGAAGTCAGAAGGTCCTTTCAGGTTCCTCTATGTTATTCTTCTAAGGAGCTTTCCGCTCTTTGGGAAGAGATGTGGTCATGTGATTGCTGTGCTCAAAATCTTTCCATAATTTACTATTACCTACGGAGACAAATGAAAATGCCTTAGTCTGACTTCAAGGTCCTCCGGGCCACTTCTGGAGTTCTGGCCCTACTAGGAACCTGTCAAACTGAACTAGAAGCAGCACATCTAGGCTGGGGCCCCTAAAGTGAGAAGCAGCTCTCACAGTGAGGAGATCAGAGGGACTAGGTTCAATCCTGGTTCTTCTGCCAACTACTTGGGGTAAGTCACTCACTTTATTGATCCTTTGCTTATAAAGTGGGGGAGGGGAAGTTGTCTAGATGGTCTTCTTAGGTCTCTGCTAGCTCTTCTGTGACTCCTCTATGCCCCCTAACTCCTACCCTTGTCCTCTTCTTTCTCTATGCCTTTGCCCTAGGCTGGAAAACATTCCCTGAATGTATACACGTTCTTTGAAGTCCAACTCAGGTGCCACTTCCTACCCAAACCCAGATTCCTTTCTTCAATTTGTAATGACTAAAATTGCAGTCCTATAAGAAAAACGGTGAACTGGAAGTCAGAGGGCCTTGGTCCTGACAACCATGTTATCTTGGACAAGTCCTCTGGCTTTTAAGTAGTCCAGTTTCCTCCACTATAAAATGGGGCTAGGGGAAGTTCTAGATATCCTCTAATGTTGCTACATCCAGCATCTCTCTAGAAACTGATCACTTCTCTCTCAGAACTCATAAAACATTTTATTGTCTCCTCTAGCAAGCTCCTTGAAATCAGCGATTGCTTAAGACTGAAGCTCAGCACCCATAATTTTTTTCAACAGTAATAACTGGGTTCAGAGTGATTATAGTAAAGTCTTACAAGATACCCAAGTGTCTTGTGTCAAGGGGAGAGAGAGAAAATTAAATTTGGGATCATTTCGTAGGAAGAATCTTGCATTCTAATTCTTTGAAATGTGGGAAATTATATACAGGAAAGAGTCAGCCCAGTTAACCAAAAGCCCCCAAGGTGTACTGGCCCAAATTTACTCCCAATAATATTGTACTACAGTTGAATGTAGACCTCCCTGGTATGTTTCTGTGTCAGTAGCTTGGATCTGAGTCTGAAACAATTCATTTTCCTTAACATATTTAGCTTAATTCTATTTTAGATGACTTAGGAGAGGGGAGAGGAGAACTTAGGACATGATTCTCTAAGGTTTTTGACTTTACAGGCCCCTGTCCTCCGTGTCCTGTGGCAATTTCCTAGCTAAATATAGTTAGTGTTTCCTAGAGGTACCAAGCCAGGTACAATATTTGGAGATTGCGTGCTCTCTGCCTGTGTTTGGGTTAAAAGCACCATTTAGGTTGATATTTCCTTTACAAACAATACACCAGGTCTCAGCTTGGTCAAGGCTCTAGGGTTCAGTCAAAAAGAATGCAGAGCCAAGCAGTGTTTTCTCTTCAAACAATCCCCTAGTGATCTCTTCAAAGCTTTCCATATCCCCACCTTTTCTTTTAAAGTCTTCCACAATCTGGCTGAGTCCCAGCCTATCTTTCCAAGCTGATTCCTCTTAACTCCCTCTTCTGCACATTAGCTCCACCCAAACTGGACAATTTGTAGTTCCTCAATCCACAACAGTTCATCTCCGGCTTCCTTGCCTTTGATGTACAATCAACAAGTTGTACCCCCACCAAGAATATTCTAGTGTCTCATCTCTACTTCTTGTAAACTCTGGCTCCCTTCAAAGTTTAGCTTCAGTGTCACCTTCCTTCCAAGAGGCCTTTCGGGATTCAGTCCATCAACCCATACTAGCATCTACAATGTTCTAAACACTGCTGGAGAGAAACAAAAGGAGGCAAAAGCTAGACTCTGGCCTCAGCGAGCTTACAATCTAAAGGAAGAGACAACATGCAAACAAATATATACAACACAATCTCAACACACACTAAACAGGAAATAATTAAGACAGACAGAAGGCACTGAAATGAAGAGAGGCTGGTGAAGGCTTCCCTGGAGGAGGTGGGATTTTAATTGGGACTTAATGAAAGTCAGGGAAGTCAACATTGGGAGTAGAGGAGAGAAGAGCATTCAAAGCATAGAGGTCAGCCAGAGAGAATGCCTGAAGCTGAGAGATGGAATAGCCAGCATCACTGGATCAAACAGTCCATGTTGGAGACTAACATATAAGATCAGAAAAGTAAGAGGGAGAAAGGTTACAAATGGATCTTACTTTTAGAGTAGTGGACTTGAACTCAGAAAAATCTATGTCGAAGTCTTACCTATACAGGCTGTGTGACTAGGAAAGTCATTTTAACTTAATGACATCTTAAGGTCCCTTTCAGTTCTTTGATCCTATGACCAATATTTCAGGTACAGTGGAGAAAACATGGAATCTGGAATCAGAAAACCTAGGCTTGGATCCTATCTTGGTCACTTCTCATCTGTATAAGGTTCCTCTCTCTAAGTCTCAATTTCCTCTTCTGTAAAAGGGTTTGGAGTAGATGAGTTCAGTTCCTTCCAACTCCAAAAATCTCTAATTCCAACTTGTAGAAGTGTAGCAAATCTTCAATTATGAAGGGGAGTTTCTTCACCAGGAATTCTCTATGCTAATGAAATCACAGGTCCAGACCCAAAAGAAAGCTGGTACGTACTAATCTGCAACTATGTTAGATTCCCTCCCCTCCAAGAAAGTTCCTTGAAGCAAAGCTTTCCCCACTTGCATGGTTTTATCCCTACTGCCCAGCACAGGGTCTGACAGAAGCAGCCATTTGTCAATGCTTGCTGATTTTTTCTGCTGACTTATCTTTACTCCTAGTGGCAGGACTTTTTTCCATTTTCTATCTCAAAATTTACTCAATTTACCCAATACATTTTTTTCAGGAATTGTATTCATTCTTTTAAAAAATATGAAAGATTAGGGAGCTATAGTCAGAAAGGTCATTGAATCTGTTCCCCTGCTTCCAGATAGGTCGAAAACTCGACCATCTCATGAAGTGGCATTTATCCTAAGATATGGGAGGTTCTAGGACCTTTCTCAATGACCTTTTCAGAGGTGGACAATACTCATTATTCAGACTGTTATTTTTGTTCTGTTGGTTTAGTTGTGTTCGACTCTTTGTGAACCCATTTGGAATCTTCATGGCAAAAGATTCCAGAGTGGTCTGTCATGTCCTTCTCCAACTCATTTTACAGATGAGGAAACAGACATGCAGGTTTAGGTGACTTATGGCAGGGGTTGGGAAGAGGGGGTTGTCACAGAGCTAGTAAGTGTTAGAGGTCAAATTTGAATCCACTTCCACACTAACTGACATTATTCAGATAATTCAAGCCAAAGCACTCTCAGTGAATCAGGAAATCTTCCCTTAGGCCACTAGCAGTTATCCATGATTGGGCCTGGCACTCTTGACAAACATACCTACTTCTTTAGACTCTAGCAGGAAAGGACTGGGAAGCTGCCACTCATGACTCAACAGAGAAACATCTTGCCTTTCAATTCAACAGGAAGAACTGGGACTAGAGGGCTCATTCCCCAGCAATGTGCTCCACAGGTTCCATTCTCACACCTTCACCCCACTCCCAAACATAAGTAGCAAAGGGACATTCAGTCCTGCCCCATTTTCCAGTAAAATGCATTTCCATCGAAGATAGGGACTAAATTTGTTTTTTTTCCTGTCTACACCCAACATATAGCAGAGTGTTTTGCACACAGTAGGTACTTTCTTGATGTTTATTCTTGAATTGCAGGGATGGAGCTAGAGTGACCTAGAAGTATGTGGCATGACTGCCACCTGCTGGCTGCTGACCCTAACGGCATCCGTTATGGTTTTCTACCAGTTCTATTTAGGGAGAATGACTTCTCTATATGTGGTAGGGATGGTACTGAGATTAGGAAGGTTTTGTCCCTTTCCTTGGCTATAAATATTGTGAAATGGAAAGTGCACTCACTGTGTTTAGGGTTACAAGAACTGAGTAAGAATCTATAGCATGCAACTTGTTCAGTGGGTGATACCAAATCACTTCCTCTCTTCAGGCCTCAGTGTCTTCTCTAAAATCTCTTCCTCTACTAAATCCAAAAATCTATTTATTTACTGTGACAACTACTATGTGCAGAGGGGAAGTAAGGTAGTGCAGTAGATAGAATATCCGCCCTGGAGTCAGGAGGAACTAAGTTCAAATCTGGCCTCAGACATTTGATACTTTCTAGTTGTGTGACCTTGGACAAGTCACTTTACCCTGACTGCCTCTAATCCAGGGTCATCTTCAGTAGTCCTAGTTCCTATCTGGCCACTGAACCAAGATGCCTTGAAGAGAAAGTGAGGCTGGTGACTTATTCCAGCACTCCCCTCACTCAAATCCAAATCACATGCTTATGATGGCATCACTTCCCTGATGTCAGAGAACACGAAGGACAAACATCACCCTTACTATTGTCAGCTGTGACAAATGTTTTTGCAAGTCCTTCCATTTCAAAGAGGACCAATGACATCTCAGGTGCTATTTTCTATCTTGTGTGAATCAGATTGCAGTGAAGCTGAATTGTGCAATAAATTGTCAGCCTCACTCTCTCTCCCAAAGTCACCAAAGTCCAGTTGCAAGACAAAAATCAGGACAAATACAAAGGGGAGCTAAGACAAGGTCTCTGTCCTTCAAGGTTTCAGTCTATAAAGTTGGCTGTCCTCTTTTTCCAAGCCTCTCCTTTGAACTGACTCTCTAAATGTTTCCACACATTCAAACCTCCCAAAGCCACAAGTGAGAATGCCAGAAAGGGTGGTACACTACAGTCATCGTTACTGTTGCCCAAACACATGGCCAATACAGTCATCTCATTTGAAATCAATGGTAGTCAAGTCAGTGGAGTTTTTTAAGTCAATTCAACTTCTTACACTTTGAATGATTCTAATTCTACTTGATTAATCTGATGTCCTGTAGTCAGAATGCTGAATACCAATTTAAATCTGATTAGCATACAATCCCTTCAAACAAGGGAGAGAGGATACCTACCTGGCTGGTGAACAATTTATATGCCCCTGCACCCTTTGTCAAGAAGAAGGGTCTTCAAAGCATGAAGTTTAGGTTGTAAAACTGAATAATGTCAGACAAGCCAAGTGTTTTCCTGAAGAACAAACTCAATGCCAAACTGAAAGGGACCGAAGCAGTCAATGCTAAAGTATTTCATTGCAAAAGTATTAGCTCCACAGTACAGATGGACAGTTGACCAATGGAGTGGATACTCTGGCTTTAGACTCTCTGTGGGATTGCTCCAATGATCAAGGGAAGGAAGAAGGGGTAAAGAAGAAGGAGAAAAAGAAAGGGGGAGAGAGAGAGAACAGATGTTTTAGAAATCACATGTGTATTCTTTCCTGGGTCAGGAACTCCATTTGAGCTGAATCCAGTTATTGGAAAAGAGCATAGCCAACACACCTATGTTTGGTATCACTGTCATCTCAAACATTCAAAAGAAACCAATGCCACCACTGAAGTGATCCAAAGTGAGTGAAGTGAACACCTGACAACATGGTGTAAAGGGCAAGTTTCCACTTTTTGGATTAGAAAACATCTAGAACCTCATTGGTGGATGGGTCCCTGAAATGTCAGCTACCATTTTACAAGCTTAAGTTTACATGCTCATGGCAAGCAGGTGCTGGGTATCCACTTTGAACGTGAAGTCAGGAAGACCTGAGTTAAAATTCAGCCTGAAACACTATATGTGTGTAAGCCTAGGCAAAACATTTTCACCTGTCTGCCTCACTTTCCTCATCTGCAAAATGGAAATAATAATACCACCTAACTCCCAAGGGTTGTTGTAAGAATGAAATGAGATGGCCCAGCTAGGTGGCACAGTAGATAGAGCACCAGGCCTGGAGTCAAGAGGTCCCAAGTTCAAATTCAGTCTCAGACACTTAATAATTACCTAGCTATGTGACCTTGGGCAAGTCACTTAACCTCACTGCCTTGCCAAAAAAAAGGAATGAAATGAGATCATGTTTGTAAAGCACGTTTACAAATCTTAAAGGGCTAAATAAATGCTAGCTGGGTTAATGGTAACTATAGGAGACTGGTTCAATTACAGAACTGAGAATGCAATCAGGCTAAGTGACCACCAGATGGCAAGTGAATATAACTTATTGCCATGTTCTCCAGAGCTTCGGATGGAAGGAGATATTCAGGTTTTTCCTTTACAAATAGAACCCTTAATGAAAACAGCAAGATGTAGTCATTATGTACTGAGTAACCTGTTTGAAGGCTGGCTGCCCCATAAATTCATATTGAGGCCCATGGCCCAGTTGTCAGTTTATTCTCATAACAAACCAAAGGCACGGCCCGATTTTAAAAAGTACCATTTAAACTCAAGTTAGAGTCACAAGTTCTCCCAGAGGCAGGAGGCCTGCTTTGAGTCTAAACTTCCCCCAGGCGCCTCTTCCTCACACACAGAGGAAAGCTAGCCTCTCTCCTGACAGGGACTGCTTGTCTGCATGTTCCAGTCCTTCTCTCTAGTTCGGTGAGCCAGTTTATTTCCCTGGGGCCTCAACACATAAATGCTAAATCTAGCATGAGCCATGAGCAAAGGTCAGAAATGGAACCCCAATCAAAAGAGGGTAGCTTAGGATCAAGGTTAGTCACAAGAATTACAGATGGCCCACACTGAAAGGGACCTTAGAGTTCATCTAGCATACTACCTTCATTTTACAGAAGAGGAAACTGAGGCTCAGAGAGGTTCAGTGTCTTATCCAGGGAAATGAATGACAGTGCTATAACTTTAATTCAGTCTTGTGATTGGTACCTCCCAATCACAACCTACCTTGCCCCTCCTTCTCTGACTAGCTACCACATTTGTGAGGTTAAGAAGGAATTACTATTTATAGATTACAGATTTTTTTAAAAAATTACATTATAATAGAAAAATATTTTATGATCTTTCCTCCTCTTTTTTCTTCTTACAGTTTCAGATTCAAATAATCATAGCATGAAAGGAATTCATTCCTTACCCAAAATATATGTGTCTGAAAATTGAAGCACTTATCATAGCTGGGAGAAGAGTAGACAAAATTTTAATTAAGCTTTTAAAAGTCAGTTTTTCTTCCACTAATGGACATTAATAATGCATATAATTTTTTGCCTAGAGAACACTCCTCTGATAAACAGAAAAACGTATAACTAGAGTGAAATAAGTGTAGTAGGGATATTAGATAATAGGGACCCACCCTTTCTCCAGCCCACCCTCAGATTTGCCCTTCTTGGTACATCACCCACAGCTATTTTCTGCCTGGCTTCTCTCCAACACATGAAACTTTGGGAGCCAGTTTTCAGTCACGAGTAAATGGGGAGTTGCTATAGTATAACGATGAAGAGCATGAATGGCTATGGGGACCAAAGTAGCAATAACTCTAAAGATGGTGAGCCAGAAGCAAGTCTGCACTCAAAAAGAACTGTGATGATGTCTCTGTCTCTTTTTCTCAAAACTAAGTGAAGTAAGAACTGTTTTGAGCAGTCCTATCTCCTACCTAACTACCATGTAACTACATGTTACCTGTGTCTTCTTCTCTGATCTAAGGCAACCTAGTCTCCAGAGTTAGAATGGACCAGAAGATAACCTTGTGAATTTTCAAAATATGAGAAGTCATCAAAGGCCCCATTTGGCAAACTAAGGAAGTAAGTGATCCTCTAGAGGGATTAGTAGTTGGAAGTGCCCCAAACCAATAGGGAAAGCAGCTTCAGACATCAAGCCCTCCCACTTATGGTCCCTGGGACAGAAGAAAGATTGGTTAGAAAGTTGCCAATTCTTAGAGCCCAGCAGAAAACTAAGATGAAGAGGGTCTTAAATGAGGACTGCACAAAGGAGAAAAGAACTTGCAAGGCTAAAAGTCACAAAACCCCCTTAGCCAAACTCATTACAAATGTACTTTAGAGTCCACTATCCCCTGAGGTCCTTCAGTGTGCAAGAGGACAGTAAATTTATTGAATTAAGTAACTAAAAAGACTCTTTTTTACAATCCCACTTTAGATTAATTAACTCAATTAGAGTTCTACTGGGTATTTCTTACTAGGAAACACACCTTTTGGGGGACTCAGGATTGACAGTACAAGAAACATTCACAGCATCTCAGGGTCTCTTCTACAATGCTGAAGGAAAAAGCATTCAGTTGCCTTCTAGGGATTGAGGCTTTGTCAATTTGAGCGAGAGTTGGAGAAGTGGTTTCTGGGTAGAGGGAAAGTAATGTCCATCTCTTCCAGATTTCATAAAGGCTATGCCAGGCTGACTCCATCATACTAGAAAACACTCAATGGAAGCTCCATCAGCAAAGGAAGTTGACTTTCAGTGAAACAACCTAAGTACAGTAAAGCCCATAATCATGAGACTGGTTAGCCACTTGGCATAAGAAACTTTTTTTCCATGGAAACCCATGACATCAAGAAAAGTACAAAATGATCTGTGTGGCCTCCTTGTACTTCTATAGTGATGGAGGTAAAGACTCTTGTAACTTTCAGACTATCTATCGATACTGACTTAGCTATTGGTACCAAATAGGTGAAATCCTGGTCTCATGACCAACAAACGGACATATTACTGAATCTTGATATCCCTGCTATAAAGGAAACTTAAAACTAGGAAGAAATTGCAGCTCAATGGAAAGATGCTAAGGGAGGCAAAGGAGTTTGCAAGCACACAAAGGGAACATTTCATGGGGCATTAAGGTCATCTCATATGTCGGTGCTCATGATAAATATTTTCAAAAAGACCCCTGACAAAAACAGAGAGCAGGGCTTCAAATGTTAATTCATTTGATCCTCGCAATAACCCTGGCAGGCAAGTGTTACTATTATCCTTTCCCATTTTACAGTTAAAGAAAACAAGTCAGAGAGGCGAAGTGACTCACGCAGGGTCATAGAAGGAACTAAGCATTTGAGACAGGTCTCTTCCTGACTCTAGGCCCAGTGCTCTATCCACTATTCCACACTATTTTAATAAAGAGGGAATCACTCTTTACTGATGGGATCATTCTACAATCACTTGGCTATATCTAGTCAAGATTACAGACTTGTTAAAGCATAAACCAAAATTAGTATGGAGCTAGAAGATTAAAATGAGAAAAAATATTCTATTCAATTAAAACAATTCTAACATGCTATGTTTAGACAGGGTACTAACAATGAAAAATGAGAAAAGAATAAAAGGCATCAGTATTTATTATAATAATTTCATATAGATCAATGTAAGTCATCTGTCATAACACCAAAAGTGTCTAAAAATGAGCTTCATCAATAAACACTTGATTTACCAAAGGGAGAAATGCAGCAGCAAAACGGCCAGTTGAGAATAGAATCCTATTTGTAAAATCGGATAGAGAGGATTGGTAGGACAGTATCATAAAAGTTTAGTGGAGAATAAATTCAGGCTACAGAAAGCTTGGTTGGAGACCCAACTAAATGGTCTTTCATTTAAAGAAGGCAAACAAATGAAAGATTTTGAAAATCTTCAAAGTTTGCTTTTTTTTAATGAAGTCTTTTCCCCATCAAGGATAGGAGAGACATCACATTTAAATTATTAACACTATAGTCTCAAAATTGGCTTAAAAGAAGCAATGGAAATTGCACTGAAGAAAACAAAGATGGGAAGCAGCCAGATTAGACCAAGAATATATCAAAGATATCTGTTCTGAAAGTAACTCACTGTCAAGGTTTATGAAGGAGGGGAAGATACTCCAGAAATGGGGAAAAAAAACCTCAGACCTTTTCAATACTCAAAAAATTCAGCAAAGAGAATATCAATAACTACTGACTCTCAATTCTAATTTTCCCTTTATATGACGGTTTATGAGAATAAAACACATTGAGGGAATACGTGAGAAGGGGTATTAGAGGGATGGGGGTGGAAGAGAAGGGGGCCGTTTTACGAGTGATATTCCACAGAAGACTGCACCCTTACCAGCACACAACTGACAAAGATATAAAGAATACAAGATTCTTTCATTCTTATTGTTTGTGGACTATAAAAAGGCATTTGATTCTGTAAAGCAACACCCTGTCTTAAAGGCTCTCATCCAACATAGCTTTTCTAGGTATATGTCAAAATATTCTTTGAAAAATACACAGATGACTTTGATGACCATATGATCATTCACAGCAAACAAAGCATAAGATCTCAATAGATATTTATGTTCACAGAATCTGAGTTGTAAGGTATCTTGGTAGCTGTCTAGTGTAAGTCTTACAGAAAAGGATGATTTTAAATTCACCTCCTCTCAAGACAAGCCATTCCACTTTTGGACAGCTTTAAATGTTAGATAATTTTTTGTTTGTTTTTCCTGACACCAAACCTGCATTTCCCTCTCTGCAATTTCCATTCATAGCTCTTGGTTGTGCATTCTGTGGCCAAGTAGAAAAAAATTAGTCTCTCCTTACCAATATAGCTTGTCAAACACTTGAAGATAGCTCTCACATTTCACCCCCACCCCCCACAGTCTTCTCTTCTCCAAGTTAAATCAGTCCATTTCCTTCCATTTATCCTCTTATGCCACAGCATTGAGACCCTTTCCTATCCTGACTGCCCTTCTCTAGACACTTTACAACTTCATAATGTATTTTCAAAAAAGACCACAATCCTACTCCAGAAGAGGTCTGATAAGCACAAAGCACATGGGACTCTCACACTGACTTCTTTGGCTGCCATATGATACTATTGACTCACATTCAGCTTGCAGTACATTAAAATCCACACATCTTTTAAAAAGCAACTGCTTGGGGCAGTTAGGTGGCACAGTGGATAGAGCACTGGCCCTGGATTCAGGAGGATCTGAGTTCAAATTTAACCTCAGATACTTAATAATTACTTAGCTGTGTGACCTTGGGCAAGTCACAACTCCACTACCTTGCAAAAAACAAACTAAAAAGCAACTGCTTTCTAGCCACATCTCTTCCATATTATATTGGAGGACATAGGTTATCTGTGGCCAAATAGAAGACATTTTATCCAACCCCATTGGAATTCATCATACTAGATCCAGCCCAATGCTCTGTCAAAATTTTTTGTAATCCTGACACCTCATGTGTCAGTAAACCCTACTAGTTTTTGTGTCAACTGAAAATTTATACAATCTATGCTTTTAAGTCACTGGTGAAAATGTTCATCAGCACAGGATCTTGCATGGGTCACTGGAGACCTCCTGCCCCATCAACCCCGGCCCATTCATAATCTCTCTGATTCTGGCCACCCAACCAATTCTTACTCCATCTTTTCCCCAAGAATAGCATGAAATACTTTATAAAAACATCTTTGCTAAAATCTTGGTAAACTGTATCTCTCACCATTTCCTTATTTATCTTGGGTAGCAGCTCTGTATTAGTCATTTCTGTTCTATCATTTCCAGCATAAAGGTCCTCTTTGGCAGAGAAAACAGAAACGTGATGAAATGTGCAGAACTGTTTTCTCTCTGTAGCCATTTACAATTCTCCCTTCACCCCAAGCAAATGTCCTTTTATTTGATCCTCCTCTCCCATTATAGCTTTAAAAACACTTTTTTGTTGCCCTTGGGTTCAGGAGCCTCAGTTTATTCTGAAGGTTAGCATTCATGATACTACTTTTATAGGTATGAATTACACTGATTTTATTACCTGGTCATCCTTCCATCTCCTGTACCTTTTTTTTAAACCTACTGGTCTCTTCAGATGGATTCCACTTTTCTTCTTCATTGGAACCGTTTCCCTTTTAATCTTCTGAATTTCATTTCTGAGAAGCTCTCATCCCTCCAGAGTTGTCTTCTCCCCTGAAGCATTCTGGGACATGGAAATTTATTCTTTACCACTGCAAACAGACAATGAGTTGATCTCAAATTGAACAGGAGGAAGAGGCTGAGTTGACTTTAAGAAACTCCAAAGTTCTTCTAATGACCCTAAGCTTCTACCTGAAACAAAAGCCCTTCTTTTTAACATCATGAAATTTACTTCTAATTAGAAATTCAGTTAGTATTGGAATTTGAATTCATTTCTAATACCCGTAATGTTTCTGGTGTTATAGAACTGAAAGCCATGGAACAGTCCCTGAAAGACTGAAGTTGAAGATGATCCAAAGGATAGTAGGAGAAACATGTGTTACATGCGATGGGGTCTTAGGAAGACTCAATGGAAAGGAGATCACCAAAGATCCATAGGAGGGAAAAAAAGATGATGGGCTGGTCTCATAAATATTCTGTCTATGGGATGTTTCGGTCTGCCTTTAACCTGGGTGGAACATATGACTTTCAATGGAGTCTGTGAAAAATGTTCATTTTGATGCTATCACTTTGGGTTTTCCTGATTTCTGTATATACTGCATCTTCTTCATTAGAATAAAAGCTCCTCAGTGATAATTTTGTTTTGGGCTTTGTGTCTCCTCCGGCATCTGGCCTCAGCCCTTAGGAAATATTTGATGAACTGAACTGACCTTGCAGGACCCTGGGCCACATCACCTCTCCAACATGCAATCATGAGGTCTATCAATATGACCAAGTCAGCAAATTTGAGGAAAAACACTGACTCTGGGGTCAGAAGATACAAAGTGTAAACTCTCTTTGAACAGCATGCTCCATACACTCTGGATCGTGTGGCAAGCATTCCTTAGGCTCAGCTGTACAAATGATTGGTGCTGTGTCCACACTTGGCATAACTCCCACTCACCCCAGGGGGAATCTATTTGCTCTGAATGAACATAATATACTTGAACGGTCCTAATAGCAACCTTGCCTCACTGATTCAAATAACCACATAACTTACCTAACGAAGCAAATTTGGTAAAAGGAGATTGGGGAAAGGAGAGGAATGTTTCAATCGGTTCCTTTTTATCCAAAGCATGAGCATGTAGAATGAATGATAACAGGCTCCTGATGTGGGCATAAACATCCCAAATGTAATCCTGAAATTAGGCCAAGATGTTTCTTGCCAGATTGATGGTTGAGGCCAGGCATTACTCTAATTTCAGGTACACCTTTGAGAGTTCATGTTCTTTCTTCTTCTTTGATTAAAAATGGACCATTTTCCAGGCATCACCAGTTATACTGGACAAGGATTTGCCATTGTTTGGATTGTTTTCCATGCTATTTAAGTCAAAGCCCTAAATCCCAGTGTAGAATACATGTGTGACTATTCTGTGTACAGTTATGAGACCTGACTTGGAAGCTTGGCTCTGACACTGTCTTGCTCTGTAACTCTGGGATAAGCTACTTAACATCCCTGGGCCTCAGTTTCCTCATTCATAAATGGGGAAAAGAATACTAGCACGGGGAAGGAGGGGGATAAAAACTCTTTGTATTCTTAAATAACTTGTTTCTATAGGACTAAGAAAACCAGACACTCTAGGGAATAATGTGCAACAAAGATAGACCTTCTTAGACCTTGCACTAAGGCACACTGATGGCAAAGAAGTTTGAAGGGACAGAACAGTGATAAAGAAGAACAAATTTGGATCTTGACTTCATTTTGTGTTTTATGGATCATGTGGTTCCAAGAGAACAGGAGTCAACCTCCCTACTGAGCCCAGTCACTTTCCACTGGGGGGGGGAATTGCCCACCAAGAGCATTAGTAGAAGGCCAAAGGATTGCACAGGTATCTGAGGGAGATGGGGCTCATAAGACAGGGAAGGAAAGTTGTTCAGTGATGTAAGTCTATTACACCTACTGTCAGTGTTTCTCGTATTTGATGTTTTGGGTCTACTTTTTCTATAGAGATCTACATCTAATCATAGGAAATGCTAGATAGAGATAAAATACTCCAGGGAAACCCTGATAGGAAAGTACAAGCTGAAAAGAGAATGATTAATGAGAAATGCCAAAGACTGAATCCAGCTCATGAAAACTCAGAGTGGAAACTTGGGGCTACTAGTTACTCTGGGGAAAAGAATGTTTCTTCAAATCCCAGTTCTGTTAATTACTACCTTGGACAAACCACTTTGCCTTTGCCTTTCTGGGTCTTTTTTTCCTCAGGTGACTACTAAAGCCCCTTCTAGGTCTAGATAGTAATGATCCTCTTTTTAAAAAATATCCTTAAAATGTAATTTGTTTTGTAAAAGTAATAATAATTTCAATGTGAAATTGTGCTGAATTCCTGAATCTTCTATAATGGTTGTGGTGCTTATTTTAGGAGATGGAAAGCCATTCTATTCTCTTCCAGAGACTTCTAACTAAATTTAGGCAAAATTATTCTAGACTTGGGGGAAGAGGAAATAGGGGTAGATATAGACAGTGAAAAAAAATTGGAAAAAACACAAATATGTCCAAACAAGAACTCATTTTTCTAGGACCTTCAGGCTCGTGTGACTCAAAGTCCAGTGTTCTTTCTGCTCTATCTCTGTGTCTCTTAAAGTCAGATTATAGAAATTCTTAAAATAGAATATTCACAAATAAATGGGTTTTGGGGTTTCCTCTGTTAATACAGGAAAGAAACAAGTAAGTGAGGGGATTTCAGTGCCACTATTGCCAAACTCTTGTGCTTCTCAAATTGTTAAAACCCTATAACAGTATGATTGAATCTAGTTTCAAGATTTCTAGAACAGGGGTTTTTAACCTGATGTCTGTGAATCTACTTTTTAAATACTTTGAGAACTGTATTTAAAACTAATCTGTTTTCTTTGCAATCCTTAAAAATACAATTATGAGAAGGGGTATATGGACTTCACCAGGCTGCCCAAGGGGTCAGGGATACAGTGTAAGCCTGAGGAGTTTATTGTTTTGGAACTCTCCTGAGGAGCCAAATGTCATTTTACAAAGAGAGAGGTTCTAAAAATATATGACAGAAAATGAAAGAGAGAATGAGGCTAATTTGGATTCCTGTCTAGAGATATAAACAGCCTAAGAGGGAGATAGTAAGAAATCAAAAATATTTTCATATATATGTATAGGATTTCCTGTGTGTGTGTGTGTGTGTGTGTGTGTGTGTGTGTGTGTGTGTGTGCTTATGTGTGTATACATACATATATATATATATATGAAAATATATATATGGAAATATTTATACAGAGAAAGAAGAGAGAGGAAATACAACAGAAGAGAGGAAGAAAACCATCTGCTGTCTCTGCATACTACTGGCTCTGATAACATATTGAATCTGAAGTGAATCTGGGCAAGACATGTGCCTTGGGCAAGTTACTTCCCTTCCTCTTAGTCTCCTTATCTGTGAAATAGACTCAATCCCTGAGGTCCCTTCTAGGCCTAAAAGTTGTATGATCAATAAATCAGATCTTGTAGATTAACATGTTTAGAAATGTTCCCAAGTTAGTACTTTGCACATCCTTTAATCTGCTAGGCCTATATCCCAAAGAGATCAAAGAGGGAAGAACACATATGTACAAAAATGTTTATAGCAGCTCTTTTTGTAGTTAAAGAACTAGAAACAAAGGGGGTGCTCATCAGATGAGGAATAGCTGAACAAATTACGGTATAGATATGTGCCATAAGAAATGCTATAAATTTCCTTCCCTAATCTCTTTTAATTCTGGTGTCTTCCCACTAATCATTATTTCCCATTGAAGTTGTATATAGCTCACTTGGTATATAGTTGTTGGTACGCTGTCTTCCTATTCAACTGGAAGTTGCTTGAGGGAAGAGGCTGTCCTTTGCCCATTTCTATACCCCCAATACTCAGCACAGTGATTCATACATCTTAGATACTGATTAAACTGCTGATTGGTTGATTGATTGCTTTCAAAATAAACTAGGAAAGCTTCTGAAACTGAGGCAGAGTGAAGAGAACCAGAACAATAGTGTAAAAAACAATTTCGAAAGACTTACCAACTCTGAGCAGCCCAATGATCAACCGTGATTCAAATGGACAGATGATGAAGAATGCTGCCCATATCCTGACAGGGAAGTGATGGATTAATTAGGCAGAATGAAACACACATTTTAGGATATGATCAATATGGGGACTTGCTTTGCCTGACTATGACTAAGGGTTTTGTTTTCCTTCTCCCCGCTCCTCAGGGGGAGGAGGGACAAGGAAGAATAGAAGGGAGAACAAATACTTGGTAAATGAAAAAATATGGAAATACAAATTTAAAAATTTGTTCTGACAAATTTCTAATTGCTACATAAATGTTATTGTGAGAAAAGTGAACATATTTCACAAATATACTGCTTTGTTAAAGAACAGTTGTTAGACATGTCTGACTCTAAGTGACCCCATTTGAGGTTTTCTTGATAAAGATACTGAAGTGGTTTGCCATTTCTTTTTCTAGTTGATTTTACAGATGAGGAAACCAAGGTGGACAGGGTTTACTGACTTGCTCAGGATCCCATAGTTTGTAAGTATCTGAGGCTGGTTTTAAACTCAGCTCCTCCTGACTCCAAAACAGAATGACTTTCAATACTGAAATGGAGAATTACTAACACCAGTTTGAAAATGTAGACAGCCTCATTTCTTGGTGTAACTGAATTACTAGACTAGTAACTAAAGACTCTGTATATCTAGAGTTCAATTAGTCATTAGACAAAGTATACTGTTAAATGTTATAAAGTATTGAATAGTAAATTTATCTGGTTCAATGACTCAGCTTGAAGAGTCCTGATTAATGGCTTTATGTCAATGTATAAGGAAGTCTCTAATAGAATGCCCCAAGGATCTGGTCTTGACCTTCTGCTATCCAACATTTTTATTGAATAAAGTCAGAGATGATATTCTCACCGAATGTACAGATGCCACCAAGTGAGGAAGTCTATCTACTACAGTGGATGAGAGAACCAAGAGAGATCTTAACAAATTGAAATAATGGGCTGAAGCTCTATTTTTCTATTCTTGCTAGCACAGACCCAACAATCTATTTTTTTAGGTTTTTGCAAGGCAATGGGGTTAAGTGGCTTTCCCAAGGCCACATAGCTAGGTAATTATTAAGTGTCTGAGGCTAGATTTGAGTTTAGGTACTCCTGACTCCAAGACTGGTACTCTATCCACTGTGCTACCTAGCCGCCCCTAGACCCAACAATCTTGAGTTGAAGTTAATCAGATTAAATTGACTAGAGTCAAAAGTAAAGACTTCTTTAGGAGGAAAATTCCAGGACCTAAGCACCAACAGAAAACTATGATTAGATAACAGATGGTGTGAACAAGATCTGCGATTTTTAGTGAACTGCAAGCTATACTCAAGTGAGCAGGGTGTTGGGGTAGTTGAAAAAGCTCATGTAAACTTAGTCTTTAGTAATAGAAACAACACTGAAAACACAGAAGATGGTAAGACTATCGTCTCCATCCCTAGTCTGACCATATCTGGAGTACTATATTCAATTAGGGACATCATGTTTTAGAAAGGACATAGACAATCTGATGATGATCCAGAGGAAGGTGATCAGGATAATGCCTGGTCATGGGGATTATGCTATAAAAATATTGATTAAAGGAACTAGGCCTGTAGAAGACAAGATGTGAGAAAGCTTGATAGTTATCTTCAGGTATCTGAAGGACTCTCATGTCATATAAAGATTACTTTGGGGAACTGGCCTGGAACTAAAAAGACTTGAGCCTGGACAGGAGGTGGAGGAGGCCCTTTAAATATCTGGAAGACTGCTCTAATAGACAAAGGATTGACTCTTTTTTTGCTATCATGATGTCAGAGTGTAATGAGTAGATATGGTTGAGAAGAAAGGAAGATTTCAGCTTGATATGAAAGAAATCTTTTTAACAATTAGATATATTCAGGTATAGAGTATGTAAAGGTAGTGTAAAAACTACCCCAACTCCATTTTAGCCTTAGTACTTTAAGGAGGTATGACTTACCCTACAATGTCTAAAGCCTATGACTGACTGAGACCATATTAAGACTATATATCAAGGCTAAAATATTACGACTAAAATTGGGTGCCTTCAATCCCACCCTTACAAATAAAATTCACTAAGTTATATTCCTCAGTATATTCCTTCTATAGAAAATGAACATGCCCATGGGCAGCCTGCTGAAAGGACAAAGGGGGAAGGACTGTACTAGTCAGTCCAGACCATTTTCTTT
The DNA here is from genome assembly GCF_037893015.1 of Macrotis lagotis. Classification (NCBI taxonomy): domain Eukaryota; kingdom Metazoa; phylum Chordata; class Mammalia; order Peramelemorphia; family Peramelidae; genus Macrotis; species Macrotis lagotis. The sequence goes on from NC_133666.1 coordinate 50,385,699, forward strand.
GGTGTATAATGGATGATGTGTTTCACTAATGGGGATTACCTACAAAAGTGCTATCAAAGATGGATCTCTAAAGGTGCATGATGACTTAGAAAATCACATATTAACATTATCCAGTAGTATAACTGCAGCTGGCACTGGAAGGGTCTCAGTAGGTAGTGAATCACCTATAGCTAGACATGTTCAAGCACAGACTAGATAACCACAGTGAAGGAAGTAGCTGCCTCTGAGGACCTTCCCAACACTGTGATTTTGTGTCAAAGAAGATTTGACTTATTATGTTTGACCCCCAGGGGGCAGAACTTAAAGCAATGGACTGGAGCAGCAGGAATTCAGTTGGACGATGAGAACACAAATGACCAAGGGAAGGGGGTGGGAGCACGGCAGAGGTAGTAGTGAATTCCCCTTTACTGTCTAAATGGAAAATAAATGACCGCTTGTCTGGGACACAGTTGAGGAGACTACTGTTCAAGATTAGGGTCCCTAGGAGGTTTTATTACTTTGTGATTCTTTGATTCTATGAAATATTATTTGGTCAAAAGGTTTTACAAAGAGATGATCCCAGAAAATTCAGATATCCCTAAACATAATCTGGGGATAATTTCTAATTTGTAAGATGGTACTGTTGAGAGTGGGCTGGTCTTGGAGTCAGGAAGACCCAAGTTTGAGACCTATCTTTGACACACAGACTGGTTGTATGATGCTGAATCAGTTCCTAGAAATCTCAGGACCCCCAGACACTAAAGATTGTAAATTACAGAGCAAATGTTGATTTGCTTTGATAAAAGGAATTTTCATCTTAGAAATTTCCCAAACCCAAAATGGTCCACAATAAATCTATAAGTATATATTTAAAATTATATATGCAATATGCATATATAATAAATATGGAATTATATCTATAATTAAAATCACCTACCTTTATTGGGCAATAAATGGGTGGTCTCAGATATATGCACACCTAGATAATAATAAACAGTTCTATTTTTAATAAATATTCATTTCTGTCAAACATTTTGATCTTTAAATAAAGCATTTTTAATAAAGTCTCCAGCATATGAAAAATTTATGCAGAAAAGAAACCCTTCTGGAGAAAATTAATTCCTTTGACTCTACTCAAGTTTCAGAAGAAATTTCAATCTGGAGAATATTCCACAAAAGGAAAATACATACAAAAGAAATCTGTCTAGTAATCCTTTAAAAAAAAGACTCCAAAGTTACCCATCAACCCCTCCACCCCCACCAAGTTGTCTTTGTGTTGACTCTGGGATAAGGAGTTCAGATTGATGGTACATATGGTAGCTGGAAGTTCTTAGAGCAAAATGGAGACCATTTACTAACAGTCAAGATCTACCACTTTGTAGAGGCTTAATAAAGGCTTGGGGAGTATTCCTGAACTGCACGAAATGGGTCTTAACACTAGCTCAGATGCATTTTATCGGGGGTGGGGGGCAAAGATTTAAAACTACAATTGGTATTGGAAGGATCTTCAGAGATCTAATCTGTCTATTCATAGAGGAACTAAGACTCAGGTTAAGTGACTTGTCCAGGGACACACAGACATTAAATGGATTTAAAGCCAGGCTTTCCAATGGTCTGAAGATCCATAATACCATCACCATCACTTCTACAGAAAATGAGCATGCCCATGGGCAGCCTGCTGAAAGGACAAAGCGGGAAGGACTGTACTAGTCAGTCCAAATCATTTCTTTGGTGTATAATGGATGATGTGTTTCACTAATGGGGGTTACCTACAAAAGTGCTATCAAAAATGGATCCCTAAAGGTGCATGATGACTTAGAAAATCACAAATTAACATTATCCATGTTGTGTTGCATTTTTATTTTAGTAAATATTTCTCAATTATGATTCTTGCAGTGCTCAAGAGAATTTTAGGTCCCAAGTTTGCCACCTGTGGCCTACAACCAGGATTAAATAGTCAATTTGGACACTTGGAGGGACGAATGAATTCTATTTGGAAGAGCTATAAATTACATGTGGCTCAAAAAGGAAGTCTTCCTTTTTTTTTTTTTTTTTTTTTTAGGTTTTTTTGCAAGGCAAACGGGGTTAAGTGGCTTGCCCAAGGCCACATGGCTAGGTAATTATTAAGTGTCTGAGACCGGATTTGAACAGGTACTCCTGACTTCAGGGCCGGTGCTTTATCCACTACGCCACCCAGCCGCCCCCACAGGAGTCTTTCTTCATCAAAGACTGGGGGCTTTTTCTGCTTTTTCCCTTGACTATCTTCCTTCTAGAAATATTCTGAGATGGCAATAAGTAAGAGATCCCAACTCATCCATAGCTATAAATATCAGATTTGGAGATGTACAAAGGTACATGACCAAGGTAGATATGTTTAACAAAGTTAACTGTAACCTTCTAAATGCAATGGGAGATTTCCTTCCTTTGTTTCTAGAAGAAACTGGGAATTAAGGGCTAGGGTCTGTTCCAGATTCTAGTCTTCTAGGCAGATAAGGTGGATCTCTGCGTTATCAACTTCAGTGATCCATGAAAGTTCAAATGAGAGGAATAAGAGGAACTGCTCTTCCTCCCCCTCCCCAGCACTGAATAGATCCTCTACAGAGAATGGATATAGAGACAAAGACAAGAATAAAAGGGATGGGGGGTGACAAGGAAGAGATATAATCTGCACTGGTAGAAGGAGTGCCCCCATTGATCACAGGGTTGTCAAATTTAGCACGTCTCAGCATTTCTGACAACTAACGAGAGTCAAAGAGCAACCTGATTCCTCATAAGGATGGCTCCCATGATGAAAATGGAGAGCCCAACTGTGGGGGGAGAGACCAGAAAAGATGCCAAACCCCCAAGCATTAGGGGAGAAAAGCAAAAGAAAGGAATCCACAAATAATGTGATACTATCTTGGAGGACAGCAGGGATGACTGCCCCCCCCCCTACTACAGACATAGACACAGAGACAGATAGATCCTCCAACCAGTGCCTGGTTCTTTTCTGCCACCAATCTAAGAAGCCTGGGGCCTCCCCGGTTGTGAGAACCACTCCACACTAGAGGGCAGTCTGGGGTAACTGCCAAGCTCCCTGGGTATTTCATCTTGCAGTCAATCAACAAGCAACTTCTAAGTATTTTTTTGAGACAACCACTGACCTAAGAGATAAGGAAAGGTGCATCTGAAAAAAAAAGGCAAAACCATGGTCCTTTCTTCCAAGAAAGTCATATTCTACTGGGAGAAACAATAGGCAAATGAGTGGGGACACACAAGACAGATACCTAGTAGAGGATGTCATCCTCCTCCCACTGAAAGCCAGGCTGTACAGAGTTCTCAAGACGGAAAGGTCATAGTGGAAAGTTCTGACTGGGGAGGGAAATGGGCAACCACTCCAACATCTTTATGGACAGTTTTCAAATCCATGACATCAGAAGATGAACTCCTCAGGTTGAGTGTCTGCTATGCTGTGGTCCCCAGGGTCACAACGAAGCAGACAACTGAACAACAGGGTGATTGGAAGGGGCTGGGGCAGAAGAGCTCAGGAAAGGTTTAATGCAGAAGGTAGGATTGGAGCCAAGTCCTCAAAGAACTCTGAGAATCTGAGGGGTGGAATTAAGGGGGGAGGGGGAGAGGGAGATGGAGATATCAGGGAGCCTCTGGATTTTGCTGAGTGGAGTGGGGGCAAGCAAGAATTGAGGAAGTATTAGAGTTGACCATATCAAAACTAGGATGGTGACTGTGTAAGTGGGGAAATGATTTAGAGAATAAATGAGAAGACTTGGTAACAAAGAGCACAAGGAATAAGGTATGGCACTTGGGTTGTGATTCTGAGTGATTGGCAGGATGATGATGTCCTCAACAGCTATAGGAAAAGTTCAAAAGAGGAGAGGACTGGGGGGAACCAAAGCTATGTTTTAGAAATGATGAGTTTAATACGACTCCAGTTATAGTCAATTCCTGATGTCAAAAGGGAAGGTAGGAATATCAGTGTGGAGCCAAGGAGAGGAGCGCAACTGGATAGAAAGATCTGAGAATCATCTGCACAAGGGTTATTGATGAGAGAGATCACCAGGGCAGAAGAGAAGTGAACCCAGAACAGAGTCGTAGTTAATACTCTTAAAAGGACATGAATCCAGAAGAGTAACAGAGAGGTAGGAAAAGAGAACAGTATCATGAAAACCCAGAGCAGAAAGAGTATCCAAAAGGAGAAGTTGATCAATAGGATCAAGTGTTTCAGAGAGGTCAAGAAGGATGACCACTAAGAAAAGGCCATCAGATTTAGCAATTACAGAGACCAGTTGATTGCTGCTCATCCCTTGACTGCAACCTTTTGTGGGTAGTGCTTCTAATTAGCCAATCAGATGAAAAGAATATGTTCCCTACACAGCTATATTACCTTTTAAATCAGAATGATAAAAATGAATCAGAACAACAGCCCAGGGTATGTACATTACCCTATCTGTGTGATTCTCCAGGCTCTGCTCCAAGACACTCTTTCCTCACCCACTCAGGTCAAAGAATCTAAGAGGTCAGTTCCTCAAAGCCATTCCCAATTTGTCACCAATAAGGATGTTGCCCAAGTCTTTTTCACTAACAGCAAACTTTCATAATAGATCAGTGTGTAGTCTATAGAGAGGAGACAGGCTTTCCAGAAGAATGACATAAGAGGCTTGACAAGGTGCATGTATTTAGTTTGTCTCTGTTCCTGGATAACTGGATAGGATCAAAGGCTATTTCCACAAAGAATGCAAATTGCCTGGTCATCTTGGTTCAGTCAAGGAAAGGCCCTTGGCTGGACCAGAAGACATTTCCTTTCCCCATTCTCCACCTTCCCCAAAATTACCATGCTTCCCTGATAACTCTGATCCCCTGCCCGAATAACAGGATCACTGAGAGACATGAACTCAGCAAGTAAAATTCAATTCAATACATCAAGGGAATGGGCAGGGCCATTACAAAGAATCCGGCTCATTTTAACTTGAGATTATAGGAAATGACACTAGCTCCCAAAAAGTGAGCGATCATGAGAATGGTAGAGCTATTAGGGGCTCTCCTTCTATGGTGGCAAGAACTGAGGCCCACCAAGAAGAAAGGATTTATTTAAGATTATAGCACTAGGGGCAGCTAGGTGGTGCAGTGGATAGAGTACCAGCCCTGTAGTCAGGAGAACCTGAGTTCAAATTTTTTTCTCAGATATTTAATAATTACTTAATTGTGTGACCTTGGGCAAGTCACTTAACCCCATTGCCTTGCAAAAAAAAATCTTTTTTTTCTAGGTTTTTTTTTTTGGCAAGGCAATGGCGTTAAGTGGCTTGCCCAAGGCCACACAGTGCCTGAGGTTGGATTTGAACCCAGGTACTCCTGACTCCAAGACTGGTGCTTTATCCACTGCACCACCTAGCCACCCCACAAAAAATTTTAAAAAGAAGATTACAGCACTAATGAATGTCAAAGTCTAGGCATGACCCAAACCACTCAATCAACCAGCTTTTATTAATTGCTGACTATATTCTAGGTGCTGGGGATATATTTACAACTAAAGCATTACTTGTTCTCAGGGACCTTACATTCAGATCCAGTTGCGGTGATGTCAAATTTCTACTCCACTTCTACTCCTGGGCTGCCAGTGACATGGCTGAGAAGAAAGGCAGTGAGGGGTCATCAGAGCAGTCCTATTTTTTTTGGGGGGGTGTTCTTTCTGGAACCTGGGAAAGGAGAAGGAGGTTGTGGTTAACAAGACTTGGCTTGATATTTTCATTGTAAGCCATGCTTTTGTTTGTCATTGGCTCAGATGGTTTTTGTTTTGTTTTGTGTTTTGTTTTTTGCAAGGCAAATGGGGTTAAGTGGCTTGCCCAAGGCCACACAGCTAGGCAGTTATTAAGTGTCTGAGGTCAGATTTGAACCCAGGTACTCCTGACTCCAAGGCCAGTGCTCTATCCACTGCACCACCTAGCTGTCCCTTCAGATGTTTTTAAAAATCAGTTTTGCTTTAAATAAAAAAAAATAAAAAGGGAAAGAGGCTCTATTTCCTATGGGGCATGCTTTTGAAAATCTAGCAAATAGAAGGGCATAGGACTCTGCAGACCATGCAAGTGGAATAAAAGTGTCTGCAGTGGACAAGAGGAGAAGGCTCCAAGGGCTGGGATTCATTACTAATGAAAGAGAAGTAATCACTCCAAAGAAGTCCAGTGCTTTTGCAGCTGCTAAGTTACTTCTGCCTTGGGGCACATAAGCCATGATGCCTGCCCATTCAGGGCTGTCTCCTGAGGTTGCTCATTTTTTCCCATCATACATTTGGGAGTTTCATCTTAAAAATAAGATCCACTGGCTTCAATTATGCCTACAATCCAAATGATATAGAAAATTGTAACATTGGGTTGGCAGCATAAGTCATTAACAAAATTGCTGAGTAGGTGGGCTTGTCTTGCAGGGCCTCCACTTGGTCCTTCTATCTTTTATACAGCATGTACAGAGTCCTTCCCTTTCAGGTTTATTCCTCTAGAACCTCATTAAAGCCAGATAGATCTCTGGAAAGGATCTGCCAACTCTGTCACACTAAAATTCAAGGGATGATGGAGCATTTGAATCACCAAATCATATGATTTTGAAACTGGAAGAAATCTTAGAAATCTTCTAGTACACTCCCCAGTTTACGAATGAGGTTAACTGAGGCCCAGAAAAAGTTACTTTTATAGGATTGTAACAAGTTTTAAAACAGTAAGAAAGCCTAGAGATCCTCTAGCCCGGAGAATTTTAACCTTCAGTCTGTGAACTTGTTTAAAAAATATTTTGAAAAACACATTTCACTATAATTTATTTCCTTTGTAATACAATGTCTTTTATTTCATGTGTTTTAAAACATTGTTTGGAGAAGGGATCCCTAAGCTTCATAGACTGCCAAAGGGAAGCATGATACTCTCGTCCACCCCCCCCCCATTTTACAGATGGCAACACTGAGGCCTAGCAAGAACTGATGTTCACAGACTGACTCTGAGCTTTAGAGGTACAAGGCAACTCAGAGATCCTCTTTTCCAACCCTGTCATTTACAGATGAAGCCACCAGGGCCATGAGGCTAGAGAGCTGAGCTCAGCCAGGACATCCTAGGCTGAAGTACTGACTACAACAGTTATTGAGTAGATAAAACCCTAGGCAAGTCCCTTCACCTCTTGGTGTCCGAGGGAGCAAATGCTCAATCAGCACTGGTAAAGGAACTTTCTGTACCTAACTGGGAGCTCTCTATATCATCACAGGTCTGGTACAAAAAATAGATTGTATGGCACCACAGTGAACAGCAAGCCAGGCTTCAAGTCAAGAAGACCTGAATTCAAGGAATCGCCATCCACAAAACATAGGCTCACAGATCATAGAATCTTATGAAGTGGTCAAGTCCAATCCCCTCATATGAATGAGAGGGAAACTGAGGCCCAGATCTGTTAAGTGATTTAGTTAAGATCACAACAATTATAAGTGATAGAGTGGTGATTCAAATTCAGCTCCTCTGACTTTAAATTCATCCCCATCTAAAACAGAGCTCATTAATTTAACATCTCAAACTCAATTCTCTTCCTAATTTTCCTACTCTTACCAAGAGTAGCAGTATTCCTTTAGTCACTTTAGGTCTAGAAACTAGGGATCATCCCTCTCTTCCCCCCCCCCCCCCTTATATTACATTCGAAACAAACTGGCCTACTTGACAGATGCTTTTATCTATTTTAAAAGTAAGCTTTTTCACAAGCAAAATTAACACATCTGGGATAGGAAAGGAAGTGGATCACTGGGAAAAAAAACTTGATATCAAATTTCTGAGATAAGGGTTTGCTATCTAAGATATAAAGACAATTAAAAGAAATACAAAAGAACAAAAGCCATTCCCCTCCCCCCCAAACAAGAAGTCAAAGGATATAAAAAAACAAATCCTTTTTTTAGGGTTTTTTTTTAGGTTTTTGCAAGGCAAATGGAGTTAAGTGGCTTGCCCAAGGCCACACAGCTAGGTAATTATTAAGTGTCTGAGACCGGATTTGAACCAAGGTACTGTTGACTCCAAGGTCGGTGCTTTATCCACTATGCCACCTAGATGCCACCAAGAAACAATTCTTAAAGGAAAAAAATGCATACTATTAGCAATTATACAAAAGAATGTGCCAAATAATAATGAGAGAAATAAAAATAGAACTCTAAGATTTTACCTTATATCTGGCAAACTGGCAAAAATGACTAAAGACAGAAATAGTGTTAGAGAAACTACAGGAAGACAGGTACACTAATGATTTGCTGGTGGAGTTGTGAATTATTAAAGCAATCACTCTGGAAAGCAAGTTAGAATTATGCAAAGAAAGTGACCAAAATGGACATACCCTTTGACTCAGAAATTCCACTGCTGGAGAATACCCCAAGGAGGTCACTAATTTTTCAAAAAGCTCCAAGAACACCAAACTATTTATAACAGCATATTCTATGGTAGCAAAGATCTGGAAACAAGGCAAATAACCATTAACTGGGAAACAGCTAAACAAATCATGATACAGAAACACAACAGAACAGTACTGTGCTGTAAGAAAAAATAAATAAGACAAATAAAGAAACACATGGTAATACTCAAATGAACTGATACAAAGTGAAGTAAGCTAAGTCAAGAAAACAATATACACAGAGAGTAGAGCAATGTAAAAGGAAACACACATAACAAAAACTTAGTATTGCAAAATTATAAAAAAGAGCCCTAAGAAGATGAGAAGGTATCTTTCCCCATGCTTGTGAATAAGTAGGTCTACAGGTTTGCATATAATGTCAGGTTCTTTTAGGGTATTCATTGATTTTGCTTATTTTCCCCCCTCTTCATTATCTCATTATTTTTTAAAATTCTTTGTTATTAAAGAATGGTTTTCTGCAAGGGAATGGAGGATGAGACAGGTGGAAAACGCAATGATAACAGAAACAAAAGGTATCAATAAAGATGTAACTGACAAGTAAAAACAAAGAATCATTCACACACACACTCTAACATGGGGCACAGTCTCCTCAAGAACTTAGTTCCTTACTATAAAGGTAGTGAGGCACATGTGTAGGGAGCACAGGGTCAAAGTAGCTCCCAATTCTGGAGCTGTGGGGCCTTGATTTATTTTCTTTTCCCAGGGCATCCTCATGAAGTTCACTGCAGCATGTCAGGGTCATAGATGAGTCACTCCACTGCTAGTCTGGGCTGGCTCTTCCTAGGGCACAGCATCTCAAGTTGAGTGGAACAGGTTACTCACCTGCTGGTTACCAATGTTAGGCAGATCACTCTGCTTTGTCCTAACTGGGCCAAGCTGGTCACTCAGCTGTTGAGCTCTTCTCCAATTTGTGGCAATCTCCTTGTGGCCTCCTTGAGCATGCTCTTCTATGGGCAGGTGCAATCATCTTTTCACCATCTTCTCAGGTAGACTACCACTTTGCTTTTTCTGGAAAGAATGAGTTGTTTGTTGTTGAGTAGATTGGCAGAAGCCTCTCCTGACTTCCTCAGGGTCTCAGTTTTGTGGGTTGTCACTTCTAGGCAGAAAGTAGAAGAAGGCTAGCCAAGCCTTTTCCATTCAACAATTATTTAGGTTTGTAACACATACAACTGAACCAAAAAATATTTTTTGGAGGCAATTGGGTCACATAGCTAGTTAAGTGTCAGAGACCAGATTTGAATTCTGGTCCTCCTGACTTTGAGGCCACTGCATCACCTAGCTTCCCCTTAAGCATGATGCAAGGCTCTAAGGATACAGAAATGCCAATCAACACAATTCTTACCCTCAGAAGATGACATTCCACTAGTAGAAAACAACATACAAATACATAAATCTACAAAGTAAACACAAACTATTTGGGAGTAGGCCAGGGATCAGGAAGAGTCACATGTAAGAGGCTGCACTTTCAATGAGCTTTGAATGTGATCAGGAATAACTAGGCATCCACAGAAGCAGTAGAGATTGAAAGGAGAGCATTCTAGGCATATAAGACAAGCAATGCAAAGGTTTGGAATCAGGAGATGAAACATTATGAGTGCGTAAGAGCAAGTAGGACACAGTGACTAGTATGCTAAACGTATCTAGAAAGATAGGATGGAGTCAAGTCACGAGGGCCTTAAATACCAAACATAGGAATTTCTATTTTATCCCAGAAGCAATAGGGAGCTACTGAAGTTTCCTGAACAAGAGAGTGATAGCCAACCTTGCACATAGGATAAATCAATTTGGAATCTGTATGGAAGATAGGATTGGAGAGAAGAGAGACCAGAAGTAAAGAGGTCAATTAGGAGGCTATTGTAATTAGTCCAATTGTAGAGTGAAGAGTACCTCAGCTACGGTGGTAGTGATGTAAGCAGAGAAATGATGACAGATCTAAGAGATGTGCCATGGAGCTAAAATTGCCAAGTGCTTACATATGAAGGAGGAAAGAGAGGGAAAAGTTGAGGATGACTTCAGGTTGTCAATTTAGGTGCCTAGAAGGATGGTAGTATCCTCAAAAAAGCCAGAAAAATAAAGAAAGGGATCGGTATAAGATAAAGAAAAATAAGTTCCATTTTGGACATGTATTTGAGATAGCTACAGGTCACAAAGGTAGAGGTGACTAGCAAGCAGTTGGATATACAGGACTGGGGAGAGATGAAAACTGAATATATAGACTTGGGAATCATCTGAAGTAAGATAATAATTAAATCTATATCAGTTAATGAAATCATGAGAAATGTACAGAAAGAAAAAGGAAGAGGGCCCAGAACTAACCCAGTTTTAACCCTAGCTTTACTCCTATGAACAGGTGGGACACGAATGACTTTGACTGAAGAAGGGATTTCAATACATACAAATTCTACATATGGGAAAGTACCAAGAGTCAAGAAGGAGCAAGACAAGATTAGGAAAGAGCTAATCTGGCTGGAATATCAGTTATGGAAATAGGAGTATGCTGAAATAAGGATAAAAAGCAAGCTGGAGTCAGATTATAAAGGTCCTTGAAATATAATCAAAAGGTTCCATATTTTATGTTGTAAGCAATGAATAACTTGAAAGCTTTTGATCAGAGAAGTGACATCGTTAGACCTGTGCCTTAGAAGAATTATTCTGGTAACTGTGCTGATGAATTGCAAAGGAGAGTGGCTGAAAAAATGGACACCACTTGTGAAACTACTATACCAATCCATGTAAAGGGTGATTAAGGCTTGAACTAGGGTGGGGCAGAGGAAATGTCAATCAAATCAATGAAATGAAAGCATTTACCAATCCACACAAAGCTTTGTCAATGTTCCTAATCCCTTCCTCCTTCAGCATTTGTCTCCCAAAAACTGTTAGCTTGCATTTACATGGTCAAAACCATAATGGAGATTGGACCATTACCCAGTTAATTCAATCCATATAGATGACCAAGCTTGAATAATTCTGAATGCCTTTGAAGTGGACTGCTTGGACAGATTGAGGTACCAGGATGACTGGCCAACCGAATTCAGTTTGTGGCTGTGTTGAAAACCCTAAATCTGCAGGACTATTTGGCTACACTACACAAAATGAATGGCGAAATCCATTTCCATGTGAAGCTTTGGAACAGACTATGAAAAAGCAGATACTACAGCTGTGTCTATATGATGACCCAATATTCAGTGGAAAAATACTAAGTGCTGTCAATTATCAGTCACATCTAGGCAGTGCCAAACATCTGGGTATTGGCATGAATGGCATTTTTCTTCTTTTAAGAAAGAAGCAGAGTGAAATAGAAAGAGAATGAGAATGAGGCTCATCTAGCTTGGAGTCTGACCTCAGCTCTGCCATTCCTCAAACACCTTTACATTTGATTGATTTTTTTTAGATCCCCAGGCTCTGGCACAAAGTAGATGCTTAACAAATGTCTATAGAACTAAATAGAAGTGGACGGCATAGAGTAGAAAACTTGGGACTCAAAATCCTTACTCTACTACTTAGTCAGGTAACCTTGACCAAATCTCTTCACCTCTGAGCCTCAGTTTTTTATATGTGAAAATGGAGAGGATGATGTCCATACCATTAATTTTAGAGGGCTCCAACAAGATAATGGAGGGAAAGCGTTTTGTAACCTCTTAAAATGCTATAGAAATGCCAGTTCCCCTCTGAAAAATTGTGGAAATCATGCCTAACCTTCATACCTCACTTCAAATGAGATCAAAGATAAAAGAATACTTTGAAAAGGACAAAGTAAAAGAGAACTGCATTTGTAACCGTGTCCAAAGGCCTATAAAACCAGGTCTACCCCTTTCGCTTGGAAGCATCACTACTAGGTCCATATTCCATAAGAGATGAAATACGGGAAGAAAAGAATCTGTATGTATAGGGATGTTTATAGCAGCTCTTTTCTGGATCTGAGTAGTTGGAAATTGAGGGGATGCCCAGTGGTTGGGGGATGGCTGAACAAATTATGACATGTGATTGAGATGAAATGCTGTTCTGTCACAGGAAATGATGAACAGTATGCTCTCAAAAAAAAAAAAACCTTACATGAGCAGATACAATGGGAAATGTATTCTATACAAAGTAAAAGCAATATAGAAGGATGATCAGCTGTGAATGGCCTACATTTTCTCAGTAATTCTGTGACCCAAGAAAACTCTTGAAGGATTTATGATGAAGAATATCATCCATCCCAAAGACAGAGCTGATGGTGTCTAAATACAGATTGAAGCATCCTTTTTTATTTTCACTTTATTTTTCTCGAGGTTTCTCTTTTTTTGTGGTGGGAGGATATTATGCTTACTTTTACAAAATGACTATAGTAATAATGTAAAAAAAATAAAGAAAAAAAGAAATGCAAAGCCTTGCCATTTAGCTGTTTGGAATCATGTAGATACAGCCTACTTAATAACAAACCATCTTAGGAATGCATCCATACCAGGATGCAAAACATGAGACTGTCCCAAGTGAATTTGAAAACACAACTCTATCCATGTTACTTTTGTCTTCAAAAACCCTCAATACGGAGCAGCTAGGTGGTGCAGTGGATAGAACACTGGCCCTGGAGTCAGGAGTACCTGAGTTCAAATCTGGCCTCAGACACTTAATAATTACCTAGCTGAGTGGCCTTGGGCAAGCCACCTAACCCCATTGCCTTGCAAAAACCTAAAAAGAACCCTCAATACAGCTGCTTTCACCAGACCTTCAAAGGCCCTTCCCAATTTGGCCACTAGCTACCTCTCCATCTTTATCTCCAAATACTTCCCCAAGGCTTAAGCTTTAGCCTTCACTCCCCTACTACATGGACAGGCTGGCCTTTAGTTGCAATGAAGAGTCAGTGAGGAAATTTGCATTGAGAAGGGATAAAATGAGGCAGTAGAAAGAGGTGCCATAGTCCAGGTCAAAGAAATGCCAGTTTGTCATAAAAATGGAGGTAAAAAGAATTGGATGGCATAGCAAGAGTACTGAATTCGGATTAAAATTCTGGTTGTATCACTTGGTTAGCCAGGTGATCTTGAGACAATCTCTTCACCTCTGAGTCTCAATTTCCTTATCTATAAAAATGGAGATAACAATTCTTGTACTACCATTCCCCACAGGGCTCCAGAGATAATGGATATAAAGTGGAAGATTTCTATTCTTGCCAAAATCAACTGTTGAGTCCACTCATCCTTCAATGAGAAGCAGCTGGAGGAGCTCCTTAACAAGTAAGAAGACAGTCAAGACCAAGAAAAGCTCCAGAAATGGGAATTTTTGTCTTCTCCTAATCCTTCTATTGTCTGAGTCATTGCTAAGACTCAGAGATCATGAGTTCCTAAGTCTTCCTCTAATGATTGACCCAAATGGACATGAACCTCGAACATTAGCTATGTACTGTGTTGCACTGCCTGTAATCTTTCGTTCATACAGTAGACACAGACATGAAGGCTCTAGTAAACGTACCTGTGTATTTCCAAGAACACCTGTATTTGGAGTAGGCTATTCCTAGAGCCTGGAAACTGCCTTGGTCCATAGAGGAAGGGGATGCACAGTTGCAGGTAAATTTTTTAAATTACATATTGATTTACTGTTCTTATCGAATCTATCCCCAAACTGTAAGCATTATGCCATGATCTTTTGACTAGAGTTTAGTGAGATATACTACAGTCAGAGTACAGGGGTAAATCGTTGGACTAGAACTTAAGAAGTGATTCATATTAGGCCAGTTTACATGAATCCACACCCTCTGGATATCAAATTGGCATAGATATGGAGAGAGGAGTGGAGCTGGGGTTATCTAACCCATGAGAACCAGAGACTCAGCATTTCTCTAGAAAGAACATAACAGAGTAAGTAAATGATAATTCCTAATGAATAGGAATGGGCTGGTGGATAGCAGTACCACATGATGTTTCAAGTTGAATTAAAATAAAAGTGATTCCGAGAATTCTTAAATCTGAGCAATTTATAGACCCGTCCCCTCAATCTAAAGCACCAGAGTACTTACCAGTGGTGTGACACCCTTCAGAGACTTCATTTCTTTTGTGAAATGATCATATCTTCCAGGCAGGTTTCAAGTATCAAAGAACCTGTATGTGAAAGTGTTTTGTATATGGTAAGGACCAATAGAAATGAAATGAATTAAATGTTGGTTGAAATGAAAATGGTTCTGGTTACACTTTAATATTAGTATGTTCTATACATGGGTGCCATTCCCGTCCCCTCAAAAGAAACCAGTTTACTAAGGGAGATTCAATTGGACAAACATTTATCAGGTGCTAGGCAGGTCCTATTCTTGGTGTTGTTATATAAAGATCAGAGTGAAACAACTCCTACCCTTGAGGAAGTGGGTGGAAAGTCTGCCTAAGAGTCAACAAGATCTGGGTTCAGGTTATGCCTTTGGTGCCTCTCCAAGACTAAGTGGCAAAGAGAGTGGCTACCTACTTTGATGAAGGGAGTTTCCTTATCAGGGAGTTCCCATAATCTATGAAATCCTAGGTCAAGTTTGTGTTCCTGTCCTTATCTTTGCCCTCAAGAAGCTAATGGGAGACTGGAAGAAGAACAAAGTTAAATAAATATCATCAGGCACTAAAGCAGGGTATTTGGAGACAGAAAAAAATCTTAGTTAAAATCTGACTAGACACTTTACTACCTGTGTGACACTGGACAAGTCACTTAACTGCTGTCTGCCTCAGTTTCTTTCCTTGTCTGTAAAATGGGGATAATAACAACACCTCCATCCCAGGGTAGTTTTAAGGCTCAGCGAGATAATAATTGTGAAATCTTTTACCCAGTGGCACATAGTTCACAGGAACTATCATTGCCAGCATCAAAGGCCTCTTGCAGGAGGCAAGCACTTGAGCTGAGCTTTGAAGAGAGGTAGATAGAAAACATTCCAGAAACAGAGCTGGAAAATGGAATGTTATGGCTGGTAAATACTGCATAGTCTAATCTAGCTAGAAGGGTGAGTACATGAAAGGAAATTATGTGTTCATAAGCCTATAGAGACAGGCTAGAGACAGACTCAGAAAATTTTAAAACTCAGAGGGATTTTTATTTGATCCTTGAGAAATTAGGGAGCCACTGGAACACCTTGATCTGGGTGACATGATCAGACCTGTGCTGTAGGAATATCAATTTTCATCAGCATTTCTACATATTAACAAACAGCTCAGCAGCAAGAATTAGAAAAGGGGGGCAGCTAGGTGGCACGACCCTAGAGTCAGGAGGACTTGAGTTCAAGTCCAGCCTCAGACTCATAATAATTACCTAGCTGTGAGACCTTAGGCAAGTCATTTAACCCCATTGCCTTGCAAAACCAAAAAAATAATAATAATAAAGCAACTGAAGGTAGCATAAAATACTTGGGAATCTCCCTGCTAAGACAAACCCAAACTAGGAACACAATTGCAAAACACTTTTCACAGAAGTAGTAACAAGCACATGGTAAAATATCAGTTGCCCAAACTAATAAAGGTGAAACTTCAACCTGAATTAACTTATTCAGTGCCATACCAAACTAGTAACATTTATTTTATAGACTTAGAAAAAGTAGTAACTAAATTCGAATGGAAAAACAAAAGGTCAAGATATTAAGGGAATTAATGAAAAAAAATGCAAAGGAAGGTGGCCTAGCTGTACCCAATCTAAAAGAGCATTATAAAGTAACAGTCAGTCATCAAAACTCTCTGATATTGGCTAAAAACAGAAGTGGATAAGTGGGAAAAGGTGAACTTCACAGGACAATTATAAATAACCCTAATAAGCTATTGCTTGATAAACCCCAAAACAGC
This sequence comes from Macrotis lagotis, assembly GCF_037893015.1. Lineage (NCBI taxonomy): Eukaryota > Metazoa > Chordata > Mammalia > Peramelemorphia > Peramelidae > Macrotis > Macrotis lagotis. The sequence continues at coordinate 50,401,871 of NC_133666.1, forward strand.
TTCTGGACCACTACTTGACAAAAACTGATGGGAGAGTTGGGAAACAGCATGGCAGAAATTCAGCAAAGACCAACATCTCACACTCTATACCAAGATAAGATGTAAATGGGTACAGGATTTGGCCATAAAAATGATACATAAACCAATCAAGAGAATATAGAATAGATTAACTGTGAGATCTATGGAGAAAGAAAAACTTATGAACAAGAGATAGAGAACATTGTGAAATGCAAAATGCCTAATTTTAATTAAATGTAAAAGTATTTGTACAAATAAAACCAATACAACCAATATTAGAAGGAAAGCAGAAATCTGGGAAAAAAATTTTACAAGTGTCTCTAACAAAGGCTTTCATTTCTTAAATATATAGAGAACTGTGTCAAATTTACACAAACATAAGTCAGTCATTCCCTAATTGATAAATGGTACAGAATAGAAACAGGCAGCTTTCAGATGACAAAATTAAAGTTATCTATAGTTATATAAAAATGCTCGAAATCATTATTGATTAGAGAAATGCAAATTAAAAGAACCCTGAGGTACCACCTCACACCTATTAGATTAGCTAAAAGTCCAAAAGAAGTAAATTTTTGGATGTTAGAGGGAATGTGGGAAAATTGGGACACTGATGCCTTCCTGGTGAAGGGGTGAACTGCTCCAACCATTCTGGAAAGTAATTTGTAATGATGCCCAAAGGACTATAAAACTGTGCATACTCTTTGATTCAGCTATAGCACTAGTAGATCTGTATCCCAAAGAAATCATAAAAAATGGAAAAGGACTTACTGTACAAAAATATTTATAACAATTCTTTTTGTAGTGGCAAAGAACTAGAAACTGAGGGCATGTCCATAAATTGGGAAATGATTAAGTAAGTTGTTGTATATGAATGTAATGGAATACTATTGCTCTAAAAGAAATGGTGAGCAGGCAGATTTTTAAAAATCCTGAAATATTTGCATATATTGATTTTGAGTGAAGTGAGCAGAACCAAGAGAATATTATATCAGCAACACTATGGAATGATCAACTAAAATAGACTTAGCTCTTCTTGTCAATACAATGATCCAAGAAACTCTGAAGGATGTATAATGAAAAATGCTATCCATCCCCAGAGAAAGAACCAATGGTATCTAAATATAGATTGAAGCAAACTTTTTTAACTTTATTTTTCTTGAGGGTTTTTTTTGGTCTACATTTTCTTTCACAACATGACTAATATGGAAATATTTTGAAAGACTACACATGTGTAACCTATATCAAATTACTTGCCTTCTCAATGGGGGGGGTGTGGAGAGGGAAGAAGGAAGAAGGAAGAGAATTTGGAACACAAAGTTTTAAAAATGAATATTAAAAATTGTTTTTGCATGTGACAGGAAAAATAAAATCCTAAGTAAATTAAAAAATAAATATGAATCAAGAAAAAAAAATGATCCAAGACAATTCCAAAAGATTCAAGATGGAAAAAACTATCCACATTCAGAGAAAGAACTATAGAATCTGAATGCAGATAAAAGCATACCATTTTCACTTGTGTTTTTGCGATTTTTCCTTTTATTCTGTTTGTTTCTTCTTTCATAACATAACTAAAGTAAAATATGTTTATCATGATTGTACATATATCAGCTGTCAACTCGGGAAGGGGGAAGGGAAAGAGGGAGGAAGGGAGAAAAATTTAGAACTCAAAATCTTATTTAAAAAATGAATGGTGATGGGGGTGATGATCAACCTTAATGGACTTGCTTATTTCATTAGTGCAATAATCAGGAACAATTTGGGGGTATCTGTGATGGAGAAAAGAAAGAATTGTGAAGTTTAAACAAGGACTATTACCTTTAATTTAAAAAAATATCTTATGTATTATGTAATTTTGCTATCTTTTATATTTTATTTTTCCCTTAAGGATATTATTTTTCTCTCAACACATTCAACTTTGATCAATGGATAGCATGGAAACAATGTAAAGACTATCAGATTGCCTTCTGTGGGGGGTAGGGGAAAATGGTAAAATTCAAAAAAATAAAAAATAAAAAAATGAATGGTAAAAACTATCTTTGCATGCAATCAGAAGAAATAAAATACTATTTACTAAAAAAGAAATATCAATTTGGCAGCTGTGTAGAAGAGAGTTTGGACTAGGAGAGGCTAGACAAAAGGGGACTAATTAGGAAGCTATTGAAATAGTCTAGGTAAAACAAAATGAAGGTTGATAAATGAGAATGGAAAACTGGTCGAGGAAAGGAAGAATTGAAGTCTAAATCAGAATGCAAGCCATCAGAAATGTATGATGGTTAAGCATTGTCAAGAGCCCTGGTTTCCCTGGAACATCCAATCAATAAGCATTTATTAAGCATTAACGATGGCCCAGATACTGTAGGGCTCCCTCTGTCCTCCAGAATCTTAGTGAGGGAGAGAACATCTAGATAAATAGGGTCGTGCCAAATACATGCAGAGTATATGGAAAGTGAACTTGGAGGGGACTATGTCAATGAGACAAGGTGAAGGACCGGAGATGCCAATTGGTATGGGTCAATATTAGGGGGCAAGAAAGAAACAAGGATTTTGAGGTGCTGTTTAATCTAACTCAACTTCTCTCCCTTTATAGTAGCAGGCATATGAACCAATGTCAGAAAGCTCCTGACTCAGATGAGGGTTTGGTCATCAGGAAGAATATTAGCAATTTGGCTACCTAGATATTTGAAGAATAGTTTTTATTAAGATTGGTGAATTAAACCAAGGAATCAATTATCAAAAAGCTAATCTAATCTTGTCCAAAGACATCGAAGTCTAGCAGCGGGACAAAGGTTAGGACCAGTAGTGAAGGCCTGGGATGACTTTGGACAAGTTATTTCATCTCTCTGAACCGCTTTACCTAAATCAGAATGCAAGTCATCATAAATGTATGATGGCTAGACATTGTCAAGAACCTTGGTTTCTCTGGAGCACCCAATCAATAAGGTAAAGAGATTCAAAGCAATGAAATAATTTATTCAGGTCATTCCAGGCTTTCATGAGTGGTCCTGACTTTTGTCCTGTTTCTGAACTTCCATGACTCTGGATGAGAGAGTGAGGCTATCAATTTTGTTCAACTCTGCAAAAATCAAGACATCACCCCATGTTGTCAGTGGTCCTCTTCAAAAACAAAGAATGGACAACAGTAGGAAGGAAGCAGCCAGAGGTGAAATTCAAACCCAGGTCGCTTGTCTCAAAGGATCAGAAATCATCATTTCAGCCATCTTGCAGGGCAGATTAAACAGACTCAGTCCAATTAATGCCTTAGCAAATAAACTTGAAAATCATCTCCCCTGTAACTTGTATAATACCAAACAGAGACTGATTCCCTGAGCTCCTGCAACATGACTTCCCAACAGACTAGTAAGTATCCACATCATTTGTCCTTTCAACTGAATGAGAAACTGACTTGCCCAAATTGGAAGTAAAGTGACTGGTCCATGTGGTAGGCTTTGTAATCAATTTGAGGATAATGAGAAGAGCTTAGGGGAGCATGATCCCTTGCTTCCTTGACTTTCTACTGAAAAATAAATCAACATTCATTAGCAACCAAAATGGTAAATGATGTTTTAGGATGATTATTTCAGTTAAGATAAAGATACAACTGGTTAATTTTGACTTCTGGCCAAGATGGCGGAGAGAAGGCAGGCACAGTTTTAAAGTCTCCTGATCTCTTCCCCATCTATCACATGAAACAAACCTCTTAAAAGAAATCCAACCCACAAAACCCAGAAATAAAAGCCAGGAGAAAGAACATCTACCTCAGGATTTGTCTCCTGTAGCAGCTTTGGCCGAATTTGGGTGGGTGAGTCTCGGCTCAGAGGGGGGATCAGCCCGGGATCAGCCAGATTAACAGCTGAATTGGAAACGGGAGTCTGAGGGCTGGAGAGCCGGACCTGCTGGATCAGAGGTGGGGCTGGACGAAAGGGGCTTGGGTCCGTGGGGAAGCAGAGGCACTGGTGTTGGTGCTGTCAGCCTGGACCTTGGGGACCAGGCTGGGGGGAGAGTTCTAGTGCAGGAGAGCTGCGGACACCATCCCTAGGTTCCTCGGGTTTGAGAAACTCTGAGTCCACGCCTCCATTGCAAAGAGGCCTCTTCCCAAACAAACAAATACAAACTACTTCTGCCTCAGGACCAGGTGTGTGAGCAGAAGAACCAGCCCAGCGGAGGAATGACCTCAGGCCAGGGTAAAGCTTTTGACAAAATACAGCATCCACTCCTATTAAAAACACTAGAGAGTGTAGGAATAAATGGACTGTTCCTTAAAATAATCAGCAGTATTTATCTTAAATAATCAACAAGCATTATATTCAATGGGGAGAGGCTGGAGGCATTCCCAATAAGATCAGGGGTGAAACAAGGGTGCCCATTATCACCACTACTATTCAATATTGTATTAGAAATGTTAGCATCAGCAATTAGAGAAGAAAAAGAAATTAAAGGAATTAGAATTGGGAAGGAAGAGACAAAACTCTCACTGTTTGCAGATGACATGATGGTCTACCTAGAGAATCCCAAGAAATCATCGAAAAAACTACTGGAAACAATTAGCAATTTTAGCAAAGTTGCAGGTTATAAAATAAACCCACATAAATCCTCAACTTTTCTATATATGTCTAGCAAGAAACAGCAGGAAGAGCTAGAAAGAGAAATCCCATTCAAAGTAACCTCAGACAATATAAAGTATTTAGGACTCTATTTGCCAAGACAGACTCAGAATCTTTTTTGAAAACAATTATAAAACACTTCTCACACAAATTAAATTAGATTTAAATAACTGGGCAAATATCAACTGCTCATGGATAGGTAGAGCTAATATAATAAAAATGACAATTTCTGTTTAGTGCCCTACCAATCCAAATTCCAAAAAATTACTTTAATGAGTTAGAAAAAATTGTAAGTAAATTCATATGGAGAAATAAAAAGTCAAGAATTGCCAGGAGCTTAATGAAAATAAAGTGCAAAAGAAGGTGGCTTAGCCCCACCCGATCTAAAATTATGTTATAAAGCATCAGTCATCAAAACTGTTTGGTATTGGCTAAGAAATAGAGTGGTGGATCAGTGGAATAGACTAGGTGTAAAAGCAGGAGATGATTATAGTAATCTGCTGTTTGATAAACCCAAAGAGTCCGGCCATTGGGATAAAAACTCCCTCTTTGATAAAAATTGCTGGGATAATTGGAAGTTAGTATGGAAGAAACTTAGATTAGACTAACACCTCACACCCTTTACCAAGATAAGATCCAAATGGTTACAGGACATAGACATAAAAAACAATACTATAAGCAAATTAGAAGATCAAGGACTAGTCTACCTGTCAGATCTATGGAATGGGGAACAATTTATGACTCAAGAAGAGTTGGAGAACATCACCAAAAACCAATTAGATGATGTTGATTGCATTAAATTAAAAAGCTTTTGCACAGATAAAACCAATGTAACCAAGATCAAAAGAAAAGTAGTAAATTGGGAAACAATCTTTACAACTAATGATTCTGACAAAGGACTCATTTCTAAAATATACAGAGAACTGAGTCATATTTTTCAAACAAAAAGCCATTCCCCAATTGACAAATGGTTAAAGGATGTGCAAAGGCAATTTACAGATGAGGAGATCAAAGCAATCCATAGCCATATGAAAAAATGCTCTAAATCATTAATTATTAGAGAAATGCAAATTAAAGCTTTTCTGAGGTACCACCTCACACCTCTCAGATGGGCCAATATGATCAGAAAGGATAATGATCATTGTTGGAAGGGATGTGGGATATCTGGGACACTATTACACTGTTGATGGACCTGTGAACTCATCCAATCCTTCTGGAGAGCTATTTGGAACTATGCCTAAAGGGCAACAAAAATGTGCATACCCTTTGACCCAGCAATACTACTACCGGGTCTATACCCTGAAGAGATGAGGAAAAAGGGTAAAATCATTACTTGTACAAAAATATTTATAGCAGCCCTGTTTGTGGTGGCAAAGAATTGGAAATCAAGTAAATGTCCTTCAATTGGGGAATGGCTTAACAAACTGTGGTACATGTATGTCATGGAACACTATCGTTCTATTAGAAACCAGGAGGGACAGGATTTCAGGGAAACCTGGTGGGATTTGCATGAACTGATGCTGAGTTAGATGAGCAGAACCAGAAAAACACTGTACACCCTAACAGCAACATGAGGGTGATGTTCAACCTTGAAGGACTTGCTCATTCCATCAGTGCAACAATCCGGAACAATTTTGGGCTGTCTGCAAAGGAGAGTAACATCTGTATCCAGATAAGGAGCTGTGGAGTTTGAACAAAGTGCAAGGACTATTCCCTTTAATTTAGGAAAAAAAGAGCTTTTTGTCTGATCTTGTTACCTCTTAGACTTCTCTTCTCTTTAAGGATGATTTCTATCTCATCACACCCAATTTGGATCAAGGTACAACATGGAAACAAAGTAAAGACTGACAGAGTGCTTTCTGTGGGGGGGGGAGGGGGGAGGGAAGCAAGATTGGGGGAAAATTGTAAAACTCAAATAATATCTTTAATAAAAATAAATTAAAAAAGATAAAGATACAACTGAGTCAGACATTTTTCCTGCTTGTAATGCTTTTTAGCTCAACTCCTCTCTAAATCTCACCCATCCATCAAGGCATGGATCAAGTTTCACCTGAGCTAGGAAGGTGTTCATGGCCACCCCTGCCCAGGCTGAGCTCACCCTCTCATAACTTCTTGCACTGACCATCTGAGCCACATCAAGTACTCCAGACACTGCTTTGCATGGATACTAAATTGTTTAATGGGTAGGGCTTGTTTCTTCAAACTGACTAGGAACATTTTGAGCACTAATAACTATTACATCTTCCTCCTATCCCGCATAGCCTCTAACACAAGCCTAAACACACTGAGAGTGTTTAATAAGCTTGATCAATTTGAAAAGTTTACTTATTTGCTAAATGGAGATAATACCTCACAGGTACCAGAGGATTAGATAAGAAAATACAGAAAACAGTTTGCAAACTTCTAAGCATTCTATAAATGTCAGCTATTATTATATTATTGAAGGAAAAGATTAGTAGGACTGTCAATGATTTAAGATAGTTGAAAAACCTTCTCCGTAATAAATGACACTAATGAATGAACCAGACTCTTTAAAATTCCTGGATTAGTTATTTCAGTTAAATTGTCAATTTCTTCATTCTGTATATGCTGCTATAATCAACAGGCATCACCCTATGAAGATCAACCAACATTTATTAATCAAAAAACATTTATTAAGCACCTATTTTGTGCCAGGCAATTGAGCTTACAAAGACAGAAATCAAATGAGGCTTTCCCTTGAGAAGTTTATATTCTATCCAGGGAGATAGCATGCAAATGCATATGAACATACAAAATAAATGTAAGGAGGGAGAACCTGGGAAGTACCTGGGAATCATAATTTCCCTCCACTGCTATCACTTAGCAATCTTTCCTCCTTTGAAATTCATATTACTTGCTTCCTTCCCTGCTGTTTGCAAACACACTCAAATCTGCCACATCTTTAAAAACCCTCACTTGATCCAACCATCCCCTGCTATTAGCCTTTTCTCTTCTCCTTCAAAGTCTTCAACAATAGATGCTTCTGTTTCCTCTCCACAGTCTCTCTTCTAATCCCCTGGGTAGTTTAGTTTCCAATTTTGTTCAGGTGAAACTCTGAATTATCAAATCCAATGGCTTTTTCTTAATCATATTCTTTCTTGATCTCTCCGGAGTACTGTTGACCACCTTCTCTTCGGGTTTTCATGATCCTGCTCTCTCAGTTATACTACCTGCCTGACAGAAGCAGCTAGATGGTACAATAAAGAGAGCACTGCTCCTGAAATCAAGAGGACCTGAGTTCAAATTTGGCCTTAGACACTTGATACTTACTGGCTGTGTGATCTTGGACAAGTCACTTCACACTGACTGCCTTGCATCCAGGGCCACCTCCAGTCATCCCAACCCATATCTGGCCACTAGATACAGATGGCTCTGAAGGAGAAAGTGAGGCTGGTTAATTAGCACAGTAACCCCTCACTTAAATCCAATTCATGGTCATGTAACGGCAACATCTCCTTGATGCCACTGTCTTCTTCAAGAATGAAGTTCAAAGCTGGCCTCAGACACTCAATAATTGCCTGGTTGTGTGACCTTTGGCAAGTCACTTAACTCCATTGCCTAAAATAAAAAAAATTAAATAAAAATAAAATAAAAAAGAATGAAGAACAAACATTATAAACATTATCAAACCTGTCTGAGCACTTCTTAATTTGCTTTGCTTATTTTTCATCCATATCATGCCCACTAAATAATGGGTGTCCCCCAAAACCATTTGGGTCATCCTCTCTTTCCTCTCTATACATGGTGATCTCATAAGCTCCCATGGATGCTTCTTTATGAAAATAATTCTGAGATCCATATATCTAGCCCTAAACTCTCTCCTAAAGTCCATGGTATAGCATCATCAATTCCCTAGTGGACATCTTGAACTGGATTATCATAGACATATTATGGCTAAATGGAACTCATCTTTCCTTCCAAATCCCCTCTTCCTAATTTCCTTTTTAATATCAGCACTATCCCTCCAAATCACACAGATTCACATCTTCATTCTTCACTCTCATTCATCCCACATACCCAATCCCTTGCCAAACCTCACTGCTTTCTTATCTATTATATCCCTCCACTCATAAAGCCATCATTCTAATTTAGATCCTTGCCACCTCTTGCCTAGACTATTGTAATAGATTCCTAATATATCTCCCTTTCTCAAGTCTTTCCCCACTCCATTCTACCTAGATTCAGTTGCCAGTGTGATTTTCCTAAAACATACATCTGACCATAATATCCCGTACCTGATAAACTCCAGTGGCTTCCTATTAACCCCAGGATCAAATAGTTCACTCTGGACAGCAATTAAAGTCCTTCAAAATTTGGTCTTTTATCTTTTTCACACCTTTGCAATTCCTGCTTCCCACTAGTAAAAACATCTTCCTCACCTCTACCTCTTAGAACCTCTGTTTTTCTTTAAGGCTTGTCTCAAATATCACCTTCTGCAGGAGGCCTTTCCTGGTTACCCAAGTTTCTAGTGACTTTCCTTCTACTCTGTATGCATCAGTAAATTCTTATATAAGGAGCCTCTGACTCCCTCCATTAGAATGCAAACTCTTTGAAGGCAGAGGTCATTCTTGACTTTTCCCATATAGTATTCTCCAGTTCTCAATAGAGTGCCTAACATATAATAAATGATATGTAAATACTTATGTTATGAAAGATAATATGAAAACTCAGGATTAGGAGAAAAGATCCCAGATTATGGATTTAGAGTTAGAAAGAACCTTAAAATTCATCTAGTCTAACCCTTTCATTTCAGATGAGGAAACTCAGGTTCTGAGAGGTGAAGCAGTTTGGCAAAAGCCAAATAGATGCATAATTTGAACCCAGACCCCTTGATGCCAAATCCAAGGCTCTTTCTACTCTACTGGGCTTACAAGGACTGAGTAATTCCACTCATAAGGCATAATGGATAACATTAATTTGTACCATTTGGGGCTCTTCCCCTCTCTCCCCCCAGCACACTCCTGGGTGAAAACTAAAAAATGTGACTACACTTGGCCTGCTTTCCTTTGGTCTGATAAGGAATGCAGAGGTTTCTGGGGAAGGTGGAAAAACAACAGTTTCTGCACATTCCTTTGTTTCAGAACAGAATATACTGAGGACTTAATTCCATCTATTCAGCTGTGTTCTTAGATCATAGTTTTCCTTTCTTCTGTTTTAAAATGCAATGTTTCCTTGTGAACCCAAGGCCTCCAAGCTCTGAATCTGGGACTTTGTGCACATCCCCTGCTCCCTACATCCCCTGCTCCCTACATATCCATTCTGGAAGCTCTGGGATCTTCATGGGAATGATGTGGTGACAGGCTCCTCAGCAAAGGGACAGGTCATCCAGTATGAAAACGACAGTTACCTAGTGCCTTGCTCCATTTGAAGGTCCTCCCAGTGAGTGTTATATCATTTGTTATTAATTCCATCACCTGTGCCAAAAAAAATGAATCTTATTTCATGCATCCGATTGTTTGGGCATTGAGTGCAACAAAACATATGGGTCTTGTTTGAAACCTTTCCAAATCATAGAGGTCCATGTGCAACTGATAAAGACCAATTTACTGAGCTGGGGGGAAGGGAAGGCTGATCTCAAGTAGAATCCAAGAAGGACGCCCTATATGTTTTCTAAGTGCTAAACTCAAGGGAAATTACTTCATCAAAACTTGATCCAGACCACAGTAATGAAGACTGTGATGTAGCCAATGTTCAACTCTGTTGACTTTACGGTACTGGAATTAATCCATCTGCATTGCAGCTCAATGAAATCATTTCCAGGCCAGAGTGACTCTGAGGCTGACTTCATCTCTTTAGGCCCAGATGCCGAACTGCACAGTCCAGAGAGTTCATGATGTTACTGACATGCCATTAAATTTCTAACAGTGACAGCTGTCTGTCTCACCAGGCAAAAGGAGGTGGGAAGCGTAATTCCAAAACTCCAAAATCCCAAAACACTGATTTTTTTTTTCTGTGTCATTCTGCTGGGCTGATACAGACCCATCAATAACGAGTGTGGTCAGAAAAGAAGGTAGGATGGTCACATCAGGAGAGTGAAGACTGGCACAGAGATGGGCCCTGTTCAGCTGATGCTTCAGTATTTTGTAACTGAGAAAGAACTTCAACCCACCTGTACCATTTTCTCAGGCTGGAAAATTCTTGTCAATGACCAATTAAAAATTATCCAGGGAGGATCCACCCAATATACTGAGTTCCTTCTCCTGGTTCTTTGTGGATTTGTGTATTCATATGTACATCTTAGCTGGAGAGGGTGGGAGTACTCTTAAGATCAGTAAGAACCGATTTCAAGTGTCACCTTAGCTGTATAATCCTAGGTAAATCACTTGAACTCTCAGCACCCCAGGAAATTTTTTAAGGTCACAGGTTACAGGATAGCTGCTCATCTATGCTGGCAGAGAGAATCGACTCATGGGATCTACAGAAACCAATGAAAACAAAGGGCTGGCACTAAATGGCACAGCATCCAGATTTGTAAGGAAAAGTTAAGTAAATTACAGGAGGAAAGTGACAATAAAACTATACTAGTGGGGAACCTCAATTTATTCCTCTTAGACCTAGATAATCAAACTATAAAATGAACATGAAAGTGAGTCAAAGAAGTGAAAAGAATTTTAGAAAAGTTAGATCTCTGGAGAATGTCAAATAGGCACAAAAAAAGAGTGTACATGCACCTTAACAATCTGACTGTGTAGGGACATAAAATTCTAAGAAACAAATATAGAAAAACAGAACTATTAAATGCACACTTTGGAACCGTAACACAATAAAAATTATACTGAATAACGGGTCTTTGCAGAACAACTTAAAATTAACTGGAAATTAAATAATCTAATCCTAAAGAATGAAGGGTCAAAAAGATCAAAGAAAAAATTAATAATCTCATTAAAAACAATGACAACAATGAGAAAACATACCAAAATTTGTGAGATGCAGTACTACTTATGGGGAAATTTATATCTCTTAACACATATCAATCTAAGTTTGAAAGAGTAGATCAGGAGCCACGATGGCAGTGTGAATCTAGAAAACTCCTAGAGTTTTGCCCAAACAACTTTAAGTAAAGTCTCTTAACAAATTCTAAAGTGACAGAACCCACAAAAAAATGGAGTTAAATTCTCAACTCAAGATATCATGAAGGAACTTCAGCAAAAATCTATCTCATATGGGTAAAAGAGGAGTATAGCCCAGGGCAGGCAGAAGAGCTGGAAAGCCATCTTAGCCACAGCACAGCTCACATCAGGGCTCAGCAGGCCTCTATGACAGCAGACCAGCAGTGATGATCCCAAACCTAGCTTGGAAAACAAAGTTCAAGCCAGGAATGCAGCCAGGAGTGCTGGGACAATAGGGGGGACTAGGATGGGCTACCCTAACATAGGGGGAAAAAACCACTAGCACCTGAAACACCAGAGACAATGCCATAGGCAAGTGGTAAGTCAGGGAGCAAAAACCCAGACCTGGCACAAAAAATTTGGGACTGTGCCCCTTTTGCCCCAGGATGAGAACTCAACTATCAAAATGAGCAAAAAAGAGCAAACCATAAGAAGCTATTATTCTGATAGAGATGATAAAACACCATCACAGAAGAGAAAAGCAGTGACAAAATGCTCACGTGTGAAGCTTCAAAGTGGTTTTTGAATTTATCTCAAATCCAAAAAGAACTCTTGAAAAAGCTCAAAAAGGAGTTTAAAAACTTAAAAATCAAAGAAGAGAAGAAAATGACAAAATGGAGAAAAGAAATGAATCATGCAGGAGAATTATGAAAAATTGACTGAAGAAAACAATACATTTAAAAGTGAAATTGGCCAAACAGAAAAAGAAATAAATTCCTATAAAAGTGAAAACATGGCCAGCAGGAAAAGGAATATAACTCATCAAAAAGTAAAACTGACCAACTGAAAAAAAATGTAACTCATCAAAATGCAATATTAACCAACTGGAAAAGGAAACATAAAAATTAATGGAAGAAAATAAAACCCCTCAAATCAGAATTGGACAAATGGAAACTAATGAGACATTAAGATTCCATCAAACAGAGACAAAAGGCTGAAAAAATAAGAAAATATGAAGTCCTCTTAGGGGAAAACAACCATCCTAGAAAACAGATCCAGGAGAGATCATTTACAAATTATTGTTTCACCTGAAATCCACAATCAGAAAAAGAGTCAGGACAAAAATTATGCAGGAAATTAACATAGAAAACTGCCCTAATGTCCTAGAACAAGAAGATAAAATAGTCCTTGTAAGAATACATTGACTACCCCCCAGAAAGAGATGCCAAAATTAACCCTCCAAGAAATATTGTAGCCAAATTTCAGAATTCCCAGCTGAAGTAGAAAATGCTGCAAGCTGCCAAAAAGAAGCAATTTTAATATCAGGGAACTTATCAGCAGGGATCGGAGGGCCTAGTATATGATATTCCAGAGGGCAAAGAAACTTGGATTACAACCAAAAATCAATTACCCTCTAAAATTCAATATATCTTTTCAGGGGAAAAGATAGACTTTCAATGAAACAAAGGACTTTCAAATTTACCTGATAAAAAGACCACCAGAACTGAATAGAAAATTTGATTTTCAAATAAATACAAGACTCAAGAGAATGTATAAAAATGTTCATCACTAAGACTAAGAAAAAAATTCTAGTCAATAAGATTAAAGGGGAAGACAATACCTGTAACTCTTGAGAACTGTATTTCTATTAGGACAGTTGAAAGGAATGTAATTAGACAGAGGGTATGGGTATAACTTGATCAAGATTTGATGGTATTTTAGCTTCAAATGAGTTATATCTCTATTGGGATAACTGGAGGGAGGATAATCAGAAAGGGAGTATGATTATGATATGACAATGATTATGGCTCTTGAGAAATGTACTTTTTTCAGGACAGTAAAAAGAAGTATACTTTGATAGAATATGTGGGTACGAGACAGGTATAAAACAGTTAAAACTTGGGGGGGAAAGGGACCACTGGGAGAAGGTGGAGACATTAGAGGATAATTAGCACCACATGAAGAGGCACAAACCTATTTTAGTAGAGGGGAAGTGTGGAGAGTGAAAACACTGAATAATTCTTAGTCTCAACAGATTTGGCTCAGAGGGAATGAAATACATTCCCAATTGGGTTTAGAAATTTATCCCACTCTATGGGGAAGTAGAAAGGAACGGGGAAAATATAGTTTGAGGCAAGTAGCAGTCAAAAGCAAAACACTGATGAGGAGGGATCAGGGGAAAGGAAAAAGAAAAATACAAATGGGGGAAGATAGGATGGAGGGAAAGAAAAAATTTTTGCATGAATTAAACCAATTCAAGCAAGAGTAGAAGGAATTCAGAAAGCTGGGAAACAATGTTCACAGCTTGTGTTTCTGATAAAGGATTCATATCTAAAATATAGAGAAAACTGAGTTGAATTTATAAGAATACAAGTCATTCCCCAATAGATAAATGGTCAAAGGATATGAACAGGCAATTTTCAGATGACAAAACTAAAGCTATCCACAGTCATATGAAAAAAAAATCCTCCAAATCATTAGTGATCAAAGAAATAAAAATTAAAACAACTCTAAGCTACCACTTCACACCTATCAAACTGGCTAAAAGGATAAAAAAAGGAAAATGTTGGATGTTGGAGAGGAAGTGGAAAAATTGGGACACTAATGCATTGATGGTGGAGTTGTGAACAGAGCCATCCATTCCAGAGAGCAATATGGAACTATGTGCAAAGACAATAAAACTGTCTATACCCTTTGATCCAGAAATACCAACTATTAGGTCTATATCCCAAAGAGATAATAAAACAGGGTAAAAGGCCCACATGTACAAAAATATTCAAAGCAGCTCTTTTTGTGGCAAAGAACTGGAAGTTGAGGGAATGCCCATCCACTGGGGAATGGCTAAACAAGTTATGATATATAAATCCTCTGGAATAATATTGTTCTGTAAGAAATCATGAGTGGACAGACTTAGGAAAAGTCTAGAAAAACTCGCATGACCTTATGCTGAGTGAAGTGAGGAAAATCAGGAGAACACTGTACATATTAACAGCAACATTGTGAGATGAAGAACTATGATGGACTTAACTGAGAGGACAATCCTAAGAGAACTGCTATGGAAAATGCCATCCACATCCAGGGTAAAAACTATGGAGTCTGATTCAGAGTAAAGTAAACTATGTTCACTTCTAAAAACTTTTTTTATGTTGTTTCTCTCTCATGATCTTTTTCCTCCCTTAATTCTACTTCCTCTTTCACAACATGATTAATATGGAAATATACTAAACATGATTGTATATATACACTCTATATTAGACTGTTTGCTGCCATGAGGAAGGAGGAGAAGAAAGGTTGGCAGAAAAATAAGTAACTCAAAAGAATGAATGACAAAACTATCAATGCATGTAATTGGGAAAATAAAGAAAGAAAAAAGAGACAAAAATAAGAAAGAGTACATGAATAAATTGGGCACATAAGTTTTAAAAAAAACTCAGAAGAATAGCAAATTAAAAATCTTCAATTAACACAAAAAATAGAAATTCTAAAAATCAAAGGAGATTAATAAAATTGAAAGGTAAAAAAACCTGAATAAATAAAAATAGGAATTGGGTTTATAAAAAATATAATAGATAAACCAATGGATGATTTGTTTTTTTTAAAAGAAGACAAAATTATTAGTATTAAAAATGAAAAGCATAAATGTACAATAAAATATGATAATAATCCATTATTACAAATTGTTATGCCCAAATATATGCCAATAAAATTTATAATCTAAATGAAAAGGATAAATATTTATAAAAACATAAACTGTCCAGATTAACAGAAGAGGAAATAGAATACTTGAATAATTTTAATTGAGAAAAAAACTGAAAAACTCAAACAAGTACTC
Source organism: Macrotis lagotis (assembly GCF_037893015.1). Classification (NCBI taxonomy): domain Eukaryota; kingdom Metazoa; phylum Chordata; class Mammalia; order Peramelemorphia; family Peramelidae; genus Macrotis; species Macrotis lagotis. The sequence continues at coordinate 50,417,392 of NC_133666.1, forward strand.
AAAGAACATTCAGGACCAGATGGATTTACAGGGAAAGTCAACCAAGAAAAGTCTACCAAATAGTTAAAGAATAATTATTTCCAATATTATATAAAATGTTTAGAAAAATAAGAGTCCTACCATATTTCTTCTATGATCCAAATATGGCTTTGATATCTAAAACAGACAGCAAAAATGAAGAAAGAAAATTATGAACCAATCCCTCCCCCCAATGAATATGACAGCAAAAAAATTTTAAATTCTAGCAAGTAAAGTAAAGCCCATACACTATGACGAGATGAAATTTATACTAGGAGTGCAAGGCTGGCTCAATAACAAGTAAACTACTAGAACAACTGACTGTATCAATAAGCAAAAACAGCAAAAATGATATGATTTTCTCAACAGAAGCAGAAAAAGCTTTTTTGTCAAAATAAAATACCTATTCTATTATAACACTAGAAAGCACATGAAATAATGTAACTTTTCTTAAAATGACAAATAGTATCTATCTAAAACCAAGAGCATTACCTGTAGCGAAGATAAGCTTAATGCCTTCCCAAGAAAAACAGGGATAAATCAAATATGTCTATTATCACCATTATTATTCAATATTGTACAGAAATGCTATCTATAGCAATAAAAGAAAAATAGAAGGAATAAGCATAGGCAATGAGAAAACAAAACTATTATTTTATGCAGATGACATGATGGTATACTAAGAAAACCCTAGAGAGTCAACTAATCAACCAGTAAAAACAATTAAAAATTTTAGCAAAGTATCAGTATATAAAATAATCCCACACAAATAATCTACATTTTTATATACTACCAACAAAATCCAGCAGAAAAGAAGAGATATTTCACTTAAAATAACTATGGACAGTATAAAATACTTAGACGTCTACTTGCCAAGATATAATCAGAAACTATATGAACACAGTTATACAGCAATTCTTACACAAATAAAGACATATTTAAACAATTGGAGAAATATTAATAATGAATCTTATTAATAAGAATAAGAAAATTGTAATACTACCTAAATTAATATATTTATTCACTGCTATACCTATCAAATTATCAAAGAACTATTGTATAGAGCTACAAAAAATTAACAAAATTCATCTGGAATGACAAAAGGTCAAGAATATCAAGGGAATCAATAAAAAAGTGAAGAAGGTAGACTAGTAATACCAGATCTCAAAGTATACTACAACATAGCAATTATCAAAATAATTTGTTACTGGATAAGAAATAGAGAGCTTTATCAAATGAATAAATGAGATATACAATATACAGAAACAAATAAGCACAGCAGTCTAGTGTCCGATAAATCCAAAGACCCCCTGCTATTGGAACAAGGACTCACTATCTGACAAAAACTGCAGGGAAACCTGAAAAGTAGTCTGCAAAAGTGAGGCACATATTAACAGCTCATACAATATACCAAGGTAAGCTTAAAATGTGTACATGATTAAGACATAAAGGATGATATCATAAGTAAATTAGTAGAACATGGAAGAAATCACATGTCAAATCTATGGAAAGATAAAGAGTTCAAGACCAAACAAGAGGAAAGTTCACAAGAAGTAAAATGTATAACTTTAATTGCATTAAATTAAAAAGGGTTTGCACAAACAAAATCAATGCACACAAAATTAGCAGAAAAGTAGGAAACTGGTGGGGGGGGGATTTTTGCCTTAAGTTTCTCTGATAAGGGTTTCATTTCTCAAATATATAGTAAACAGAGTCAAGTTTTTTAAAATAGGAACCATCCCTCAATTTATAAAAGGTCAAAAGAACAGCTTTTAGTGGAAAAACTCAAAGCTATCAATAGTCATTTGAAAATATGCTCAAAATCATTAGGGAAATGCAAATTTTAAAACTCAGGTACCAAGTCACAACCATCAGGGGAAAATAACAATTGCTGGAGGGGGTTGTGGGAAAATATGTTCACTAATGAACTATTTTTTTAGGTTTTTGCAAGGAAAATGGGGTTAAATGGCTTGCCCAAGGCCACACAGCTAGGAAATTATTAAGTGTCTGAGACCAGATTTGAACCCAGGTACTCCTGACTCCAAGGTCAGTACTTTATCCACTATACCACCTAGCTGCCCCTCACTAATAAGCTATTGCTGGACCTGAAACCTAGTCCAAACATGCTGGAGTACAATTTGGAACTATGCCCAGAGAGTTATAAACCTGTGCAAACCCTTTACCCAGCAATATCTCTATTAGGTCTGTACCCCAGTGACATCAAAGAAAAAGAAAAAAAAAAGACTCATATGCACAAAAATATTTATAAGAGCTCTTTTTGTGATGACAAAGAATTGGAAACTGAGGAAATGTTCATCACCTAAGGAAAAGATAAACAATTTATGGTTCATAAATATGATCATAGTACTCTTCCATTGTAAGAAATGATGAAGGGGATGGATTCAGAAAAACCATGGAAGATTTTCATGAGCTACTGCAAAGTGAAGTGAGTAGGATCAAAAAAAAACCTAACCTATATAGTGACAACAATATTATAATAAACTGGGATAGACTCAGTAACTGCTCAAAACAATGATCCACCATAACCCCAAAAGACTAATGACATAAAATGCTATCTGCCTCAAGAGAGAGGATTAACTGGGAGTGAAGATTGAAACAAATGTTTTTATTTTTCTATTTTTAATTTAGAACATTGTTATTACAGAAATATGTTTTGCATGACTTCATATGTATAATGGGTATTGCATTTCTTGCTTTTACAATAGGTGGGGTAGGGGGTAGAGAAAGAGATAATTTACAACTGAAAATTAAAAATAAAAAGGGTACAATAAAATTTAATTTTAAGAAAACCACCTCTATTGCAGTCACAACATGATTATACTCAATACCCATAACCTATTCCTCCCTTCCACTTTACCTTCACACAAGGATAGTAATATTGATGATCTTGCTAGCTACCCTAAGTATTCAACTCCTTTGTTCAGGGACTCTGAATTTCCTTTATCTGATCATAATCCTTAATCTTTCTGTCTCTCTATGCCTCATTTTTCCTAAACGTATTCTTCATCTTAACTGTGGCATTCAATCTGTTAGTACTACCTCAGTCTAATACCCCTGCTCTAACTACACTCTCTTCTCTACCCAAACTTGAACCCTTGGAAAACCAGCTAGTTCAACTCTACACTATCTCTGTGTGTGACCTTAGACAAGTCACTTAACCCTGAGTGCCTCACATCCAGAGCCATCTCCAGTTGTACTGATTCATATCTGGTCACTGGATCTATATGGCTCTGGAGGAGGAAGTAAGGTTGATGACTTAGCACAGCACCTCCTCACTCAAATTCAATTCAAGTACTTGTCATGGCATCATCTCCCATGATGTCATAGTCTTCTTCAAGAACATGTGGACAAATCAACATTTCTCTATGCTGGATTTCTTATTCCCTCATCAATTAAACCTGATTCACTCCTATCATCTGTCTATATTGCTAGTTTTTATTTATATTCTGCTGAATAAAATAGAAAGAAGTCACAAAATTATGCTGTGTTCACTATAAATTTGTTAGCTCGTATCACCTGGGTCCTCATCACAGCAAAGTAATACTGCTCTTCCCCAATTGAAAATTTTCTTCTCTCTTGAAGTTTCCTATGGTTCTCATTCCTTCTCATCTGAAGACCTCATTACATGTTTCATTTTTGGGGTTTTTTTTTTGCAAGGCAATAGAGTTAAATGACTTGCCCAAGGCCACACAACTAGGTAATTAGTAAGTGTCTGAGGCCAAATTTGAACTCAGGTCCTCCTGACTCCAGGACCAGTATTCTATCCATTGCAGCACCTAGCTTCATTCAATTGCTCTTCATGCTCTATTTTTAAAAATTGAAGTTATTCACAAGAAAGATCCTTCTTCCCACATTCTTCTTACATCATCTTCCATCATCTCCTCCTTCACTGCAATATCTGATGACCTGGTATCCCTTCTGCTTGCCAAGGCCAACCTTTCTATATGCACCCTTGACTTTACTCCTTCCCATCTTCTTCAGCAAAGGGGCATCATTCCCAGTTAATCTGTCCCTATTTATTGACCCTTTCCCTACTACCTATAGACTCTCAACCCTCTCTTGGCTTTAAAACAAACTCACTAGATCCTGTCATCCTATATTTCTTGCTAAACTTATCAAAAAATCATCTTGATGCTTTAACTTCCTTTCCATTCACTATCTAACCCCTTTGTAATGTGACTTCCACCTTCATATTTCAAATGCAACTAAAATGAAGTTCAGTATATGGGGGGAAAGGCTGTAGAAGAGGAGAGAACAGACATGTACATGGATAGATATGACATAAATTAGGATGTAATGAAGAGAAATCTTGACCAAGTACTTGGAGAAATTTGAGAATGGAGAGATTACTTTCAGACAGACAAAAACACCTTGCTGTCAGGGATTAATTTAAAGAAAAAAACAAAACATCCCTGGACAATGAGAATTAGAATTCAGACTGATGACTTTCCCAAGGCAAAGATCCTCAGCCATCAAAAAATTAGATTCAATTCTGTTCCAAGGATTAAACTTAATAGGGCAGTTCAATCTTTTAGAAAGATCCTAAACTACAAAAGCAAAACCAAAATGGATCTTCTTGTTAACCCTAAGTTAACTGGAACATCCACACACCTCCAAGTCCTGAACATAGAGAAACCAGTTTAAGACCTGTGGAACATTAGGCCAGCTTGGGATGAGGGCTGGAGATGGGCTCTTGGAGTGCCTGCTCCCACCTGAGCTATAAAATGAGTGGTATTTGGGCAAATTTGGTGCTAAGATGAGCTGGTGTACCCTTCAAACTGATTAGCAATGGTGATGCGCAGAGTTTAGAAGAGATTGGGAACAAAGACCAAATGAGGTTCAAACATGTGGTATAGTCATATAACCCAACGAAAGTGCTTTGGGAGTCCTGGGTTTTCTCCTTGGTGAGACTTGATTATGTGCGTGCCTGGCTACTTAACCACCTGCAGGAAGGCAACCAGAAGCATATGTGTTATGTGCCTATCTCCTGGGTGACTCTATGAGTGTGTGTTTATGGGGTAGGCTGCTGCTTAAGAAGTCAGGCAAAATGCTGCCCAGGCAGATATGCTGGGAGAAATGCAGAGATTCATGCTGTCTTGACTTCAGTTTCAGTCCCACTTACCTGATTCTAACATTTGAGCTCATTCCACTAGCCCTGGTAAGAGGGCCTAGAATCTGGTACTAGAGCACAACAAGATTTTATTGGACTTTCAGTCTTCTAGAACCCTGCAAATACCCTCAAATGATAAGAGAGATGGGGAAAAAGCATTTCAACTTGCAAAGTCCTTCATTAAGAAACTTTAGTTAGATATAAACTATTCAAGCTAAGTGTTTGGGTAATGTAGTTAGTCAAGGACAAAGGGTCTTTCACCAAATAAGCTAACATTTCTAACTATGCTAAGGTTACGCCTACAAGCACTTTTACTATTCCTTCTTCCATCTTGCTTAAACCTTGTTACATAATTTAATTATGCATGTTTAATCTACTCTTATAAAAAGTACATGTGGGACTAGTAAACCAAATTAAAACAGAAACACTATTAAGCAGCCTTACGCAATTTGAATTTGATTTAGAATACTGGATGACACCTGAGAAGTTCTCTGGCTTTTTAAAAAAGAGCTAATAAGTAGGAAAAATATTTTTCTATTTGTAACAAGTGAGATGAGGCAGGTCTTCTCTCCTTGTCCCTTTTTTATTTAAGATATTTTAGAAATAATTATATCTTTGAATTCAAAATTCGTAAGAATAAAAAGGGCTTTTCAAGGGACCTGTGAATTAATCTAGCCCCAGAGTTCTTAATCATTTTGTGTGTCCTGGACTTTTGTTTTTGTTGTGTTTTTTTCCCCTGTACCTCTTCAGCTTTTAAATTAAGCCTTATGGCCCCTTCTCAGTTTTTCAATATAATAAAATACAAAGAAAATAAGTTACAATGTAATACAATTAATCAAATATTTTAAAAAACTCACTGGCCCCAGATTAAGAATCTGTAACTAGGCCAATTCCCTAATATCCCAAATAGAGAGGTGAAGCCCAGAGAATTGAAGGAATTTGTCCAAGACTGCCCAGTTTGTTAAGCAGCAAAGTGGAGCCTGGATTACAAGCTCAGTACTTATGATGGTCCATATCTTACAATTTATATAGCCTGTCAAAAGTGTGTCTGTTTCAGATTTGAAAGGGGTAGTTTATTTAAAACATGAGACACTTAAAACGACTGATTCCTGAAGAGGAGAAATCTTCTAAAAATGCAAAGTTGCAGGGAGATTGGTTCTTTGTTAGTACCATACTAGAATTTCACAATTCAACAAAACTGGGTGTATAGTTGTCCACTATAAATTATAGACCTCTATGAGACTGTTCAAACCAACTCAGGATTTTTTAAAAAAAATTCTTTGACATGAAAAAGCACCTTAATATAAAGAGACAAAAGTCAACCACAATAGCTGTCCCAAAGTGTACTGGGCAACCTCAAGAAGTGGTGAGCTATTCATCATTGTTGGGTTTGCTGTAAGAAGGAAGCCTTGTACAAATAGTGCTTGGACTAGATGGCCCTTCCAACTATTCTAAGATGTGACGTTCCATGCCTGTCCTCTGTCTTCATTCTGCCAAATGAGCTCAGGGATCATCCATTTCCAATAGCAGAGTGTCAGTGTGAAAACATATGTCTGACTAGCCTGGCATCCCACGTATCTTCTCACACCTTGCTCCCCACTTCCCTTCTCCATGCTCATTTGTTTGCCTTCTACTCCCCAAGGAGCAGGCACCTCACAGTCCACTTCCACCTTTATTCAGCTCAGGGACCAAACCAGCTAAAAACCAATGGAGCTATTTGTGGTCAAACATCTTCACTCCCTTTTCATTCTGTTATGAGTGGGACCCTTTATTGTCTTTGCAATCCCAAGCAGTGAATATTTATTAAGTGCTACTGTGTGTTCCTACCCTCATGAAACTTAGAATCAAATGGAAGAGACAAGTGAACAAATATGAACAAATAAGTTATACCGACAGGATAAAGAGGAAATAATTCAAAGAGGAAAGGCATTAGAATTAAAAGGGGTTGGGAAAGGCTTCTTGGAGAAGGCAGAATTTTAATTGAGATTTAAGAGAAGTCAGGAATTCAGGAGTCCAAACAAAGGAAAATGAGGGAGAATGTTCCAAACCTAGGGGACAGTCAGAGGTCTGGGTCAGACAGGAAAGGGAGGATGGGGCTGAACTCCCAAGGGTCAAGCAGAGCATTTTGGGTCCAATTCTGGAGGGCAGAGGGAACTAACAAAGCAGAACAGTCAACACAGTAACTGGCACTCAGCAAGCATTTATTACATGCTTGCTGACCAATTGATTAAGTTGTTATAAGGCAACCAAAAATACCAAACACTGGTTTAGCGAGAATGGAAGGAGTCTGTACAATGAAATACAAGTTCCAAATAGATCTCATGACATAAAACCATTCATATTAGTTTCTACATTGGTCCCAAATTAGATCATTTTAGGATCACTGGTGATGATGATGATAATAAGTCTGTTCACAGTTTTTATAAATAACTAACTGGATCAGAACCTGGCATCTTCACCTCTTCAAGTTTCAGGGGTCTAATCTTGTCCTATCTGCAAGAATTGAGGAATAAATGTCCATTCCTTCACCCTGGGGAGCTGCACCTCCCTATCTCTTCCTCCTCAGATATCGACTGTGTTTCACCCTTTAAGAAGAATAAGAGATTAATGTCTACAAAGCCAAACTCCCCCCCCCCACACACACACACCTTCATTCTGATGCTGAGATAATGATTTTCGGATCATCTGTTGTTACACAGAAATGGTGGCCTCCTAATGGTAGGAAACCCAACAAGAATTTTCTTGAGGAAGGTTGTTCTGCTACCAGGGGGTGGTACAAAGAATTCAACAAAGGGGTCTCATTTCTCTGGCTGCATTCTCAATTCCTATGCTGCTGCTGCTGCTTCTTTTTTCATTTTACTTTTTAATCCCATTTTCAAGGCTCTGTTTTTCAGTTCTCAAAATAGTTTTGCAGCACTGTGCCTCATCTGCCAATATCCACTTGCCCCTCTCTTTCTCTTAGATTATTCAGTGAGGGCCCCCTCAATGAACTCATCTTGTAAGATTTATACTCTGGCCAAGCAGACTATCAGCTGTTAGGCCCTGAAGCTCTTCAGTATATTTTCTATAGGAAAGTAGAACTGCTGATTCAGTTATGAAAGTCTGATCCAACCTGGAAAATTGCCTCAATAAGATAAGTTGTGTCCACTCGGAGTAATAGAGAAAGGATGTTTTTATTATTCATTCTCTTAATATAACATTGAATGGATTCAACTGTATTGAGAGATTTATTTTAATAGGAGGCAGTCCCAATGCAGAATGAAAAGAGTACCAGATAATTAGAGTTGTAGGACATGTGTTTGAATTCCAAATCTGCCACTTCCACTGTTACTTAACTTTTGATCCTCTGATACTATACCCAATGAGCTCCAAGGTCAGTTTCCATATATAAAACTATGAATCTATGATCTTATGAGAGTAAAATGAAGGAAAACATACAGTTGATAGTCATTCATTAATTAAAAATATAAGTCGGGTGCAGCAAAGTGCACCAGCCCTGGAGTCAAGAGGACCTGAGTTCAAATCTGACCTCAGACAAGTAATAATTACCTAGCTATGTGATCTTAGGCAAATCACTTTAACCCCATTGCCTTGCAAAAACCAAATATATATATATATATATATATATATATATATATATATATATATATATATATATATATATCACAGAGAAAAGTCCATTCCGAATACAACCCAAAATAGGAAAGAAAAACATGTTTTAGAGGAAATTTCTAATTTGACTGTAATTTGATCAATGAAAGACTATCCACAGGCAAATCTATGGTCTAAACAAGACTTTTCATCATTACTTGGGGAAAAAAATCTGGGATACCAGAGGAGGACAGAGACAACCTAGGGATCTTGGTGGGATATGCTGTGTACTAGCAGAATTTATACTATGTACTAAAACAAACATAAAGGACACCTCCAAATTCAACTCCACAATGAGTTTGGAGTTAGAAGGAACCTTAGATTTAAGAGTCCAGTCCCCTCCAATTCCAAAGCCAGTACTCTCTCCATTGTAGCATGCTGCTATAAAGACAACTGTTTATCTGCTCCCATTCTAAAAGAAGTCACACCAAAATCCATTAGCCTCAGAGAAATTCCTGGTTGGGATCATTTCACTGGAGTACATATGAAAATGATGAGGTGGTTTTCCTAGTGGGACAAATGGTACCTTGAATTCAGTATGCAACTCCAACCTTGTTAAAACATTCATGACATCAGCTAGAAAGAAATTAGTGAGCTGTCTTTTACTAAAATAACTCATTCTGTACTTGGAACCCCATCAACTAATTGTGTTTTACCTTTCCACTTGAGATTACAAAATCATTTTGTCCAGTTTACCAAGGTTTTTCTTTGATTGGGTACTAAAATAAATAGGTGATAACACCTTCAGGAACCAGGGTTAGAGTGAATCGAGGACACAACCATATTAGAGACAATAAGACCTGAGGTACAATTTATTTCTCTGACATGTATCAGTTGTATGACCCTAGGAAGTCACTTAACCTTTTTCTTGGTTTCCTCATCTATAAAAATGGGGGACAAGAGCACCTACCTCCCAGGATAGTTGTAAAGATCAAGTGAGTTAATAACATATGTAAAGCACTTTGCAAATTTTAAAGTGTTATATTCAAGGTTAACTATTATTATTGTTGCTATCATTAGTTATAGATCTCGGTCTTTCCCCAGCCTTCCATGGCTATTAATTCCTCAAAAATGTCCAAGACTAAAGAATATATACACAATTACTTAAGTCATCAAAATTAATGCTCATGCTTCTCTAGCATATTAAGATTCGGAAAGCATTTTGTGTACATTATCTCATTTAAAACTCGTAACAACTTTGTGAGATAGGTGGAATTATTAACTCCATTTTACAAATGAGAAAACTGAGACATAGAATGGTCAAGTGGATTTCCCAGGGATTTGAGCCTAGCTCTATCTAAAGTCCAGTAGTCTTTTTACCACAACATATGTGCATTTGGGTCATTAATGACAATGATATCATTACTATGATAATTACTATCATTATGATATCATTACATGACTATGGAATCATCCCCAGCCCAGAAATAGTGGATGCTGGGGAGGGGCTGTTGGTGTTAGAAGAACAAAATGCTTTCCAGTTATTTGTTGAAGATGAGCTGATAGCAAGACAAGCTGCCATTGGAGCCCTCATAGATATAAACCTGACCACCCCCTTTTAGCTTGGGAAAGATCTACTTTCCACCTTTCCCTAGGGGAGTAGAAAGTGCAAGGTAATTCATGATATTTGTCTGGTGTAATTAACAAGCACCTTCCACAGAGGAATATAAAAACCACTCACTATTTATAACCTGGTTGGATAATTGTCATAGAAGGATTACAGTCTACAGGTAGATGATATACATTTAAGAAAAGTGGTAAAGAACAAAGAAAAAATATGAAACTTGGTCCCAGTCAAAGCATCCCACAACTGTGAGCTATTTTGAGTCATGACTCATTTAATTTGCAACTTCTTCAACAGGTCCCAGAGGTTACGAATTAAATGAAACTAGAAAAGGAACACACACTATATGGATTAATCACAAGTGCAGAGCTCTTCAGGGAAACTGGAGAAATACCATTAACCTCTCTCCCCTAGCCCCCTCCCACACAATCACACTGGTGACTCAACACAGTCAGTTAAAAGGGCCTGGGGAAATCCATTCTGTCCATGACAACTGTCTTCAGTAGAGAACCACAAACAAAAAAAAATGAAAAACTCTCCGTAGTTTATGAAAACCCTTAGAGCTAGAATTTTCAATAGAGGGAACAATTTAATCTCAATTGCTCCTTGAAGGTCCCAAAGTCTCATCATAAAAAGAACATTGCAGTTCCACAAATGACTTTGTTGTGCTGGTGCTGCCCTGTACCAAATGTTTTGTATTCTGGGGAAAGAAGTTATTTTGAGGGAAAAAATATTCTTATGACTAGAATACCTTTCCTGACAACCTGGGAAACATTCACCCAAAGCCCTTCTTTCGGAAGCTTTGGATAGCCAGAATGACCAGACCTTGATCTGAAGACAGAAGTTCAGTTCACTGAACACTTTGGTCTAGTCACTTAACCTCTCTGAGCACCAGGGGGGAGGGGGAGTGGGAGCGTAGTTATTTAATTAATATTTGATTCTTTCTGTACCAACTTTAAAAGGCTACATGCTTTAAAAAAATCTACCTCTTAAGAAATACATGGGGGGGGGGGGTCTGCTAGGTGGCAAAGTGGATAGAGAACCGGCCCTGGAGTCAGGAGGACCTGAGTCCAAGTCCAGCCTCAGACACTTAATAATAATTAGTTAGCTGTGTGACCTTGGCCAAGTCACTTAACCCCATTCAATGCCTTGCAAAAAAAAAACTTTTAAAAAGTTACTGTACTTTAAAAAAGTCATTACCTAATTCTGATCTTCAAACCTTTCCCTAATCTGCCTACCACCTACCTTTTGAGCTCTAGTTCACATAACAGCTCTTTACATACTCAAAATTTCTGCAACACTGAAATAGCCCATGTCCATCCTCACAGTTTATTTAAATCTTCCCCACCATCCCATCAAGTCTCCCTTTTCAAACTGATAATGATATCTCTATCATCAAATTTTGCCTTTTTCCCTGAGTCTTTCCCATCAATTTTTGTACCTGCCATACTCTTCTCTGCTTAACAGTTCCTTGCATGCAGGTCTTTATTCTTATGCATATAGGAAATATATGCATTCATAGCCTTTGTATCCCCTGTACCTCATGCTTAATATTTACTGTCATTGATAGAAGCCTTTGTGAACTGAAATAGATTGGTTCTTAAAAGTCAGAAACACAGTCTTGTCATAACCTCTGAGAGAACACAGGATCAATTCCACACCATGGTGAAGTACTGGAGATGTCTAAGAAGGATATTTAAGGCATCTTTTTTAAAAAAAAGCTTTATATAGAAAATGACAATAAACAACTCTGTCACATTGTCTCATTTTCTTGATAATGTTTTCCATGTCTCTTAACATTCATCTTTATACATATATAACCTGTGTTCAAAATAGCTTGGTTTAGAGAACAGAGCCAAGATGATGGAGTAAGTTAAGAACACACCTGAACTCTGCAAATTCACTTTCAAACTACTATAAAACAATGCCTCAAAATTAATTCTAAAGTTTTAAAATCAACAAATAGATGAGGTGAAATGATTTTCCAGCCCAAAACAGTTTAGAAGGTGGGGAAGAAAAATCTCTCACTCTGAAAAAGGAAAGAATAAACAGTGATCCAGCACAACAGCTGTAAGGCCCATGGCTGCAACCCACCCCTTTCCATGCAGCAAGTCAGTTGTAGAGAAGTCCAACAGCCCCAGTACAGCAAACAAAATTTTTTAAAAAACAGAAGAAAATTTGAAATACATCACTGGAAAAGCAACCTAGAAAATAGATCCAGGAGAGATAATTGTAAGAATTACTGGACTACCTGAAAGCCATGATTAAAAACACACCTGGATATCATACTTCAAGAAATTATCAAGGAAAATGGCACTGATATCTTAGAACTAGAGAGTAAAGTAAAAATTGAAAGATTCCACCAATTATCTCCTGGAAACAATTGTCAAATGAAAACTCCCAGGAATATTACAGACAAATATCAAAATGCTCAGCTCAAGGAGAAAACATTGCAAGTAGCCAGGAAAAAAGTAAAATATCAGGGAGATAGAGTCAATATTACACAGGATTCCAGATTAAGGGATCAGAGGGCTTAGAATATGATATTCCAGAAGGCAAAGGAGTTAGGTCCTGGTGGAATCATCTACCCAGCAAAAATGAGCATAATCTTTCTGGGGGGAAATGAACATTCAATAAAATAGAGGACTTTCCAAAATTATTCATGAAAAATCAGAGATGAATAGAAAATTTGATTTTCAAATATAAGATTCAAGAGAAAAATAAAAAAGTACGCTGGAAAGAGAAAACACAAGGGATTCAATAAGGTTAAACTGTTTACATTCCTACACAGAACTCTTAATTGTATCATTAATAGAACAATTAGAAGAAATATATATGTGGACAGAATGTGTGAGTATAAGTTAACTTTGATGGGATGCTATCCAAAAAGCAAATAAAATTAAGTATAGAAAGAAGAATGGACTCGGAGAAAAGAGAAAGGAGAGGAAGAATGGGGCAAATTAACTTACATGAAAAGGCTTAAATTACAGTGAAGAAAAAGATTGGACAGAGGTAGCTATAACTTGAAAATTACTTTCATTAAACTTTATAATTGTCTCAAAGAAGAAATAACATACATACTTTATTGAGTATAGAAGTCTATCTTATACTAGAGGGAATGGGATAGAAAAGGGGGAAGGACTGAAGGAAGGAAGGACTAGAGGAGGCAGTGACCAGAAGCAAAACACTGTGAAGGAAGGAAGGAAGGAAGGAAGGAAGGAAGGAAGGAAGGAAGGAAGGAAGGAAGGAAGGAAGGAAGGAAGGAAGGAAGGAAGGATGGATGGATGGATGGATGGATGGATGGATGGATGGATGGATGGATGGAAGGAGAGAGAGTAAGAGAGAGAGAGAAATAGGATGAAGGTAAATAAGCAGTAATTTTAACTATGAATGTGATGAATTCACCCATAAACAGAAGTGGATAGCATAGTAGATTGAAAACCACAATTACAATTAAAAACCAATTACAATATGTTGTTTACAAGAAACACATCTGAAGCAGAAAGACACACATGATGAGGGTCTCAAACAGAATCTATTATGCTTTAGCTGAAATTATAAGAATGTAGGGATAGTGGTCATGTTCACAGACAAAGCAAAAACAAAAATAGATCTAATTAAAAGAGACAAGGAAGGAAACTACATCTTACCGAAAGGTACCACAGGCAATCAAGCAATATCAATACTAAATGGTATACCAGACAAATATTTAAGAACAAGTTAATTGAGCAATATAAGAAAATAGTAAAACTGTACTAGTAAGGGACAGATCTCAACTTTTCCCTCTCATAACTAGGTAAATCCAACCAAAAAATAAACAAGAAAGAAGTTAAGGAGGTGAATGATGTTTGTCCTTCGCTCTCAAAGAAGACCAAGACCAGGGAGGTGATGCCATGATATGCATGTGAATTGAATATGAGTGAGGGGATGCTGTGCAAAGTCACAACCTCACTTTCTTTCTTTTTTTTTAGGTTTTTGCAAGGCAAATGGGGTTAAGTAGCTTGCCGAAGGCCACACAGCTAGGTAATTATTAAGTGTCTGAGACCGGATTTGAACCCAGGTACTCCTGACTCCAAGGCTGGTGCTTTATCCACTACACCACCTAGCCGCCCCACAACCTCACTTTCTACAGAAAAACTGACAACGTATTAGGGCATAAAAATTTCACAACCAAATGCAGAAAGGCAGAAATATTAAATGATCCTTTTCAGACCATGATGCAATAAAAATTACATTAATTAAAGGGCTACAGAAAAATAGCCCTTCCAAATTAATTGGAAACTAAATAACCTAATCCTAAAGAATGAATGGGTCAAAGAACAAATCATAGAAACAATCAATAATTTCATTAAAGACAATGCCAACAAATGAGACAATACACTGAAATATATGGAATGCAGCTGAAGCAGTAATTAGGGGGAAAATTATATCTCTAAATGCTTACATCAATAAAATAGAAAAACAGCATACTGATGAATTGGAGATGCAACTTAAAAAAAACCTGAAAATCCCCATTTAATCCTGAAAAAAATCAAAAGAAATTAATCAAATTGAAAGAAATAAAACTACTGAACCAATACAAAAAACCTAGGACATAATTTTATGGAGAAAAAAAAATAAAATATACCAAATTACCAGGGTCAAAATGAACAGGGTTAATTCTCCACCCATACAGAGGAAATTAAAGCAATTATTAGGAGCTATTTTGTCCAATTATATGCCAATAAATCTGACAATCTAAGTAAAATGAAAGAATATTTACAAAAATATAAATTGTCCAGATCAATAGAAGAGGAAATAAAATACTTTAGTCCATTTTAGAAAAAGAAATGAACTTGGAAAAAATCCCCAGACTCAGATGCATTCACAAGTGAATTCTACCAAACATTTAAAGAACAATTAATGCTAATACTATATAAAGTATTTAGAAAAAAAGAAGAGATCCTATTGAATTCCAACACAAATATGATGCTGATTTCTAAATACAAAGAAAGAAAACTAGAGACCAATTTCCTAATGAATACTGATGCAAAAATTTTAAATAAAATATCAGCAAGGAGAGCACAGCAATGTATCACAAGGATCAATAACCAGGTGGGATTCATTCCAGAAATACAGGGTTGGTTCAGTATTAGAAAAAGTATCACTATATTTGACCATGCAAATAATAAAATGAACAGAAATCATATGATGATCTCAATAGATGTAGAAAAAGCTTTTGACAAAATACAACACCTATTCCTATTAAAAAACACTGGCTATGAGGCGACTAGAGCACCAGCCCTGGAGTCAGGAGTACCTGAGTTCAAATCCGATCTCAGACACTTATTACCTAGCTGTGTGGCCTTGGGCAAGCCACTTAACCCCATTGCCTTGCAAAAAACCCACTGGAGAATATAGAAATAAATGAAGTTTCCCTTAAAATGATTAGTAGTATCTATCCCTTAAAATGATTAGTAGTATCTATCTAAAACCATCAGCAAGCACTGTCTGTAATGGGAATATACTGGAAGTCTTCTCAATAAAATTAGGGATGAAACAAGGATGCCATTATCAACACTATTATTCAATAGCACTAGAAATGCTACCTATAGCAGCAATAAGAGAAGAAAAGGAAATTGTATGAATTAGACCAGGGAATAAGAAAACAAAACTATCATTTTTTGCAGAAGATAAGACGGTATACTTGGAGAATATCCTAGAGAATCCGCTAAAAAACCAGTTGAAATTTACAACTTTAGCCAAGTTGCAGAATATAAAATAAGCCCACGCAGAACATCAGCATTTTTATATATTACCAATAAAGATCAGAAGCAAGAAGTAAAAAGAGAAATCCATTTAAAATAATTGCAGGCAAAATAAAACACTTGGGAGTCTATCTGCCAAACTCAGGAACTGTATTAACACAAATAAACTTAGATCTAAACAATTGAAAAAATATCAATCGTTTGTGGGTAGGTGGGGCCAATATAATGAAAATGACAATTCCACATAAATTAATTTACTTATTCAGTGCCAACCAAACTGCAAAAAATTATTTGATAGAACTGAAAAAAATAACAACAAAATTTATCTGGAAGAACAAAAAAAGCTAAGAATATCAAGAGAATTAATGTAAAAAAGTTAATAAAAGTGGTCTAGCTGTATCAGCTATAATCAAACTGTATTATAAATCAATAATCATCAAAACAATCTGGTACTGGCTAAGAAATAGAGTGGTAGATCAGTGGGATAGATTAGGTACACAAGACACAATACTAAATGACCATAGAAATCTAATATTTGAGAAACTCAAAGACCTAAGGTTTTGGGACAAGAATACACTACTTGACAAAAACATCTGAAAAAACTGGAAAACAGTATGGCAGAAATTACATATAAACCAGCATCTTCTATCACATACCAAGATAAGGTCATAAAAAGTGATACCATAACCAAATCAGGAAAGCAAGAAATAATTTACCCGATATATGAACAAACAAGAAATTGAGAGCATTACATTATGCAAATGGATAATTTTAATTATATTAAATTAAAAATGTTGTACAAAAGCAAACCAATGCAATCAAGATTGATTGTGGTTTTCTCCTTTGTTATCAAAGACCAAAACGATCACGATTTTAGAAACAAGTTACAGTGTGTTCAAATGGGCCTGATCAGAACAAAATAACTCAGAATACTCTACCACAGGTCAGGTACAAATAGTCCAGGTAAATAAATACCTGGGGTGGGTATTCTAAACTTATGCATCTCAAGTTTCTTCGAGTTATTTCAAATCTGCCTTGCTCAAAGAGCACCCTCTCTGAAGAGGGTATGCCATGTTTGGCAGTCCTGTGCCAGTGAGTACATACTGCACAAGCAAACTTTAAAGTATTCGTGATGATGATGACGATGATGATGATGATGACGATGTTTGCCCTTTGTACTCAAAGAAGACCATGACATCAGGAGGTGATACCATGACAAGCACGTGAATTGGATTTGACCGAGGTTATGCTGAGCTAAGTCACCAACCTCACTTTCTCTTCCAGAGTCATCTGAGTCCAGTGGACAGACATGAATCAGGACAACTGAATATGGCCCTGGATGTGAGTCAATCAGGTTGAAGTGACTTGTCCAAGGTCACACAGTAAGTAAGTGTCAAGTGTCTGAGGTCACATCAGAACTTAGGTCCTCTGACTCCAGGGCTGGTGCTCCATCCACTGCACGTCATATAATTGTTGTGCATATCAAATGAGATAATGTATATAAAGGGCTTTGTAAACTTATGCCTACATAAACATGAACAAATGACTAAGTAACTAAGCGTTTCCTATGAGTCAAACACCTTGATAAACATCAACAGTTATTACTGCCTCTCCCATTCTTATTTTTTAATTCCAATGCAGGCAAAACAGAATTTTCAACTTGCTACTAAGTCTATATTTCCAGGACATGCAAAGTAGGTACTGTAGGTACAAAAAAAGGGAGAAAAGCCATGGATTTAGTGAGGTTTTTCCTCAGGAATTCAAAGATGCCTCCATTGTACGTCCCTATTAAAATATATAAAGGAACAGATTGTCCTACAACAATCACAGAGGTGTTTCTCTCTTAGCAATAAAGATTAGAAGAAAAGCAAAAGGCTGGGGGACAGGGTGGAGGGGGAAAAATGTTTTATAGCAAGTGTCTCCGCCAAAGGTCTCATTTCTCACATATGTAGAAAATTGAGGCAAATTTATAAGAATACAAATCATTCCTTACCTGATAAATTATCAAAGATTATTTTTCAGACAAAGAAATCTAAACTATCTAAAGTCATATAAAAATGCTCTAAATCACTATTGATTAGAGAAATGCAAATTAAAACAGCACTTAGGTATCACCTTACAACTATTAGATTAGCTAATATGACAAAAAGAAAATGATAAATGTTGGAAGGGATATGGAAAAATTGGGATACTAGTAGACTAATTTTTTTATTTATTTGTTTTTGCAAGGTAAAAGGGTTAAGTGACTTGCTCAAGGTCACACGGCTAGGTAATTATTAAGTGTCTGAGGTTAGATTTGAACTCAGGTACTCCTGACTCCAGGACCAATGCTCTACCCACTGCACTGCCTAGCTGCCCCCATTAATATCCTATTGGTGAACTTGTTAATTAGTTAAACCAGTCTGGAGAACAATTTGGAACTATACCCAAAGGGCTTTAAAATGGTGCTTACTGGGGGTGGCTAGGTGTCGCAGTGAATGGAGCACCGGCCTTGGAGTTAGGAGTATCTGGGTTCAAATCTGACCTCAGACACTTAATAATTACCTAGCCGTGTGGCCTTGAGCAAGTCACTTAACCCCATTGCCTTGAAAAATCTAAAAAAAAAATTGTGCTTGCCCCTTGACCTAGAAATATCACTACTTTTAGGTATGTATTCCAAAGAGACTTTTAAAAAAGGGAAATGGACCTAACTGTACAAAAATATTCCTACTAGCTCTTTTTGTAGTGGTAAAGAATTAGAAACTGAGGGGAATAGCAGAACAAGTTGTAATATATGATTGCAATGTATTATCCTATAAGAAATGACAAGCAGGAAACTTTCAGAAACACCTGGAAAGATGCACAGGAACTGATACAAAATGAAGTGAGCAGAACCTTACCTATAGTAACAGCAATAGTGTACAATAACTGGTTATGAATAGTTATTCTCAGCAATACAAAGATCCAAAACAATTCCAAAGGATAATTGATGAAAAATGATATTCCCATCTAGACAAAGAATTGATGGAATCTGAAAGCAGATCTAAGTATACTATTTTTCACTTTATTTTTTCATATTTTTTGGTCTGCCTTCTTTCACAACATGACTAATATGGAAATGCTTTTTGCATGACAACACATGTATGACCTATATCAAATAGCTTATAGTGTCAGGGGGAAGGGACAGAGGAAGAGAATTTGGAACTCAAAATTTTTTAAATGAATATTAAAAATTGTTTTACATGTAATTGGGGAAAAAATAAAAATTTAAAAGTAACTTGGGGCATGATCTTTAGCTTACCAGGCAAAGAAACAAGATGCAAAGGGCAAGAAGTTAATCAACATGGATTATTAACTTAAAATGAATTGCCAAAATCATTGTTTGAGTAAGACAAACCACAGAAGGTTAAAATCCAACACCAGACAGGCACTGTCATGGGTACTGACACTACAGTAAGGAGATTTTGAATTGAGTGCACTACCCGTGACATAGGAATAGCTATGATGGAAAGTAAAATGTGACCTGGATAATTCTCAATGATCTTAATCTATTAAGATGGACAGGATGTGTACAGAAATAAGCAAGCAGCATGGAAAAGCACTGGATTTGGAATCAAGAGGAGCTAGTTTCAAAAGTCAGCTTTACTTCTGAGGAACTGTGGAAATCTGGGCAAGTCATTTCTACTCCCTGAGCGAGCCTCAGTTTTCCTCATTTGTAAAAAAGGAAGATTGAAACTGATGACCTTTAATTTTTAATGTTCCTTCCAATTCTAAATGTATGTGAGCCTTTGGACTACTGGAGCCCAGCAAGAAACAGCCAGCAAGGTAGTAAGAGTAGATGAAGAGGAGCTGTCAAGTCACTAAATGTACATTTTTAACCCCTAGGTCAAGCTAAAGGGATCTATGGAAGCACTGGGCAAAAGATAGAATTCTTTTCCTGTTCATGCACACTGATTTTGCCTGAGAACCTTGATCACTTAGCACCATTTGGTGGCTTTCGTTAAGACTGCACTTTGATTATCTCTTCCAGGCACTTATACTTATTTAAATGTCTTCCTCCTCTAGTACTCATGTAAGGGAAAGGTATACCAGTAAAGAGGCCACCCTTACATACATAGGAAGAGCTGGTGAAAATACCAGCACTCATGAATCCAACTCTATAATATCACTTCAAATTCAAGGGTGTATATAGGGGTAGGGCAGAGTCTAGAACATAGTCTTGAGCCTCCTAGAGAATATAAATTGCCTTAAGTAAATATAAACAGCATAAGAAGCTCCAGTTATCTAATGGAAAAACTTGCAAGTGACCCTGGATCATCTTGGCACTCTGCCTTCTTTGTTCTGTTTCTGCGCAATACTCAACCTCACCGTGGGTTGGTGTGGGAATCCATAATTTTATTTTGTCCTGCTGCTGCCCAGGATAGTCAGGCTCTTGTGAGTAACATCTCTTAAACAACCTAATAAAACCTATTAGCTTGTATAAGCCCTCTTCCATCTAACTTTGTTAAAAGTCATTCAAGTACCTGAGGCCATCAGAAGAAAATAATTAAAATCAAATTTATAATCACAGAGAGGCAAGGATGGTAGCTGTGTTAGTGGAGAGATGAGAATTTAAGTGGGACATGTTATAAAAGTATAAATGAAATTTGACAATAGATTGGCTATGTGAGGTAAATATAAGGAGTCAAGGATGACATCAAGGCTCAACGGAATAGAGAAGTTTAGAGGAGGGAAGTGTTTGGGGGAAAAGAGAAATGAGTTCTTTCTGAACATGGTGAGACGATGCTTTTGAGGCACTAAGTTTGAGGTAACTAAAAGGTAGTTGGACAGGAGTGGGACTGAAACTCAGGAGAGAGACTGTGGCTGCATCTTTTGAATCAACTTTGAACTGTAGAATCATTAGGAGCTGATGAGTTTACTAATTCATGCAAAAGAAATCACAGGGTAGAGCTTTAGAGGATAATTCTGGTTAGAAGATGCATCCTAGGGGGCGGCTAGGGGGCATAGTAGATAAAGCACTGGCCCTGGAGTCAGGAGTACCTGGGTTCAAATCCGGTCTCAGACACTTAATAATTACCTAGCTGTGTGGCCTTGGGCAAGCCACTTAACCACGTTTGCCTTGCAAAAAAAAAACTTAAAAAAAAAACAAAACAGAAGATGCATCCTGAATGAGGATCCAACAAAGAAAATTGAAGAATAATAAGACAGGTAGAAAAAGAACCAGGAGAATGTCATAAAAACCTAAAGAGAAGAAAGTACAGGAAGATACTGATAGAAGACTGGGAGCAAGGTTGCACAGTGGATAGAGTCCTGGATCTTGAACCAGAAAGATGAGCTCAAATGTGGCCTCCACCATTAATCCCACATGATCTTGGTTAAATCACTTCATCTCTATTTACTTCAGTTTCCTCAAATATAAAGTGAAAGTAATAACAACTATCTCATAGGGATTGTTATGAGGATCAAATAACATTCGTAAAGTCTTTAGCACAGTATCTGGCACACAGTAGGTTTTCTTTCCTTCCCTAATCAACAGTGTCAGAGATTGTAAAGTGGGTAAGAAAGAAAAGATTGAGAAAAGACAACTAAAGAGACCAGTGGGGACTTTGGAGAAAGTTGCTTTGGTTGAGTGCTGAGGTTAGAAACCAGATTGGGTGGGAGAGAAGAGTGAAGAGAGAGGGGAATTACAAGAGAAAAGATAGGCAGCAGATGGACTGAATGTAAATGGAGTTTTTCAAGGAGCATAACAGAAAAGAGGAGGAAAATTTTACAACTATTATTATTGCTATTTAATAGATGAGAACACTACAGGTAAGAGAGGTCACATGCCTTACCTAGAATCACATAGCCAGTAAGTGTCTGAGGCAGGATTCAAACTCAGGTATTTTGGATTCCAAATTCAACATTCTATCAGATAACATAAGTCTGTAGTGGATCCAGTCAGCAAAGTTTCATGACTTGGTCCATCTCCATTCAGAGCATGAGTAGGAGAGGAGAGGAGAGGAGAATATGCCTGGTGGAGTTAATCCATTGGGTTTTTGTAAAAATGTGATTACTGATGGGACAAAAGAGCAAGAAATTTGAGAGGAAAGTATAGAATTGAATCAAGAATAAGGAGAAAAGAGACAGAAAAGGCTTGGGAAGGTGGTGAGGGAGAAAGGGATTGAAGGTCTAAGTGAAGTCAAAACAGGTTTAGGAGCAGCAATGCAAAGGGAAAGATGGAAGAATAAAAAATTATGATCAGCTAAAGGAAATACAGAATTCTTGAACAAGAACACTTGTATATAATGGCAAGATCAAGGTTAAGACAGTCACTGTGTATAGCTAAGGTGAGGTAGGGGAGTAGGTTATAAAGCATCCTGGAGGAGGAAAAGATTATGAGCCAAGATTGTCTCTTTTTATCTTGAGTCACTTTCAAAATATTCTCCTATCTAACCCTAACCCTTCCTTCCTACCTAGAGTTGGGAAATACATAACCTCCCACTCGCCTCTATTTTTGTATGAATTTTTATATTTAGATTATTTGCCAAGACAATTCTAAGGCATCCAGTATTTATCAAAATCTATTTTCTGCCAAACTACTCTCTGAGTTTGCCACCAGTTTTCCTGGAACAAAGGGTTTATGAACAATTTGTATCTTTGTGTTTAAACACTAGACTACAATGCATACTGCTCATCTAATCTATTTCTCTGATGCTTCATTTTCCATTTCTTATCCAGGATGGGATTTTCATAACTACTCATTTGTAAAATAGTTTAAGCTCTAGCAATATCAAGTTACTCATCTCATCTTCCAACTTCCATCATCAGTTGCCTTGATATTGTTCCACATGAATTTCATGATATTTTTACCTGAGTCAAAATACAATCAATATAGTTCATTAGCACAAAATTCCTCCACTCAAGGAAAGGTCAAAGAATCAGCATCACTGCTGTAGCCACCTGACAGCCCAATGTCCATCCTCTCTATCTGTCTAAAGGCCCACCAAGCTCAGGGCATATGCAGCCCAAGCCTAGCACTGGAGACTCAACTGGCAGGTAACATGGTACGAAGAAAAGAATGCTGAAATAAAGAGCTGTAAGGGTGAATCCTGAAAAGTCACTTCATCACCTAAGTAGAATCAGAGGGACAGAATCAGCCAACTCAGAAGTCCTTTCCAAGTTCTCGAACTGGGCTCCTAGAGTGCACATCTATGCAGCACTTTCCATTTCCAAAGTATTTTCCCCTGAATAATCTTGAAAGACCAAGAATACAAAGTTCTCTCTGAAGTGGCTTTCCAGTTCAGATACAATCTCACTTGGAATTCGAACCCACCAAGGCTACTTCTCCAACTCCTAGGGTCATTTACAAATCAGGACATCAGTAAGTGAGCAGCCTCCATCTAGACATGAAGTGGAAGGGGAATAGGACGCAGTAACAAAGAATTCTCCATGCCAGAATCTCCACTGTCATAACCCATCCAAAGTCTGAGAACAAACTAGGAAGCCTCTTTCCCATAAGCAGAAAGAGAGAACCTGAAGTAACTCACTTCAGACACTTCCCACTTGGGTCCCTTCCCCTCTCTTTCTCTGAGCCTCAGTTTTTTCCCTCTGTAAAGTGAAGAAGTTGGTCTTAGAGAACCACCAAGGTCCTGCCCAATACTGAAGTTATCAATCTACAAACTGGTAGATGAGCCTTGGTCACAAATTTGACACATGTTTAGCTGATTCAACTTAAGTCTAGGCCCAGATGAAATTCTCATCTTCATATTTTAGTAACTGTCACAATGGTTAAGACATAGGATCCCTCTGAGTCTCAGAATCTTTATCTGTAGAATATGGAAAATAATATCTGTAGTATTTCTCTCACAGAGCTGTGATGTAGAGCTAGAGGTAGAGGCATTGTGGCCTAGACAATAGAGAAACAGATTTGGAGCTCTGAAGCCCCAATTTCAAATTCCACCTCAAACATTTACTAGCTGTGTAACTCTGGGCAAGTCACTCACTCTCTCTGTGCCTCAATTGCCTTATATGTAAAATGAGGGTTGAACTATAGTCTCTAAGGTTCACTCCTGTCTCAAACCTGTGATCCTGGGATTTTAAGTGACTGGGGGGCAGGAGACAGGGAGAGAAAAGCAGCAAGAGACAGGGAGAGAAAAGCAGCAAAGTCAAGTCATGATTTCCCATGGCTCCACACCTGGCTCCAGGACCCTTCACTTAGTCCCTGTTGTTGCCAAACAGTTCATGTGTTGCCAAACTCTTAGTCCAGAGGTGGGGCTCACAGTGAAGCCACTTTCTCTTTCTACCTTGTTTTTACATTACTTTCCAGAGAGAGATGGTTTTTCAGGGTAAATCCTTTGTTAATGGGCCTGGGATTTGGATTTATAGCCCCTGAAGGTGTCCAGCCCCAGAGCCAGATGGTTATTTGCTAATATTGAACTGTTGCACTGGTTTTTGAATCTGAAGCAAACTAGCCTCATTTGTAAGCTAGGAAAGGCTATAAGTTAAACTAGATTTCTTACTAAATCATTGTCTATTTCTCTTCATCCTTTATCCAACACGTTTTGATTTTTTAAAAAGTTATATTATTTACAGTCTACAGTTCATAATTCAGTATAGCCCAAAGGAAACTTTGGAAACTGAGATAATACCACAGAGACAGACTTTTCCTGTGTCCTAGTCTGAAATCACTCCTTAAGGTTAAATCTTTTACACCACTAAGCTGTAAGTTAATTCCTTTTCCTCTGACCAGAGTCCTTATACCTTCCAGTTTCAGTTTGACAAATTTCATTTGGAAAGCATCTGTACTTCTGGCATGTTGATGAGGATGCTTCTATACCTGAGTTTCTTAAAATTACTATCATTAGTTAGTCTGATTAGGTGACTATTCAATCACTTAATAATTTATTATTATATAAAAATTAAAACTCGAAAATAAAGACCCAAGTCACCCTATGGGACTAGTTGCAAAGAATAATTTTTATCCAGTTTTGAATAGGGAGTAGTCCATGAGGTTTTCATTCTAGATAAATATATATATATATATATATATATATATATATATATATATATATATGAATGTATGTATGTATATAAAGTTTTTCTAGGGAGTTGACATGACCTTTAAGAGAAAGAGTTCCACATGATTTTCTAAAAAGTTATTACTTTACACATCTGTTGACAGTTGTTTGCATTGGCAAGTCTTGTAAAATTTTAAAGTATCTCCTTTTGACTTCATTTTAAAAGTTACTTTCAAATGAGGAGGGTAATTAGAAAAATAGTTTTCAGGGTCAGAGAGAAAATTTCCTTTAAAATTGTTTAGCATATTATTTTTTCCCTCTGCCTAGGAAAAGCCCTTTTCTTCCCTGGGCCTCAGTTTCCTCAGATTTAAAATAAAGTGACTGGACTAGATGGTCTCCAAGGTCTCTTCCAGACCAAATCTATGATCCTATTGCCTTTTGTAATATTTCATTACAAAACAAAATACTCTGCCCCAAAACCTTTTGCATGTGTCACCAGAATGTTTGAGTAATAAGGAACTTGAGATTAGTAAACTCTAGCCTTGAACAGTATCAGAGAAAACAGTAAGGAAAATAATGACAGCTAGCAGGGTATTAGTAATGGCACTGCAGGCAGAGAAATTCAAAAAGAAAGAACATTTGGGGTTAATGGAAAGAGCTCAGAGTCTTCTTCCACCCCTATAAGATCATATCGACTTATTTGATTCATAAGAATCCTGTGAAATAGGTACTACCTAGTGTATTCTCCCAGTTCTACAATTTGGAAACCTGAGGTTCAAAGGAATGAAATGCCCTGTCCATGGAATGGGGAGGGTTATGGCACTGTGCTGGCTGGTTGAATCCTTCCAGTTGCAAGGCCATCTCCTGCAGCTGACATTGCCTGTAGTAGCAGCAAAAGACTAAGAAAGAAGAAAGGCAAACCTGCGTTTGGGAGAATGGAAGGAAAGAGAAGCAAACTCAGCTAATCTTTGGTCCCGCAACTCAATTTGCTGAGCCTACAAAAAACCCAGCACTAGAGAGAACTGCATACCTTGGTTGTTACCTCTTCTAGAATCCTGAAGCTCAGGAAACAGGGGAAGCAAAATGGCCAAGCAGAAATGAATCATCTAAGCCCTGGGGCAAGAGCTCTTTGGGGGTCTCTTCTTGAGCAGTTACAATAATCTTAATTAGTGATATTTATTATATAGGGACAGTGATAAAGACTGGGGCGATGATTTCAGTGCTCTAAATCATTCCAAAGTGAGGAAACACCCTCTTTTAAAAAAGGATCAGTATCTTCTCTGAAACAGAGTTGCCTAAATGCCCTGAGAGGTTAAATGACTTACCTAGGATCATATAGACAGGATGAGTCTGAGGCAGGATTTATAAGCAGCTCTTCTGGACCTTGGGTCTATTTATATAGGGTCATATTTACGTATTTACATCTATACAGGCATGCAGATATAAGCCTGTATTACCCATACATAACAAAAATAAAATACAGACTATAGAGGGATAACTATAGAGATATAAGTTCTTTAAGGCTTGCAAAGTGCTTTACATACATGATCTCTGATCCAATCCAACAAACTTATGTGTGTATGTGTGTGTATAATCATAATTATATAAAACGCTTAATATACTCAGGACACTGTGCTGGATATGGCAAATGAAAAGATGGCCTCTGACTTTAGGGAGCTTAAGTTCTCTGGATCATTCACACACAACTCTTGGATGGCAGTTAACTAAAGGGGTTAAGAAAGACTTTTTCCATTAGATGAAACACAAACGAGGCTATAAGGGAACCTAGAAGGTTCTAAGATGGAGCAGTGAAGGAGAAGGGGGGAACTGCCTGGGCAAAGGTGGAGATGGAGGGAAAACCAGAGAGTAGGTCAGCTTAGCTGGGATAGAGAGACATAAGAAGCAATAATGCATCTGGTATAAAGACAGAAAAGATGAACGGGAGTCAGAATATGAAGGATTTTCATTACCAAGCAGAGGAGTCTGTATCTTATCCTGGGTAGAATGCTATTATATTTTAATCCAGAGGCAACAGGGAGCCAATAATCATTATTGAGAAAGGGGAATGCTATGGTCATACTTGAGGTTCATAACAATCTTGTGAGGTAAGGACTATAACCATTTCACAGGTGAGAAAAGCGGAGAAGAGAGAGTTAAAGTGACTTATCTGGGGTTAGATATCTATTAGGTATTTGAGGTAAGATTTGAGCATGGATCTTCCTGGCTCCAATTTCAGCAATTGCTACACTCTGACTGGCTGGCTCTTGGACATCTATGATCTTCTGCTCATGCCCTCACATAGCAGGCACCTCAAAGCTATCTGATGAATTTGGATATGAGCACAAAAATAAAACTGCATTGCAGGAGTGCAGACAGGCCAGAATGAACCTTGCATCTTTCATGGCTTGTTCTCACAGGGTCCCAAAGGTCAATGAAATGGATGACTGGTGTTGGAGACCACAGCCTTGAAGAACAGAGAAGACAGCAATGATGGGCCTCATTTCTGTTACTCACAAAGTACGAATATTTCTTTACTTGAAGTTTCTGGTTCAAAGAATCCTATGCTTCCTAACCAGGAGATTTGTCTAGTACAAACAACCCTCCCACCATTTTATAACTATGGCACAAAATGGCTAAATGATTTACTCAAGTTCCTACAGCCTGGATATAGCTCAGAGCCCAGATTCAAAACTCCTTCCACTGCATTACACTGGCTCAATTTTCCTATAAACAAATGCTCTGAAAATTATTTCCTTGCTCCTAAAAAATTTCAGCTCATAACTAAACATGTCTCAAAGTTCATAAATTAAAATGTATTTGCTAAAACAAGTTCATGAACAAAAAGGTGTCCTTTCATATTTAACAAATCAAAAATACAAGACATTCCTATATCCCCACTCACGGATCACAAACTGGAAGTAGTTGTACTATAGATTTGCCTTGATAAAGGTTGGTAACAAGTCTATGCGCTAGAATTAAATAGCAAATAAGGCTAGCCTTTCCCAGCCTCCCCTAGAGCTTTCTCTATCCTCAAACTAACTCATATTTACTACTCTAATTCCAGAATGTAAGCTCCTTCAGGGTTACTGTGTCCTTAGCACAGCAGAAAACACTTCATTGTCATTGCTCAAATTCCCTGACCACAAGTGAAGGGTAGAGCCTTTTTCAGCCAAGATGGCGGAGAGAAGACAGGCACAGTTCTAAAGTCTCCTGATCTCTTCCCCATCTATCACATGAAACAAACCTCTTAAAAGAAATCCGAACCAGGAAATCCAGAAAGAAAAGCCAGGAGAGGAAAATCTACCTCAGGATTCGTCTCCCGCAGCAGCCTTGGCTGAGTACCGGCAGGTGAGTCTGAGCTCCCAGGGAAGATCAGCAAGACCAACAGCTGAATCGGAACCCAGAGTCTGAGGGCGGAGAGCCGGACCTGCTGGATCAGCAGTGGGGCTGGACGAAGGGGGCTTGGGTCCGCGGGGAAGCAGAGGCGCTGGTGTTGGGGCTGTCCCCCTGGAGCTTGGGGAAGGGGCTGTGGGAAGAGGTCTGGTGCAGGACAGCTGCGGACACCATCCCTGGGCTCCTCAGGTCTGAGAAACTCTGAGCCCATGCCTCCATTGCACTGAGGCCTCCTCCCAAACAAATGCAAATTACTTCTGCCTCAGGCCCAGGTGTGTGAGCAAAAGAACCAGCCCAGCTGAGGAATCACCTCGGGCCAGGGTAAAGCCCACCATTGATTGAAGGCAAAAGAATTCAATAGCTCCAATTCCCTCCCTCAAGCAAAGGGAGAAGGCCTCGCAACCAAGGTCACAGACACTCCAGAGAAAGCAACCAGCACCTCCTACTGGCCAGCCAGAGAAACTGCACTCAGTAAAGCCTTTAGAGATCCCAAGGCCAGGTAAACCAGCCCCACCCAACTCAAGGTCTTAGCATAATGAAGAAGGGTCAGCGGAAAGGTGGATCCATCGAAAAATTCCTGGAAGGGAAAGACCCCAACCCAGAGAGACCTGGAACCTCTGAGGAGAATACAATCTGGTCTCCAGCACAGAAAGACGTCCTTGAAGAAATAAGGAAGGAGTTTAAAAATCAACTGGAAAATTGGGGGGAGACAATTAATACCTTGTAAAATGAGAATAATTCTCTCAGATCCTCAAATGAGCAAATGCAAAAAGAAATTAATTCTCTCAAAACCTCAATTAGTCAAATGGAAAGCTCTTTCAAAAGTAGAATCGACCAATTGGCAAAGGTTAATGAAGAAAACTCCTCCCCCCCAAAAATAATGGAGTCTACAGAAACTAATGACTCCACGAGACAGCAAGAGTCAGTTAAACAAAATCAAAAAATAGAAAAAATAGAAGCAAATGTGAAATACCTCATCAACAAAACCACTGACCTCGAGAATAGATCGAGGAGGGGGAACCTGAAAATTATAGGACTTCCTGAAAACATTGAAGAGAAAAAAAGCCTGGACTTAACATTACAGGATCTAGTGATGGAAAACTGCCCTGACATCATGGAATCAGAGGGCAAAGTAGTTATTGAAAGAGTACATCGATCCCCACCAGAAAAAGATCCTAAAAGGAAAACACCAAGGAATGTTGTGGCCAAACTCCAGAACTATCAGATAAAAGAGAAAATCCTGCAAGCAGCCAGAAAGAAACAATTTAAATATCAAGGAGCCACAGTAAGGATCACGCAGGACCTGGCTGCATCAACTTTAAGGGATCGAAGGGCCTGGAACGAGATATTTCGAAGAGCATGGGAGCTTGGAATGCAGCCAAGAATCTACTTTCCTGCAAAGCTGAGCCTTCTCTTCCAGGGAAAAAGATGGACATTTAACAACATGGAAGAATTCCAAAAATTTCTGATGAAAAGACCAGAGCTAAATAGAAAATTTGGATATCAAACAGGAGGTTCAAGAGACACATGAAAAGGTAAAAAAAAGGGGGGGGGGTAAAAGGAAAAAAATGCAATCCAGCAAGTTGAAACTGGCTATATCCCAGCATGGGGGGGGGGGTAGAGACTCTCATAAATCCTGAGAATCCTGAGAAATGTAACTCTAACAGAGAGAATATACCTAGCCAGAAATGCTGGACATCCATGACCTATCCAGGAGACTGATATCTAATGGGATGTAACTGGCTTTAACTCCACTGGGGAGAAAGACTCTAATAACTCTCAGGAATTTGGACTCTATTCAACAGAATATACTGAACTAGAAGGGTCAGACACTCAGAATTTTCTATGACACAGATAGAATGATCTAAAAATACACTACCTCCCTAAAAAGGGGGACAGGAAAGAGACGGGAGGAGGGAGGGGATTGAATGGGACAAATCTCATTACACTAAGAGGTACAAAAAACCTATGGTAATAGAGGGGAAGAAGGGAGTAGAGGAGAAACACCTGAATGTTCTTCTCATCAGACTTGGCTTAAGTCAACCTACACATACTCAGTTAACTTATAAAACATCTAACCTTTCAAGAAGTAAAAGGGGAAAAGGGGAGGGATGACAAAGAAAGGGAAGGGGAGTGGAGGAAATAAGGGGAAATAACAAAAGGAAGGGAAGGGAACAGGGAAAGGGGAAAGAAAGGGGAGGGAATGATATAGGAGGGCAAACACACTGAAGGAGGTGGTATTCAAAAACAAAATACTGGGGAATATGGATGAAAGGGGGGAAGGGGGAAAAATACAAACAGAGGGAAGATAGCACAGAGGGCAATAAAGAATTAGTAATCATAACCTTAAATGTGAATGGGATGAACTCTCCCTTAAAACGTAAGCAAATAGCAGAGTGGATTAAAAACCAGAATCCTACAATATGCTGCTTACAAGAAACTCATTTGAAGCTTCAGCTGAAGTAAAAAGAAGCAGGGGTAGCAATCCTTATCTCAGACAAAGCAGCAGCAAAAATAGATAGTGTTAAAAGAGATAAGGAAGGAAACTTTATCCTCCTAAAAGGTAACATAGACAATAAAGTCAATTCAATATTGAATATATATGCACCCAGTGGGACAGCACCCAAATTCTTAGAGGAGAAGCTGAAAGAATTACAGGAAGACATAGACAGCAAAACTCTACTAGTAGGAGACCTCAACCTCCCACTATCAGATCTAGATAAATCAAATCATAAAACAAACAAGAAAGAAATTAGGGAGGTAAATAGATTGTTAGAAAAATTAGATATGGTAGACTTTTGGAGGAAACTGAATGGGGATAAGAAGGAATATACCTTTTTCGCTGCAGTACATGGAACTTATACAAAAATTGACCATGTACTAGGACATAAAAACCTAATGATCAACTGCAGAAAGGCAGAAATAGTGAATATATCTTTCTCAGATCACAATGCAATAAAAGTCATATGCAATACTGGGCCAAGGAGATATAGACCCAGAGCAAATTGGAAACTGAATAACCTCATCTTAAAAAATGAGTAGACCAAAAAACAAATTATAGAAAGAATTAACCATTTTTTCCTAGATAATGATAATAATGAAACAACATACCAAAACCTATGGGATTCATTCAAAGCAACTCTCAGGGGATATATTATAGCTCTAAATGCTTATATGAATAAATTGGAGAAAGAGGAAATGAATGAACTAAACATGCAACTAAAAAAATTAGAGAAAGAACAAATCAAAAATCCCCAATCAAATACCAAATTAGAAATTTTAAAAATCAAAGGAGAAATTAATGAAATTGAAAGCAAAAAAAACTATTGAATTAATAAATAAAACCAAAAGTTGGTATTATGAAAAAACCAATAAAATTGATAAACCTCTGGTCAATTTGATTAAAAAAAGAAAGAAGAAAACCAAATTGCTAGTATTATAAATGAAAAAGGTGAACTCACCACCAATGAGGAGGAAATTAAAGTAATAATTCAAAATTATTTTGCCCAACTTTATGCCAATAAATTTGATAATCTAAGTGAAATGGATGAATATTTACAAAAATATAAGTTGCCCAGGTTAAATGAAGAAGAGATGATTAAATACCTGAACAACCCTATCTCAGAAAAAGAAATTCAACAAGCCATTATTGAACTCCCTAAAAAAAAAAATCTCCAGGGCCTGATGGATTCACAAGTGAATTCTACCAAACATTTAAGGAACAATTGGTTCCAATCCTATATAAACTTTTTGGAAAAATAGGGAAAGATGTAACTCTGCCTAACTCTTTCTATGAAACCAATATGGTACTGCTACCTAAACCAGGAAGAGTTAAAACAGAGAAAGAAAATTTTAGACCTATTTCCCTCATGAATATAGATGCAAAAATCCTAAATAAAATCTTAGCAAAACGACTACAACAAGTCATCACTAGGATAATACATTATGATCAAGTAGGATTTATTCCAGGAATGCAGGGTTGGTTCAATATTAGGAAAACTGTTAGTATACTCAATTATATCAATAACAAACCTATCAGAAACCATATGATCATATCAATAGATGCTGAAAAAGCTTTTGACAAAATACAGCATCCACTCCTATTAAAAACACTAGAGAGTATAGGAATAAATGGACTGTTCCTTAAAATAATGAGCAGTATCTATCTGAAACCATCAACAAGCATTATACTCAATGGGGAGAGGCTAGAAGCATTCCCAATAAGATCAGGGGTTAAACAAAGGTGCCCATTATCACCATTACTATTCAATATTGTATTAGAAATGTTAGCATCAGCAATTAGAGAAGAAAAAGAAATTAAAGGAATTAGAATAGGGAAGGAAGAGACAAAACTTTCACTATTCACAGATGACATGATGGTCTACCTAGAGAATCCCAAGAAATCATCTAAAAAACTACTGGTAACAATTAGCAATTTTAGCAAAGTTGCAGGTTATAAAATAAACCCCCATAAATCCTCAACTTTCCTATATATGACTAGCAAGAAACAGCAGGAAGAGC
This sequence comes from Macrotis lagotis, assembly GCF_037893015.1. NCBI lineage: Eukaryota > Metazoa > Chordata > Mammalia > Peramelemorphia > Peramelidae > Macrotis > Macrotis lagotis. Next base: position 50,450,395 of record NC_133666.1, read on the forward strand.
TAGAAAGAGAAATTCCATTCAAAGTAACCTCAGAAAGTGTAAAATACTTGGGAGTCTATTTGCCAAGACAGACTCAGAATCTTTTTGAAAACAATTATAAAACACTTCTCACACAAATTAAATCAGATTTAAATAACTGGGCAAATATCAACTGCTCATGTATAGGTGGTGCTAATATAATAAAAATGAAAATTCTACCAAAACTGAACTATCTGTTTAGTGCCCTACCAATCAAAATTCCAAAAAATCACTTTAATGAGCTAGGAAAAAATTGTAAGTAAATGCATATGGAGAAATAAAAAGTCAAGAATTGCCAGGAGCTTAATGAAAAAAATGCAAACGAAGGTGGCTTAGCACTACCAGATCTAAAATTATATTATAAAGCATCAGTCATCAAAACTGTTTGGTATTGGCTAAGAAATAGAGTGGTTGACCAGTGGAATAGACTAGGTGTAAAAGCAGGAGAGGATTATAGTAACCTGCTGTTTGATCAACCCAAAGAGTCCGGCCACTGGGATAAAAACTCCCTCTTTGATAAAAACTGCTGGGATAATTGGAAGTTAGTCTGGAAGAAACTTAGATTAGACCAACACCTCACACCCTTTACCAAGATAAGATACAAATGGTTACAGGACATAGACATAAAAAACAATACTATAAGCAAATTAGAAGTTCAAGGACTAATCTACCTCTCAGATCTATGGAAAGGGGAATAGTTTATGACTAAGTGGAGAACATCACTAAAAACCAATTAGATGATTTAGATTACATTAAGTTAAAAAGTTTTTGCACAGATAAAACCAATGTAATCAAAATCAAAAGAAAAGTAGTAAATTGGGAAACAATCTTTACAACTAATAATTCTGACAAAGGACTCATTTCTAAAATATACAGAGAACTGAGTCATATTTTTAAAACAAAAAGCCATTCCCCAATTGACAAATGGTCAAAGGATATGCAAAGGCAATTTACAGATGAGGAGATCAAAGCAATCCATAGCCATATGAAAAAATGCTCTAAATCATTAATTATTAGAGAAATGCAAATTAAAGCTTCGTTGAGGTACCACCTTACACCTCTCAGATTGGCCAGTATGACCAGGAAGGATAATGATCATTGTTGGAAGGGATGCGGGAAATCTGGGATACTATTACACTGTTGGTGGAGCTGTGAACTCATCCAACCCTTCTGGAGAGCTATTTGGAACTATGCCAAAAGGGCAACAAAAATGTGCATACCCTTTGACCCAGCAATACCACTACTGGGTCTATACCCTGAAGAGATGAGGAAAAAGGGTAAAAACATTACTTGTATAAAAATATTTATAGCAGCCCTGTTTGTGGTGGCAAAGAATTGGAAATCCAGTAAATGTCCTTCAATTGGGTAATGGTTTAGCAAACTGTGGTATATGTATGTCATGGAATACTATTGTTCTATTAGAAATCAGGAGGGACGGGATTTCAGGGAAACCTGGAGGGATTTGCATGAACTCAGGCTGAGTGAGATGAGCAGAACCAGAAAAACACTGTACACCCTAACAGCAACATGGGAGTGATGTTCAACCTTGAAGGACTTGTTCATTCCATCAGCGCAACAATTGGGAACAGTTTTTGGCTGTCTGCAAAGGAGAGTACCATCTTTATCCAGATAAGGAACTGTGGAGTTTGAACAAAGTACAAGGACTATTCCCTTTAATTCGGAAAAAAAAACCCAGATGTCTTATGGTTTGATCTGGTTACCTCTGAGAATTCTGTTCTCTTTAAGGATATGATTTCTCTCTCATCACACCCAATTTGGATAGAGGTACAACATGGAAACAAAGTAAAGACTGAAGCAGTGCTATCTGTGGGGTGGGGGTGGGGGGAGGGAAGCAAGATTGGGGGAAAACTGTAAAACTCAAATAATATCTTTAATAAACATTCTATTGCTTTAAAAAAAATAAAATAAAAAAAATAACAAGTGAAGGGTAGGCCGTGGAACCAACTGAGAACCAGAAGGGGCCCTGAATATCAATTAGCCCCACTGGTACAGAGAATTAACCTTCACCCCGTGCCCATTCAAGGTAGAATGTATTTGCAATACAATGTGTTTATCCCAGTGTAAAAGACAAATGATATGTTAATGCATCTAGAGATCAAGACAGGTAGTTGGGCAATAAGCCTTTATGAAGTACATATATGATGGACTTGACTTGAAGCTAAGCCCTGGAGATACAAAAGGAAAAGCAAAACCAGCCTGGGCCCTCAAGAAGCTATATTCTAATGAAGTAGGCAACATGCAAATATATACAAGACACATACAGAAGAGAAGGAAAGTCACCTTAGGAAAAATGGAACTTTGCCCAAAGGGCAACAAAAATGAGCATACCCTTTGATCCAGGAATACCACTATTGGGTCTATACCCTGAAGACATGATGAAAAAGGGTAAAAACATCACTTGTACAAAAATATTCATAGCAGCCCTGTTTGTGGTGGCAAAGAATTGGAAATCAAGTAAATGTCCTTCAATTAGGGAATGGCTTAGCAAACTGTGGTCTATGTATGTCATGGAACACTATTAGAAACCAGGAGAGATGGGAATTCAGGGAAGCCTGGAGGGATTTGCATGAACTGATGCTGAGGGAGATGAGCAAAACCAGAAGAACACGGTACACCCTATCAGCAACATGAGGGCAATGATCAACCTTGATGGACTCATTTATTTCATCAGTGCAACCATCAGGGACAATTTGTATAATGGAGAATAAGATCTGTATCCAGACAAAGAACCATGGAGTTCGAACATAGTCCAAGGACTAGTTCCTTTAATTTAGGGGAAAAACCAGAAATCTTATTGTCTGATCTTGCTATCTCTTATACTTTATGTTTCTTCCTTAAGGATATGATTTCTCTCTCATCACACTCAATTTGGATCAATGCATAACATGGAAACAATGTAAAGACTGACAAATTGCCTTCTGTGGGGGTGGGGGGAGGGAAGTAAGATTAAGGAGAAAATTGTAAAACTCAAAATAAATAAAATCTTTAATGGAAAAAAAGAAAAAAAGAATTTAGCAGGTAGAAAGCCCAAGAAAGATCTTTTGCACAAAACAGCAACTAAGCTAAGTCTTAAAGGAAGTCAGGGAAACTATGATGCCAGGGTTAGGGAGAAAAACGTCCAAGACGGAGGATAGCCAATTCATCCATACAGAAAAGGAAAACAATATTCAGTACAAGGAACACTACTAGCCCACCGCAACTAGATCACAGAGTGCCTGCAGAGAAGTAAAGTTCCAGAAAACTGGAAAGGTAGGAAGAGATGAAGCTCTTTAGTATTCTGAGTGCCAAATGAGATTTTATAGCTGATTCTGGAGAAAAAAGTGAGAGACAAGAGTTTACTGAGTAGGAAGATGACAAATGACTTTGTCATCTGTGTGGAGGATAAATTGGAGTGGTGGAAGACTAAAGACAAGGAGACCAATTAGGATGCTATTGCAATAGTCAAGGCAAGAAATGATGAGGGCATCAACTAGGGCATTGACTATGTAAGTGCAGAGAAGATGTGAGAGACATCATGAAGAAATAAATTACAAGATGTGGCAAATGGTTAGATATATAGTATAAGAATGAAGAGTTAAGTTCAATAGCAATGTCACCAGTCTGAATGACTGGGAATACAGTAGCACTCTCTTCTAAAGAAAATAAAAATATGTATGTATGTGGGTGTAAGTAATTTAACATTCTTCTAAAACAATTGAGTTCTAAATTCTTTCTCTGCCTCTAGTCCCTGTCACTCATTGAAAAGATAATATATCAATTATAGACATGAAATTATATAAAACATATTTCCTATTAGCCATGTACAAAAATTAAAAAGTAAAGAAAATGAAAAAAATTATACTTCACTTTACACTCAGAGACTATATCAATTCTCTCTCTGGAGGTGGATAACATTTTTCATCATGAGTCTTTCCTAACTGTATGGTTGATAACTGAGCCCTGGAAGCCGATGAGAGTCCCAAGTAAGAATACCAAGAAAAAAAGAAGAAGGTCTAGGAGAGTGACCTGGACGACACTCAGGGTCAATGACCAGGACTCAAAGCAAATCAAAGGATACTGAAAAGTTGTCAGAAAGGTAGAACAAAGAACGCAGTGTCACAAAAATTCAGAGAAAAAGAGTAGCTAAAAAAGAATCAGACAGAGAAAGAAAAGAGAACTTAAAGACTAACCCCCTTATTTTACAGATAAGGAAACTGAGATACAGTGAGGTTAAATGACTTTTCTAGAGTAACAAAACTAGCAAATATCTAAGACAGACTCATCCTGACTCCAGGTTCAGTGACCTATCCACTATATCATATTGACAAAGTCATCAATAACGTCTAATGCTGCAAAGAAGTCAAGAATTATGGAGTCTCATATTATACTTGGGTCATTATATGTGGCAATGAGGTGAGAGAAGTTCACTAAAGATATGAGACTCTTGCCCATGTCCTCCCATAAACTGGGGATAGGGTACCTAGCTAATGTATTAAATGCAAGTCTTCTGATTTTCTTGAAATCACAAGAATACAAGTAAAAAGCAGGAACTATCCATTTGTTATCTCTCACTCCCACCATAGGACCTGCCAACCTTCTTTTTCATTCATTTATATCTTTGATGACATCCTTTACATTGCTTCTCCTTTCTAATTCCTTTTCTGTATTGTTCTGCAACTTGCTCACACCCACCCTATGCCTTTCCAGTGACCTTTGGGTGATTTTCAACTTCAATCCTTTGGAGACTATAGTGTTACACAACATCACTGGAAGAATACTGGTATTAAAAAGAGGGGGTTTGTTCTAGAGACAAGCTTGGGGTCATTAAAATAACACTGCTATTTCCCAAAGGCAATCCAGTTTATTCAATTCAAGATCCAACTCACTGTCTATTTGCAGCATCTGTCCAAGATATGTGTACTGATGGGTAAGTTCTACAGGTTGTCCATCCAACTTCATATCAAAGTCTGGACAATAGACATCTTTTATTCACTTGGTTTTTCCTGGATGGATTACACCAAACTTTTTTTGAGTGTTTATGGATCTCATCCAGAAGGCTCTGCAGTATTCTGGGGCTTGATGCAATCAGCACAATGTCATCCACAAACGGGAACATCTGGAGCACCTCACTCTCTATAGGGAATCCTTCATTGGCTTGGAATTCTACACTGGATCTCCTCTTTGACAGTGGAGAACACCTTTGCTAAGCATTTTTTATGTCTGGTCTGATTTTAACAGTCACAAGATCACTGAGAGAGGTTATCTTTGTTGTTCTATCTTTCAAAGAATCTTGTGCATGGAAGAAGAGCCATGGGAGAAAATAAGATTTGGCATGGAATAGCACTTGCAAAAATATTCTTGCCTCCTCTGCATACCTTCATCAAGGATGCCCTTGAAGTATATAAGTAGACCATCATAACATTTTTATAAAAATAAGGAAGTAGACATAGAGGTGGGTAGTTGTTGCCTTTTTTGCTATGAAATAGACACAAGATTTTTTTCAGTCTCTTAGTATCTCAATGACTTCACAACTGTGTTGTCTCTAGCACAGGCTTCCTCTCTGTATACTTGCTTTTTCTGTCTTTATTCTTTCTAGTGCTATTTCTATCTTCTCTTTATATTCAGGTCTGTAATAGTCAAACTCCAAATGGTTACTCCACTGTCCTAGATGGTGAGGAGAATTACAGAGGGGTTAGAGTCTGTAATTGGTAAAGCATGCTCATACTCCAAGGTAATACTGAATCCAAGAGGTTTTGATGTAAATTGTTAAATCCAAACAGCGTACACTTTGCTTTGACTAGTTTATACACCTACTAAGTATAGGTGGCTACTGTTCACTAAGGACTTTTCATCAGGGTCTCAAGTATGAGACTTCAGGCTGGGGCTGTGCAAAAGTGGGTAACAGTTGAAGAACAACTTCCAGGCCCTTAAACTGCTGAACCTATCTGCAAGATGATATTGAGTTAGATTCAATGAACACTTAGAAAGCACCTTGCAATATTCCTTCATAACAAATGGTAGGCATGGAGTACAAGAAAACTCAGAAACTTCCAAACAGCCCCTCTTGTCCTCCTCCCCCCCCCCCCAGTAAGCAAGAGAGTTTTGCTCTGAAAATACCGGTGCATCATATCATCTTCAAGCTAATCGTCAATGAAGGGCAGTGGAAAACTTCAAAGAGAACAGTACACCAGTTCTTTCCAATTAAAGTAATCTAGTCAAATTGACCCAAACCAGATATTTCCTTTAATTTTAAAAATTATAATGCCTCCTCACTTTAATCTTCTAGCCGTATAATGAAATCAGAGTTACTGCCACTAATAAGACTGACATTACTGAATCAGCTCCAAAGCAGGACTTTGACAATACAGTGACAACTGCACTGAACGCTTCTCCAGATGTTTCAACCAGGACTAGCACCACCCTCCAGAGTTGAGAGGATAAGGAGATTTTGAGGAGATTTGCATCCGGATGCAAAACATCTGGATCCTTTTGAATAGGGTGCATGGACAACTGCATCCACATCTGGACTAACCCACCAAACTCAATGGCAAAGTGCTACCATGTGGACACCAGACCCAGTCCCTAGGGTGTGGACAGTCACACCTGAATCCAAATTCCTACACAAGGATAAACCCAGGAAGCATATGAACAGTCTCCATGTCTCCTGGGTTTCATCTATAATATAGGGAGTATATAGGCAATGCTGATGGGATCCATGGCAAGGTTAAATACTGTCTCACGTTGTCTTGAGACTAATGCTACTTGAAGTCATCTTTATGTGTACCACCCAAGAACCAAGTAAAGAAAATTCTAGGGTTTTGAAGGAGCTAGACACTGGGGGAGATTTCATCAATACTAAAATACAAGGCTGGAGAATTTGCATACCTTTCCACTGAGCAGTACATTTATAAGCTCTTCCCAATTTGGCTCCAGTCTACCTTTCACAGCTTACGGCAATTAATCCTTTTCATAATAGCACCAACCAATCCAACTGGCCTTTTCACTGTTCCCCAGGCTACTTCTGAGGCCCCTCCCATATCTTCTCACTCTGCCTCCTGGAACCCCTAGCTCCTTTCAAGACTGATATCATATGCCTTCTCTAACAAAAAAGCTTTTCCTGAACCTCTTAGCTATTGTTCATAACCTCCATAAATGATCAAGTATTTAGATAATCATTCCCCACTCCCACTAGACTATAAGCCCTTTTAAGTCTGGGGTTGTTTATAGTTTTGTCTTTGCATCTTCAGTGCCCAGCATCTTCGGTATCTAGCATTAATAAATGCTCCCTCAACTAGATTGTATTTGTTTAACATCATTTCTCAAAGGACCCAAACAGGGACCATTAAACATAAAGATACAAGCAAGCTGCATGGTGATTTAGAAAACCTCATATTTGCATTTTTTTATGTTCTATTGTAGTTTCACTTATTTTGTTAAATATTTCCCAATTACATCTGGTTCTGATGTACTCTGGGGTGCTTCATATGTTTCACACCTCTGCCACAGAAATTCTGGAAAAAATATCCACAAATTCTCCTTTCACTTAGGACCACTAGTTGCATGCAATCATCATTTACATACTATAATGCTCAAAACTGTGTTTAGAGTCATGCTTCTTGACCAATCTGACCTACAAACCACAATGGAAGATGGATTCTAATCACTGGCTGCTGTACTGTGTGTTACTTCAATTCAATTTAAACTCAACATTTCTTGACCTTGATTCATGAGGCAACAAGGCATAATAGTAACTATTGTATGGGCAGATAGATGGTGGAGTGTACAGAGCACTGATCTTGGAGTCAGAGAACCACTGTGCCCCACAAAAACAACAACAAAAAAGTAGGATTCCTCTTCCACAAAGTGAATGGGCTGGATTCTGGCCTATAAAGTCCCTTTCAACTTTAATCTATGAATCTTCCTGGAAACTCTTTCTTCTCTGTAATTTTGTTGACATTCTTTCCTGGTTATCTTCCTATTGTTTGACTACTCCTCAATTACTTTTCTTAGATCCTCATCTATTATCTTATAACCTTGTATGGGAGACTGCAAAGACTCTCTGAATACCAAATTCCAATGGACACCCCATCTTCTATGGCCCTGTACTCAGGCCAGTCTTCTGTAGACAAATGTCTCCCTCCTCACTTCTATAAAAACTTCTACTGCTTCAAGGTCCTACTGATTGTGTCACCCAGAAAAGCTATTAGAGACCCAAATTTTGAACTAGGAAGCAAGGAGGCAACATGAAGTAACTGGCTCCTGGAAAAGTCCCTTGGCCTTTGTCACCTGATCTCTGAGCTTTAACTTCCTCATCTTTCAAAAGAGCTCAAAACATCTGTAATTTTACTGGTAACTCAAAGGATTGTTACAAGATTCAAATAACAGGTCTGAAATGCACCCTCAAAACTTTAAGGTGCCATTAGATTTATTATCACACTAAGGTGCTATGAGTAACAATATCTTGCTGTTACTGAGGTATCTGCTTTCTAATGCAAGATCCTTGAAGAGTTTATGCCAGAATCTCATAATCTCAAAATTGGATTCCTTCTAGAACATCCCCAACAACTGTTAATCCAGGAAGGAAGGAGTAAGACTGTGTGCTGCTTCCACCCCCCCATAGCTCCATATTCTTTCTGCCTTCTGGGACCATGTTGTATCCCTCATGGGTTCAAGATTCTCCAAGCTCAACAGCTTGCTTCAGGTGGTTACCATAGGATATGATTTCTAGCATCACTCATGGCAAAAATGCCAAACAGAAAGTTAAAGTCTTCATGGTAGGGAATTGAAGCATTTCAGACACTGTATCAAGCCAAAGGGCAGGGAGCATCTTAAATCCCATCCTGTGACAATCTGCCCCATCTATCATTGCTATCATCACCATCACCGCTGTCATCATTTCCAGCCCTGCTGCCCTCGCCTCTTCCCTCACCAGAACTGACCTGTGCAGAGTGGGCACTTGGCTAGCACTGGTGAGGGCCTTGCTACAACACTGTACATGGACCAGGAGTACTGACTACATACTGGTGACAAAACAACAACTCTTTTAACCCCTCCCCCAAAGAAATGAAATGAACATAGAGGCAAAAGAGCAGTACTATCTCAAAGAATCCACTTTTCCCATGTTCCTGACTTGTACTGTCCATCTCCCATGTGGATGATATCATCCAATTCACTGGTTTCAATGATGACTTAGTAGAACTTTTTAATCCAGCCTGTCAAAGTACTTGACATAAGCCTTTGCAACAATTTGAACTGCATACTCCAAGTACAATGAATTTCTTTATTAAAACAGTTTGTATTTAATTAACGCTGGAGAGAGATTTTCAATGCATAGAAAATAGACTTTTTATATCAAGGAATAAGACTTCATAAGTTTGGAACTCCCCAGGAGACCAGCTAGGCCCTGGTTTGAAATGCTTACTATCTGAGGTACTGGAGCCCACTGCTCACCAGCTACCAAGACCTGGAGAGGCTACAGTCTATATCACAGAAGAAATATTCAAACTAAAGAAATCACATGTGATTGAATGGTTGAAGCATGCCTGCATTTGGTTACATATACATATGTATATATATATATATATATATATATATATATATATATATATATGTGGTACATGTGTACTGTACTGAGCTAAATTCAAATGAAATATGGTAGTCCCATTTTTCCCCTCTTCACTGGTAATCATGTCATGATAAATGGAAGTGCTGCAGTTCACTGAAATGCATATTCTGAAGAGATGATGAAAAAGGGTAAAAACATCACTTGTACAAAAATATTTATAGCAGCCCTGTTTGTGGTGGCAAAGAATTGGAAATCAAGTAAATGTCCTTCAATTGGGGAATGGCTTAGCAAACTGGTCTATGTATGTCAGGGAACACTATTGTTCTATCAGAAACCAGGAGGGATGGGAATTCAGGGAAGCCTGGAGGGATTTGCATGAACTGATGCTGAGAGAGATGAGCAGAACCAGAAAAACACTGTACATCCTAACAGCAACATGGGGGTGATGACCAACCTTGATGGACTTGCTCATTCCATCAGTGCAACAATCGGGAAGAATTTTGGGCTGTCAGCAAAGGAGAATGCCATCTGTATCCAGATAAGGAGCTGTGGAGTTTGCACAAAGTTCAAGGACTATTCCCTTTAATTTAGAAAAAAAACAGATATCTTATTGTCTGATCTTGTCACCTCTTAGACTTCTTGTCTCTTCTCTAAGGATATGATTTATCTCTCATCACACCCAATTTGGATCAAGGTACAACATGGAAACAAAATAAAGACTGATAGATTGCTTTCCATGGGGGGTGGGGGAGGAAAGTAAGATTGGGGGGGAGAAATTGTAAAACTCAAATAATATCTTTAATAAAAGTAAATTTAAAAAAATAAAATAAAAATAACGTAGCTTTAAAACTGAAAACAAAATACTAAGTAATTAAAATCTATTCTATGAAATGAGATTTTTAAGAATTCATCCTTTTATTATAAAAGAATTAAAAAGTAGAACTTTTGTAAAAAAAAAAAAGAAAGTTTGGGGAAGAAAAATTTGTTAGGAAGTGAACACAACACTATAGGTAATAGGTGATGGGAGAACCAGAACTGTGCTGGCAGCAGAGTGAGCAAGTTATAAATGAGGTAGTGGCTATAGTGCTGGACCCAGAATCAGGAAGATTTGTGTTCAAATCTGTATGCACCATATATAACTTTGATCAAATTGCTTACCTTCTCAATGAGGACAGTGGGAAGGGAGAAAGGTAGAGAATTTGTAACAAACATTTTTTGAAAAGTGAACGTTAAAAATTGCTTTTCCATGTAATGGGGGGGGGATAAAATATCCCAAATAAAAAAATTTAAAGTTAAAAAAAAAAGAAATGAAGATCAGAATTAGTGAAAACACTGCTTACAGAGGAGAGGGCTTGAACATATGCAGGAGAACAGTCAGACCCTCTCATAAGACCTTGGAGGAATTAAGGGCCCTGTGGGTTGTCCCCAAAAAACTTCCCAAATTCTTGGAAATGCAGTAAATCAGTCATAGGCTGAGGAAATGAAAAAACAACAGAAAAAGAAGAATCTGACCATAGACAATTACTTTGGTCCCATGGAAGATCAAAATACATACTCAGATGACATCAAAATTGAAGCTTCTGTATCCAAAACCTCCAAGAGAAATAGAAAATGGGCTCAGGCTATGAATGAGCTCAAAAGAGATTTTGAAAAGCAATTAAGGGAAGTAAAGGAAAAATTGAGAGAAGAAATGAAAGTGATACAGATAAATCATGAAAACCAAGTCAGCAAGTTGGTGAAAGAAATAGAAAAATATACTGAAGGAAACAGCATATTAAAATCCAGTTTAGGTCAAATGGAAAAAGCAACACAAAATGCAAATGAGGAGAAGAATGCCTTAAAAAGGAGAATTGGAATTGGAGGGGTGGCTAGGTGGCATAGTGGATAAAGCACCGGCCCTGGAGTCAGGAGTACCTGGGTTCAAATCCGGTCTCAGACACTTAATAATTACCTAGCTGGGTGGCCTTGGGCAAGCCACTTAACCCCATTTGCCTTGCAAAAAAAAAGGAGAATTGGAAAGCTGGAAAAAGGGATAAAAAAGCTCTCTGAAGAAAACAACTCCTTCAAATGCAGAATGCAACTAAAGGAAGTAGATGATTTTGTGAGAACCCAGGAGGAAATAAAACTGTACCAAAAAAACAAAGATTAGAAGAAAAAGTGAAATATCTCATTGGAAAAACAACTGACCTTGAAAACAGATCCAGAAGAGATAATTTAAAAATTATTGGGCTACCTGAAAGTCAAGACCAGGAAAAGAGCTTAGACTTCATTTTTCAAGAAATACTACAGCAAAATTGCCCTGAGATCCTAGAAGCAGAGGGTAAAATAGAAATTGAGAGAATCACCAATCACCTCCTGAAAGAGATTGCAAAAGGAAAAACTTCCAGGAAAATTATAGCCAAACTCCAGAACCCCAAGTCAAAGAGAAAATACTAAAAGCTGCCAGAAATAAGCAATTCAACTACCAAGGCTGTATAGTCATGAGTATACAGGATCTGGCAGCATCTACATTAAGGGCTCGTAGGGCTTGGAATACGATATTCCAGAAGACAGAAGATCTTGTTTTACAACTGAGAATCAATACCCAGAAATACTGAAAATCCTCTTTCAGGGAAAAAATGGACTTTCAATGAAACAGGGAACTTTCAAACTTTCCTACTGAAACAACCAGAGCTGAACAGAAAGTATGATCTCCAAGTACAAGACTCAGGGCAACCATAGAGGGAGTGGATAAGAAGGACTAATTATGAGGAACTTAATGATGTTTAATTGCTTGTATTCCTGCATGGGAAGAAGATACTGATAACTCATATTAACTTTCTTATTTATAAGAGCAGTTAGAAGGAGCATATATAGACAGGGCACAGGAAGGAGTGGAATATAATGGTATAATACAGTAAAAAGATGAGTCAATGAGTGATAAAGGAAAGTACTGGGAGGAAGAGAACGGTGATGAAGAAGAAGCTAAGAAATTTCATATAAGAGTCAAAAAAAAGCTTTTTCAATGGAGTGGAAAGGGGGGAAGGCAAGGGGGAATGAATGAGCCTTCATTCTCATCAGAAATGGCTCAGAGAGGAAATAACATACACACTTAATAGGATAAGGAAATCTATCTTACCCTAGAGAAAAATGAGAAGAAAGGAATGGAATAAAGGGGAACAGGGAGAGGGAAGGGGGAAATAGGTGATAGAAGAGAGGGAAGATTGTGGGAGAGGGTACTCAGATACAACACACTTCTGAACAGTGACAGGATGAAAGGAGAGAGAAAATGGAATAGATGAGAGTAGGGAGGAACTGAGTGGAGTGAATTACAGCTAGTTATGGCAACAGTGGGAAAAATATTGAAGCAACTTCTCTGATAGGTATGGATGCAGAAGGCAACTCTGTCTCTGTGTCTGTGTCTCTGTCTCTCTCTCTCTCTCTCTCTCTCAAAATTCACCTCCTCTTAGGGTTGGACCCAAGACAGAGTTGATGATATCACAACACAGACTGAAACACTTTTTTTTCCTCTTTCTTTCCCTTTATTTATCATAAGGTTTTATATGAAGGGGGTATTATGTTTACTCATAAACAAGACTATAAAAGAAAATTTAAAAAATAAAAAAAAATTAATCCCAAAAATTGCTTTTACATGTAACTGAGAAAAAATACTACATAAATTTCAGAAAAAGAAAAAAAAAAGAACAGGGTTAGAGAAATTTTTTTTTTCTGTCAAGGGACAAAACTTAAAAATTAACTGGCTATATTTGGTCAAACATTTCATTAATTCATCTCTAAAAAGCTCCTAGATTTATTGAATTTTGAGTCCCTCCTATGGCTACCTTGTCAGCACTAGACCCCATGATTTCACAGATCTTATATAACCAGAGGTTCCCTGCCCTTGCTTTAGAATGCAAGCTCCTTGAGGACAGATACTAACTTGCCTGCATTGCATACAAAGCCCCATAGGTTGTCTGACACAGAATAAGCACTGAATTCTTTATCCACCTATCCTCAGAAATCAACATTTGTTGATTAATCAACTGACTGGAGCTAGGGCAAAGGCAAAAGTCCAAAATTTTGAGTTACATAAAAGCAGATGATTTGAGCTCTAGAAGGGAACCTTAAAGATCATCCAACTCTCATTTGACAGATGAGAAAACTGAGGCATAGAGAGAGAAAGCAACTTCCCTGATCACCCAGACAGTCAAGAGCCAAACTGGTCTTTGGACTCGGACCCTGTGATTCTAAACCTAGCACTCTTTCACTACACTGCTAGGATCACATCAAGATGAGCAGAGGGAATTAATCAAAAGTATGATTCCATTAGCTAAATAATTTTCCAGGTTAGTCTGGGAAATGACCCATTTTTATCCTTTTCTTTCGCTACAGTGACACAATCAACTGAAAATGCTTTCTCGTTTCCCACTGGGTGTGCCTACACTCATACCTGTGCATTTCAGTGGCCATGAAAGAAAACAAAGTAAGCTTTATACCATTTATATTTTCTCCTCATGGCAGCATTTTTCACTCTCTGGTCTTAACACTCTCTTTCCTGCAACCTACTCCTACCATTCCCTAACTAATACGGAACACTATGCCAACTACAATTGTCATCTAGAGGGGTTTCTCTCACTTAAAGTCCTTCTGTAATTTCTCTATTGTTATATATTCTTTCATAATTAAGAAGACAAGTTCAATGCTTGCTGGAAACCCAGATTCCTCCCCCCACCCTTGGGAAAACTTGTATTTGGTCTAAGCTCAACTCTTGCTACAATGGAGAACCACCATAAAATCATAAATAACAAACTGATAAAGGGGAATCTGCTGCTGGAACATATTAGTTATGAATACATCATTACCTTGCAGAAAAATGTGCCAAAATTCTAGCCTGCCTTCATTTTGAGTGAGAATATAATATTTTTGATATCATTCTCTCCTCAAAGGCCCATAAAGTCCAATTCTATAAGCTTCATATATGAAAATAGACTGTGATAAATGAATAAATAACAAGTCATCTTTTTAATATTACTATTTTTCCAGGGACATATATCTGTGAATAATTGAACACTAATGTGTCAATAAAACTGAGATGAAGGATCATCCAAAGGGAAATGGAGTTCATGATAGACATGAACAACAGCCATAAAGGGAACCAAGTTGACAATAATGAATTAGATACAAGAAATTCAAAAAGAGAATTCCTATGTCCTTGACCTTGATCAAATCACTCCCTTCCTAGGGCTTTCACAGTTTCTTCCTCTGTGAAATGAGGGAATTATCTTACATGAACCCTAAAATCCTTTCTAGCCAAAGTCACATCTAATATTTTCCAAAGCAGAGTTTTTGGGAGGCAAAAAAAAGGGACTAATGGAAATGTCATAGGCTGTGGAATCGGAGGAAACAGATTTAAATCCTGCCTCTAAAGTCTACTGCCTCTGGTGCCTTAGGCAAACCACTTACCTGTTCTACACTGTAGTTCTATTCTGGGCACCACCATTTAAGAAGGACATTGATAGGCTGAGCAGAGGAACTTGCTTGGTAGAGGGACTTAAGTACAGGTTATATGAGGATCACATGGAGAAGGAAGGAACATGAGAGCTGTTTTCAAATATGTGACAGACTTGTTCTGGCTGGCCCCAGAAGGTAGAACCAAGAGCAACAGGTGGAAGTTTCAGGGAGGGAAATTTCGGGGTGATGCCAGGAAAAACTTCCTAACAACTAGAACAGGCCAAAAGTGAAATTAGTTGCCTCAATTGAAGGTGGATTCTCTCTCTTTTGCTGAGTATGTTATGGTGGAGATTCCTTCAGGTATGAATTGTACTACATAGCTTTGGAGATTCTTCCCAACTTTGTGATTCTGTGATTCAGGTCACCTGCCTCTCCTTTATTTCTACTCCAATATAACTGAAATGATCTTTGTCTTTCTTAGAGCCCTTAACTTCTTTCAAAGTTCAGCCCAAGTCACCACTTTTCAAGAAGTCTTTCCTGACTCCCCTTGTTCTTAGCCCCAACACAAGTCACTGGGTATGCATTCTGCATATAATTTGTAACTACTCATCTGTTTTCATGTTGTAACCCTCCTGTAAAAATTAAGCTACAGCAGGAACAGTCTTCAAAAGAATTGCAAACTATTACCAATCATATGAATGTTTCAAATCACTAGTAAAGAGAGAAATGTACATTAAAACAATCTGGAGGTTTCATATCATACCCAGCAAACAGGCAACAACAACCAAAAAAAAAACAGCAACAATCAATGTTGGAGGAATTGTGGAAAGACAGGCACACGTATTGGTTTTTTTTTTTTTTAATGAGGTTAAGTGGCTTGCCCAAGGCCACACAGCTAGGTAATTATTAAGTGTTTGAGACCAGATTTGAACCCAGGTACTCCTGACTCCAAGGCCAGTGCTTTATCCACTGCTCCACCTAGCTACCCCTACACTATTGTTTTAAGAGTTGTGAATTGATGAAACCACTGTGGAAAGTAATTTGAAATTATGCAAATCAAGTGACTAAAATGTCTACGCCCTTCGACCCACAGAATCCATTGTCAGGCTTGTACCCCAAAAAAGTCACTGACCAACAAAAGGCTCCATATACACAAAAATCATTATAGCAATATTCTTGTGGTAACCAAAAACTAGAAACAGGGTCTCATCAATTAGGGAATGGATCAACAAATTATAGTATGACTACAACAACGTACATGGAAAAAAACAGCGACCACATGACAAAAGAAACTGAATGGCTCAAAATTATACAGAACAAGGCCCCTAAAAAGAGATATGAGAAGACACCTCCTCTGTTTCCTTTGTACAGGTGAAGGGTGGAAAAGGGGTGTGGTCCATGGATATGGTAAACAACATATACTGTCAGGTTTTTTTCATTAAATTGCTGGGTTTTTCTTATAATTTTCTTTATAAAATTTTATTATTAGAAATGGCTCTCTGGGAGGGGTGGGGGAAAGGAGAGGGATACAAGGGGGAAATCTAAGTAATTCCAAATAAAACAAAAACAAAAGTAGACCTAATTAAAAAGAGACAATCAAGGAAACTGTGCTTTCCTTAAAAGTATCAGAGATAATAAGTAATATCAAAAAATTACTGCTAATTTTTCCAATAAAGGTTTCATTCCTGAAATACATAGGAAATTAAGTCAAATTTATAAAAATAGGACCTATTCCCTAGTTGATGAACAGTGAAAGGATATGAACAGACAGTTCTGAGAAGAAAAACTATTTATATTTATATAAAAATGTTCTAAATTACTACTGATTAGAGAAAATCAAATTAAAACAACTCTAAGGTACCACCTATTAGAATTGACAAATACTTGAGGGGGATGAGAGAAAATAGGTACACTATTTGGTGGAGCTGTGAACTGATCCAACTATTCTGAAGAACAATTTGGAATTAGGCCCATATGGCTATAAAACTGTGCATACTTACTGATCCAACAATACTACTACTAGGTCTTACCCCTAGAGACCAAAGAAAAGGGAAAAGGACCTATATGTGCAAAAAATATTTATAGCAGCTTTCTGTGGTAGCAAAGAATTAAGAATCAAAGGTATGCTCATCAATTGGGGAATTGCTGAACAAGTGTAGCATATGATTACGAATGAATACTACTGTGATATAAGAAATAACGAAGGGAATGGTTTTAGGAAAACATAGCAAGACCTATTTGAACTGATGAAAAGTGAAGTGAGAAGAACTGGGAGAACACTGTGCCCAGTAATAGCATATGTTGTTACATTATGATGTTGTGATGATGCTCAACTGTGAAAGACTTGATTACTTTGACGAATACAATTATCCAAGTAATCTCAAAAGATTCATAATGAAGAAAATGCTATTCACCTCCAGAGAAAGAACTGATGAATTTTGTGAACAAACTGAAATATAATTTTCTCCACTTATTTTTTTCTTGCTTTTTTTTGTCATATGGCTAATAAGGAAATCTGTTTTGCATGATTTCACATGTATAATTGATGTCACTTTGCTTGCCTTCTCAGTGGATGGGGAGGGGTAAAAGTGAGGGAGAATTATGCAAATCCACTCAATGGCAGCACACTGTAAATTTAGGATCTTTACACAACATCTCAGCAGGCAGAATTTGGAAGATACTTGTGCCTGGATGGTCAATAATTTTGGAGTGATCTCTAGTGGCAACAGATACCTTTTAGGTCATTTTGGTTTTCCTCCCTATCAAAATGCAAAGTGGGAAGGGTATGCCATATGTGGGCAGAAGGAAAATATTATGGAGCACTGATTTAGAAAATTAGGGGATGTTAAGTCTGAGAAAGCTTGGAGGAGAAAGAGCTGGGGTTAAGTCCAGGCAGGGTCACTCAGGACACTGGCCAATATAATCTATGCTTCAAGTACTTTTTTTTTGCAAAACAATGAGGTTAAGTGACTTGCCCAAGGTCACATGGCTAGGTAATTATTAAATGTCTGAGTCCAGATTTGAACTCAGGTCCCTCCTGACTCCAGGGCCAGTGCTCTATCCACTGCACCACGTAGCTACTCCCAATAAATATTTTTAAGCACCTAGTATGTGCCGCACACACTGAGCTAAAACCTCAAAGATATATCAAACTACAAAAAATAAATAAATAAAAGGGAGTCTGGCTGAGAGGGTACTAGCAATTAGTGGAGATCAGGAATCGCATCCTGTAGAAGATGGTTTGGGAGTTGTTTGAAAGAAAAATTTCAATGAGGTGGAAGTGACAAGGGAAGATGTTCTAAGCATAGAGTCCAGAGATGGAGGAACAGAGAGACCAGTTTGATGAATCACAGAATATGAAAAAAGAGTAAGGGATGAGGTCAGGAAAATAGACAGTTATCATGATTTAAAAGTCTTCAAAAGTTAACTAAGGGGGTTTATAGTTGATCCAAGAGAATATAGTCACTGACAGTTTTTGAGCTGGACAGTAATGCAGACAGAATGGTGCTTTAGAAATATCACTATGTAAGTTGAGTAGAGGATGTATTAGAGAGGGAAAGCAAGAAGACCAGTAAGAAAGACATTGCAATAGTTCAGGTGAGAGGTGATGAGGGGCTGAATTATGGTGACAGATGAATGAATGGACCAAAAGGAAGGTATGAGAGAAGGAAGAGATGAGAGCGTGGACCACAATGAGATCTGGGAGTAGTTTGGACATGTGAAATAAGAAGTCAAGAGATAATGATGAGATGGCAGGCCTGAGTGACTGGAAAGATGGAAGTGCTTTCATTTAAACAGAGATGCCTCCTACAACATCCCCAATGGCTGGTCAGTCTTCACTTGAAGACTTCTGTACCTGGTAATTATAATGTACTGAAGCAGAAAAGGAGTTAGAAATTCTGCTAAATTTTGGAATCTGTATTAACACAAAGAAAAGCTCTGGGCTGCTCCAGCTGCCTCTAATCTCATAGGATCCTCCCACATGGCAATTCTGACTCTACTTTCTCCTTGGTTCCAATTCCTTTCAGGCCAGGAGTTCTTCCAGTGGGACCAAATAAACTTAAGCTGTGGCTGGTGGCCAAAGGGCCTACAACTCCCACCTTGGTCTAGGGGTACTGCTACCATCTCTGGAGTCACAAAATTTCCTGGCAGAGCTTCCCTGAGGTTTCCCTTCCAGGGTGCTGAGTCCAAGAATATGGGTACATCCCCTCTGTTTTCTCCACATCTCTTTGTCTACAGTCCCTTTGAAAAATCCAGCTAGGCAGGGGGCGGCTAGGTGGTGCAGAGGGGGCAGCTAGGTGGCACAGTGGATAGAGCACTGGCCTTGGAGTCAGGAGTACCCGAGTTCAAATCTGGTCTCAGATACTTAATAATTACCTAGCCGTGTGGCCTTGGGCAAGCTACTTAACCCCATTGCCTTGCAAAATCTAAAAAAAAAAAAAAAAAAAAAAAAGGAAGAAAGAAAAAGAAAAGAAAAAAAAATCCAGCTAGGCATCTGAGTATAGGATTGATGCTCTAAACATGGTCAAACAAACTTCCTTAAATTGGCTTCAATGGGCCAACTACTACCCAGATGATGTGAGCTTCCCCTCTTCTCAAAGGAAAATCATCAATGCCAGGACAAAGGTCTCGCCCAACCTAACACCACTTATAAATACATATATAAAGGCTGGAGGGGAAAGATAATGGTCCCTTAGACCAAAGGCAATAAAAACTCTCACAGCTCTTTAAGCAGACAGTCCACCACCTTCACAAAACCACATCAGAAAGAAATGCTCTAGTCATCTCTGTGATCAAGGTTCAGAGAAGTGGCTCATAGAGGAGTAAGCCGCAGAGCTGGGATTCAAGGTCAGGCCCTAGGACTCCTAATCTGATGTTCTTTCTTCTACCCAAAATAAAAGAAAGGTTCATTTTGAAAAGGAAGGATGGTGAAAGGAGTAGGAAGGGTGAAAGAACTCACAAGTATAAAGGTCAGGGAAGGTCTGGGGGAGGAAAAGGACCTGTGGGACCAGAGACATCTGAGGGAGAAAGGGAAGGGCAGCCCATGGGGGAGCTGGAGAGCAGATCCTCTTATCAGGTCATACCTTCCTCAGCAACAGGAAACCAAGAGCACTCAGTGCCAGTCATTAATGAGATAGGGGAAGAAGGGAGGAAAGAAATGTCAGTGATAGTTCAGGAGAGACAAAGGAGTCCAAGAGAATGGAGAGAACTGTACTGAAGTGCTCTCTCTCCAATAGTAGAGTATGGTAGTTCTTTGGGGCAAAGTGAGTCTTGGTAACCTATGATCTAGGTTTGGTGATGATCCAACCCTAAATCACAGGCGCTGCCATTCAGCTACAACGTGCCAACTACACTGGGCCTTTAAGAAAGAACAGGATTTCAAAAGGCAATGATGTGGAAGCAAGTATGCTCTAGGCTTAAGGAACAATCTGCAAAACCCAAACAATGTAGAAGAGGGAAGGAAGGCAATCTTGTAAATAACTCAGACCTGTAGTTAGTCTTGTAATAACAGTCTGGTGCACTCAAGAGGCCGAAGACCTAGCTGTGGGATCACAGACAAGTCATTTAACCTCTCAGTCTCAATTTCCTTCTCTGCGAATTGGGGAATGAGAATACTCCTTGTGCTACCTCCTTCCAGGGCTACTGGGAGCACCAAAGGAACTGTTGTAAGTGAAGGGTGTTGGAAGTCTTACAAGTACTATGCCAAAAAAAATGTAGCAGCAATGCCCCCAGACCCAAAGCTGCATTTTCCTAAGTTTCAAGGAATTAGAATTTTTAAATTTTCTGTCAAATTTATGAATTAAGAAGTAATTGTATAAATGACACATCGGAATTTTTAAAAATACAGTAGATTCAGGGGCAGCTAGTGGATAGAGCACCAGCCCTGGAGTCTGGAGGACCTGAGTTCAAATCGAGCCTCAGATACTTAATAACTACCTAGCTATATGATCTTGGGCAAGTCACTTATCCCAATGCCTTGCAAAAAAACAAACAATAGGAGGGGCGGACCCAAGATGGCAACAAGAAGGGATCCAGTCTTAGGGGCTCTCTGAAAAAAAATTGAAACTAAGGAATCTAACTAAACTTTTGAGAGACAGAACCCACAAAGGGACCCAGAGAGGCAGTTCTCCTACTCAAGGTAACCTGGAAAAGAGCAGAAAGGCTCTGCTCCCTGGGGTCAGAGGGGTGGCCCGCCAGAGCGAAAGAACTTCAGCCTCCCGGAGGCAGCTCCAGGGTGCTGGAAGCTTCAGCTAACAGCAGCGGGGGAGTCTCCTGAGCTGTACGCCGGGGGAGCACCGGGCACAACGTGGGGGAACAGCAGGGGACCTCTGCCAGAGTGAGCAGGTGGAGCCCAGCCCTCAGGGCACACAGGGAGCAGCGTGGTCTTTCAGTAGCCCTGATCCAGAAACAGAAGCAGGCAGAGCCGGTAAGCAGGAGTCCCCAGGGCATGAGCCCATTGAGCAGAGGGAGGGGAGTGAAGACAGACTGCAGAGCTCTGTCCTCTGCCTCTGTCCCCCCATAGAACAGCAGGGGGCCCCCACACCTCAGCCCCGTGGCAGAGGAGGGTGCTTATGGTCATTCACAGACCAGGAGGGAGGACAGAGCCTCACACACTGAGACCCTTGTGGGAGAGTCCCAAAAGCTCAGGAAGCACCCCAAAACCAGGCACAGGCTGGGAAAATGAGCAAGCCGAGAAACAAGAGGAAGACCATTGAAAAATATTTTGCTTATGAGCCCAAGAAGGATCAAAACACTCAGTCTGAAGATGAGGAAGCACAAGCTCCTGCATCTAAAGACTCCAAGAAAAACAGAAATTGGGCTCAGGCTATGACAGAGCTCAAAAAAGACTTTGAAAATCAAATGAGGGAGTTGGAAGAAAAACTGTGAAAAGAAAGGAGAGAGATGCAGGAAAAACATGAAAATGAAGTCAGCAGCTTAGTCAAGGAAATCCAAAAAAATGCTGAAGAAAATAGCATGCTAAAAACCAGCTTAGGCCAAATGGATAAAACAGTTCAAAAAAGTTATTGAGGAGAAGAATGCTTTAAAAAGCAAAATTAGCCAGATGGAAAAAGAGATAAGAAAACTCTCTTAGGAGAACAAATCCTTCAGACAAAGAATAGAATTCAGGGAGATTGATGAATTTACCAGAAATCAGGAATCAATACTTCAAAACCAAAAAAAAATGAAAAATTAGAAGAAAATGTGAAATATCTCATTGAAAAAACAACTGACATGGAAAACAGATTTAGGAAAGATAATTTAAAAATTACTGGAATACCTGAAAGTCATGATCAGCAAAAGAGCCTTAACATCATTTTCAAAGAATTACTACAGGAAAATTGCCCTGATATTCTAGAAGCAGAGGGCAAAATAGAAATGGAGAGAATCCACCGATCCCCCCACCCGGAGAAAGAGATCCCAAAAAACCAACCCCTAGGAATATTATAGCCAAGTTCCAGAACTCCCAAGTCAAAGAGAAAATATTACAAGCAGCCAGAAGCACACAGTTCAAATATAGTGGAGCTGCAGTCAGGATCATTCAGGACTTAGCAGCATCTACACTGGAAGCTCGTAGGGCTTGGAATACAATATACTGGAAGGCAAAAGAGCTTAGAATGCAGCCAAGAATGAACTACCCAGCAAGGCTGAATGTCCTCTTCCAGGGAAAAAGATGGACTTTCAATGAACCAGGGGCATTTCAAATGTTCCTTTTGGAATGGCCAGAGCCGAACAGAAGGTTTGATCTTCAGATACAGGACTCAGGTGAAGCATGGAGTTTGGAGGAGAGGGGGAAAATATGAGGGACTTAATGATGATGAACTGCATGTATTCCTGCACAGAAAAATGACACTGATAATACTCATATGAACCTTGTCAGTTAACAGAGCAGGTAGAGGGAGCTTTTATAGTTGAAGCACAGGAGAAAGCTGAATTTGGAGATAAAATATGGTGTAAAAATGGAGTCAATAGGAAAAAAAGGGAAATTTAATGGGAGAAAGAAAAAGGAGAGGGGGAATAGGCCAAGATATTTCATATAATAAGATTTTTTTTTATTACAATGAGCTATCGCAATGATATGGAAGAGGGGAGGCAAGGGGGGAATGAGGGAACTTTTGCTCTCATCAGAGGTGGCTGGGAGAGGAAACAGCATATATACTCAATGGGGTATAGGCATCTGTAGTAAGAAGGGCGGGGGAGCAGGGGGAAGGGGTGGGGATGTGAATAAAGGAGGAGAGGATGGACCATGGGGGGAGAGTGGTTAGTTATAACACATTTTCTTTTTTTACTTCTTGCCAGGGCCCTGGGATTGGAAGGCCTGTCCAGGACCATGGGGCTAGGTGGATTCTGGGCCTAAGGGGTGGTGTGTGGGCCCAGGGCCTCTTGGCCCCAGGACCAGGGATCTGTCTGCTGCGCCACTCAGCTACCCTACAGGAGAGTCAGAGTGAAAGGAGACAGAAAATATAGTACGTGGTAGTGGAGAAATACGAAAGGAGGGAGTTGCGATCAGCAATGGCAAAGTTGGAAAAATATGGAAGTAACTTTTGCGATGGACTTATCATAAAGAATATGATCCACCCATGACAGAGTTGTTGGTGTTGGAACAACGACTGAAGCACATTTCTATTATTATTATTTGGGGGAGGTTGCAGGGCAAATGGGGTTGGGTGGCCTGCCTGGGGCCACATAGCCTGGCTCAAGGGCCAATGCTCTGTCTGCTACCCAGCCACCCCTACTATTATTACTATTTTATTTCATTTTGGGTCTTTTTTTTCCTTCTTTTTGGTTTTTTGCAGGGCAGTGGGGATCAGGTGGCTTGCATGTCACACAGCTGGGTGATTGTTGGGTCTACGGGGCTAGATGTGGGCTTGGGTACTCGTGGCTCCAGGGCTGGTGCTTCATCCATTGTGCCACCTGGCCATACCTACAATTATTACTATTTTTTTTTTATTTTAATTTTTTTATCTCCCCTTTACTTTATTGCTCAAGCAAGTCTGTATTCATGAGGGGGAGGGGGTATTTTGTTTACTCTTAAACAAGAATATTTTATTAATGTATAAAAACATTTGTACAAAATGAGAATAAAAAATAAAAGAAAAGAAACTAAAAAAACCCAATACTGCATAGGATACAGTAGATCTGTGATGAAGTCACATCTACTCACATTAAAAAATCATCATCATTTTTTGTCATTCCCTTTCACATCCTCTCCATTCCAGTAAAACTGGTCTTGCTATTCCTCAATTTCAACACTACATTTACCATCTCTAGACCTTTGCCTTGAATGTACTCCATCCTCACCACTACCTCTTAGGGGCTCTGACATTTTTCTAGGACCAGCTCATTTGCCCCATCCTACAAGAGGCCTTTCCTCAATCTTTTAGCTGGTATTGCCCTCTCCCAACTCCAATAATCATAAAATACCACTATTTGTCTGCTTATTGGATTGATCTGATTCAGTAGCATCCATCTCAAGTACCAAGAGAATAATACAAGATTTACTATGAGTTAATTCCAAAGCATGATATCAGTGCCTGGCTGAGCAGAACTTGAAGTAAATAAGCTAAGCTCTTCCAGGACTAGAGGATCATCTAGTCAAACCCTCTAATTTCATATACTAGGAAATGGAGATCACGATAGTTTAAGGATCATGGTTATCAAGTGGTAGAGCTGGGATTAGAACTCAAGCCCTCTTCACCCATATTCCCACTACACCATGCTGCCTCCCCTTTTAGAAGAGTATTCATTATACACAGCAGGCCCTAAGGGAACAGAAGTTCTAAGTCCAACTGAAGAAGACTAAACACATACCATTAGAGAACATTGCATCCTATAGGTTTATGACAATCCACTTTCTTACCAATGAACCAGAGGAGAGATTTCTGTCTTCCTTAAATGATGACAATGATAATGCACAATGGAGAGAGTCAGTTTGACCTGGGATCAAGTCCTCCCTCCCATGCCAAGAAAAAAAGCAATGAACCCCTTAGGTCCAAATAGAAAGGGTCACTTCAGAAGGGATGAAGGAGCACAGTGACTTAGAAAACCATATAACTTTATGATTATGTTTAAGGCTATTGCAAAATACCTTCCATTTGCATGTTAATCTACTCTAGGATGCACTCAGGAGTCGTCATGAGGGTAAGGGCTAGATAACCCTGCTCTAGGCAACTCTCTAAGACAAATACACTTCAAAGAAGGGACCAATAGGAATTGATAGAGAAATTCCTACAAGGAAATGTAATACCTCTCATAAT
The DNA here is from genome assembly GCF_037893015.1 of Macrotis lagotis. Taxonomy (NCBI): domain Eukaryota; kingdom Metazoa; phylum Chordata; class Mammalia; order Peramelemorphia; family Peramelidae; genus Macrotis; species Macrotis lagotis. The sequence continues at coordinate 50,475,664 of NC_133666.1, forward strand.
GCTACATTATCCATTGGCAAAAGTGATTTGTCAAGACAGAGGCATCCCAAATTGGACTGCTGGTCCAATACCTTCTCTTGATCTACAAAGGCCAGAAAGGATCGAAAGAAAGGGTATATCAATGACACATTTTTTTTTCCAAAAAATGCGATAACAAAGCAGGGAGAGTTCTCATAAATGACACGACAAAGCACAAGTCTGATGTTAGTGTTCATGATGCCAAGGAGGCACACAGTGGAAAAGTGGGCAATGAGAAGATTGCCTTGATGATGGGGTGCAGAGATAAGGAATAATCTAAACATGGGAGAAAGATGAGAAATGCTCCAAACTCTGTTTTCATTTTATGCATATTAGCACATGGTCTTCCATCAGCTTTTCAGGGCAGAGTTCATCTCAGATTGAATCTTGATTTGGGGGGTGTTTTTTTTTTAACGAGGTCCAGTTCCACACTTACATTATATATATAAATATGAGACCAGAGGTTCATAAAAGTTCATTAAGGGAAAAATAAACTGGAGAATGAAATTAAAACTTGCTTTGGGACATGACATTCGAGAATATAGTGGAAAACAATCTCCCAAGAATCAGAACAAGCTACTAGATGTTTTCTGCCTGTGTTTACTTAAGCTTTGAGATGTTGTGACTCAAAAGGTTTATCCAAAAATTTTTTAAATTGCTTAATTTGTTAATAAAATTTAATCTATATGCTCACAAAGTACCTTTGGCAAAAGGACTAAGCTTGTGTTTATACTTGACAGCTTTGAAAATTGTTCTTGTAATACTCTATGATTTCCAGTACATTTTGATTGGATCTTTCATCCTCTAGACGGTAAACTTTATGAGGGCAGGGTTCCTTCTGTTATCTAAACTATGTATAGCAGGCAATTAATAAATATTTGTAGAATTAAACAGAAAAACAAAGAAAAGTCCCTAAAATGTCCATGTCCTTTGACAATACTAGCTATGTTTTCCAGTGGAATCAATGACAAAGCGTAAAGTCTCATAAACATGAAAACACCTATAGCAGAACTCTGTGGTAGCAAACATTTGGAAACTAAACAGATGCCCCATCAATTGCGGAATAGATAAACAAATTGTGGAATATGAATGAAATATATTATGGCACTGTTTGAAATGGTGAATATTAGTACAGCAAGGGACAACTTATGAACTGACAAAAATCAAGTAAGAAGACTCAGGAAAATATACACAATAACTACAGCAACAAGAACAGTAACTAAACAACTGCAACTGAAGGCTGCAAAACTAAAATCACTAAGCTTTTGACTTGAGGAGGGGACTTTGCAGATAGGATCAGACTTTTGTGTTGTAGCTGTCATTTTTGTTGAACCAAGGGTGCTTCTCCCCTCTTTTTTAAAATAATGAATAGTTCTCTATAAAGAAGGGGAAATAGCAGTAAAAATATCATTGCAGTAAATTTTTATAAAATGTATTTGCCCTCATATTCACCAATTTTATACACACACACACACACATATATATATATATACGCGCGCACGCGCACGCGCACACACACACACACACACACACACATAACATACAATTCAACAAATATGAAGCACCTGCTGGATATAGTACACTGGGCTGGGTGCTGGAGATACAAAAGAAAAACTGAAGATTGAATAACTTCAATAATGTGTTACATTCTCCTCAAAAAACACTACATTGTATAACAGTATCCTTGATCAATCGTGATACACGTTCTTAATATATCCAGATTAACTCTTAGTCAACAGGAAGGCACTTGTTACAGTAGTTTTTGTTCCTTGTTGCTTTATGGTTTGATCTGGCCTGGGGCTTTATTCCTAGTGGAATTAACCAGTTGGTTAGTAATTTTTTTCCTAATCAGAGGCAGGATTTGAATTCTGGTCTTCCCAATATCATGACCAGTTCTCTTTCTTCTATACTATGCTATTTTTCATCCTAACTAGCTTCTAGATTCAAATATGAGAGAGCAGAATCTCTCCAAAATATTGGGTTTATAAGGTACCTTTCTTTATGGCTTATTTAGATGCTGGCATTTTAGAATATAAATATTTAGCAGAATTCACAAACCCCTGTCTTAGCTACACAGACATTTAATTTGGAAAACAAAATACCTTTATATCACAATGCTTCAACAGCACATGTTCTGCCCTTTGTGGGGGGGGGGAGTGATAAGAGGGTTAAGAGGGGCCTACATCTGTATTTCACTGATACAAATCAGTCACTCTTATTTTACCCATTTTGCCTCTACAATTTTAACTGAGGCACACTCTTTGCAAATCCTTCAGCTCTAGTCCTGACATGATTTATCACTGTATTATGCAGGCACACACACCCCACAAATTTTTCTTGGTATTTTTTTTCCCCTCCAAATATCCAGAGGAGAGCCTCTGGGCATTCCAAAATGACCTATTCTTTGTAGTCAAAGGAAATGTGCCTTCCTCCTGTGTGGAATCAAATACCCAGGTGGACAGCTGAAACCAAACAGGTTACATAGCCATGAGAGGAAGGGACATTTTGTCCATTGATATTATGGTAATTTCCCTAAGCTTATATAAAAGTGACAGGAAGACAGGATCTTTGCATTTATGATCATGAATGAAAAAGCCCTCAAACCAAAGTAGCTCCCTGGAACTCAATTTCTCTAAAACATTCAGAGGCTAGGATAACTTTGATAAGTTCTGGAAACAAAGACTTAGAAACAATTGCTTTAGAAAATGCTATTCCAACAACAAAATCATTATCCTGGAAACATTTGAAGAATTAACTGCTCTTGGCAATGATGTTCTGTTGATCTGGTTACAAGGAAATTCATTGCTACAAATAATAAATGTAGCTTTCTCTCTGCCCTTGTTTATACAATGTTAATACCCTAGGACTGGGGGAAAAAAACTTATGATCCCTGTCGGGGTGCCATGGGAAAAAGGAAAGGAAGGACATAACCATATCCTATTACTCACAGTCAAAAATGGACACAAGAGATATTTAGAAGAAAATAAGAGATGATATCCAAATGGCTGATTCCAGCAGGAAGGAGTATCACAAAAGAATTGTCTATCATATACATTTTGCAAAATGAATGACTGTGACTTGTCTGACAGGAGGCAAAGTTGATAATTGTTAACTTCGGTTTTCTTTTTCACTGCTAGATACTTTGAGCTTAATTGGGGGTAGAGGTCATTACAACAAAACTGCAGTGGGCATAATAAAGGAATGTGGAAACCACCCCATCTTGAAATTTACTACAAAGGATTTCATCCTAACATATCTTTGTATTACTTTATTCTTTGGAGGAGAGAAAGAATAAAGAAACAAGAACAGGCCCCCCACCTCTCTATGCCAACCAAAGCCAAGTTTTCCCTTGATTTGCCAAAAAATGATTTAGGCCACGATACATTTCCCAGTTTTTTCTATCCCTATCTATCCCATCTTGGAATGTCAGAACGTAGGAACTGTTCAGAGGGACCAGAACCAAACCATAGTAGTACTGAGGAAAAAATGCTTATCTCCAATTTCAGCCACTGTGTTTTGAATGGAAATGCAATACAACTACACTTTATGTCTTCCTGTTTTAACGCCAGCATTGGCATGTTATGTGTGAGACTTTGGCAAAATCTCTTACTTTCTCTTGGCCTCAGTTTCCTGTCCTTTATAAATGAGGCAATGAGCTGTAAAATTATGATCTTGCACTGCTTTCAATGTACACTGGAATGGATTGCACTTTGGAAGTTACAGGAAAAGGGGGGGTTGAATTTGAATTTCAAGCACTTTTTGTTTTAAAAATTTGATCTGGGGGTGGCTAGGTGGTGTAGTGGATAGAGCACCGGCCCTGGAGTCAGGAGTACCTGAGTTCAAATCCAGCTTCAGACACTTAATAACTACCTAGCTGTGTGGCCTTGGGCAAGTCACTTAACCCCATTTACCTTGGAAAAAAACCCCTAAAAACTTTTGATCCATCTCAAAAATTAATTTTACATTAAAAATAGGACATAAAGAAGATAACTTTGCCCATTGAAGTCTCTGTTCGGTTGCCCTTTTTTCTAGTGAAAAGGTTAAGAGCAACATGGCCCAACTCGAAGGACTTGGAATCTCTTTGTAACTGCTTCAATGTGGAGTAACTTGTGGCAGGCCATTTGCTAACTGAAAATGTGTTAGTATCAAATTTAAAACTGTAGCCCTGGATAAATCAGATGGAAATTTAATAAATGGCAATATGAGTTGCCGAAATGAATACAGGTGATTTGTACAACTGAAGTATTACCCAAAAGTTAGATGCCAAATTTGAGTTTAATGCAAGGTTTGTACTTTCCAGGAGGGTTCTATTGCTTAGCTATCATTTTCAGTGCCAATCTGGAATGAGTCATTCGTGCTTTAACAGACACAGCAACAGCACTGAACATACTGCTCATTTTCATATCACCTACGAAGCTGAAATTCTTCTCAAAGATGCACAGCATTCTACTTAAAAATAACTCCGTTAAGGCTAGAGAAATTGGTTATTTCTTCTGCTTCTTGACCAGAGCACAGTCTCCTTTCTTGGTACACAAGAAGTTTATGAACCAAGACCATCTAGCATGTTTAACTCCCTGCCCTGACCTTCTCCTGCCAATCCCCAACATGCTAAACTACAGTTTAGAGCAACATAGAAAATGACATCTACATCTAAAGTGTTCCTGATTATATCATCCCAATCATGATTTTGTTTTTCTTTTCATTTTTCACCCTATGAAATTCAAACATTTCGGTTGATCCTCATCCAAGTTTCAAAAATGTGGTGCAAAAAAGGAAATAAAGGATTACTTGACATACCTTTTATTAATATGTCATCCCAGTGGAGATAAAAGTGTATATTTAATGCCCTCAGCTGGGTTCTATCAGACTGCAAAAGAAGAGAAAAAGTCACTTGTAAATGCAGCTATGGAAGGAACCCCGAGTTCACCTTACTAGGAAATTGTGAGCGTATGCCGAAGTAATTACAGCCACATTTGCTCCCAACGTATTTTAATTGCTCCTCTAGGAAAAAAAAAAGAAAGAAGCAAAGAAAGAAAGAAAATCAAAACTTTTGGGCTTGAAACTATATTTGAAGAATGACATTAGGATTTGATAATGAAAAGACCCTTCGGTCTTTGTTTTCAATGCTGAACACAATTATGCAAATAAAATAAAACTAATAAGACCAATTAAAATGAGCAACAAGAAAAAAGACAAGTGAAAGTATCAAGAAAAGTCATGGAATTATGATTTAGGGCAGTCAAATTTTTAACTTGATCATCAACTATCCCCTAAGTCTTTCTTTCTACTTTGGCTAGCCATAAGGAGTCCAGATACTATCTGGACTAAATACTGTGAAGGAAGGTCAACTTTTTGGTATCCAGATGTCTATAATAGTTATAAAGGCTTAAACCTATTTTATATAAAAAGAATTTAAATCAGTGACAAGAAAGCTCCTCCCCCCCCCATCCAGTTCTGAAATCCTATGATCACTGTATGGATTGTTATAAAGTCTGTGCCTACATGTGTCTGCATCTTTTAAAGCCTAAGTTAACTGGCTCTTGGTCAAGGTCTTTCCTTTTTCTTCCCAGCTGTCTTCATGACTGATCTCTGCCCAATCAACTGGATCAGCAAGGCAATTTAAATCAGTTGCAATGATGGCTCCCAAACACCAGATCTGCCATTTTTCCACACAGTGTTTTTCATCAATAGAGACCCAGCATTCAAATATGAAAACAAATTGAGTAATCTAGAATATAGAATTACGTCCTTGGAACTGTTTGCAGTTAAAACAATTGAGTCAAACATTTTAGTGAACTGAGATGGTATAGTGGATAATGAATTGAATTTTAAGAAGAATTATAAAGGTTTTAATTAAAGGAAATACTCCGAAACCATGGGATCTTTCAAAGTAAGAATGGGAAAATGAAGTCTTTCAGGGAAATAGGCTGTCCCAAATTCCATATCCATTTCCTACTGCTTACACTAGCAAGTAGTCCTTCATCTTCACTAGCCTGTGAGTTTATTCATGTACTGGAGCTTCAAAAGACCTTCCCTAACCCGGGGGAAGTTAGAGCCTCTGTGATTGTTTCAAAACCATCTCTTCCCTAGTGGAATAATTTTTATGAAGAAAGCACCACCATTTCCATTCTGTTAGCACCACTAAATAGCAGGCCGTCTCCCAAGCCAATAACATTTGTAAATAGAGGGGATGACGTGGAAAGTTGTTTTCCAATATGAAGAGGCCACAGAAATAGTGGCTGTTATTGCTAACACTGCAAAGCCACTTCTGTCGGTCCCTTAGGTGCCACTGCCCCTCCGCTTCCTGGAAATGAGAGACTAGGCTGGACACCATTAGCAGAGTGGCCAGGGAGGACAAAAGGCGCTCCTCTTGCTGATAGTCCTCTACCACCCTTCAAGCGCTGCCTGACTCATGAAGCACACCAAGGGATTCCATTCAAATCCATGAGGAAGAAGCGCTCACTGAGACCCCTTATTGTTGCTTTGGGGGGCTTTGGGGGTGTGAGGAGATGAGAAAAAGGACCTAAAATACTTACAAAGCACCTGAGTCTTCGGGATTGGGACGAGACAAAGAGAGCTGTGGGTGTTCAAGAGACTGGGCCCCGCTGCGTGCTGGGGGGGGGGGGGGCTGGGGAAGGAAACAGGGGTGCGCAAGGGGCCAAGGAAAAGGGGGGCGCCTCGGCTGGAGAACAAGTCGGGGCCTTAGGGGCCGGCCTGGCCGCCCGAGGGCGGGCGTTGCATTTCTCCTCGGCTTGGTCTGGGGGCGGCGGGCCGGCTCCTCCCGGCGGCCGGCCTACTGGAGCCCCCCCCCCACCCCGCGTCGCCACCCTGCCCGCACCTCCCGGCCGCCCCCTGCGGGCCGGCCTCGGGGCCCCCGGGCCCGGCGGTTCCGGAGGGGCGGGGCGGGCCGCGTCCCCTCCCCCCCCGCCGGCCTGGCCGGGCTCGGGGCCCTCGAGAAGCTGCTCCACCTGTTCCGGCTCCCGAGGCCCTGCGGTGCTCAGCCCCCCGACTCCAGCACTTCCTGGCTCGGCCCAGCGGCCGGGGGCTCCTCCCGGCGCCTCAGGCTTCCCCTAGCGGCCCAGGCCTGGGGCCAGAGCCACGGGGCTCCGCAGGCCGCGCAGGCCTCGGCTGTTTCCCGGGCCCGGGCCGCCTAGGGGCTGGGGGAGGCACGTGGGGCCCGGGCACGCCCCCCGCAGGCCCGAGGGCCTCGGGGCCTGCGGGGGCGGGGGAATGGGCAAGCCTGCCGCCGGTCCCGAAGGCCACGCGTGCGCAGGGCAGGCCTCGGCCGGGCCAGAGCCTAGAGACGCGGCGGCCCGCACCTGAGCCCGGGCCCACTGCCGAGGGGGGGGGGGGGCGCCGCCGCCGCGGCATCGGCAGGGGCGGCGGCGGCGGCTGCGGCGGCGGCGGCGGCGGAGGGGGAGGGGAGGGGGGAGGGGGGAGGGGAGGGGAGGGGGGAGGAGGCCCGAAGCCGGCCCGCTGGACAGGAGGTGGCTGCAGCTGCGCACAGGGCAGCCCCACCCCCTGGAGGGGGCGGCCCGTCAGTCTCCCGTCCAGGCCCAATGGGCCGATGCTGTCCGCGCTCCCGGGAGCATGTGGAGACCCGGTGGCGGGCTGGCGCTCCCTGGGAGGGCGCCTCTAGGCTGCGGGCCTGCCCGGAGCAGCCGCGCCTGCTACAAAGCCCCGCTCAGGGCCGGCCTAGTTCCATTCTTCTGCTGAACTGGCTCCGGACTAGGGCGGAGTCTAGCCTGCCCCACCAGGGCTCTCCTCTACACTCGGAAGCCCCCTGCATGAGAATGAGGAGCGGGAGGAGGGGAAAAACTGGAGGAGGAGGAAGAAAGGCATGGATTTGGGTTCTCACCATCCCTCTGCCTGCCGGGCTGCTCTGGGGCTCCTGGCCTCGGTCTCCCCCTCTGTCACATGGGGGGGGCTGAACTCGGACCCCCCGGCCCCCTCCACCTGGGGACTCTGGCCCTGCCTCACACCGAAATGGCCTGGAGGGGGGCGGGGGTGGAGGTGATCCTCCCTAGGGCCATGCTGCAAAGGCTCTGGGTCACAGCTTGGAAGTCACTGCCAAGCACCACTCTCCACCCTGCCAGCCCCACCGGCTCGGGGAGCTCTCTCCCTCCTCTCCCCAGCACAGAAACCCTCATTCATTCACAAATAATTGGCCCGCAATCGCTGCCGATGCCTTTGTTTTCCTTGGGAAGTGATCAGATTGGGGGGGGGGGGGGGCGGTAATTGCCTGTCTGATCAGGAACCATTTCCTTCCCGGTTAACCAAACATCCAGTCTGCTGATTCTGTGAAGTCTTAAATATCACCCAAAGTGAACAGCCCCAATTACAACAGGAAACACATTTCCCGACATGAAACGAGGAACAGAAACAGATTTGTGTCTTCGTGGCTCTGTACTTGGGTCCTCCAAAGGACTCCAGAGCCTTCAGAGTCCTGTCTCTGCTTCCATCTGTCTTTCTCCTTTCTTAAAGGAAAACCATTCCCTTCCCTGGCTTTCCTGTTTCTCTTCCTCGTCCCCTTTTTCCCCCGGCTCATCCTTCTGTCTCCTTAGCTCCTTCTTTCTTTTTCTCTTCCTCAATTCTCCTCCTTTCTGATAGCTTCTGGACCCTTCCAAAGGACAATTGACTTAGAAATAAGATGAAAAAGGAGTTAAGATTCCAATGGAGAGCTTTCCTCCCCCCCCCAAAAAAAAGGACACCCTGAGCCCCTTTAGACAACAGATAGATGTTAAGTTCATATTTCATAGACTCTGGACTTTAAACTCCAGGAATTATGCCCCATTATAGCGATCACCATAAATAATGCTTATTAAGATGAGGAACATTTATTTCTTTTGCTTCCAACTTGGGATGTGGGTGATGTAAGGAACTGTGATGAAGGCTCTAACTACAGGCAGATCAGCAGCTGGCCCCTAACTCTTCTTAAAATTGCCGGCAGCCACCGATAGTGTATTGGCCACTGACTTCCTCATTGTCTAGGTCTGCTCCTCCAGATGCCAGGTTGCTTTCTATTCACCTCCCTCCCCCCACCAAAAATAATACTATAATCACTGATAATAGTTCGTGTATTCCTCAAGCTTTAAAGTTTCCCAAGTGCTTCCCCCCACAATGTTGCTATGCCAGTATTTTCTCTCCCCATTTTACAGAGGAGGAATATTGAGGCCAGTAGAAAGGAACCCAATTGCCCAGAATCAACTCAAGCTTTGTGCCGAATAATTTTTTCAATGTACCTTTTGGAGTTTTAGAAACACTATTTAACCATCTCATAAACAAACAAACAAAAAAAAAACCCATCTCATCAACATAAAACATCTCACAAAAAAAAAAAAAAGAAAAAAGTTGGACCCATAGGGCCCCAGGTCCTGGGAATAGCCTTGTGCTAGAGCACCTCGATAGAAGCTGGGGGAGTGCTGGAACAACCCCTCCCTGGAAAGCAGAGACCAAATGTAGCCTTTCGGTGGAATGTCCCCAGCCCGTTCTGAAAGGGAGGAGTACTCACGTCGGCCCACAGCCAGATGGCTTGAGTTAGGCCAAAAGGCAGATCCTGTATCTCTTACAGGATATCTAGTTAGGCCGCAACCCAAATTGCTGACGCTTTCTTCCAATTACACCGCACTAATGCAAGGTCTTTCTTCCATAGCCCTCTCTGGCATGTCAAGTCCCTCCTGTCCAAAGGGCATGCTACTAAGGTATCTAAGCAGCCCTGAGTCCCCAAAAGGTAGAGCCCCCCTAGGGCTCCAAAGAAAACAAACTCAAACCAATCACCCCAGCTTTCAGCCTTGGTCATGGCAGCTTGAGGCTGCTTTTTGTTTTCCTGGTAGTTTTCCCCCAGAAATGAGAATACTGGGAAACCAACCTGGAAGCCCTGGTGCCTCCAGCTGGAAAAGAAGGGGGGGGGGTGGAAGGAGGGAGGGAAGGCCAGTGTGCTGGCCAGAGCTTCAGGGACCCTTGGGCTTAGGCCTAGGCCTCTGCTTGGAGCCGGTCCCTGCTCAGTCACTAACCAAAGAAACACAAGACTGAGTACTTGGACTCCAAGGCTTCCACTAAGGGGGCTTTAAAGCCTAGTCTCTAGGCCAGCTTTCCTCAGCCTCAAAAAGAGGGAGTTGGCCTTGACCAACCTGCAGGGGGTCTGGCCTACAGCACCTGAGCTACAAAGTCTGTGCTGCAGAGTCCAAGTTATGGGGTCCCAGCCATAGGGGTTGGAGCTATGGGGGTCCGAGTTATGGGGGCCCAGCCTACGGGTCAGCCTGCTGCCGAAATTCCTCGGGAAACTAACTACTTATTGGCCCCTCTACTTGGCCTGAGAAAGGTCATTGTGGGAGGTAATGCCTTCTATGTGAGGCTCCAGGGCTTCCCTTTCCGGAATCATTTGGTGGGGGAGCCTAGCCTCTAGCTCAGGCTGGCAGGAGAAGCTGCTCCTGAAGGGAGGTTAGAAGAGACAGAATGGACTGGGGTGGTTAGATACAAGTCCCACCCCCCCCCCCAGAAATAATGATAGTAGTGGGTAGTGGCAAGAGCAAAAGAGACAAAGTGGGGTGGTGTGTTTAAACAAGTCCCTCCCCCCACCTCCGAAAAAGTGATAGGAGAGGAGAGAGAACGGGGAGGAAGTTAGATACAAGTCCCTCTCCCCCAGTCAACCCAAAAAAATGATACGGGGTAGTGGCCAGAAAAGAGGAGAGACAATTCAGGGGGAGGGGAAGCACAGCAAGGGCAGTATTGGGCTCATTTTTTAACACCAATCCAATATCGACCTAAGGCAATTCTTTCCTGGAGAAGTTGTGGCTGGGGAGGGGGGTTGAAAGGACTCTGAAAGAGTCCTGAAAGACAGTCTGCCTCCTGCCACCTGCATAGGGGCTGAGGCCACCCTTTAACCCCCTTTGACCCACTTCCACTCAGCCTGGGCCCTTGGGCCACTGGGGGTGGGGGCTGAAACACATCAAGTCCCCTAGATGAACCCCTGCAGCTTGGTCACCTGGAAGTGGGGCAGGAGGCAGGGACTGCAGGGGATGATGGGATTGAGTGGAGAGGACTGGAGGGGGCGGCTAGAGAGGCTGAGGGTTCTTGGAGGACAAGACTAGAATGTTGGCCTTTCTCTTCCTACCACCCCAAGAGGTGATGATGCTGATAAGTGTTCTCATTCCCCCAGTCCATGAAAGCTTACAGAGGTACTTTTCCTCACAAACAGCTCCATGAGCTGGGTGTTGCAAGAGCCTGTGGTAGCAACTGAGGTTTAGAGAGGGAAGGCCATCTGCCTAGTTACACAGCCATCTCCAGGTGGCCAGAAATTTTATAACCTTAGGGGCAAGAAAACTTCACTGGGTTCTTCCTCTCTTCAAAAACTGACCAGACCCTGTAGTGGTCATGCCACCAGAGACAGGTCCCTCCTGACATGACTCTCCAGTTCCTGGGAATTATGAGGAAAATGACTTGGAAACTGGTATAGGAACGATGTGGAATAATGATATTTGTTAAACTACAGAGGCAGTGAGGCTGTCCTCAAAGCCTGGGTTCAAGTTTTCTGCCACATATTTGACTCTACTTTGTGTGTATGTAAGTCTCTGTCTCTCTCTGTCTGTCTGTCTGTCTCTCTCTCTCTTTCTCTGTTGCCCTGGACAGATCATCTAACCTCTCAAAGCCATCTGCAACTCTGAGACTATGGGATGACAGGACTGATGGCCAATTACAATTAGTCAGAGGCTTTTTCCTGAACACTGTTACAATCATTGTTCTCCTAGTCCAGCTTGTTCCATTATATCAATTCCAAGGCTTTCCCTTGTCCTTGACCCTTAAACTCCTACAGAAGATGAACTGCCATTCCCCAACATTCCACATATACAGAAATGAAACAGTTGCTTTTAAACTTCCATTGGACAGTTTACTATTACTATTATTTATTATTATCATTATTATTACTTCTATTTAAAGCTTCTAAAAACATAGTAAGGGGCAGCTATTTGGTGCTGCAGTAGATAAAATGCCGGGTCTGGAGTAAGGAAGGCTTGAGTTAAAATCCAACCTCATACTTACTAGCTGGGTGACCTTGGACAAGTTACGTAACCCTATTTGCCTGAATTTCCTTATCTGTCAAATGAGCTGGAGAAGGAAATGGAAAATCACTTCAGGATCTTTGACAAGAAAACCCCAAATGGGGTCATGAGGAGGTGGGCACAACTGAACAACAAAGAAATTTAGTAACCCATCCTTCCCTAGCCATGGGGAGAGATCGCATAAATTAGAGAGCCTTGAAGGTCAATCTAACCCAACTCCCATGATTTAGCAGTGAGAAAACAGCATTCAAGTTAGGAGAAGCAATTGCAAACCCTTCAGCAGAATCACAGTGACTGTCCTTAACTTCAAGAATCACTTATCTAGAGAAATAGCCAAAGGACTATTTCACAGTCTTCTGGTCTCTGGTAGGTAGTAGAGATAGGAGAAAAGCATTGTACCTGGAGTAGAGGACCTGGCATCAAATCTTGATCCTGCCACATACTCACTGTATGACCTTGGGCAAGTCTCTTCCCCTTCCTGAGCCTCAATTTCCTTCTCTGAAAAAAATGAGGGGAGTTGTTATGGATGATCTGAGGGGTTTTTTCCCTAACTCTGTCAGTCCATGATTCTAGGATCCTGTTTTCTGAGCATGAAACCATTATAAGAAATTTCACTAGAGTCCTGACTCTCTAGAGTTGGGTGACCCACTCATTCCGTTTGTTCCCCTCTTCCTTTCACCACCCCCTCCCAACCCTAGAAATCTATATACACTGGATTTTGGCATTTTGTGTTAGTCATTCAGGAACTGAGGGATTTTTTTGGTTCTCTTCTTCAGTGACTTCATTGTTCCCACCTCCTCCTCTGCATCTCTCCTTGTTTTCCTGAATCAGTAGCTGCCCCTTGTTTAAGAACACCCTTTGTCCATCTTCTCCCCACTACACACACACACACACACACACACACACACACACACACACACACACAAATTTAGCAAGCCCCAGCCATAGTAAAGGCATCAGGTTCATCGAATAAGAACTGGTCCCTTATCCAAGGAAGCTTTCTTATTAGGAGAGGATATGCTGCTTTTATAAAAGATAACTTTAGATGGTCTTTCCACTGAATCATATAGCTGCCTTCTGGACCCGTCTCAGTCACTTTCTGGTCATGGAAACGTGGCTTACTACTTCCTTTTCTTCATCTATAGAACAGGCTCAGCTCTGCTTCACCCACTGCCCCCTTAACTACACATCCCTCCTTAGAAATCAGTTCCCTTGTTTTATCAATGAAGAAACAAAGATCAGGAGAAGGGAAGTGGCTTGTCCAAAGTCACACATAAGTCAGAAACAAGCCATTCAGGTTCAGGTTTTCAGATCCTAAATCCTGTGCTTTCCCCACTATGTCATGTTCTCCTAATTTATGTTCTGGATGTGAGGCTCAGAAGGCTAGGTAAAGGGGAAGGGCTTGTTCACAAGCCTCTTGGCTTCCTTTAAGTTCCAGCAAAAAAAAAAAATCTTAGCTTCTAATCCATTAAGAGAATATCTTTAATCATGAGAGGTTTGGAAGTAAGAGCTCTATATACAAATGAATGGAGCCAAAATGGAGCAGGTTTCTCTTGGGCCTTAAGTAGAGGCAGATTCAATGGTTGCACAGAAATATAGGGTATTTTAAAAGTTTGGGGGCAGTCGTTGGCCCCAGTACTCTGAATGAGATCTAACAGTGCAGAAGATAGTGGAGTTTGCCATCACCTCCTCGTTCTAGAAAACTCTGGCCCTCTCAACACAGCTTGACATCATATTAACTTTTGGGTGCTGCCACATCACCTGTAGTGATCACCAGTCTAGTGAAACCACCCCTTCTTAACTTCCCAGGTAATATCCAGAACACCACCATCTCCCATCTCACCCAGGCTCACAACCTAGGTGGCATCCTCTATCACCCCCATATCCAATCTGTTGCAAATCCTGTCAATTCTACCTTATCTCCTCTGACACCACCTCTAGCCTGGTGTTCATCTAACCCCCTCATCAGCTCCTGCCTAGTCTATTACCACAGCCCACTGGCTAATTTCCCTCTCCCTATGTTCAGTTATTAAACTGATCTTCCTAAAGTCATACAATTCTCCATCCCACCTCCCCGTTCCATCAACTTTAGTGGCCTCCAATTCTTTCCACGATGAAATATAAAGCCTTCTCTTTGCCTAACCTAACCCATCATAACACAGCCCCTCCTACCTTTCCAGTTTTCCTTCACCTTCTAAGATGCTCCATCTTGACTTCCAACATTTTCACTAGCTGTTTTCTCTTCTTGGAATGCTCTACCTCCTCATCTCTACCTCTTGGCTTCCTTCAAGGTCCAGCAAAAAAATCTTAGCTTCTACAAGAAGTTTTTCTGGATCCAGTCTCCTTCTATTGATTATATCCAATTTACCCTAAATTTATCATATTTATACATAATTGATTATATGTTGTCTCCCCATTAGACTGTGAGCTCCTTGAGAGCAGGGACTGCTTTTGCCTTTCTTTGGAATCCTTTGTGGAGTTTACCTTCCAAGTCAGGTTCCACATACCACCATTCAATGCTCTTGCCCCCTCTTCTGAAATTTCACCATCATCCTCCCAGGCAATCAGATTTGTCATCTCATTGTCACCCTTGACTCCTCTCTCACACTTACCCCAAATAGTCAATCTACAAATATTTGACCTTGCTGTTCCTATCTCAGAAACATTAGAATGTCAGCTCCTGAGGACACGTGCTTAACTGTAGAGCTGGTTTCAAGGTGAGCTGGCTGGTCCTTGTCCTTCAGTATCAAAAAAGACCAAAATGACTTCACTATGCTTGAGACAAAGTACAGTGTGCCCGACTGTGGGTGACCAGACCAATTTGAGCTCAGATGGTTCTACCCCAGGTTGGGTACAAACAATCCATGTGAACACCTGGGGTGGGGACTCTAAACATCTATAGGTCACATTTCCTTTGAGCATGCTTCTGTTCTGCCTTGCTCATACACAGTCAGAATCAACACACTCCTGACGAGGGCACGCCATGCTGGGCTGTCCTGTGCCAGCGTCTCCCATGCTGCACAATCAATTCTAAAGTTCTTAAGAGAGACCTTCAGGGTGTCCTGGTATCACTTCTTCTGTCCCCCTTGTGAGCCCTGCCCTGTATGAGCCTAAGGTAAGTACTCAATATATGACTGATAACTGACTGATATTTCTTTCATTTTGTCCCTTTCTCTACTTACAAAAGTTCAGGTCCTCATCACTGTGGAATTAGACTATTGCAATAGATTCTGAACTGATCTCCCCAATTCCAGAGCATCTCCCTACTTTCAGTCTAACCTCTTTTCCAAAGTGATTTCCTTAACTCACAGATCTGACCATATCACTTCCTCATCCAACTCCCATTGCTTCCTATTGCCTTTACTATCAATGCTCAGCTCTTCTTTTTGGCTTAAGACTTTTCAAAACACAACCCCTTCCTCCCTTTCTATTCCACCCCCCCCCACATCATTCTACTCAATGGGTTGACGATACTAGCCTCCCTGTTATTTCTCAAATACCATTCCATCTCTCACCACCATATCTCTGTACTGACTGTACTCTTGGTTCAGTATCCTTTCCCTTCTCACCTCCTCCTAGGATGATAGCTTGAGAACTTGAAGGATCTTGGAAGCCATCTTGTCCAGCCACCTCATTTTACATCCCAAGAAGATGAGATGATTTGCCAAAGGAAATATGAGATGTAGGATCTGAATTCAGGTCCTCTGATTGTCTTTCCACTGCCACAAGCTTGACATCTCCCTTCAAGGATCAGTTCAAGTGTTGCATTCTACATGAAATCTTTACTGACCCTCTCCCCTCCACAGCTGACAGTACCTTCTCTCTCCAAGTGAGCTCTGCTAACTGAGACGGGGACTGTATTTGCCTTTCTTTGTATTTCTAGGACCTTGTCCAGTAACTGGCATACAGTAAGCACTTAATAAATATTTGGAAATTGATTGGTTCATGCAGGTCCACTTTGACTGGTTTAAGAGCAGAGCCTCTTGTGTTCACAATCTCAGGCCACCTGAGGCCCAGAGAATGTTGTGTCAAGGACATGGGTGTCCCCCAATCCCTTGATCTGGCCTCTGGCCTGCTGTTCAATGACCTGCAATGATGGGTGAGTGGTTTTCTCAGAATGGCCTTGCAGATCCCATCAAGTCCAAGGACCTCTTGGCATGAGAGTTAGACCACCATAGACTAACGTGAGTAGCAGCCAAAGCAAGACCTAGGGTCTTTCCTCTGGGTTTATAGGGTCTTTCAACACCTCTGGCAAGGAGTTGGGTGAAGTTAAGATATCTTTATGGTTCCTTCTACCTCCAAAGCTAGGATCCATTCATAGCACCTAACTATTGGGGACAGCTCCCCAGTACCTGAATCACATGTTTGAATTGAGTCTGAGAGCTCCCTCAGCATAACCTTTACCCCTGGGAAAGGAAGGAACCCCTCTTTTCCTGAAGGAATCTAAGCCAAACAGCCATGATCCAGTGGGAGATAGTAGTATCTCGGGGTAGACCGAGATAAGAGTTCAAAGGGACATGAGCAAAATAAGATCCAAGCTAGAGGGGAGGTCAAGTTAAAGTTTGAACGAAAGTTCATACAAATGTACGTGTTAGGTCACATCAGTTTCCTCATCCACAGACTATTCACCAGGTCAAACACAAAAGCCTGTTTACTCAGGTCAAATGAGAGTTCATGCATACAGATACATGTGTACTCAGGTTAAACTACAATTCTCATGTGCAACGCAACCGTGGACTCAGGTTAAAATACATACAGGTTTATTTACCCAGATTTATGCAATGGGGCTTAATTTAGGGAAGGCAAAGATGGCAGCAGACTGTACCCAGAGACCCAGAGGAGCCTATCATTCAGGTGGAAGCAAGCTCAGTGGCTCAATTGAGTTGAGATTTCCATGATTTAAAGAGAAAAATCGTTCACTTCCTTCCCCCTTTAACATGCACAGAGTACCAGCAACTTCTCCCTTGGGGGCTGCCTGGAGCAAGCTATTAGGTCATACTTGCATAGGATCCTACATCTAATGTTAGCCCTTCATTTTCGAAGAAGACCACCCTGTCAGGGAGGTGATGCCATGACAAACACATGAATTGGATTGGAGTGGGGGCCTTAATTTCTTCACCAGAGCCATCTGGATCCAGTGGCCAAATAGGAATCAAGACCACTGGAGATGGTCCTGGATGTGAGGCAATCAGGGTGAAAGGACTTGCCCAAGGTCATCAACTAGAAAGAATCAAGTGTCTGAGGCTGAATTCAAACTTCTGTTCCTTCTAACTCCAAGGCCAATGCTGCACCCTGGATATTACATCTAGAGCTGGCAAGGGACCTCAAAGACCATTTAGGTCAACTCTCCTTTTATAAAAAAGGTAACAGTTTCAAAGAGATTATGTGACTCCTCTAAGGTCTCATAGGCAAGTAACAAAGGCTAAGTTTGATCCTAGGTCTGCTGGCTTTAGAGTTAGTGCCTTATCAAATGTATTACCATGTCTCCCCATTGGGGCTGAAGTCCAAAGAGATCAGATCATAGGGAGGTGAGTATGAGATACATTTTCATTAGACCACTGCACTGGTTTGCAGAGTTCTAATGAAGAAATTCTTGTTCAATTATTCTTTGGTAAACACCAGCCCCTGGCTTTCCAACTGGCTCTGTCAGAATGAGCCAATAGGCAGAATACTCCAGACTGGGGCCTAATCTAACTATTTGGTCCAGGGCCTGAAATTCAGGACTCTGAAAAATGCAAAGTGAATATTTGAGACCAAGCCTTCAGTAGCAGACCTCAACAGGATTTCAGAGCAACAAGGAACCATTGGGTGAAAACATTGAGAATGTGGCTTCCCCAAAAGGGGAGATTCAAAGCCCAAGGCCCTTATTTAAAAATCAAGTAGACTGGCTCCCCCCCACCCCATTTCCTGGGTTCAGGACAGAAGTGTACACCAAGGGCTTTTCCCATTTCCATTAAAAGATAAACCAGCAGAGATGCCCAATTGCAGAGTCCCCAAATTGATTTGCAAGGCCCATAGAAGTAGATATGTCACATAAATTTCCTTTAGACTTATGGCATACAAATGAAATCCTTTATTTTATGTCATTTATACAAATGGCAGAGGGGATGGCAGAATGCCTACTCTCCAACACCCTTGGAGTCAAAAAGACCTAAGAGTTACCTATTCCTGCCTCTGAGACTAGTTGATCTTTACATAGTCCTTTATATACAGAATTTCATTTGAACTTCAAAGCAACTCTGTGAGGTGGGTGTTATTATCACTCCCATTTTAGAGATGGGGAAACTGAGACTCAGAGAGGTTAAGTTACCTGTCCAGGCTCATACAATTAGTAAATATATGAGTGAGGCATCACACCCGGGTTTTTGTTTTAATTCCAAATAAAGCACTCTACTATGTCATTCTGTTTAATGCAAGAACGCTTAATTTCTCAGTGCTCCCAGAAATCTAAGAGTATAAAGTTACAAAGGAGTTAGTAGTCCACATTGTTGAGGGGTGGAAGTATGTATTACATCTCCTTATTCCTTTTCTTAAAAGCTTTAAGCCAAATGACCATCGTAGGAAGTCGAATTTGCCTCCATCATCCAAAATTCTGGGATCGTCACTGTTCTGTGGCCTGCTTCTGCAATATAGGAAAAGAGTGGCTTGACAAGTTATCATGATGATATGATGTTCCAACCTCTTCCAAAATTTAATATCTGTCGACCGAAGTCTTTCTAACTATGATCATTTCTGACTCATTGATGCTAAACCTTTTTTTGTTTGTTTTTTTTGCAAGGCAATGGGTTTAAGTGACTTGCCCAAGGTCACACAGCTAAGTAATTATTAAATGGCTGAAGTTGGATTTGAACTCAGGTCCTCCTGACTCCAGGGCCAGTGCTCTACCCACTGTACCATCTAGCTGTACCCAACTCTAAACTTTTTGAAAAATAGTTATCCTTTCCTCAGTCCCTCCATTTTTGTACAACATATGAAAATGTTTGCCTTCTTCTGTAGATTTAAAAAAAAATACCTCTTAAAAATTCACCGACATTATCTACCCATTCAAAGCAAAAGCCTACTCCTATACCCACATGTTATTTGAATTGCATATTCCTATAACTAGGAAGTTTTACTATAACTTCCAGGAGGAAGAAGTGTATCTTCTGAAGGATGCTCTTAACTCGCTGTCAATTTTTGCACTCTGCATGAAGCCCTGGTTGCCCCATCCTTGTTATAACTATGATGAATAGATTTTTGCAGGGATGTGGGTAGAATTTGCTGATAATATTCTTCCATATTGTGGGTCTAGTTCAGTTATCTATTGTGTGAGTAGTACAAATGGTCTTCAGAGGAAAATTGGGTTCAAGTTGCTATCCCATACTCAGAAAGGCCAGACAATTATATCAATGAGACACTGGTGCATTCTTGATGGAGTTGTGAACTGCTTTAACCATTTTGGAGAACAATTTGGACCTAGGCCCCTTTGGCTATAAAACTGTACCCTTTGACCCACTAAGTGATACCACTAAGTCTATGCCCCTAAAAGACTGACGAAAAAGGACTTATATGTAAAATCTTTCTAGCAACTCTTTATGTGGTGGCAGAGAATTGGAAATTGAGGGGATGCCCATCAACTGGGGATTGGTTGACCAAAGTGTGGTCTATGGTTGTGATGGAATACTAATGTGTATAAGAAATGACATGCCAAATGGTTTAAGAAAAACCGGGGAAGTCCTATAGAAACTAGTACAAGAGGAAGTGAGCAGAACCAGAAGAAGCTTGTATACAATAACTGCAATATTGTATGCTGATCAATTGTGAAAGACTTAGCTAGGCTGATTAAAAACATGATCCGAGACAATTCTGAAGAACCCATGATGAAAAATGTTATGTACTCCAGAAAGAAAACTGATTAATCCTGAATGCAAAAAGAATTCTTTTTTAAAAACTTTACTTTTCTTGCTTTTTTTTCAACATGGCTAATATGGAAATATGCTTTACATAACTTCACATATATAATTAATATCATACTGCTTGTCTTTTCAAAGGGTTTGGGAGGGGCTGGAGAGAGGAAGAGAATATAGAACTCATTTTTTTTTAGAAAAAGAATGCTAAAAATAAAGAAATTTAAAATTTAAACTACAAAAACTACAGCCCAACACAACATACTCTATTTTCCCATGAATAAGGTGTACCCTTTTTCAAAAAATTTGGGATCTAAAAATTGGTAGCATCTTATACAATAGTTGTAGATTTTTTCCCTTGCATTTCCCGCTTCTTTGTGCTTGTTGTCTTTGCACTCATTGTTTCGCATCTGTTACCAGTATATTAGGTGATGTTTTGCCACGTTCTGCCCAGAAATGGCTCAGAAAAGATTATCATCCAGAGCTGAATTCAAGTCCAAAGTGATCCAGTTTGCAAAGTGAATGGAAATCGTGCTGCTGAACTTCACTTTGGTCCTCCTTCAACTGAGAAACTAATCTGAGCCTGGTTCCAGGAAGAAGAAACTCAACTGAAAAGACCACAACAGAAGATGGCCATGAGAGGCAAGGTAACCAAATGGCCTGAGTTCGAGAGGGAATTGAAGAGATGGATGGAAGAGCAAAGGGCCATTGGAATTCCTGTATCCACAAAGATAGTTCAGCAGGAGGCCAGAAGAATTGTGATGAAAAAGAAGTGACTGATTTCCAAGGAGGACACCATGGGTGCTTCAGGCTCATGAAATGGAATGACCTGAGCATGTGTCCATGCACCAGACTTGCCCAAAAGATGCCTGAAAGCTATGAGCAGAATATCCTTGAATTTCATGATGAATCAAACGAGTTCAATAACTCTGTGGAATACATTTTTTTTTCAAATTTTGGCCCTCAAATTAAGGTGTGGTTTAAATATTGGAGTGTCTTATATATGGGGAAATGTGGCACTCTCTATGTCCCACGGTTACCATAAGGAATGAGGGGATGGGCGTAGGGAATGAACTTAGGATTTTATAGATAGAGGGAAGGCCAAACCTCTACTATTGCAGGTGCGTTTCCAAGAGCACCGCCTTAGGGCCACACAGCTGGGATATATAAGAGGTGGGACTTGAATGTAAGTCTTCTTGCTTCCAAGGCAGGCTCTTTATCCACTACACTATGCTGTCTCTGTTCGATGGTCTATAAATGTGAATTCTTATTATTTTGGGAGGGGGAAGACCATTGGAGTTAAGGGACTTGCCCAGGGTCTCACAGTGAGTCTCTACGGTTGGATTTGGACTCAGTCCCTCCTGACTCCAGATCTAGTGCTCTAGCCAGTGCAACATCACCTAGTTGTCTCAGGTGTGAATTAATAATAAAATCCTTATTCTTCCCCCACCAAAGTCCTTCTGGATGCCTCTTTGTGGCATGGGGGTGACTGGGCCTTCCAAAGTTCTTCAAAGGGAGCATAAACTCTGCCAAGTGCAACCAAATTAGAAAGGTTTCAAACAAAACCTGGCATGCCTGCTGTCTAAGGTCCCACCTAGTTAAGAGCTTACCCCCAGGAGGCTGAATATGCCACAGCATGAGCTTTCGGAGCCATAGCAACTCAAGAACACTGCACCAGTAGTACGAACATAAGGAAGATCATAAGTCTTCTGAGGTATTTAGGGGTCAACCTTCATAGGAAGCCCTTACTAAGTGGCATAATAACTGGAATGTTGGGCCTGAAATCAGAAAGACCAGAATTTAAATCCTCACTCAGACACCAACTGTGCGACTCTGGGCATGTCACTTAATCTCTGCTTGCCTCAGTTTCCTAAACTGTGTGATAAAAACAATAATGGAACTTATAAGGTGGTTGTTAGGATCAAATGAGAAAATATTGGTAAGGTTCTTTGAAAAATCCAAAGTGCTATATAAATACTAGCAGATATTATTATTCTGGGCTCTGAGAAATGAATATGCTTCCTTTGATCCAGGTACTAATAGTCTGAAGTGACCATCTCAACTGTAGACAGGCGGAGAAAAATCAAGATCCTGCCATTTGTCTTTAAAGTAGTTGCTTAAATGAGTTCCTCGATCCATCTTTACAAACAGCACATAGGAGGCCAAAGGCCCAAGCGAATTACAAAGCATTGAGCTTGTCTGTTGCCATACCACCCTGAATGAGTCCCCAAGATCTGGGAAGCTAAGCAGGGTCGGACCTGGTTAGTACTTGGGTGGGGGACAAGGCATTGATCTTGATGTAACCAGTGTCAGGAAGAAAAACACAACAATTTCATAGGTCAAAGATGAGAAAAAACAATTCCTTGGAAGAAACTTAGGAAGGTGAAAGAAAACAGCCATGCTCAGGGCTGTAATTACTGGACTAAAGTCAAAGAAATCACAACAGCTGAAACAGCTTCTTTGAATTCTTCTGGATGTTCTGGAAAATGTGTGATTGTGAAGACTTGTCCATTTCAGTTTGCACAGCTGCCCCAACACACACACACACACACACACACACACACACAAAATCACACACACACACACACACACACACACACACACACACACACACACACACAGACATTGCCCCAAATGGATATGTTCACATAGCGGGCCAGTATACTTCAATTCAATTCAACAATTCAAATGGAGTCCCTTCACTGAGAACACCAAGGCCTCAAGGAGCTTCCATTCCTATTGACTCCTCTGATCACCTCCTCACTTCTCAAAGACTTCACTGGCTCCCCATTGCCTACTGAATAAATATAGAAACTGCTAACTCTGGGATCCAGTACCCCCTTTAAACGGCAAGTTCCTTGAGAGAAGGGCCTAAGTGGTTTCTCTCTTTTAGTGCCCAGGACAGTATTGTTCATATAGTAAGTGGTTAATAAATGTTTGTTTAATTGGATTGAATTTGGTCATAGCTTTGGTGGTGGTGGTGGTGGGGTGCATATGGTGTTAATATACATAGCCTGTTTTACAGTCTTTTATGAAGTATGGTGTGGTTTTGGGGATAGGAATGACTTTCTATTCTTAAACAAGTTCAAATTTCATCTCCAACAAGAGTTCTAATAAACTATAGTTCCCTTAAGGGACATCTCATACCTCCTTTATGAGATATTAAGGATCAGAACAGGGACTAAATCTGTGATTTTCCAGGGAAAGCGAATCCTCCCATGCAAGAATGTTGCCTACCAATGAAATTCAGAGCCTTTTCCCCGACTTAGAATTTTAGAGAACTGCCTAGGGTAACTACGGAATGGTTAAGTGACTTACCTAAGATGATACAGTCAGCATTTGTCAGAGGTCCAGTCAGTACATGTCAGAAGTCCAGTCTTCCTGGCTCCCAGGCTGCCTTTGCATCTCATGTGACTCTCACAGAACCTGAGTAGTCCCACCTTTACTCCATCCTCTGCCCCCCCCAATTGCAGCATGCTGCCTCATTTTCCCTTCCCAAATTCATCCTATATATACTGACATCTTACAATGAGGATTTCCAAATTGTCATCAGTTTCCCTATTCTTCTCTCTAACCTGACCACCCAGGAGGGCCAGTGCTTTTCTATACCTTCCGCTTCTCTTCTGTGGTTTGCATGGCCTTTGGAAAATTGTCTCCTCCCAAAGTTTATAGGTATCCTGGGGCTGAGTGAGATCCATTGTGCTAAAGAGACCATCCAGCTGTGGTGGATGAATTGTTGACCTGAGCATCTGCCACCCGGAGCCCCAGTACCTGAAAGCAAAAGACTCCCGCAGCTGAACTTGCAAAGCTGTTTTGGAGAAGCTGATTATTTTTCTGAGGGTGGGAAGGTTAACAGGAATTCCGGGAAACTACTCCTGGGTTCCAGACCCATTGGGATATACACAGGAAGAGCTTAGCTACATTGCTTCCAGCTAGGCTGTCAAAGAGATGTTCAATTGGGAATGGTAAAGCTTTCTCCAAAGTAAGGAGTTTCTCATCTCCAGATTTCACATTTGCTTATCATTATTATTGGGACTTTTTTCCCTAAGAAAAATAGTTCCCACCAACCACAAAAAGAGTTCTCTGGAACATTAATCCAGAAAGGAACAGCTAAGACACTTTTCTGCCTTGATTTTCACAGGAATCCAATAGTCCAAGTAAATTCCCCCTAGGTAGCTTCCTACCCTCTACAAAGTATGAACTAGACTCAAGTGAGATTCAGGTTTAGGAGAAGAGATCCTTTCAAATTTGACATTTCTCTGTTTCATTGCTTGTCCAAGGACTCCAGGGAAACAGAATCAGACCCGTTCCCATTGGGTGGGCTATCCTCTAGCAGGGACAGAAAGAATGCTCAAGGACTTCTCTTCCCTCCTTATTTTATGACTGCAAAAAACAAGTTTCATTGACTTGAAGCCAAGATCACGTCAGGAAATGGTGTTAGAGCAATCTATCTTGAGCTTTACCAAGATTCTCTTAATCTTGGGTCACATTTACACCATAAATAAAACTTGCCGCTCCTACATGAAGATATGGGCATCTATATGGAATATTAGAAGCATGGAATTTTAGAGTTTAAAGGGACTTTAAAGATTACTGAGGCTAATAGATGAGAAATTGGGACTCAGAGAAAATGACTTACCTAAGACCACTTAACCAATCAAGAACATGAAGAGGGTGCCTCTTAATCTGAGCCGGTGTTTTTCTCTACCACAATCACACTGTCTTCCCCATTATAGAATCAGAATGCTGCCTTCTTGGCCTGGAATAGACATCAGTCTCTTTTCCTTACTTCAATATTTCGAAAAAAGATGGATAATTTCATTGGTGCTGGGCACTGCTTAACCAATGCAGATAGTAACCCTTTTATAACTTGGTATATGAGTGTTGCTGTGGTTGAAAATGTAATCTCATCATTCTGTACCAACCTGGTGCTGAGCATCCCTCAGTTTACCTAGGCTGGCCCTTGGATATCAGATATATATGGTCCATTCCCAGAACCCCTTTTCTAAACTTTACCTGCTTGGAGCTTCTGCTCCATTGGATGAGCATTTGAGAGCCTTGGATTACCTTTACACCATCACAAAGCATTGGGGATAACCACCAAAAGATTATTACTTTGTACTGAAAACAAATGGCAACCTCAGAGTCCAAGTGAGCAAACTGGGGTATTTACTGATGTAATAGTCAGCATTTGTATAAATAAGTATGTCCTATTTGCCAATAGCTTCACATTTATTATTGAATCTGATCCTCTGACTGAGGAAACTGAGGCTGAAAGAGGTAAAGGGACTTGTTTAGAGTCACACAGCTAGTAAATGTCTGAGGCAAGATTTGCTCTGCTAGGTAAATGTCTTGTTTCAAGTTGCATCAAAAAGGCAGAATATGTAGAATCCTTAGCAGCGCCTCTAAGGTGAAGAGACACATTCCTCAAGATCATTCAGATACTGAACTAAGTTGTATATGAAATGGCATAAGCAGACAACCTTAGAATCAGTAAGACCTAGTTAGAGTCACATCCTGGTCTGACACAGTTGTAGATGAGTGACCCTGGGCGAGTCTCTTAACTTATGAATGACCTCAGGTACCTCTCTCTAAGAGTGCAATGAAATTGTTGATCTACTTTCTTGGAAACAGTTTCTACATCAGGAACTTCCCCAAAGCAATGAAACCATCTGTCAGATTCTCCTGAATGTAATTACTTTGTATTTAGTCACTTTTGAAACTAGGCAACATATATTTTGTCTTATTTTACTTTGGAGGCAATCCAGAAGAAGTGACTTGTCCAGGGTTACACAGTTGGTAAGTGTCTGAGGTCACATTTGAACTCAGGTCCTGACTCTAGGGCTAGTGCTCCATTCATTGCAGCACTACCTAACTGTCCCAGCAAATGTATTAAAGATTAATTCAGGGGCGGCTAGGTGGTGCAGTGGATAGAGCACTGGCCCTGGAGTCAGGAGGATCTGAGTTCAAATCCGACCTCAGACACTTAATAATGACCTATCTGTGTGGCCTTGGGCAAGCCACTTAACCCCATTGCCTTGCAAAAACCAGAAAAAAAAAGTCAATTCAACCACAGTGGTGGTAGAGGATAATAAGACAGTTGTAGAAAGCTCCGTTTCAGTCATTTACATACTGCAGTGACAAGACTTGGAACCATAGGAGCTGAATTCAAATTCTAACTCTGCTCTCTGTGTAACCTTAGGCAAATCACTTACTTTTCGGGGCGTTTGTAAAATGAGGGGGTGTCTTCTAATGTCTCCTGCAGTTCTAAAGTCACAATCCTATCATATGTATGGGCATCTACATTGTCTCTGCCTTTTGACAAATCAGCCTAATCAAGTCCAGAAAAGATCATGACAGGCTGAAGGGATAGAGGGTTACCCTTGCTAATCAGAAGTGCCCTCTCCCCCATGGATGAAATTACAGATCCTTGAAGAACTGACATTTAGGACACATTAAAATATTGGATTCAAATGTGTATGTGTGTGGGGGGGAGGGAAGGAAAGAGAAAGAGAAACAGACAGACACAGAGACAGAGACAGAGACAGAGACAGAGGAAGACACACACACAGAGAGGCAGGGAGAGAGACAGAAAGACAGAGACAGAGAGTGTGTAAGAGGGAAAGAAACAGAGAGGAGAGAGAGAGAAACAGGGAGAGACAGAGAGGAAAGGGGAGACCAAGACAGAGACAGAGAGACACAAATTCATCTGACTATACAGCTATACATCCACTCCTAAACGGAGAGCAGAGAAGGATGTTCCCCCCAAAGAGAAAAAAGGCCAGAGGAGGGATTCCTAAGTTTTATTTGTGGGTTCTGTGGGCCAGTCTGGTGAAGCCAATGAACTCCTTTGAAGAATTGGCCTTTGAAATAATGGAAGGCAATGCTACATGTCACTGAGAGCTTAGTGAAAATAAGATAGAAATTTTTTCCTCCTCCCAGTTGAGCCACTGGTGGAATTCTGTCCCCTTGGAGAGTCCCTGGAGCGCCAGCCTAGAAGGCAGAAGACAGTAGAAGGCAGTTGAGGCTTGCTACTCTGGAGGTTGGTGGCCTGGGCCTTGTGAGGTAGGACCCCTGGGAAGAACCAGGACCTTGCGCCCCCCCCCTTGGGGATGATTTCCCAGGCCTGGGAAAGGAGTCTCTCCTTTCAAGTGAGAACTTCCAGGAAGTTTTGGGGTGGGGGCCAGCCCCCCAGTCCGGCCTGGCTCTCCCCGAGTTCCCCAGCAGCCGCCTGCCTGCGCTGGCCAGCTCAAAGCCCCGGGAAGACTTTTCTGGATCTGGTTAAACGCTATTTGCACTTTTGTTGGAAAAGTGGCCCCTCGTGGGCAATTATGTCACATTTCTTTGAGTTTTACAATTTAATGTAAAACAGTAACCTTTTATTTATCCTAGACGAGGCCGAGGCCGGCTCCCTCTCCCCTCCCCTCCTCCTTCCTCCTCCTCCTCCTCCTCCTCCTTCTCCTCCTCCTCCTCCTCCTCCTCCTCCTCCTCCTCCTCCTCCTCCTCCTCCTCCTCCTCCTCCTCCTCCTCCTCCTCCTCCTCCTCCTCCTCCTCCTCCTCCCCTTCCCTCCCCCGCACGCTCTGAAATGTCACTCAGTGTGCTCTTTTTGCTTCCACCACTTTCCAAAACAAACAGCGGAGGCTGCAGGCTGCAGGCTGCGGGCCGGCCGGGCCTGCCTCAGTGTCTGCAGCAGGGTGAGCGATCTCTGGGCTGGCTGCTCTCCCTGGACGGCCTTCTGTGGCGCCCCACGTCGCAGCTCCCCAGCCGGCCCTGGGGGGGGGGGCAGGGCTGCTCCCTCCCAGGTCTCCCCATGCCAATCTTGTGGAACCATTAGGAAACCAAATGAACAGGAGAAAGGGGGGTGGAATTTGACGAGTGATGGTCCCCACATGTCGGATGGGAAGAGTTGATTTGGGGGAGAAGTCTCAGTCTAGAATGAGGAGCCTCAGGTCTTAATCGAGCTGCTTCCTTTCCTCCTTTAGCACATCTAGGGCAAAGACAATTCCATTTTCGGCTTTTTGGATTTCCCCTGCACTTCCTCCCGCCCCCCCCCCCCCCCAGCTGCTCTCCCCTCCCCCAAGCATCAAGTTGAAGCGTCCCCGGCCGGGTGGATTCCAGCGGCTTCCCCAGCCATGGCTCTGAGCTCCCGAGCGCACGCCTTCTCCGTGGAAGCCCTGATGGGGAGATCGACCAAGAGAAAACTTCGAGCCCTCCGGGAGGAGCGACCCCCCCGCCAGGATCTGGTGGAGAAAGGCCAGGCCCACCACCACCGCCACCACCAGGAGGGCGACGGGGAAGCCGAGGGCGAGCGAGACCTCGAGAGAGAGAGGACAATCGAGGAACCGGGTCAGTGGCAGCACCCTTCTCCCCCGCCCCCACCCAGCACCCCCGAAGCCAGAGGCGGCCATCCTGGGGTGGGGGGGTGGCCGAGGGTCTTGGTCGGGGCTCCCAGGGCTTGGGGCAGCCCGTCTCTAGGGCAGGGCCCCCCGATTCCTTGGGGGATGGGGAGCGCAAAGGCGAGAGGGGAGGCCCTGCTCTACGACTTGGCGCGCTGCGGCCCGATGCCCCTTCGTCCCCAGAAGCGGGGCGGGCTTTGGGGGACAAAAGCAGGTTCTTTTCCAGGGAGCCCCGTGGGAGTAGGGTGGGGGGGTCTCCCTCCCTCCCTGAAATACCCCCCGGAATACTTCAGGCGGAGGCGACTCCGGTCAAGTTTTCAGTTCCCTGAGCCTCAGTTTATTTCTCGGTCAAACGGAAGGGTCGGAACAAAGGACCGTTAAGGTGCTTTCTGGCGGTACCAGTCTGTGAAATGGGCCACCGGCCCCGCTGTCCTGGGGAGACAGCCAGGAGGGGAGGAGCCGGA
Organism: Macrotis lagotis; assembly: GCF_037893015.1. Taxonomy (NCBI): domain Eukaryota; kingdom Metazoa; phylum Chordata; class Mammalia; order Peramelemorphia; family Peramelidae; genus Macrotis; species Macrotis lagotis. The sequence continues at coordinate 50,504,488 of NC_133666.1, forward strand.
GCTCGAACCCCTGCCATTTCTGTCTCCGGCCAGACAAGAGACCCAAAGCGGAGACTTCGGCGACGGCTTTCTCCGGGGCCCCCGAAGGTGCGGAAGCCCCCGAGCACGTCCAGGCAGAGCTGCAAGGCTCCGAGCTGTGGCAGAGATTCCACGAGATTGGGACCGAGATGATCATCACCAAAGCCGGCAGGTAGGCAGGGCCCCGGCGCACGGCGCCCGTCCTGGCCGGGGGCTAGGGGGCCAGCCCAGGCCGGGCAGGGAGATCGGGAGGCAGCCGCCCACCTCCGGCTCCTCTCGAGCCCCGGGGGGGGGGACTCCCCAGCTCAGCCGAGGAGGGGCCTCTCCAGGGAGCCCGCTTTCCTGGGCCCCAGAAAATGGCTCCACGGGGTAGGGGGCAATTATCCTCCCGAGGGTCGTGGAGACAGGGGGAAGCCCACAGAGGAGAGGCGTGTGCACCCCAGAAAAGTCCTCTCACTGACGCCTAGCTCGGGGTTCTCCCGGCACCCTCCCCCCCGCCTTGCTTTAGCTAAATCAGAAAAAAACGGGCAGAGGTGAGCGTGGGGCCAGCCGCAGTCTGCCTCCATTACAGCCCTCCCCCCCAGTTCCAAGGAACCTTTGGGCGCTTTTCCTTTGGAAACATAGTTAGACCAGTCCCAGGGGCCCCCTCCCCGGCCTTTTCAGAAGGTGCCCAGCCAGACCGCAGGCTCCCCCCACCCCCACCCCGGTATTTCTTATTTCTTGGCCCTTGGGCAGGCGAGGCCGGTGGCCTCTGGCCCCCTCCCCTGGCCAATGTCTTTGGGCTTCGCGTCCGTTCTGCAGGCGAATGTTCCCTTCTGTTCGCATCAAAGTCAAGGGGCTGGACCCCGGGAAACACTACTACATTGCTCTCGACGTGGTGCCCGTGGACTCCAAAAGATACAGGTAAAGGCCGGCCGGAGGCCTGCTGGAGGCTGCTGGAGGCTGGGCTTTGATGGCGTCCCCGCCCGGGCAGGCTGCTGGCTCCGACGCGCGCGCTCCCCCTCCGGCCCGGCCGGGCTTGCTTGGATCCCCAAAGCTTTGGGCTTTGGGGGAGGGCAGAGGAGGAGTCCCGGCTGCTTTCTCAGGCACCAGATGGAGGCCCAGCGTCCTGTTCTGGGGCTGCCAGGGCATCGGAGTTCTTGGGAGCAGGAGAGAGGAGGCTGAGAAGGGAAGAGGGGCGCCACGACGATAGGGTGCTGCCTTCTCCTTTCGTCCTTGGGGAATCTTGGGGCTTCTCCAACCAAGGCAAGGCTTCTGGGCACCGTCGATGCTGCCCAGAACAACGGGCTTGGCACCGTCAGGCTTAGCGGCGGGGTGCCCCATGCTGTGGGTCGGCCCGGCTGGAGAGGAGGCTCCCTGGCCCTTGTCTTCGTCGCCCAAGTTCCCCCAGGGACAGGGAGGGGGGAGGGGGGAAGAGGCAGCCCGCAAACAGAAACAGCTGTTGCTGTTGCTTGGGCGTCTTGTTGAGTGTTTGCGGAGCCGGCCGCACATCTGGACCGGGAGGCCCGGGCCTCCAGGGTCTCTAAAGAGGCCAAGCCGAGAGAACCCTGGAGCCGGGGAGGAGAGCCACCTTCCGTCTCATCCTCCCCGTCCCTTGTCCTAGGTCGGGAGGGATACTGGCTGGCCTCGGGGAGGCCCGCCGGGCGCCCAGGTCGGGAGGGGTAGAGACTGACTGGCCTCCAGGCGCCCAGGTAGGGAGGGATAGACACCCACTGACCTCGGGGAGGCCCGCCGGGCGCCCAGGTCGGGAGGGGTAGAGACTGGCTGGCCTCGGGGAGGCCCGCCGGGCGCCCAGGTCGGGAGGGGTAGATACTGGCCTCGGGGAGGTCTGCCAGGCGCCCAGGTCGGGAGGGGTAGAGACTGGATGGCCTCCAGGCGCCCAGGTCGGGAGGGCTAGAGACTGGCCTCGGGGAGGCCCGCCAGGCGCCCAGGTCGGGAGGGGGACTCGCTGGCCTCACGGAAGCCCAAAGGCGGACCCAGGCACAGCTCTGCACTTGCTGCTTGCTGCCGGCCAGCGCTCTCTCAGCGGTGGGGGGGGGGGGGGGGGGGGGCGAGGACCCTTCTTCGCTTCCGACGGCTCCCTCGCCGGGTTGCAGGTACGTCTACCATAGCTCCCAGTGGATGGTGGCCGGGAACACGGACCACTCGTGCATCACGCCCAGGCTCTATATCCACCCGGATTCCCCCTGCTCGGGGGAGACGTGGATGCGGCAGATCGTCAGCTTCGACCGCGTCAAGCTCACCAACAATGAGATGGACGACAAAGGGCATGTAGGTGTGCGCTCCCGGGGGCGGCCCAAGGACGGAGCCCCCTCCTCCCAAGCCCCGAGGCTGCCTGCCCCTCTCCGCGACCCCTAGCGTGGGGGGAGAAAGGGGCCGAGGACTGAGAGAGGAGAGGGCCACGCAGGGCCAGGCCCCGAGGCCGGACGGCCAGAGGGAGGGGAGCCTGGCCCTGCTGCTGGGCCCCCGGCGGGAGGACCCGGACCCCGTCCTTTCCCGCTGTGCAGCACGTCTGCCCGAAGCAGGAATGGGGCGCAGGGGGGCAAAGGCAGAGAGGAGATGCCGGGGCCCCCCGAGAGCTGCCGGCGGGCCGGCCTCCTGCTCCCGAGCAGCCTCCGCTTCTCCGCCTCCATCTAACTGGGGGGGGGGGGGGAGAGGCCCGGGCCGAGCAGGAGAGTTGCACAAGAAGCCCGCCCCCCCCCCCCCAGCAAGAAAAGTGCGGGGCAGGGGGAGAGCGGAGAGGCAGGCTGCTCCGGGGGGCGGCTCGGGGAGCACCGGCCCGGGCAGCGGAGGAAGGGAGCAAAGGGCCAGCGCTCAGGGAGAAGCTGAAGAGGGCCAGGGAGGGAGGGAGCCCCGATCTCCTGGCGGCCCCGGGCGCCGGCCGACCCCGACCGTCTCCCCCCAGATCATCCTGCAGTCCATGCACAAGTACAAACCGCGCGTCCACGTCATCGTGCAGGACAGCCGCTTCGAGCTGGCCCCCCTCCAGTCGCTGCCGGCCGAGGGGGTGCAGACGTTCTCCTTCCCAGAAACGGAGTTCACCACGGTGACAGCCTACCAGAACCAGCAGGTAGGGCGGCGGCGGCGCCGCGGCAGCAGCGGGCCGTGGGGGCCCGGGGCGCGCGAGGGAAGGAGAGCGGGCGGCCCGCGGCGCCGGCCTCTGCCCCACCGCCGCTCCTTCTCTGCTCCCCAGATCACCAAGCTGAAGATCGACCGAAACCCTTTTGCGAAAGGCTTCCGGGATCCGGGCAGAAACAGGTAAGCCGGGACCTCGCCGGCCGCGGCCGCGGGCTGGAGCGGGCACGCGCCAGGGACACCGGCTTCATGAGCGGACCTCCGGCCGGGAGCTGGAGACGCCTTCACCCGGGGTCGGGGGGACCAGCACCACATCGGAGCGGCCCTGTCGCAGACGGAGAGGCGTACTCCAAGTTGGCGGCCCCATCTCTGCGAACTCCCTTGGCTCGGATCACCGCCAAGGGCCCCCAACGTTTGCTTTGGCTTTTCCAGGGGCGTGTTGGATGGACTTCTAGAGACCTATCCATGGAGACCACCTCTCAACCTGGAGTTCAAGACTTTTGGTGCCGAAACCCAAAGTAGGTACATTTCCACCCCGCAGGTGAATATTGATGTTCCTGACAAATTAGACCACCCGGACCAAAACCCCAAACCCAACAACAAAGCCCAGAACCCCAACCCATTTCTGGGGAGAATTGGGCCAGCCGTCCCAAGCCTGGATAAGCCTGATGCATTTCAGGAAATGCTAACCGTTAGATCTTTGAAAAATAATCGTTTTTGGTCATTCATCAGCATAGCAAACCCTGGGTATGGAAACTCGCTGATGCAGATCAGCAACTCACTTATACTTTAGAGCGGCAAGAGTTAGATGGGGAACTGAGATTAAGTGACTTGTCCAGGGTCATTCAGCTACCAAGGGGCAGAGGCTGAAGTGGAAGCGAACTCCCAAGTCTTTCTTCCTTCAGCTATGCCTCCTTGCCTCCTGGGTCAAGTCTCTGGGTAGGTTTTTGGTGGCTTGCTTTGTTTTGGGGGTGAGTGGGAGTTTGGTGGAAAAGAAATGAGGTGTTTTTTTTTAAATCCCAAAGACAGACAAAATTAAGAGCGAAACAATTCTTTGTGGAATGAATGAACTCTGCCTTTGAGAAAACTGTGAAAGGAGGAAAAGAAACTGAATCCCCGGATCTTGGCCCTGGCTTTGACCGTTCCCTGCTCTCCTTTTCTTAAGTCATGTTTGCCAGTGAATCAAATATGTAAAGAAGGAAATGGGGTTGGGCCAACCGTAACTTGTAGGAATATTGGGGGACCGATGTGCAGAAGGGGTCAGAGCACTTATCGTAAGATTGGCCAGTCTCCTAGGTCATAGTTTCCGTTTGTTGAGGCAGGGGGCAGGGAAGGACTTAAAAGAAAAAAAAATAAAGATAGCCATGCATAACTTTGTTTCCGATGGAAACCCTCCCGACACCTGGGTTTTAGTGGAATCCCTCGATTTTCACTGGCAGTCATTTTCCTAGCGACTTGGGAGAATTTTAGCTGCAAATGAGAGCTCAGCTTTGAGCATTTGGGGGAGAGAGGAGTTCAGAGGCCTCAGTATTGTCTTCAGGATCTTCAGAAAATGTGGGCTTTTCGGATGCCCATTTTGGAGGCTTTTAGGAAAAAGGATTAGCACAGTGCTCCACACATAGTAGTTGCTTAAAAATCCTTGTTGCCTCCATGAAAGGGCCCCAAATCTGATTCATTATTTGGGCAGAGGAGCTTAACTCCCTGGGCTTAGAAAAAAAAAAAAAAACGTGAAATGTGCAGGATGTTTCCGATCCAGGCAAATGGTGAATTACGATCCGGGTAAAATATCAGAATGGAAAATATGTGTCATCTATTTCAAGATCAAGAAATAAGAGAATTTAGCAGTGTCTTTGACCTTTGGAGCTCCCAGGGAATACCCGGCTAAAACGATTTTTGTTTTTTGCTTTTCTAGAGGGGAAGGAAAAAAGAAAAACTATGTTCCCAATGACTATTTATTTCAACCTAAAGCTCAAGGCAAAGTTCATCAGTCAGCAAATAGTGGTGGAAGCCGTGCTCATTTACTGACTAGATACACTTCCGATATTTTACAAAGTTGCCTAATCCGGTGATAAATAAGTTTTTCCAGTTTCTGACATGGGCTATGACTAGTCATATTAATCACAGCTGACTTGCTATTTCTGGCGGAAGCTAGATCTTCTCTGGGAATCTCTAATGCTGTTCCTAGGATCTACGGAGAGATTTCAGGGACTCCAGGAACTCAGAAGGGGGAAAAATTTGTGCTTATTTTTTCAATGCAACTGATTTCTTTTGCCACCCTATTATTTGCCTATATACATTTAAAGAACACACAGATTTATTATCACTGTTATTAAAATGATTACATGGCAGAATCCATAAGCCTCATCAACAAGCCAAAGGGATCCATGACCCCAGAAGGTTCAAAACTTCTGTTCCGATGTGGTGCCTGAGCAGCAACTAACCAAAGATCACTCTCCCTGTCCTCTTTCTTAGTGGACTAGTACCTTTAAAGAGTATATCACATAAGGAGACAAAAACAACCAGCCAACAAAATAAAAACCAAGCTCTCCAAAATATTACAAGTAAAAAGAAAACACCAAAACCTTTCATTCATTGAGGGGCTTATAGGTTGAATACAGTTTTCCTTATCATTTAATCTCACTATTAGGCTCAAGATTGTGACAAAGAGAAACAATCTATTTCTTTCAGTTTTTTCCTTAGTATAATATATATATGTACATATATATATATATATATATATATATATATATTATATATATATATATATATATAGTGGAGGTCACCTTGTGGCTCGGGTTCAGTCTGTATGACATACAAGCTGGATTGGGGGTGTGGGAGAAACCTGCATGATTTCAATCAATAATCAGTTATGATTGAATCCAAAATTCTTTGTTGTTTGAGTATTCTGAAATGTTTTTTTTTAACAGCCATATGTGTGGACTTGCCCAAAGCTTCCTAAATCTAATAAGCCCCCTAACTGGGAGGAGATCACAGTGCAGCATAACCGAACAGAAAAGCCTCATTGCTCCTCAAAGTTTTGTAATGGGCAACATGTCTCTACCTTTTGATTCAAGTCACTTTTAGGGGCAGAAAGACTAGTCATGGGAAATATGGTGCCATCATGTTCTAAACAAATATGAACTGAATATGTTTGGTTTCAGAAAATAAAATACTAATCAGATAGAATGGAATGGTGACCTTTCCAAAGTTTGAGGCGAATAGCTTTTATCCAGTAGATAGGATGTTTATGAGATGCCAAGACCACCTGTCATTTTGGGTCAGGACCTCTCAAAACAAATCAACAATCCATCAAAAAAGTTATTCATCTGCATTTAAAAAAAGCAACTCTTTCCCCCGCAACACACACAATGATAAGAGTCATAACAGATTTCTGCTATGAACCCTAGCATCAGCAGAAGTTAGAGGATTAGAGAGATACATCTGGAAGGGAATCTAGAGGTCACCTAGACTTACTCTCTCATTACTGCTAAAGGAACTCAGGCCCAGAAGAGGAAGGTGTCTTAGCCAAGGTTACAAATTGCAAGAGGCAGAGCCTGATTTAAATCTAGGTTCTCCTGTTCCAAATCCCCACACTCCTTCCAGTGTGCCAGCTTCCTGCCAGAATGGGAAGACAAACATAAAGAGTGTTCATAAAAGCCAACTGAGGATTCCCAATGATGAGTATTTTCACTACCTTTGTCATCCTCAGGTGGAAGCAGCAGTGGCTCCTCCCCAGTGACCTCCAATGGCGGACCTCCCTCTCCTCTGAACTCCTTCCTTTCTCCACCTTGCTCACCACCTGCATTTCACCTATCAACCAGCACCCTCGGAATGCCCTGTTCAGAAACCTACTTACACAACTTCAGCTTGCCTCTTTGCTACAAGATTTGTCCAAGCAATCTTTTGAGAACACCACCTCTTGTGTTTCCAACTCCTGAAAAGCCTGGAAGCACCAATCCTCATTCTATGTCTCCATTCATGATGGAGGTGCCCATGTTATCTTCTCTGGCAATCCCCAGTTTAAAAAATCACAAAGCTGAAGACTTAAGTGGGCAGTGTCTGCCAATGTCCCATCCTGCCAATCCAATGTTGTATGGGTTACACGCACCCACAAATGTGTTCCCACCAAGTCCTCTTGCCCGAGAAGCCTTTGGTTGTTCTTTACATCCTTCCTATGGTTTTTATGGCTATAACTTCCCCATGCCATCCAGACTGATGAATACAGCCAGCCATTTCCAAGTGAGCCATGGCATCCCAGCCTCCTACCCAGATGGCAGATGCAACCACTCTCACTGGCATCCAACAATTAATCACTGCCTCTAATTTGACTTTGCAAGTTCAAAGGACACATCCTTTTTTGGGAGGGCACCACCAGCAGAAGCTGGTGAAGAGGAGTTTGACATCGTCAGTGCTACATTATTAGAAGCCATTGCCCTGGCCTGAAGATCCTTACTTCAAAAGGAGCCGATGAGTATCTTATGCTTTCCAGTAAGCACTCCAGAGAAAGAAGAATTGAAGAAATAGCACAGCATTTTCAAAGCTGACTTTAGGGAAGAGAAAACTCCTTTCTGCCCCCTATAAACTGGATACCTGTATGCCATCAATTCCCAGTTATGCTAGAATGGGACCTTCTGCCCTATGGTTGCGGCAGATTCTGACTCCTTCCCCAAATGGATTTCCTTTGCACTGTGTGCAGTATAGAGCAAAGACCTTTCCCAGGATGACCTCTGTGACCATTCTAGAAGGAGATTCTAGTGTCCTTGCAAAGCGTTCATTTGCACTCCTGCTGAAGCCCTGCTAGCAACTTCAAAGGAAAGCGACAAACAAGGACAAGAGGCTTTAGACTATTCATGAAACTCTGGAGCTGCTCCCTTTAATAACCTTGATGATAAAATCTGAACATTTAATGCTGAAGGAAAGCAAGATAAATGAAAAGCAAAACCTTCTGAAATAGATCTGATCTTCGGTTTCCTTTTATTTGTTTGGGAATGATTCCGACATGAAGCCTGTTTACTTGTGCCCTTAACTCACTTGCTATCTTAGACAGACTCTTGCCAAAAAGAAAAAAACAAAAAGAAGTGACTGAAGTTCTCCATGCAGATGAATAAGAGAGTTTGACTGAAGGGAGGGGTGGAGACATTTGAGTCCAAATATGAAAATGGCATGAAATTGGTTGAATCATACTTTCATGTGTAATTCATGGTGAAATAGACTAGATAAAAGTAATAGCGTAAAGAGTGTAAATAATACAGATTTGTCTTAAGTTTATGAATTGTGCGTTTCCCCTTCGTCTGATCTTATAATGCCTTTTATATACATGTTGAAAGAAGTATGTGGATAATCCGTCAAAGGGATGTGAAGACGAATCCAACTTTAATTTCTCGTGGCACTAGGTCTAGCCATTTTACTAAGGAGAAGCCCCATGATTGTGAAAGGACCTGTTATGACTTTGAACAAGTCCTTTTCCCACCTGCCTTCCCCCTCCCCCATTTTCTCAGCAAATATGACTTAGACACTTTTTTGTTGTTCAGTTGCTTCAGTCATTTCTGAGTCTTCCTTTCTTGGCAGAGATACTGGAGTGGTTTGCCATTTCCTTCTCCAGCTCATTTTACAGATAAGGAAACTAAGGCAAATGAGTGAAGTGACTTGCCCAGGGTTATAACAATGTCTTCTATTTGATACTGAGCAATTACATCTTCCAAAGTAGACATCTGATACAGAAGTACATTCCAAAAGAAAAAAAAAAAGAAAAACTTTGGCAACTTTTATTTTTGGGTGGGGATGAGAAGGAAGACGTCAGTCTCTAGTCTTTGAGAAGAATTCATATCTGAGGCCTAGACAAATGCAGTAAAGTGTTGTTCTGTTGTTTTTCAGTCATATCTGCCTCTTGGTGACCACAAGTGGGGTTTTCTTGACAGAGGTACTAGAGTGGGTTGCCATTTACTTCTCCAGTTCATTTTACAAATGAGGAAACTGGGGCAAACAGATTTAAGTGACCTGCTCAGGGTGGAACAGTTAGTAAGTGTCTGAGACCAGATTTGAACTCAGGAAGATTTATACTTCAGGCCCAAGGCTCTATCCACAAGCTGCTCCCTAGGCTAAAGTAGAAGCTGTAATATAGCCCAGGACAAGAAGCCATTCAGATGACTTTTAAGAATCCAAGTATATTAACAAATATACTTCATTTCTGTGTACCCCAGAGGAGGGAGGGTAGGGGCTAATTGTTAACTGAGGAAAATCTTGTGAATCCTTGCTGCAGATAAAGCCATGAGAGTACAATGACCCCAATCCCAAAGGATCATTTGTGAGACTGTCAGGCTTCACTGAGAGAAGGTATTTATGTAAGTGAAGGATGAACTAAACAATTCTGAAACAGCTCTGGCTTCCTGGGGGGGGGGGGAGGGCCTTTGCAGTTAAGAATGGCTCAGCTCACTAAGTTGTTATCCTGAGAAAATGATGATGAGAAAAGGGCAACGTTGTCCAGGTTAAGGGAGGTTCATTAACTTATTTATTTCTGGCATTCTATGGTTTCAATTATTATATCATAGGGCCATAGGATTGAGAATTGGCATGGGCTCAGAACTCATCTAGTTTCACTTCGATCACAGTACAGATAGGGAAAATGAGGCCCCAGGAGAGGAAGTAACCCAGCTAAAGGGTTCAGAGGATTGTAGGAAAAGGACCTTGAGAGAGTGGTCAGCCAGCTTCCTGCCTCTGAGCAGGCAGAAACTTAGTAGATACTCTAGTTCAGAAGTGCCTTGTATGTAGCAGGTGCCTAATAAAGGCTTACTGAGGGGCGGATAGGTGGTGTAGTGGATAAAGCACCGGCCTTGGAGTCAGGAGTGCCTGGGTTCAAATCCTGTCTCAGACACTTAATCATTAGGAATCCTCTCTTTCTGGTTTCTCTCTGGGCCTGTCTTGGAAATTTGGCATCCTGTTGACTTTAGCATTACAAACTAATCATCAAATGTCTCACCCCACCTGGCAAAATCAGGTTAGTCCAACCTTCGATACTTAAACTCAGGTAATGTCCCAATGAAGGCCAACTAGGCCATTCCCTTTCTGTGGTGGGAAAAATTTAAATAATGAAAACAACCATTCCCTCTCTCAAAGGAAGTATAGTCCACCCTCTTCCATTCTTGTATTTAAACTATCTGCTTTATTCAGTCGAATACATCATCAACAATCTCCTTCTGAAACTGATCTGGTTAGGGACTTGATCAAAACAAATCCAGGCAAAAATAGTTTCCTTTAGATCTATAATAACTCAGGTAGGGAGGCAGGAAATAGATGACTGTCTTTGGATACCCAGCATTCAGACCAATTCAGATTTGTCATGAGATTGCTTAGTAAGTATGGGTTAAAGGCCTCAAACCTCTAACTTGAGCACTGACCCAAAGTGGCCAAATCCTCTTTGGAAAGCCAAAATTTGAAAGCACCCCAAGTCCACTAACATCACTTCACTTCATTATGCTTCATTATTGAGAAGGTAGAGTGGTAGGACACACCCCTGATACTTGGTGAGAGTTGTACATATGGACCCTGGAAAGAACATGACTTCATTCTCATTTTATGGGGCTGAAGCTGGTCTGTACAATTCCAAAGACGTGAACAATTAGAATCTTTGAGTGATGAGTCAATGAATCAAAACCTCAATAATCAGAGCCGGACTTGCTGACAATTTGACTAGGTGCCAACAGTGGATACAGACAAGTGTCAGTGATGGGTGCCATGAGTTTCCCACATTCCTTTTTATTTATTTTAGGATCATCTATAGTGAGCATCATGGGGGGTAACACAAATCCATCAACATATATTTTATAGGTTCTACCGGCATTGACATTGAGATGAAACCTTACCAAAATCTCGTCTCATCTAAATATTTAATAAATTAATCTATAAACACATATGGAAAGTTTAGCTGACTCAATACAAGTCATATACGTACCCATGCAAAGAGTAATATCTATTCTAATGAAGATACTAAATCATTAAAGGGCTACTTTATCTGATCTCAATACATAAATTTCAGATGCCATCTCAGTAACAGAGCTTGTCCATCTTTTATTCAGAGAATTCACAGCAAGTTGCTTCGTTTTCTTCTCACTTCTTAAAAATGTTGGGCCATAAAGACACTAACTAATCACACACTTATGTTTTTGAGTGGGAAAAGCAGATTTACATACCAACATAATAATAGCACACAGTACACAGAGCAGAATTGTCCAAAATGTGGCCCACAGGGCGATTTTATTGGGGAGGGGCGGACCCTGTGAGTTTACCAAATGCTTTAATAAACAAATCGGAACTACCAAAGTGCTCTCACTAGAACGGAAAATCAAAATATATCTATTGTTTCAATAAAAACTTTTAAAAGTAAGGTTGGGCAGCCCTGATAAAGTTTTAAGGAGAGCAGAATACTTTCCATATATTATCTCAGTTGATTCAGCAATTCTGTGAGGCAAGAATTATTATCTCCATTTTACAAATGAAGCGACTGAGGTTCAGAGAGGCTAAGTAACTTACCCAGAGATACACAGCTAGTAAATAGGTGGCACAGAATTTAAAACTTGCCTCCGAGCACAGTGGTTTCTCCACATAACATGCTACCTCCCACTCACATATAATTATCACTGCTACTGCTGCTAATACTACTGGTAACAGTTAATATTTTGTATGTTCTTTTTAGGCTTATAAAATGCTTTACATCTTATTTGATTCTCACATTAATCCTGTGTGATCGGTATTCCCATTTTACACAAGGCAACTGAGGCTCACATGTCAAATGACTTACTAATGGTTTGACAGTTAGCAAGTGTCTGATGCAAGATTTGAATCCAGGCCTTCCTGACTCCAAATCTTGCACTCTATTCAGCATACCATACTGTCTGTTGCCTACTTACACAAGCTTGGAAGCAGAGCTGTAACTAAGAGTCCTGGCCCCTGGGGCAAATTCAGTTGAGTGGAGAAAGTACGTGAAGAAAGGGACCATCTTTCAGAGAATTTAGCCTATGCCCTCACAGGAATTTCTTTTTTTTTGGGGGGGGAGGATAAAGGGAGAAGGCTGATGGAAGAGACAGGACTTGTCCCTCAAACAAAGGCACAGAGATGAGGAGGGAAGGAGATTGCCCATCTGCTCCCTTTATTCCCCTACTTCCACAGTCCTGAGACTTCAATCCCTTACCTTCTCAGAGGACCCAAATTCCTACCACCCCCCTCTCTATCTTCAGGCTCTACAGGGGTACAAGCTGTCCCAGGACCAGGAACTGACAATCCACAGACCTCGTGAGGAAAAACCACACCCTCCTCTCAGTGATACTGGCACCTGAACAAAGCCCCCATGACCACACCCTTGTTACAGGCCTGCTTGTGAAGGCTCACTCCCCTAGCCTATCTATAGGCGATTCAAATAGACAGGATGGAAGATGAGGCTTCCTCTCCAATTTAGAGATAGGAAGCTTTTGTGCTGAAAAGTCTCCCATTAGGCAAGAGAAGAATATCCTGAGATTCAGCAGCAGCTTCCCAGTTCATTCACCAGAATCAAATATGTTTCTTGGAGCCATTTAAAAGAAACCAAATGTATATAGTTCAAGCACTGGTGGCAGTCCCTTTGGATATAAGTGCCTTCGTATACAGTTAATCTTCCAAGGTTTGAGCTGCAATTAGAAGATAATTTGCATCAAAAGTGTGTAAATAAACATGGATTGCATGACAGTATAGAGCAGAATGAATAGGTACACAGAGCATTTGAAACATATCCAGCATTGAAACTCTTTACATGTGTGGCGGACCTACTCGGGCCACGCGGTTTCAATAAAGTATTGAAAGGAAAAAGACTCCTATCATTTCCTCTCCAAGTTTCAAATGTTCATGTTTACAAATTTGTACTGCACATTAATATGTAAACATACATTATGGTGAGCAGATGGCTAGTGAATATTTATTGGATCTTGCTAGTTAGTTTGCATATTTTTTTAAATCTATAAGAGCAGCTAGAGATCTGTGTTAGCTTAGTACCTAAAGGCTGTGTGACATTTGGAGGGGAATCTTAATGGGGTGAAAAAAAACCCTAGAAAATCACCTGATGTCATCCATTCCCCAATAGTCAGCATTTAGGGTGAACTGGTGACATTCCCAGACGAGATTTATAATAATATACATAAAAATATGATGATCAAACCAAACCAGCTCTGGCACTTATTTCCTGTGTGACCACCTTGGACAAATCACTTCAAAGTTCCTTAGGCTTTTGTTTTCTTTAATTTGGAAAATGCGGAAATTGAACCAGATGATGTCTGAGGTCCCTTTCTCTTCGAATTCTATTATCCTATTACATACATATTATATATGCACATATGTAGATATGCATATACACACACATATCTGGGCAGCTAGAGCACTGGGCTTGGAATCAGGATTTCTCTTCCTGAGTTCAAATCTGACCTTAGACACTTACCAGCTGTCTGACTCTGGGCAAGTCACTTAACCCCATTTGCCTCAGGTTCTCATCTGTAAAATGGGCTGGAGATGGAAATGGTAGACTACTCTATTATCTTTGCAAAGAAAATCCTAAATGGGATAACAAAAGAGTGTAACACACACACACACACACACACACACACACACACACAGATATCTCCCACACCTGAGACTTAGTTCATGTGGAGATCTCCAGGTATGTGAATTTCCTCAACCCATAGAAATCAGCATTTGGTCAGTATAATTAGATTCCAATCAGTGCAAATAATGAATATGTGGAATGGTCACATTATGTGAATTCCAACAGCGTATTTTTACTGGGTTAGAACCATTGACCATGCTTTATGTAATTATAACTTTAAAGAATATAATTCAAATATATGCCACCACTTCACAGGCTTAATGAGTCTCACTAATTGGAACCTAACTGGTAATTTATAATCTTCCAGTTGCCTGGATTTCAATTACTTGCCCAGGGTCACACAGATATCATTTGTCATCCCTTGAAGCCAGCTCTCCCTGACTTCAAGGCCACTCTAATGACAGAACCACACTACCTCTTACCTAACATTTTATCTGTAGGAAGTGGTACTATAATAAAACAATGGCTAAAGCAAGAAAAGGAATACATCTATAGATTCCATTGGGTAACATTCAATGTCTTAGAATTGAAGGCACTTGGATAAAATAGACCATTCAGATTTCTTGTTCCTTTCCAGTAACTTTCTAGATATTGCTATTTCTCCTTTTTAGCTTTTAGGGAATTCAGCAGTATCTTTGAATGGGAGTTTTCCCTTGGCCTTTTCCACCTCTTATATCCCTCAGAGACTTGATGCCCTTCAAACCCGTTACAATCACATCTAGACGGTTTGGTTTTCTAGTTGAATTTCATAACTGTCAGTGAGACATCCCCCAAATACCAATGAAGAAATCGTCTGGAGAAAGGGAGGGTCTCAGAGCTTCACTTTAGGAGGTAGCAGCAGGCTCCCTGATTAAAGCCTAGATGCCTTGTTGGGTATTTGACACTGGAGTTTTTGGAAGAAGGAATGGCTGTGTCCTCACTGGAACTAGGGGAGGAGGCAGATTGTTTCAGAAGCTCTTTCAGTTACAGATCTAGCCACCAATGACCCATTTTTATGTCACCAACCTATGAAGGCAGCTTGCCTTCCCTCATCAGTAGGGGCAGCATCCTTTTGTAGACTGGAGCTTCAGTTTCTCACCCTGTTTACTGAGAGTTCTGGGAGTCAAACTCCCAAATTGCCCTTAGAGAGGGACAAACATGAAGTCTTAGCCTTAGGCGTGAGAAGGAACAATTCTGATAAAGACAAGTGAGAAGGATGCCTTGCACAGCATCTCCCACACTATAATAAACATCATTGTTCAAATTACATCACCAATACTTGGTAGGTTGGTGTGGTCCTTTTCGATACAGAAAGACTAGTAGTAGTAGGAGTACTAGCAGTAAAAGCCTGGTACCAAGAGCTAATCAGTCTGTTATTATCAGTAAACCTAGAGTCATCTTGTAGGTCAATCGGAATGGTTATAAGGTCAGTCTTCTTTGTTTGCAGTTTTCTGTTAGTGACTGGAAGTTGAACTGAGACTCAAGAAGTAGCCTGGCATGGCAATAAGATATAGTTGAAGATGTCTAGAAAAACTAGAGCTTTCTAGATTTAATTAACCCCTTAACCCCTTGATCTCTCAAAGTGGGCAGAACTCTTCCAATCTGCCATTTTCTCCTCCAGGAACATGTTGTCATTTTGTAACTTCTGGGCCCTCAAATCTATGTTCCTTTTCACTTGATTTTCCCCGGGGTACACAGGTTAGAAATGCCCAGTCTGATTTACACGAAACCTCTCACTTTTGCCTGGGATGAGAGGAGTCTGGGTAAAAAAATGACCTACATGCCAATGTCCATGGCCAGAGGGTTTTTATGCCTTGAACAGGCAAGGTTCTGAGCTTGATACGATGTCACTACACTTCCAAATCATGCAGAGACTTGTTTTCTGTTCCTTGTAGAGTAGGAGCTCATCAGCCCAGGAGCTATATAACTCAGGAGCATTTCCATGAGTTAAGAAGATTCAAGATTTCAAGCTAGAAAGATCCTTGGAGTACAGCTCTCTCATTTTACAAATAAGGAAATATAGACTCTTGGGTGGGGTGGGGGTTATATGACTTAGGGTCACACAGTTGGTCATCCTCTGGGGTAGGCTTTGAACTCAGGTTTGGGGTTTTTTTTTTGACACCAATTCTAGGCTAAGCAGTTAGTTTTGTGTTCACATCTAGTCTAAAATACACTCAATGACTTCTCCAATCACATAAAATATCTGTTATCTAATCATGGATTATCCTAAAGTACTTCCCTGGAAATCCTATGATTGCAGTTTCACGTTTACCTTTTCCTTTAATCAAAAAACCCTACTCTCCAATAGCCTTAGTCCTGAGAACTGAACCATTTCTATTGTGCCTGAAATCCTAATCTTCATGAAAATGGAAATAAATGAGAAGAAACAAACAAATGGAAACCCACTCTACAGAAGCTTTAAGAGGGGTCACCCTGATCTTAAAGGTCTTTAGGGATTAGTTACTTGCCAACAGCAGTTGACTATTTCCCATTTAATAGCACTTAAGAACATTCTGTAACTGCGGAACCAGTTCACTCTCTTCCATACTACATAAGGCAGCTCTCCTATTCTCCACAAAGCCCCCACCCTCAGTCTTCTCTCCAACTTTCCCAGGGCGTTTGATTAGGTGCTAGGAGGTAACTCCCCAATCCTGCCTATAACTCAGCCAGAGATTCACTGTTAAGATTCTGACCCCTTTTTTGTCTACACTCAACACCCATGGGTCCCACTATGAATGGGCAGCTTTACTACAGGACAGAGACCAAACAGCTGGAGCCAGATGGTGGTGGACCTGAAATGCTAGCCTCAAGTGTTAAAGATTTGCTTCTACAGGGAAATGTGGAGGGTGGGGGGGGTGTTGGGGAGCATGGATGACTTTTAAGCAAGAAACTGATAACAGGGAGTGTTGTTTTAAGAAGATGTGGGAAACAAGGAGGATGGCATAGAAAGGAAATTGTTGATTCACAAAGTTGAGATAGTATACGCTTTGTGGTGATAAAACACCAAATTGAGTTTTTTTCCATTTTAAAAAACCTAATTCTTATTTTACTTCAGGACACAACTTATGGCTTCATAGAATATCAAAGCTGGAAGTGACCTTGAGATCATCTATAGTCTAATTTTCTCATTTTACAAATGAGGAAACTGAGGCACCTTTAAGGTCATAGCGAGAAAACCAAGATTTAAGAGGTGTTGTGGCTTCATGGATGGTGTAATGGACTGAAATTCAGCAAGATTGGGGATCAGATCCCATGTCAGACTTGCTAGCTGTATGACTGTGGACAAGTCACTGAACTTCTCTTTGGCAGCTCTTCATATGTAAAGGGTAGGGCTTGGCCTCTTTATGCCGCTCCCACCTCAAAATCTCTGCTCTTCCTCTTTTGGGGGGGGAGTTTGGGCAATGGGGTTAAGTGACTTGCCCTAGGTCATACAGCTAATAGCAAGTGTTTGAGGTCACATTTGAACTCAGTTCATTTGACTTCAGGGCTGGTGCTCTCTCCACTGCATCACCTAGCTGCCCCTCCACCTTAAAATCTACAATGCTATAATTTGGGGAAATTCTATAATTTGGATAAAAAAAAAAACCAAATCCATTGTTTCTCTGCTCTTCCAGAGACAGAGGCCCTTCCCTAGTTACAGTACCCTCCCTGCTTAGACCCTTTATTCTTCAGTAATGTTCACTTTCAACCTTCCATTTCAAGATGTTTCCCTCCTTCATTATCCTCTCTCCTCCTCACCATTTTTTGGGAGGAAGAGAGGAGGTGAACATCGTCCATTTAAGAAAATAGTCTTAGGTTTCCCTCTTGCCCCCTCCTCATCCACTCCCTCCCCCCAAAAAACATACACAAAGAGCAAATGAACTTGTCTGAACTCCTCAAACCAAGGATCTTTATTTGCATTTCCAGAAAAGAAACCATTCCATTTTTTTGTGGTGGATTTGGATTTAAGAAGACTTACAGAGTTTGTCAATGTTGTCGTTTTTCATTCTTTCTTGGCCTTGCTGTATCCAAGGGATGGAATCCTACCAAGGATTCTCTTTTTCTTCCTCACACTCCTTGCTGGTCTCTGGTAGAAGGAGGGTATGAGCTACAACAATTTCCTCAGTGTCTAAACTTGGCAGCTGTAAGCACTTAGCAGCTAATCAGACCAATTCGGCTCACCTGTGTGAGTGATTCTCTGACAGCTCCATCTGCTTTGAGTCAGGCCTGGCCGGGCTTGGGGGGTGCTAGCTGGGGGCAGCGGAGAGCATAAAAGGTTTAAAGTTAAAAAGAGAAGAAAACCGGAATGAAGTTGCAAGCTTATTTTCAACTATTTTTAGGGTGACTCAAGGTATGGTACACTGAAGAAGTATTCTGACTTTGAGGCACATTTCTTCCCAGTTTCTATTCTCACATTTAACTCAAAGAAGCGGGAAGGAGGCTGGACACAGCATAATTGTCCGTGAGATGAGCTATAGGAGACAAAGCCATGGAAAAGAGAACCAATGTCTTTGGTGAAAATAGGGTAATCATGGTGGCCAACTCAGGGATAGTAAATACATGTTTTCTGCCTCCATTTTTTCATAATGAAGTTCATAATTCCTGACGCTACTGAAATGTTGCCGAAGGGCTAGACTGTTGAACTTGGGAGTTAGGAAGATCTGAGTTCAAATCCTAGCTCTGTAATCCTGGGAAAGTCACTTAGCCACTTTTGGCCTCGCTTTGCTCATCTGTAAAACGGGGACAATGGTAGCACCTCCTTCTTGGGCTGCTGTGAAGACAAAATGAAACAATATTTGTGAAGTACTTTCATAATCTTAATGTGCTTTGAAAATATTAGCTACTATTATCTTATTACCCACTTCACGGGATGGTTAGGAGGAAAGTGCCTTGCAACGTACTGTATTATGGTAATGGGTTGGGATCCAAGAGAGTTTCATGGATCGGGCCTGGAGCTAGAAGGGAACCCCGAAAGCCATCTAGTCCAATTTCTTTGTTTTACACAGGAGGAAACTGAGACCCATAAGAGTCCTTGTGGCTTGCCTAGGTCAGCCAGCAATTAGTACCAGAGGAAGATGTGGATTTCCTAGGTTTGAGTTCTCAGCTCTGTCATCTCCTAACTGGAAGATTGTAGACAAGTCCCTTTACAGACCTGAGCCTCACTTTTCCACTCTGTAAAATGGGGATAATAATAATAATAATAATAATAATCTATACACTCTTGCCTTTCCTTCCCTTATTGGGTAGTTGTTAGGAGGAAGGATGGCACCTGGCTCTGTGATTTCTTTGGAATAGAGAGCTCCCAGGTGACAAATTCCCTCTACCAACATAGGATGTTCGACTTTAAGATTCTAGGGTAGGGGCAGCTAGGTGGCGCAGTGGATAAAGCACCTGCCTTGGAGTCAGGAGTACCTGGGTTCAAATCCAGCCTCAGACACTTAATAATTACCTAGCTGTGTGGCCTTGGGCAAGCCACTTAACCCCGTTTGCCTTGCAAAAAAAAAAAGGAGTCTAGGGCAGTAGTGACTAGGATCCCTGAAAACTGCATGTTGATTTAGAAAACCATACATGAACATCATCTATGTATGACTATATTTTTATTTATTTTGTTAAATATTTCCCAGTTGTATTTTCATCTGGTTTGGCTGATGCCAGAGCATTGTAGCCCAAGATACAGCTTCCTGGCTGTGTGTTTGTACCTCTGGGCTAGAGAACTGAGGGACTAAGTGATTTGCTCAGGCTCACATAGCCAATATATTTCAAAGGTGGGACTTGAACCCAGGTCTTCAAGGATAGCTCACTATCCATTGTGGCTGTCAAGCAATGCTGACACCTCTATGTGAGCCTAGAATAGTGGTGAAGGGTATGAAAGAAATATGAAACTTGATACTGGGAAAGCCCTTATGAACCATCTTGTTCAATCCTTTCATTTTTATAGAGGAGAAAATAAGATCCAGAAATGGGGCGGGATATGCTTAGGTAGAAGGCAGAGCTGGTATTCGAACCATGTTCTTAACATACAATCTTGTGCTCTTGTGTCTCTCCTAGACCATGCCTCAGTATCCCCAGAAGAAGGGCATGTACCTAGGAAGTTCCTATTCAGGGCATATAGCCACAGCTACCCTGCTGCTTAGTAAGGGGCCTGTATTCTAATGCTTGCTTTTCTTGGAGGAGTTCAAGGTCATTTCTAGTCATAGTCTATTCCTATCTCCCACTGTTGACTGAGGAGCTCAGTGGTGTGATCATTTGACAGATGAATCACAGGGTTATAAATTTTGAACTTGAAGGGTCCTTGAAAGTCAACTAATTTGACTCTTATGGTACAGGTGAGAAAACTATGGCGATTTTTCTAAAGTCACATGACAGAGCTGTGATTCAAACTCAGGTCCTCCAGCTTCAAATCTAGTACCCTGGACAGTGCATCACTACCTTTGCAGGAATAGACCCTTAAGACATTTTCACCTTGGATGGTCAAGGGAAGAACTGGGACTTCACTGAAGTCTCTTTGTCTAAGTCAGGAGCAGGGGTACCCCTTAAAGTGCATGGCCAAAGATGGGCACCAGGCTGACAACATGCATCAAACATATGCCTTGCCCTAAACTACCTACTGAGGCCTTCACTTCTGCTGTTTCCCCCTTTATCAGAGTCTTTCCTATGGTTTTTCAGGCACTGGGGAGGAGCAAGGGCACAACTGCCTGCGATGCCAGAACAAGGGTTCCTTAGCATGCCACTGGTAGTCTCATACCTTAGGTTGTTATATGCCAATTTTGCAATTTGGAAGGAATCTTGGGAACCAAAAAGAAGGCTAAACTGAGCTTAGAAAAAGGAAGAGACTCAACTACTATTACAATGCTAGTTACCTCTTTTTCCTCTGACAGAGAAACTTTTAGAAGCACTCCTCCAGTTCCATATGATACTACAATTGGCCACGTGGGTCACCTTCAAACCTGTTTGTTAGCCACTTGACAGGGAAAATTGTTAAGTGAAAGAGTAAAATGCCTCTCCTCCTTTTCCAGGTGAAAAGTCACACATCTTAAAAGTCAGGACTCCATTTTCAGCTATTAAAGGGCAGCCTCTGGGCACCTGTTTCATTATGGTGTTAGGTCAAAGCATTTTACTTACAAAGGCATAAATCGTTGCAGAAGCATCCTGTTGCCAAGACAACCATTTTACCCAAAGGGCTCTCTCCTCTTCCTTTCCAGCACCCCCACCAGAAAACCTAATCTCAATAACCCCTGAAACAGGAAAATAAGAATAATTAGTTCATTCCACCTTCCGGAAGATAATCTCTTATGTTCAGCATATAGGACACTGTTACAGGAAATGACAGAAAGTCAGACAAGGAGGGGCCTTTAAAGATCACCTGCCCCAACCTCTTCCATTGGACAGAGGATAAAACAATTCCTGGAGAAAGAGAATGGCATGGTGGAAAAAGAAGGCCTTTGTGACCTTGGCCAAGTCTCTTTCCCTCCTGTGCTTCAGTTTAATTTTCTGTGAAATGAGGGTGGTTGGGATTGAACCTAGTGTGGAATTCTGGCCCTTGTGACCTTGGCCAAGTCTTTTCCTCTTCTGTCCCTCAGTTTGATTTTCTGTGAAATGAAGGGGTAGGGATTGAACCTAGTTGGAATTCTGGCCAGGGGATTAGTGACAAGCTAAGGACTATTGGGATTTCTCACATTCACTGCTTTGCCTCTCAAGAACAGCAATGAGACAATGGCAGGACAATCCTAAAAAAATTCATTTCTACATATGAAAATGAGAATAGTTGTAAACTGATATGCTATCTAAAAAGTAGATACCACATATATCTCCAACTGAAGAGAGTGAGGGCTTTATTGCCTTTAAACTGGTTCAGCCATGGGCAAAACTATGAAGACAGTGAAATTCTTTCTGGGATTTCCTTGATTCCTAACTCTCCTGTCTTCTCTGGGACTGTGCTCTAATAATTATTTCCTCCCCACCAATGCATCTAGAATTTTCTCCCTCTACATCATTTTTCCCCTAACTATCTACAAATGTATTCAGGTCTCCTCTCTCTTAAAACACCTGACATCCCCTCATGCAATTGTCCTGGTTAGCTTCCCCCTATCATTGCTAGACTCCTAGAAAGAATTATCAGTACCTGTTAAAATTATTTGTATCAGAATTCAATCCCTTACAATCTAACATCTGTGCCTACTTCCCTATTGAAATTGCTCTATCCAAGGTCACTGATGACCTGTTGATAACCAGATTATGGCCTTTCCTCAGTTCATATCCATTTGACATCATCGACCATGCCCCCCTTCCACCACCAAAGCTCACTCTGGGCAAATAATTCCATGATGTGTGTGTGTGTGTTTGTGTGTGTGTGTGTGTGTGTGTGTGTGTGTGTGTGTGATTATCCCTTCAGTTGATCCTTCACCTCCAACTTCCTGGTAGTCATCTCTATCAGTATGTCTGCTATCTCCAAATCAAGATATTCTCTTCCCTACAAAATTGACCTTTCTCCAAATCTGTATTTCTGTTGATGGCACCACTATCTTTCCAGTCATCCTTGATCAATACTTGAGAGCTCTCATTGTTTTTCCCTCTTCCTTGCTTTCTACATCCAAACAATGGCAACATCTCTATCTACTCCCTCCTTTCCATTCCCACCGTTTCCAGCCTAGCTGTGGCTCTCATTGCCTCTTCCTTGCAGGTTTTACTAGCTTCTTCATCCATCTTCCTACTTTTACTCTCACTTTTATCATTCCATCCTCTGTATTGCTACCAAAATATTCTTCCTAATGCAAGGTACTTTCCTCAAAGACCTTATGTAGCATTCTGTTACCTATCAGTTGAAACAAAGCCTGGAGATAAAGGTTCTCCACACTCTAATTCTAATTCACCTTTTGTATAATGAAAAGACTACTTGATTTGCAGAGGGTCTGGGTTCAAAATCTTCTTAGTACCTGTGTGATCTTTGGAAAGAAAGCTAACTTGTTACATCTGCAAAATGAGAAGATTGGAGTAAATGATCTCAAAGGTCCTTTTTTGGATGCCCTTCCCTTTCCCGTACTGTGATCCAGTCAAATGACTGCTAGCTATTTCCTCTTCTTGCTCTGGTCTCTCTTTTGTGTGTTGGTCCACTTATCTATCAGATTAGAAGTTATCCTACCCTTCTCTAATCTTTTAAAGCCTCTTTGGCCTTTTATATGGCAGGATGGGAGAGTGGGTAGAGATAGTAAGATGTGGGTATTCAAATTCTATGGTACATGTTGACTATATGATGCTGGACAGGTCCCTTTAACCCTCAGTGTCTAAGATGATAAATTGCCAAATGAGTTGCCTCACCATATTGCCAAACCCAGATGAAATCATACATCTTAAGCACCTTCTGTCTTTGAATCCCACCTGTCTTCTCCAGGAAGTCTTCCCTAATATCCAAATGGATAGCAATGAACTTCACCTTTGGATCTCGTACCTATTGCAGTTACTGATGGTCCTGTTTTACCTCTCTCCTAAACTGTTAGGCCTCTGATGGCAGAGACTGTCTTATCCAAACTTTGTCCCTCCCCTAACCCATAGTACCTTCTTACCAGGAAGGCATTTAATAACGAACCGTGTTGAATGAACGAATATCTTATACTACTTTACCTCCTACCCCATCTCCCATTAGATTATAAACCTCTTGAGGGCAGGGATAATGCATTATATCATCTTGGTTCCTTCCTCAACATTTAGCACCATGTCATGTATATTATAGGACTGAATAAATGTTTCTTGAATCCAAGTCTGCTCACTTCTATGCTTTGAGGATCTTAGACTTCATATTGGTAGGGAGAGCCCCCATTGACACAATTCACAGCCCCTCAAGGTAAGACACAGCCTTGATTCCCAAATTGAGCACCTGGTCAATCTGGTAGGCTGCATCTTTGACTTCTCCTAGTCTGTTCCATGGCTGAGTGGCAGGCATTGTACCACCAGGCCAGTACCTCCAAGCTTTCCCATGTGGTGGGACTTGTCAGATCCTGCCCTTGATTGGCAGAGTCTTCCAGAAACCGGGGTCATCTCTAAGTCAAGCTGAGTCATCAGAGGAGGGATTTAGTTGTAATCTAATTATCCCAAAATTTAAGGATCTGGTTGACTCCAACTCTAATCTTGAGTCCCTTCTACTGTAGCAGAGAGTTGGGCCAACTAGTACCAGGCCCATTGCTGCTTTTCTTCCCACCATTGTCTCCTCCAAATAGAATACACCTGCATTACAAACTCATAAAGACATTCATTCCCTCGTTGGCCTGTAGCACAATGATAGATTTGGCATTCGGCTCTGCTTTTCTATGATTTGCTCCAGTGAGCACATCATGTTATGATTTGTTGCCTGGGATTGATTAAAAAAGGTCTTTTGATCAGTGTAACTGGCTGAAGCAGTTGTTTATTGCTGGACAAATCTTCAAGCACAAGCGGTCAGGGTTGGAGAGAGAGAGAGAGAAAGAGAGAGAGAGAGAGAGAGAGAGAGAGAGAGAGAGAGAGAGAGAGAGAGTTGGGTTCAGCCTGCTTTTGTCATAATTGGTAAGTTCATTCATGAGGGAGTATGTGAAAATATTCAGATTGCCCTTGGCATGAGAACATTTTTGCCACCACTAGTCCACCTACTCACCCATTATAGCAAAGCTTCACCCTGTGTGAGTGGACAAAACCCTCTCTGATAGTTTAAAGCCTAGATGGAAGCAGCAAACTAAATTCTCCTTAGTCTCTCTCCTTGGAACCAACCCGTGGATACCAGTTCATCAGTGTCTCCTACATAGGGCCAGGCTTACCTTCTCAGAACAGTATGCCTTGCAAACTGGCAGCAGAGGAAAAGTCACAAATAATCATAGCTTCACTAGAAATGCAAAATCTTTTTGTCGATTTGCAAAACCTGCCCAGGTGCCTTGGTGAGTGACATCATGGCATTCGGCCATCATCTTCTGATGGGCAAGGACTGACCTTGCCTCTGGAGCACAGTAGAAACCTCACATAGACTGGAGGAAATAATGCCATGACACCATCTTTAAGTTCTGATGCTGGTCTCCAAAGAGGGTACAGACAGCCAACAGCTGATAGAAATATCCAAACAGATAACAGCTAGCAACTTTTCTAGAATGTGGTTCAGTACCCTAAAGCCCCCTTTTCCTCTTTATTCCCAAATCCCTAAGATCATGACCATGATTATTAATTTTGCTCAGAATTGACCTGATGATCACAGTGGTGGGGATTTGAAGGCAATGTTTCCTTTTATAGCTTCTTCTCATCTACCCCAAAGAAAAACAAAATGGGTCCCCCTTTTACAAAATCAGCATCTTGTGTGTTTTTAAAAAAATCCGAATAGTGCATGCTTGAGATTTGTCTTGATTTAGGAATATAAAATGTCAGAAAAAGGCGTCTTTTGGTGTTTTACAATTGGATGCCAACATTATCTTGTTACACACTGGAGGCTCTGGAGCACAAATTTGTTATTCTGGTTTAATCTTTATTTCTTGAAAGGCCCTTTTTTAGAGATTTTTAAAATTTGCATGACTATTTGTTAATAAAAGCCCTTCTTTTGCTCTTAGCCAGATTGTAAGGGAAAACCAGCAACCCTGGCTCCATCGGCTTGACAGCCTAACTCTGAAGGCTCCAGTCAGCACACTACCACAGCTGTGACCAATAACGGCACTGTCTTTATTATTCTCCACTGATATGAAATTAAAATGAACTGGAAATGTTTATTCCATAAATGGCGGGCAACACATTTACCAGCTAATCAAAGCTAAGGGCTTACTGGAGAGAGAGAGAGAGAGAGAGAGAGAGAGAGAGAGAGAGAGAGAGCGCTTTTTTGTCTAATCCCAATGAGTGGTAACTTAATATCAAACTTTCCCCAATGGGCAGAACTGGCGAGCTTGGCAAAAGAGTCCAAAGCAGAGCAATATCTTCATTAGGGGAAATTCTTTTCATCTCCCTGTTCCCAGGTGTCTTAAGAAACGCGGCTTGGGCTCATGTGGAAAATTGGTTAGCCACATTCCTATGGCCTTGTTTTCAGAAGCAGGTCACTTTCTGTGGTAGAAACTTTGGGATCAAACTATTTGAATTGTTGTTGACTTCCTTTTCCAACCCCCAGTCTCTGTTTAAAGGCTGGACTAGCCACCCCTTGGTCATTCTGTTGGTGTTCCTTCCCTCCCTTTCTTCCATATGGAATCTCATTGATGTGTTCCCCGCCCACCCCCCTCCCAAGACACACATTCCTGGGGCTCTTTTGCACCAATCGATAAATGGGACTCAATCCAATTATGGCAGGTTGTGATTTCTTCAGTGGCTGAGAGCCCTCTCCCAATGTGAGCACCTGACATATATTTTCCTTGAAATCAGATACCCTTGCTCCACAGACACATGCCAATCACCGAAGCCACATGAGGAAATACCATAACTGCATAAAGACGACTTGCTGACATGTGCCTGCAAATTGATCTTCAAGATGTACAATGCCCTTGGGGAGGGATGAGGCGGGGGAAGGGGCACCATCTGGTGGGAAAGGGAGAACTGGAGAAGCTTCGATTGTCCTTTATTCCCTTTCAAACAACAATCTACAACTGCTCACGTCTGGGACAGGCCAAGTTCACTTAGATCTGTGCTACTCTCGGGCTGAAGTAAACTATGAGGATTGATTCTAAGCAATCCTCCACCAACACAGACAGTCAAGTGCAGGATTAACAGTCAGATATGAGAGCTGGCTAAAAAAGGGTGGGAGATAGCCAGGGACACATTCATGGTCACTGACAACTAGTGGTGGGTCAGATCTCATTCTACAGACAAGAGGATTGGGACATGAAGCGAAATGTTTCTTGCAGGGAGCCACTGTGTGCCCCTGAGAAAAGACAGCTCGGGAGAAATTGGTCCTTGGCTAAATTCTTATTATGCTGAAAATCATTCTTATATTATGAAGATTAGGGCATTGTTGGAGAAATGTGAGTGAGTTCCTAAGTTTTGGGGAGATGGGCAATGATTCATGGAGAAAACCCAAGTGGAGAAGGTGGTAGGACTATTATTTTCTTTTTTTTAGAAAGATTTTTATTTATTTTAAGTTTTACATTTTTCCCCCATTCTTGCTTCCCTCCCCCCACCCCCACAGAAGGCAAGTCTGTCAGTCTTTACATTGTTTCCATGGTATACACTGATCTAAGTTGAATGTGATGAGAGAGAAATCATATCCTTAAGGAAGAAAAATAAAGTATAAGAGACAGCAAAATTACATAAAAAGATAACAACTTTTTTTTTTCTAATTTGAAGGTAATAGTCCTTGGTCTTTGTTAAAACTCCATGATTCTTTCTCTGGATACAGATGGTATTCTCCATTGCAGACAGCACAAAATTGTCCCTGGTTGTTGCACTGATGGAATGAGCAAATCCATTAAGGTTGATCAAGGTTGCTGTTAGGGTATACAATGTTTTTTCTGGTTCTGCTCATCTCACTCAGCATCAGTTCATGCAAATCCTTCCAGGTTTCCCTGAACTCCTATCCCTCCTGGTTTCTAATAGAACAAATCGTGTTCCATGACATAATTATACCACAGTTTGCTAAGCCATTCCCCAATTGAAGGACATTTACTTGATTTCCAATTCGTTGCCACCACAAACAGGGTTGCTGTGAATATTTTTGTACAAGTGATGTTTTTACCCTTTTTCCTCATCTCTTCAGGGTATAGACCCAGTAGTGGTATTGCTGGATCAAAGGGGATGCACATTTTTGTTGTCCTTTGGGTGTAATTCCAAATTGCTCTCCGGAAAGTTTGGATGAGTTCACAACTCCACCAAAAATGTATTAGTAGGACTATTATTTTCAAGAAGCTTCAGTGACTCCCTATTACTTCTAGGAGAAATCCCAAACTCCTCATCTTGACATTTAAGGCTCTCTACAATCTGGTTTTAAATGACCTTTTCAGTCAAATTGGGGTATTAGTTGCCGTAGTCTTGGGCTCTCCCAGATGAGATCATAGGTATGGATACAGATGAACATTCTGACTTCAAAGCCCAACTCAAATTCTACCTCCATGAAGTCTCCTCTAATCCTCTAGGTGGGTGTCGATGGCCTTCGCTCTTAGATTTCACACAGAATTCTGTTTTACAATTGTACCAGAGGCAGCTTGGTGGTACAGTGGATAGAGGACTGGTCTGGAGTTAGTAATTCAAATCCAGCCTCAAACACTTATTGTTATGCCCTGGGCAAGTCTTAAATGAGATATTTATAAAAAGTGCTTAGCACATAGTAGGCCCTTCATGAATGCATATTCTTTTCCCTTCCTCCCCGTCTTACGTCTGTGCAGTCCCTCTGGCATGGAACTTATTCCCTCTTCATCTCCATCTTTCAAAGCCTAGCAAAGGAGTCATTTTCTTCAAGACGATTTTCCAGACCTCTCTATTGTGCTGAATGACATACTAACATATTGAGGAAGATGTCACATCCCCTCAGTAGGTTATCAGCCCCTTGAAGGCAGGATATTTATGTCCCCAGCACATAGCAGAGAGCCTAGCACATATAATAATAATAATAATAATAATAATAATAATAATAATAATGAATAGAATGGAAGGCTCCTATCAATAAATTTATATCTATTGCTATGCAATCCTCATATAAGCACCTTCATTATCCAGGCAAAGTAGGAAGTCCTTCCCCCTTCCCTTTGTCTTATTTCATATATTTATGCTGAAGGGATGTTAGTGGCCCTCCAATCCAATCTGCTCATCTTAGAGATGGCCCAGAGATGTTGTTATTTGCCCAGGATCACTTAACCAGTTTGAGGTTAGAATTGTCCCCATGTCTAAGGCACACCCTTCCATGTCATGTGGCCTCACCAAAAGTCATTTAATGATACTAGGAGCTGAGATCTTCCCTAGTGGATAGAAGTACCCAAATGGATGAAATTATAGATTTTACTTCAGGGATCTATGATATCATTCATATGGGTACTCTCATTTACCAGGGCAATCTCAAATCATCAGCAACTTAGTAGGCAAGTCTTTGAGAGTTTTAGGGCTAGAAAATCCCATTCTCTGGTAGCCAGTCTGATGAAGTGAATCTCTAAACTTAGTAAGGCTGATCCTCACACACCCAGTCTTTCACCAGGCCTGTGCCCAAAGCCTTTCCAACTTGGAGAACCTACCAGGGCTTGTGGATGTTCTGCTGGAAGAGCCTCTGCAAACCCAGGGTCCTTTTGATGCTGGCCTGAGGCAACTACAAAGCATAATTGAATAGTATGTTTCCTTATGGTACATTATAATTGATTACCAATAATAACAGTAACTGTTGTATGTCCTTTGTTTTTGAAGATGACCAGTGATCCCATGACGGGTGTCTTAAATTGCATGAATTGGATTTAAGTGAGGGTAGAGTTGCACAAAGTCATCAGCCTCACTCTTCCTGAATCCTAAATCAAGATGACTGGTGATGGCCCAGGAGGCAGTGGAAGACCTTGACATCTCTGATGTCTGACAAAGCTCTAAGTGCTCTACAGCACCTACTTCAGAAGCCTTCATGACCCTTGGAACATATTGCTTTCATCCACCCATTCTGCTGGGGAAAGTTTTCATATGCTTGGAGTAGACATCCCCCTAAGTCACTGATAGATCTGAGGCTGCTTACCCTCAATCTGGTTTCAACTGTCTGCTGAGACAGTTTTAGCAGGTGCGGCCGCTGAGTGTGCTTCACACAACTTCTTGGAGCCATAGGTCAATCAGATATACATCAAAGCCAGATGAGTAGCCCTCACATTAGTCCTCCCTGACCACCCCATACAGAACAACAACCTGCAGTTGAATAGTACTTCCATTTTGTTTCTCATAACAACCCTGTGAAGGGAGGTAGAACATTAGCCTCATTTTACAGATGAGAAAACCAAGATTCAGAGAGGGGCAATAACGTGTGTGAGACCACATAGCAGCTAAATCAATGCTTTTTCACTCCTAGTATCTACCCTTTTGTGACTTTTTTCCCTCTTTGAGACTTCCCTCAAGAGTTGTTTTAATCTGATTTTACCTAGGTAAAAAAGGGTTGAGGATAGGGGAGATGGAGGTGTATATACCCAATGGGATTTTTCATGAGTTCCACTGTCCCCTATTTAACAAGATACCTCAAGCTTTTCTCAGCCCAGATGCCTCCCAGGTTAGCTCTGAGGCATTCCCTCTGGGATTTCTTACCACGTGCTGATAGGAGGATGTCATCATCAGTACTTAATGCCAGATTAAAATTTGCTCTCTTCCATTTGTCGAACATTGGCTCTCCCATCTCTTTTCCCCTGTTGGCCATATAATACAGTTGAAATACACTAAATTTTTCTTTCAGTTGTTCTCCTTGGTTTGAACAAAACTTGGCTGTTGAGATGTGTGTGTGTGTGTGTGTGTGTGTGTGTGTGTGTGTGTGTGTGTTGTAAGTACGACACCTTTTTGAAAGGATGAATCAGCTCCAACAATATGTTTCATCTTCAGAAGACAGGACAAATTATAGAGTGGTAAAGTTTAATTCTGTGTAAGGAAGAGTTTGTTAACATTTCGAATTGTTCAACAATGAAATGACTACTTTGAAAGGTCCTAAGCTGCCCTATTACTGGAGGTGTTCCAGCAGATGATGATGATTTTTGTCCTTCTTTCTTAAAGGAGACTATTACAACCAGGAGGTGATGCCTTGACAAGCAAGTGAATTGGATTTGAGTAGGGGGAGGGGGTTCTGTGCTAAGTTTCCAGGTCAGATTTGATCTTAGGTCCTCCTGACTCCAGGTTTTTGTAAGGGGCAATTCTTGTATCGGCTAGAAGGCTGGTCTGGCTAGCCTCAGAGAGATAGGATTTTGTGAGAAGGGAATCATTTTAATCACTAGACTTGTGGAATTCTGATTTGGATAATGATCAGTTATTCATCCAACACTTACTGAACATCGTTAGGGCTTTGAGTGGGGCACTATTGGGGTATAGGAAGATGGAGAAGCTATAGCCCCTATCCTTAAGGTGCTAAGAGGTCTTCTGGGGACATAAGACAATTAAGGAATATCATGCAATTAACAGGAAGTATTTATTCATTCAAAAAGCAAATATTAAACATCTTGCTCTGTGCTTGGACCATGTTAGACCTGAAAAAGGTATCTGTCTCCAAGAAGCTTAAATTTTACTGGAGTGGAGATTTCCACATTGCAGGGAACTCCTGGTATGGAAACTTCTTCCCCCAAAGTGGATGACAATTATCTATGACCTAGGAGACAGCAAGTTGCCTCAGGTACATAGAGATATATTACTTGTCTCTGGTCATACAGTAGGGTCAGGAACATTCTATTCAGCAGAACACATTGCCTCCAAGGAACAATTACAATACAGAATATTAAGCATATGATAAACGGTATATTCTGAAAATCAGAGGGTGGGAGGAGGTGAGATTTGAATTAGATTTTGAAGGACTGGGATAGAGGAGCAAACAAGAACAGAAAAGGTTGGGTGAGAAGACCAGCCTGATTGTCTGTAAATGAGAAGGCAGAAGGAAGATAAAGAGGAAAAGAAGAAAGAATTGAAGAAAATTGGTGGCTTAGTGACCCAGGAGAAAACCAAATAGGGACAAAGATTTTACATATTTAAAAAATCATCCAGGCTTCCTCCCTGTAGTCACAGACAGTTCTCTTTATGAAATCAGTAATAATAAGAACTTGGTAGAGTGTGGGACCTGGAATCAGGAAGACCCATGTTCAAATCTAACCTCAGATACTCATATATAGCTGTGTGACCCTGGCCAAGTCACTTCACTCTGTTTGCCTCAGTTTTCTCATCTGTAAAATGATCTGGAGAAGGAAATGGCAAACCACTCCAGTATCTCTACCAAGAAGACCCCAAATGGGGTCACAGAGTCAGACATGACTAAAAATGATGGGACAAGAATAAAAACAAGGAGAGGCAGTTTGGCCTAATAGATACTAAGCAAATCTGTGTGTGTGTGTGTGTGTGTGAGTGACCCTGCCAAGTCACTCTCTTTGGCCTTAAGCAACTCTCTGAGACTAGAAGTTGCAGAGTATGGGCGGATATGCCCCCAAAGAATTCCCTATTGAAGTGAAATCTCAGGTATGAATGAGATTAACAATTATCTCAACAACAATTATAATAGCTAAAACTTGAAGTTTTGAAAAGTATATTACATATGTACAGATTAGCTCATTTATTCTTAACAATTATCCATGAGGTTTTCTTACAGTTACAATTTCTATTTGACAGGGAAGGAAACTGAGGCACAGAGTCCAGATCAAGGTCTTTTCTCTCTTCAGGTGCAGTGGAGGGGCACTGTAGGACTAAAGAAATCATTAGTACCATCTCCAGGCCTTTAGGCAGCTCTTCAATTAAATCACCCCTGGGGAGTTAGATAAGTGCTTGTCCTGTTTTTCAACCTAGCTGGACCCTTTGGTAAGTCTGATTTAGAGAACATGGAAGAGAGAAGTACAGTAGAGCATGGCGCCAGGATTCAGGAAGACTTGAATTCAAATACAGCTTCAGATACTTCCTGGCTGTGTGACCCTGTGAAAGTCATTTAACCCTCTGTTTGCCTCAGTTTCCTCTACTGTAAAATGGGGATGATAGTAACTATCTCCTAGGATTGCTGTGAGGGTCAAATGAGACAATATCTATAAAGCTCTCAGAATGCGTGCCTGCACATTGTAGGTACTCTCTAACTAAATACTAGCGAAGATGATGCTGCAAAGAGGAAAATATAGATGATCCCCAAATGTAGAGCTGTTCCAAAATTCAATGGGCCTAAGGTCTCCCTCACTGGACATCTTCAAGCAGAGAGGTTGGATGCTTACTTTTTTGTCAAGGAATTCTTCTCCAGGTAAGTAGAGGTAGAGTATTCCCTCTAGAGTCTGAAAAGAACCTGCCTCTGACACTTTAAACAAATCACTAACTTTAGAGGCAGCTAAGTGGCACAGTGGATAGAACACCAGCCCTAGAGTCAGGAGGACCTGTGTTCAAATGTGATCTCAGACACTCAATACTTACCTAGCTGTGTGACCTTGGGCAAATCACTTAACCCCATTACCTAGCCAAAAAAATCACTAACTTTGCCTTATATAGTCCTCCTCTGTAAAATGGGCACAATACCTCTACCCAATGTATAAGATTTATGTTTATAAGGATCAAATGAAATTTGCCAGCAAACTGGTATTGATGATTAAAAAAATGAAAGTTCATTTTAGAAGGATTATGAAAAGACACATGATAAATTGGTCTACCTGTTCTGGAAAAAATGATTGGAACAATGTGAGAAAAATCCCAACTATTCATAGCATTGACCTAGCTATCGTATTACTGGGCAAACACCCCAAGGAGATCAGAGGTAGAAGGAAAGCTGCTTCCTCGAGGAAATCTTTTCTGATCTCCCAGATAAAAGTGATATCTCCCACTAGAAAAGTTCCTAGAGTACTTTATGTGGATTTCCCCTTTATGTTTATCGCATCACATTTTATATGTTACTTCTCTGTATACATGGCATATTCCCACATTGGATTGTAAGCTCCTTAGCGGATTTTTTTTATCCTAACAACTAATCCAGTATCTGTTGAATGGAAACAAAGAGTAAAACACTGAAAGGAGCATTGAAAACCAGGAAGGATGGGAGATATTAGCTTGTTGAAGGATGGAGGCCCTGAAAAGAGGTCACACAAATGGCAGAGTGTGGATTCCAATCCTGGTCTGCTGACTTCTCACTTATTGTACCATACTCCCCCTTCAGTCCTTACCATTAGAGTATGAAAGAGACCCTGAAGACAGGGATCCAGAAAAGACTTTTAGCTGGGGGGGGGGGGGAACAAAGTAGATTGGATTGGCAGGGCGAGGGGATCTTGATGCACTTGTGTGACATCACAGTTTGGCTGTGGGCTCAAGCTGATGAATGAAATTTGGTCAAAGGTACAGAGTTCTTCTGGAACAAAATGCTCTTGGGTGTAGAACCCATTTGTGCTTTCTGAGAAAGTAGGCAAACTCTCTTGGTACAAAATTGATGATCATAAACCTAAGCACTGACATCCACCTTCTCCTTGGATGATATCTCAAAGATGAGAATGTCATATATGTCTGTACATGGCTGGTGGCACAGTGGATGAGGCACTGGACTTGGTGCTAGGAAGACCTCAGTTCAAACCCTGTAGATACTTTCTAGCTATGTGACCCTGAGTAAGTTGCCTGACCTCTTCCTACCTCTGCTGCTCATCTGTGAAGTGGGGATGATAATATATACCTTGTGAGGATCAAATGAAATAATGTATGGAAAGTGTTGTGCAAACTTTAAAGCAGGCTATAAATACTATTATTATTATTATTATTATTATTATTATTATTACTATATTGCTTGAAATCCTCTATGTATTTTGTTCCTCTGCAAGAAATAAAAGTGGTGGAGACTTAGGTGCCCTCTGTAATCTAGGGTCTTAGCCCAAATTCACAGTCAGGAACCCGAACTAGAAGAAGTCAAGAGCTATTCAGCCACCCCTAATTTGACAAAGATAGTCCCAAGGGGTCCCTTTTCTGTCTGAAAAGAGTTTGCTATGACCTGTGCCAGGAAACACGGCCTGCCTTCTGCCTGTTGGGGCCCTGTCCAGATGGTCTGTATTTGGGGCCTGCTCATTTGGAGGTCACTGACCTACAGAGCTGCCATTTGCTGCCTTTTGCTCTTTCACTTAAGATTCATGGTGCAGAATCCTCCCGTTACCTAGAGCAGCCAATGGTTATTCTTTCTGATTTTGTCTTGGTGACTGGACATCATCACAGTGGATGTGGCAGAGTCACTCAGACCACGGGAGGCTCTGGCTACAGAGATGATGGGATGAACTATACTAACATTTCCTTTGGAAATTAGTTTCAAGAAAACATATCTGGTTTGGATTTCAGATGTTATTTTTTCCTAAATGGAGGAGAATGCAAATGGATTTGCTGTCTAAGGAAAGATATGGGTGTGAATCCTCAATATAACTACAAGATTTAGGGATTGGGGGGGCCTAGGACAAAGGACTCAGGCAAACCTATAGAGATATAATTGAAAGGAAAAAAGGAATCTGGAAAAGGGACCAAAAAGGAAGCCATAAAAGGAAGATAGAGAACTGATGGATTATTTGGGTGATAGTATGCCATTGCAGGAAGAGAGAAAGTTGAGGAAGAAGGGCAAAACCAACCCTGTGGAATTCCTTGTCGGTGTGAGTGGGACAAGAAATGCTGGACCTTACAGTGATTAGCAGTTCTTTCCCAATAAGCAGAAACATTTTTCTCAATGAAGCAGCAGATCGGTTGTGCAGTGGAGAGAATTTGGGGTCTGGAGTCAGTAGACTTGACCTGTTCAAATCAAGTCTATAAATACTTAGTTGTATGTCTGTGGACAAGTCACTTAACCTTTTTCTGCCTCAGTTTCCTCAGTTACAACATGGGATCAAATGAGAATCTATTTATAAAGCGCTTTAGTCCAGAGCTTAGCAAATGAAAGGCTTTGAATAAATGTTTGAGTTTTTTTGCCCCTCCCCTCTTTATAACAACTTTGGAGTATGTGCAGAGATGATGAGATGGGTAGTTTGTCTTCTGTAACCTGCTTCCTCTTTTGACAGTATCTCTCCCCATTCTACCAAGCCTCCTTCCTTTCTTCCCCAATGCCTCACTGCCTTGCCACCTGCCTGGAACTTCTCATCACTAGGATGCCCTGCCCCAAGACTGAAATAGAAGGCTGCGCCTTCCAAGGCTGCAAGTTACCAAGCCAACAGTCTAGGCTAGCAGGTGAGGTGTAGAGGGCATCCTTCCCCTACTGGTAGCCTGGCTTTGGTCTATTATTAATAATGACCTATCTTGGAAGGATTTTGAAGGTTCTGAAGTAATTTCTTTACAATAATTCCGTGTGGTAGATAATGCAGGTGTTATTATCCCTGTAGGTAAAAATTGAGAGGGCTGGGAAGACTGTGACTTATTCGAGGATGTGTTACAGTAGTTAAAAATCTAGCCTTGAAGCTCTGAGTTCAAATTTTGCCTGGACAAGTCACTGAATCTCTCCATGACACAGGTAACTTCCTAAGTCTAGGAGTTGCAGAGAAGATGACAAGCTGCATTGAGAGCAGGCTCTTCTTGGAAGTTCCTTAGCTCATAAAATCACAAGTCCGGTTGCCATCCCCATCCCATACAGCTGGTAAGTAGCAGAACCTACCTTCGAACCCAGAACTTCTGCCTCCAAATTCAACATTCTTCACATGGTCCTAGGAGCCAGAATGGGATAAATCCAGATGCAACTGCGACACGTTCTTGTGACCTGCAGCCCTAGATTATAACCAGCTGTTTTGGGGAGGTCGCAGATGCTACATCAATATGCCCTGCTAAGGCACCTACCTACTCATAGCAGCTCTATTTGTAAGAGTGGCAAACTAGAAATAACACACGACTAGTCATCTGAGAATGGCTGAATAAACTGGGGGACATCAATGTGATGGGTTATTCTGATGCTACAAGGACTGACAGCTATGCATGTATTGGGGGGACTGGCCAATGAGGAATATTGTGGTTGCTCTAAGGACCTTAGCTTGTGACAGCCCATGCCCAAGCTTGGCGAGCCTCCTTCCAGGTATGTGGAATTCTGGGGCTCTTCTCTCCTACTTCAGAAGACTTGCAAGGATCTTCAGACTGTTTCCTGTACCATGTGGTAGGGAAAAACCTTTGAGCTGATTGCTGAGTCAAAAGTGCCTGTACATGCAGAAGGCTTGAAGAAGTCATCTTTTACTCCTTGGTGGCCTTCAAGTGAGGAAGAAGAAATGCTATAGGCCTCCAGGTGGGGAGACAGGAAGTGAGTGTCTCTTTATTTGTCTGTTGTGTTTTTTTCTTTCCTAGTCATGGGTGATTGTCTCAAGATAGAACAGACCCCAGGTTATAATTCTGGAAGCCTTGAAAAGTTAGAAAAGTCGGGAGATGTAGGAGAAAGTAGCATATGACTGAACTCTAGGATGAGAGAAAAGGACTCCAGAGGTCTGGAAATATCTCTTTTTTTGGAGTTGGCAGTGGTAATGATGGGGTGAGACAGGGGAGCACCTGCTTTTGAAGTCTGAATCTAGTCTTCTCAGGAACCAAGTGGATGTATAGAGGGAAAAGTATATGCTAAGGAGTTTTTTTTTGGGGGGGAGGAGGAATGTTATACTTTAGTCCTTGTTATACCTTCTCAGCAAATATTGGTTAGAGGCAGTGAAGTGGCACTGCAGTGGATAGAGCACTGGACCTGGAACCAGGAAGACCTGAGTTCAAATCTCACTTCAGACCCTGGGCAAGTCACTTCATCTCTGTGTGCTTTGGAGGTGGCTAGGTGGCATAGTGGATAGAGTTTTGGACCTAAAGTCAAGAAGACCAGAGTAAAATCACTTCACCTCTGCCTCAGTTTCCTCAACTGTCAAATGGGAATAATATAGCACCTACCTCCCAAGGTTATTGTGAGGATTCAATAAGCTCCTTTCCAAAGTGCTTAGCCCAATGACTGGCACAGAGTAGGTCCTACATAAATCATTTCCTTCCCTTCCCCTTGTAAAAGCTCCTTGTCGCTCTGGTTAATTGGTATTGTTGAATACACTGGTGGGGGCTTTAGATGCCACAATCTACTCCAGGATCCCTCATAATCCCGGAAGACTCTGAGAGCTTGTCTTGCCAGTGTGAGGAAGAAGATGGGGAACCCCAAGCCTGCCCAAATGAAGAAAGCAAATACTATAATAAGACTTCAATGAAGTGCCACAGAAGGGAGCTTGTTACTACTCGCTCGCTCACTGCTCTGTGTCCTTTATGTCCCAGCATATACCCAGGTCTTGAGCCATCTCTGCACTCAGCTACGTTTGACCCTCAGACAAACATAGACCTAGAGAATCTGTCACTGTGCCTAATATGGTAGACTCTGTGCAAGCTTTGGCTGATCCAGCGTGGCTTTCAAAAAGTCAGGACTATCTGCACACCCCAAGGATGTTTTGGATGAGGACTGGATCAGAGGACTAGATTAGCAACAACCTCTCATGCAGCACACAGGGGGAAAAAGGTTTATCACGACTTGGTCAAAATCAGCATACACATTTGTTTTGGTTTGTCTGGAGTTGTGTTTTCATCAGATGCTTACCTACAATCATCAGATACCCCTACCAAAGTGAATTGTGTCAGAGAGTGACCTGGGTGGCATAGAGAGATTATGGGACTTGCCCCAGGGACTTGAACTCAGACCAGCTCCCTATTAATTACAAAAAAAAATACCTTGCTAAACTGTTTGGAGCTTGTACATGTAAAAATATAACAAAATTTGTTCTAGATGCGTTAGTTTTTCTTTTAACAGAAAGCTCTCCTGCCCTAAAGAAGTTCTCATCTCTACAAGTCCATTTAGATGGGGGACAACTAGGACCTACAGAAGTTGAACTGAATGAGATCTAGAGATGTTTAGCTTAGGGAAAAAACCTTATGGAAACTTCCTGGTCATCTTCAAGGACTCTCACTGGGGAGGCAAAGTACATGAATTCTTTTTGGTTCCAGAGAGCATAAATAGGAGCCTTGTGGGACCAATGCACAGGAAAATTTCCACCATTGTGGAAGGGGCTCTTTTCACTGGAGGTCTTCCCATTGTTGGCATGTGGCGGAGAGGAATCCTGGTCAGATCTAGTCTGGACTTGATGTTCCAAATCACTTCTGACTCCAAGACTCTCTGACCTACTTCTTTTCTTTTTTACGCCATCCAGGCATGTAATTTTGGGCCAAATCAAGCCCCCAGTTGGAGTCATCAGCTCATCTCAGTTGTTTGGTCGTCTTTCTACCTTGCTTCAGCCCTAAATGTCTTCATTTTGCCCTGAGCTTTCCCCAGGAAGCTGCCCCAAGTCTCGAAATCACATGGGCCATATAAATCTTACATAAGCGAAAAATCAGGGACTCTGGGCTGCAGGAAAAGGGTTTCAATTTCCCAGAGGTATAAGTCCTCTGTCTGCTCCCCAGATGTCCTGCTGCTCATAAGCTCCAAACCCTGGAGTTTAAACTCTAACTCCTATTGATGGTACCCCTTCATTTATGGGTAATTGTACCCAAATAGGATTCCTAACATACATGTTGTAAGTCAGAGTAAAGTCATCAGAGTAGAGTGGAAAGAGCCCTGAATTAAAGGGCTCACATTCCAGCTGTGCTGTTTTTGAGCTGTGTGACCTTGGGCATGCTACGTGCCCTCTCTGGGCCTCCCTTTCTTTATCTGTAAACCAAGGACCAGATTGGTTGTAGATTACACTAAAGGGTTTAGACTAGAGTCTTATTAAATCATCTAAGGCAACTTCCTTAACTTATTGAGAATGAAATAGATCCATAATGTAAATCCAGGTCCTCTGGACCTAAATACAATGCTCTTTACAACTTTTTATGGTCCTTTGCAGCCAGCTCTAAATCTCATGATCCTGTAAGTATACCTGGAGCATATAAGGAAATGTTTTATTCCAAGGACTCTTTATTTCTCTTTTGTGAAAGAGATAGAATGAGGCAGTGGATAGAGTGTTGAACTTAAGAGTCAGGAAGTTCAAATCCAGTCTCACATATGTACTAGCTAGGTGACCCCCCCCCCAGCTAGACACCAATTTCTCTCTGCCTCAGTTTCCAAATCTGTAAACTGGGAAGAGTAATACATGTGACACTTACCTCATAGGGCTCTTGTGCTGTTGCATACATCAAGTGCTTTGAAATGTAAGCCATGGTTGTTATTGATCCAGTCCTTCCCTCCCCTCCCCTCCCCTTCCTTTCCCTTCCCCATTTTCTTCCTTGGGGTGGGCTAATAAGCACACAGATCAGGGAGGGAGGCTGAATTCCTTCTTGCTTCATGGGTGCCTCCAAACATGAGCTTGCTCTGTGCTTGCTATTAGGCTCTGGTGGCTGCCTTTTTCTGGCATTCCTCAGACTGAGCCCACTCCAGGTGGAAAGGTTCTTAAAAGTGAAATTGGCCCCAGAATGGGATAGGTCTGTCAGAGATCTTAGGCTCTTCTGAGGCCTGCTGAAAATCTGCTAACAAATGAACGGCCAGAAAGGTTAAGTGATGGTTTGGCGAACATGTGTCGAGGAGGGGAGGCACATGTCAGAAGAGTGCCCTCTTGTCTCCCAACCTGTGGGGGGCAGCTAGGACAGCATCAAATTGCAGACTTTGGGGCCAGGTCAAATAACGCCGAGCAAAATCGTGTAACATGTGGTAGAACCAGGCCTGTGGAGAGGAAAACAGCTCATAAAAATGGCTTTGGAAAGCCTGCTGAAATTCCTTCCCTAGTCAGACCTCCTTAGCACTACAAAAATAAACAAAATTAACATCTTGTTCCCTTGTTTCAGGACTAGAGGCCACCAGTGACAAATGGATTGGGGGGGGGAGGGAAAAATCATTACGGGGCAGTGCAATTGTCAACTCTCTCAGCACGCGAGGGAGGGCTACTTCATGAACTTCCCAGCCCACTTAGCCCATCCCTAGTTTTTCAAATACAATTCCATTCAACCCAAGTACCTTCTCTGTGTTGGATCACATCAAAGAATTTTGAAATGAATCAAGGTGGTCAAACACCCCCAAAATTCAATTAATTTCAGTCATTTCTTAAGGACCTACTACTGTATGTGCTAGCTGCTATGGATACACAAAGGGGTAAAAAGACAGTCCCTGCCCTCACTTAAATATTTATAAAATGTCCATTATGGACAACATTGCCATATATGTTCCAACTTTCTTATCTTTGTAAAATCTTTCTGAGAAGGATCTACATATGCACCGAGCTCATCCTTGATGAAAACAGGAGAACAGTCAAACTGTCGTCAGTTATCTTCTACAGCTGATCACATCCTTGCAGTCATATGAAATGGATTACTGAAGGGTACAGAGAATATGTTTACTCTCATAATTATTGAAAAGAAGACATTTGATTCAGTAGAATAAAATGCAACCTTAAAGGATATCTTCTACCAAGGAATACTTTATGCATATTAAGAGGATTCAAGATTCCTTGTTCAATACAACCAGAGATATGAATATTATTAACATAAAGATATGTTCTCCCCAAAGACAAGAAAGTCCAATTCAAGGTCTAAGTGGAAGAGAGATTTCTTGTAGAAGTTTATGGATGATATTGTGTTGATTGAAGCAAGTCCCAGACCATTTCAGGGTTTCCTTAGTGACATTCAAGATTCCTTGAAAGAGATAAGCCTAGCAAACCACATAGCAAAAACTAAATGGCAAATAATAATAATAATGATGATGATGATGATGATGTTGATGTTCGTCCTTCATTTTTTTTAGGTTTTTGCAAGGCAAATGGGGTTAAGTGGCTTGCCCAAGGCCACACAGCTAGGTAATTATTAAGTGTCTGACACCGGATTTGAACCCAGGTACTCCTGACTCCAGGGCTGGTGCTTTATCCACTGCGCCACCTGGCCACCCCATCATCCTTCATTTTCAAAGAAGACCATGACATCAGGGAGGTGAGGTCATGACAAGCTCATAAATTGGATTTGAGCGAGGGGGAGCTATGCTAAGTCACCAACCTTACTTTCTCCTCTGGAGCCATCTGAGTCCAGGAGTCAGATATCAATCAGGACAATTGTAGATGACCCTGGATGGAAGGCAATGAGGGTGAAGCAACTTGCCCAGGGTCACACAGCTGGTAAGAGTCAAGTGTCTGAGTTTGAAAAATATCTACTATCCAGACTACGATATGTATGCAGGTAGATGGACAATCGATGCATTGAGTTAGTCCATCAAACAGATTATCTGAATAAAACACTGCAAAAAGGCAATGAATTGGGCCCAAAATGGAATAGGAGGGAGAGTTTGGTCTGGATGGCTTTTGAAATCTCCAGAAAATTGAAGTTGTAAGCAATCCAAAGAGAAAGAGATAGATGAATGGTAGGTGCAACTTAGACTGTGGCATATTGCCAGTGATGACTTGAATGGAAGAAGCAGCATAATGGATATCATGGGAGGATTGTATGATTGGAGAAGGTGGTGGGTTGACCCTTTAAGTAAGAGGAAGGGATACGAGATGAACAGTCTGAGTACTATACTAGTGCCTCTCTAGTACCAAAGATCCAAGGAAAAGACCAAACCCCTTGCCCCCAGAGTATTGAACAGATCCACTGTGGAGGACACATGGAAAAGCCTGGACAAGCATTTGCATAGGACTCATCCCAGGACTTTAATGAGTTTCAATTTGCATTGGTGGAGGGAATACCAAAAACTGATGAGATCTCAGAATCACTAATGTATAGGGAGCTTTCTGAGTTACAAAAAACGTGAACAGCAAGGCAAACTGTCCATTTGTTATCCCTTCAGAGAAGGCTTCATGGAGGAGGTGGCACAAATTTGGAATGGCAGAAATGAAGGCAGAGTACTCGCCTAGAGGACAGACTGTGCAAATTTATAGAAGTAAGAAAGGAAAGGATGAGATTCATGAAATAGCAAATGCCTAGTTTAACTGACTAGAACATA
This sequence comes from Macrotis lagotis, assembly GCF_037893015.1. NCBI lineage: Eukaryota > Metazoa > Chordata > Mammalia > Peramelemorphia > Peramelidae > Macrotis > Macrotis lagotis. Next base: position 50,546,622 of record NC_133666.1, read on the forward strand.
TCACTGGAACCTCACAACAGCCTAGTAGGGGAGCTGCTGGACATTGCATTATCCCTATTTTACAGATGAACAGACAGAGGTTAGATGATTTCCCCAGGGTCACACAGTTATTAAAGGGTCATTTGAAACCTTGGTCCAGTACTCTTTCCATTCTTCTCATTATGACTAGCAGACATAAAAAGGCCCTTCCCTGCTGCTTCAGCTACAAAGACAGAGACATTTATTTGGATGGAAGCTTCATTGCTAGACCTAGAGAAACCCTACTAGGTACCACTCTGGAAATATCAGGAGAGAAAGAAACAGTGGAAGGAGCAGAATCTAGGAATTCCATTAGCCTAAGATTATGTGTGCATCCAGAATAAAGAGGAGAGACAGGCCAATCCCTTAGGTAATCAACTCAGGCAGTATGATATACGGCTGCAAAATATAGAACTGGTCTCAAAGTCAGGAAAAGATGACTTCCCATTGGGTCTCTGGAACATATGCTATTAGTGCCCTAAGCAACTTGTTAAGACTATTAAGCAACGGACAATTGGTGGCTGTCCATTGGCAGAGGCAGCAGTCTCTCCCATTGAGGAAACTACAAGTTTGCCCCCTCCCAAAACCATCTCCCAATTTTCAGATAATGATGACAGTGCACTCAAAGAATGCAACAGTACAATCATTTTAGCCAGAAGCCTCAGTCTCTCTGAATTTTATTTTGGATAGGGCTTTGAGTTGCCTTAGACAAGTGCCTCTTGTGTCTACTCTTGTTTAGTTCTTGTCATGGAGCTGTAGGCAGAGGTGGTGTCCACCTAGTATAAGCAAGAAGGCCCATATTTTAGAAAGACTTGGGGACCAAATCTACTCCCAACTTGCTAGGTGATCTTGAGCAGTCTCTCCCCCTCTCTAAGCCTTCATTTCTTTCTTCATAAAGTGAGGGGGTTGAACTAAGTCAGGGTTTTTTTTTTATTTTTTTGTTTTTGTTAGGTTTTTGCAAGGCAAATGGGATGAAGTGGCTTGCCCAAGGCTACACACCTAGGTAATTATTAAGTGTATGAGACCGGATTTGAACCCAGGTACTCCTGACTCCAGGGCTGGTGCTTAGCCGCCCCTTAAATCAGGGTTTAAAGAATCTTTTTTTATGTCATGGGCCCCATGGGCTATCTGATGAAGCTTAGGGACCCCTTCTGAAGATAATGTTTTCAAATGATTAAGAGAAAACACAGGATTACAAAGAAGACCAAATTATGCTGAAATGCAGTTATCAAAATATTGAAAAAACAACTTCACAGACCCAGAGTTAAGAACCCTTGGCCTAGAAAATCTCCAAGGGCCTTTGAATTTCTCTGTGACTGTGCTACCTGGGCCATAACTCTGGGGGAGACCAACGCCCTTACACATCTGATCAGTGATCATTCAAGTTGTCAACATAGTTTTATTGTACACCTACTCTGTGCCAGACACATAAGCACTAAACAGCAAGGCAAAGCTCTCTCCCAATTAACCCCCACCCCAAGTCATTGCTTTCTGAAGAATTCTTTTTTTCTCTCAACGTGTCCCTTAATTTTCAACTTATTGAATAAAAAAAAATGTAAGGGGAGGGTGAAGGAAGAATATCTATACAATGATATTTCTTCTCAGGCTGCACCCTCTAAGGAATGGCTCCTGCCATGTATCAAAGCACAATCAATCTCCCATCAGCTACAAATGAAAGTTCCTCAGCCAATAGCAATGGTGAAAAATTAGCTTGCTTAGTCAATGGAGGTCACACAGTATAGTGGAAACAACACTGGGTCTAGAGTCAGAGGGCTGAGGTGGAGGGGGAGTGTAGGTGGGATGGGGAATTTGGAGGGGGTGGGAGTCTGGTCTGATCTCTGGCCACTTTTTCGTTCAGTAACCTTAGGCAAGTTGCTTCAGCTTCCTCCTCAAATTGGGGGGGAGGCTGGATGAAATGACCCCTAAAGTCTCTTTTGGTGTCTCTGACACTTGATTAGGGCATGGATCTGGGAGCTTGCTCTTGTTCCCAAGGTTTAGAGCTAAGATTAGAAGCAGCCATTGGGAAAAGAGAGCCAATCATCTGAGATGGTGGTCTTCTCTAATGTGAAGGTACATGTTCTCAAAATGATCTAAGTTCAAATCTGGTCTCAGACACTGGATAGCTGTGTGACCCCAGCAGCTCACCTAACCTCATTCTGCCTTAGTTTTCTCAATTGTAATATGGGTCTAATAACAGGACCTATCTCTCAGGGTTGTTGTGGGGGATCAAATGAGATAATTCTTGACAGTCATTTTTAAACATCAGTGTAACTAATCAATAATTTCCTAACCCCAATAGAACCTTGCTCAGAGTTCTAGTGTCTTACAGTGTTGCTTTCTTTTTGATGATTATGGTTATCATGTACATTGCTATTCTGGTTCTTCTTACCTTAGCATCAATTCAGACAAGTCTACCCAAAGTTTCTTTGGAATCAACAACTAAAATACCAACAAACACTTGATTAAACACTTAAGAAAGGCAAAAATATGGCACCTACCCTCAAAGAGTTTATATTCTAATGCATGGCCAACATGCAAATAGTTATGAATCCTACATATTCATGATTTATTTTTAAAAATATTTTTATTTTGTTAAATATTTACCAGTTACATGTAAACATTTTTGATATTCATTTGAAAAAATATGTTCCAAATTGCCTTCCTCCTTCCTTTTCTTCCCTCATCTTTTGAGAAGGTAAGCAATATGCTATCAATTATATATGTGAAGTCATATAAAGCATGTTTCCATATTAGTCATATTTTAAAAGAAAACACACATTAAAAATCAAGTTAAATAAATATACTTCAATATGTACCCAGAGGTAGATAGCATTTTTACTCATGAATCCTTTGGAATTGTCTTGGATCATTGTCTTAATCACAGTAGCTAATACTTTCATAGTGGACCATCCTTACTTTATTGCTCTTACTCTGTCCAATGTTCTTCTGGTTCTATTCACTTCTTTTTGATCTAGTTCATATATGTCTTCCTAGGATTTTCTGAAACCATCCTACTCATCATTTCTTATTATATAAATTGTCCAGTCATCCCCCAACTGATGAGCATCCCTTTGATTCTACTTCTTTTGCCACCACTAAAAGAATTGCTCTAAATGTTTTTATACTTTTTTGGTACTTTTTCCTTTAATCTCCTTGGGATCTAGATCTAGTAGTGGTATTGCTTGGGGAAAGGACATGTATGGTTTTATAGCCCTTTGGGCATAGTTCCAAATTGTTCTTCAGAATGTTGGAGCATTTTGTTCTGATTCTTCTTTTACAACATGACTAAGATGAAAATATGTTTAACATAATTGTACATGTATAGCCTATGTTAGATTATTTGCTATCTTAGAGAGTTAGGAGGGAATGGAGGGAGGGAGAAAAATGTGGAACTCAAAATTTTCCAAAAATTAATGTTGAAAGCTATTTTTACATGTAATTGGGAAAATAAATAAAAAAAACAATTGGAGTAGTTCACAACTCCACCCAACAATGCAACAGCATCCTAATTTTTCCACCTTCCCTCTAGCATTTGTTAACTTCCTTTTCCGGCATGTTAGCCACAAACTCTTCCCTTATCCATAGATATGACAGGTATAGTTTTCTGTATTGCCCTATGGTATCACTTATGGTATCACCCTTTATGTCTAAAACATTTATCCATTTTGATCATATTTTGGTACATAGTGTAAGATAACAGTCAATTCCTACCTAGTTTGTTCCAAACTGCTTTCTAGGTGTCCCAGAAATTTTTGTCAAATGGTGAGTTCTTACCCCCAAGCTTGGATCTTTAGGTTTAACCAATACAAAATTACTCTGGTCAGTTACTATTAAATATTGTGTACTTAATTTATTCCACTGATCTGTCACTTTATTTCTTAGCCAATACCAGATTCTTCTGATGATTAAACTTTGTAATATATTTGAAATAAGGTATTGTTGGGCCAATTTATATCACATTTTTCCCCACTGTTTTCTTTCATATTCTTAACTTTTTGTTCATCCAAATGAAGTTTGTTTTATTTTTTTCTAGCTCCATAGTTTGATTGGTATGGCGCTATATAAGTAAATTAACTTAGGTAGAATTATAATTTTCATATGTATGAACTGAACCTACCCATGAGCAATTAATATTTCTTCAATTGCTTAAATATGTCTTGATTTGCATGAATAAGATTTTGTAATTGTGTTCATAGGTAGACATCCAAGGATTTTCTATTGTCGTTATTTTAAATGTATAAATAATGTATATAGATATTTTAAATGTATACTGTGTTCACTTTTTAAGAACTTCTCTTAAGTTTTCTTCTTATCTCATGTATAACATATCTCTTCTTGCTGGTTGTGTTGGTAGTGTATAAAAGCACTAATGATTTATATGCTTTTATTTTATATCTGGTAACTTTGCTGAAGTTGTTGATTTTTTAGTTTTGAGTTTGAAATTTTAGTTGATTCTCTGGGGTTCTCTATATCATAATGTCATCTATGATGATAGATGGCAAAGAGTGAAGATGTCATTTTCTCATTCCCATTTTTTCATTCCTCAATTTCTTTTTCTTGTCTTATTGCTATAGCTAACATCTCTAGTGCAAAACTGAATAATAGTAGGGTTAAAGGACATCTTTTTTTCACCCCTGATTTTATTGGGAAGGATTTACGTTTATCACTGCTACAGATAATGATTCCTTTTGATTTTAGATAGCTTTCTATGCTTTCTAGTGGTTTTTTAAAATATGAATAGGTGTTGTATTTTGTCAAAAGCTTTTTCTGCATCTATTGATATAACCATTGATTTGGAACATGATTTTTTCATATTGTTGTTGATAGCTTACATTTCCTCCATTCTGATATATTGCTCCTGTTCTATGGCTAAATTTTAAATTATTTTCTTATCTTATAGTGACTTTCTGATATAAATGAGATCATATTCCTTAAAATCTAGGGGCCTTATCTTGACAAATTAAATAATGTTTTAAAAATCCCACAGAAGTAAATCTATTCAAACCTGCAGAGTTTAGCTCCTGTGTGAACCTGTTACAGGTGGCAGATCTAATAAAATGTTGTGTTTAACCAAGGCTTTTAAATATTGCAAGGTCTAAAATTTCAGGATAGTTAGAAGGGTGTATGGGGGATAGTTGAGCTACACAGGAAACAGTAACAACTTCCTAGACTTGGACTGGAATCACATAAGTGTTTATGAGGTGACAGAGAAATGTTTTGTGCTATTGCCACCAAGAAATTTCATAGAAGCCAATTGGGCTCTCATAGGCAGGTTTCACAGACACTTTGATTGTTGTTCCTTGTTAAAAATGTTCATCTAGTCTTATCAGGCTGCAACTTGGGAACATGTAAATAGGCTCTCCTCGAAGTCAACAATTCAAAGGAAGTCAACAAGTCTTTGGTGCCTGCTACTCAGTGCATACGCAGTGGGGATTCAAAGACAAAAAAAATTGAAATATTTCCTACCCTCAAGGAACTCCAGTTTTACTCCAGAGGAGGAAGAAGGGCAATAGTAACAACACACATAATTAAATATAAAACATAAAAAAGAAATACAAATAATTTTGGAAAGAAATCACTGGAAGGGATGATTCCATAAGATCTAAGTGAAGAGGTCATACCTTCTAGGTGGATGGTCAGTTAGTGGAAAGGCACAGATTGGACGAGGGAGGTTGGAAAGTTTGAGTTTGAAGGTATTTTTTAAGCAAAAATATATTTTATTTTATTTTTCCAATTATAAACTTTGGTAGCTTCTCAATATTCATCCATTTGCAAATTTATAAGTTATACATTTTTCTACCACCCTCCCTTCCATCCCTCCTCCCCTTGGCTATGAACAGTCTGGTAAAAGTTGTACATGTACATTTCTGTTTAACATATTTACATATTAGTCATTTTGCATAAGAGGAATTAGAACTAAGGGAAAAGAAAGAAAGTCATGAGATAGGAAGAAAAAAACTTAAGAGAAGTTTTAAAAAAGGGAACACAGTATACAATCAGATTCTGTGGTATGGTTTGGTTTTTCTCCCTGGATGTGGATGGCATTATCCATAACAGGTCTCTTAGCGTTTTGGGGTATAGGGTGTGTTCAAGAAAGACTGGTACCTTAGTGTGAGGGCTGCCAAGCCTTTTCCAGACTGCTTTCCACTTTTGATGCCTACATGTGACTCTAAGAAGCTGTAGTATGCACAGCAACCACATCCTGGTAAATCATTTTGGCATTTAGGCTAAACTATGTTGAGGGTAACTGAGGAAGTCTCAAACTCATCGGTGAATTGTTGGGAGTGTCTACCCCAAGCATGGGAAGTCTTTCACTGATGGAATGGGTGGAAGAGAACAATTCATTCCAAGGGCCATGAAGTCAGCTGAAGCAGGAGCTGTGGAGCACTTAGAGACACAGAAGACACCAAGGTCATCCAATGCATCTAGAACCATCAGCAGTTGTCTTGATCTGTCTTGCTATGCTGGATCATGATGACTTTGATGGAGAGAGTGAGGCAGATGACTTCATGCAGCTCTACCTCACTTAAATCCCATTTACTCACACAACAAAAGACATCGCTCACCTTGACCATTTACCTCAAGTTGAAGTCAATCCATCATTAGCTGAAGTTCCAACTGATGAGCTTTTGAATACTGTTAGACTCCTCTCAAGTGGCAAAACACCTGGTACTGATGCTTTTTCAGCTGAGATCTGCAAGGTGGACGGGAGGTACATTGCTCATCCAAAGACCAAATCAAATTTTCCAGGTTATATGATATAAAGAGGTTATCCCCCAAGAATTCAAGGATGCCTCCATCATCCATCTCTATAAAGGTAAAGGGAATAAGCGAATAGATTGTCCTGTGACAAACACAAGGGTATTTCTCTTTTTGTCATTGCTGGTAAGATTTTTGCCATAGTCCTCAATAGGCTGATCCTTCACCTAGAAGATGGTCACTTCCCTGAGAGTCAGTATGGCTTCAGAAAGGATCAAGAAACATTCAATATGGTGTTTGCTGCCCAACAATCCCAGAAAAACATAAAAGGAACAAAACAGAGATCTACAATGTTTGTAGATCTGACCAAGGCCTTTGATACCATCAGTCATGAGGGTTTATGTAAAATTATGTCAACATTTGGTTGCCCAGAGAAGTTCGCTAGTATTGTGGGTCAATTTCATGATAGTGTGCATACCCAGATTGTGGATAATGGACAATGCTCTTGAGATTTCCCAGTCAGCAATGCAGTGAAACAAAGCTGTGTCCTTGCTCCCATACTTTTTAGCATGATGTTTTCAGCCATGTTATCAAATGCCTTCACTGAGGATGAAGATGGTCTCAAGATCAGCTACCACACTGATGGCAAATTCTTCAATGTGAAAAGGCTACAAGCCAAGACTAAAGTGGAAGGAGTGTTGGTACATGATCTTCTGTTTGCAGATGATTGTGCATTCAATATAACCTCTGAAACTGTGATGCAACAAAGGATGTATCGATTCTCTATTACTTGTGCTCATTTTGGTCTTACAATGAGCACCAAGAAAACCCAGGTGCTCCATCAGCTAGCACTACACTATCCATATGGGGAACCATCACTTATAGCAAATGGAGAAGTTTTGAGTCCTGTGGAGAAGTTCACTTGCCTTGACAGTGTCCTTTCCAAGGAGGTACACATTGACAATGAGAATGACTCAGGCATTGCTAGAGTAGTTCAGTATTTGAGAGGCTCCAAAAGAAAGTATGGGAGAGAAGAGGTATTAGACTGAATACCAAACTGAAGGTCTACAGAGCCACTGTGCTGATCTCATTGCTCTATGCCTATGAAAACCTGGACAGTCTACCAGTACCATGTCAAGAAACTGAACCACTTCCATTTAAATTGTCTTAGGAAGATTCTGAAGATCACCTGGCAGGAGAAGATCCCAGAAACTTAGGGCTTTTCTCAGCCAAACTGCTTAACATTCCAACATTGCTACAGAGAGAGCAACTACAATGGGCTGGACACATTGTTAGAATGCAAGATGTATGCTTGACAAAAAAAAAAAACTATTTTATGGAGAACTCACACAGGGCAAGCATTTACAAGGAGGTTAGAAGAAGTGATACTGAGTCACGCTGAAGGTCTCATTGAAGAATTTTAGAAACTGATTGTACAGTTTGGGAGACATTAGCACAGGATCATCCAGCATGGTATACCCTCATCAGTGAGGGTGCTACAATCTATGAGGAAGGAAGAATTGAAGCAGCTCAAAGGAAACATGACATCTGTAAGTTTTGAGTACCCACCCCAGTTATTCATGTGGACAATTTGTGCCCAACCTGTGGTAGGGCATTCCGAGCTCAGATTGGTCTGATCAGTCACAGTTGGACGTACTGTAATTTGTCTCAACCATAGTGAGACAACCATTGGTCTTATTCATTAACGAAGGACAAGAACCAACTAACCCAGGTTGTCCTTGATCTCTGTCTTAGTTGATCAACTCACAATGTTGTTGTTAATGTATACACTATTCTCTTGGTTCTGCTTCCTTCACTCAGCAACAGTTCATGTAATACTTTCCATGCTTCTCTAAAGTCTGATCATTCATGGTTTCTTATAGAACAATAGTACTCCACAACATTCATATACAAAACTTGTTCATCCATTTCTAAACTGATGGGTATTCCCCCAATTTCCAATTCTTTGCCCACTACTAAGAGCTGCTATAAAATATTTTTGAGCATATGGGATTTCCCCCATTTTTTATGATTTCTTTTGAATATAGGCTTAGTATTGGTATTGCTGGTTTTATTGTTCTTTGGGCATAGTTCCAGATTGTTCTCCAAAATGGATGAATCAGTTCACAGCTCTACCAACAGTGCATTAATGTCCCAATTTTCCCACATCCTCTCCAACATTGATTATTTTCCTTTTTCTGTCACCTTAGTAAGTGTGCAGTAGTACCTCACAGGTGTTTTAATTTTCATTTTTCTAATCAATAATGGTTTGGAGCATTTTATATATATAGCTTTAATTTCTTTATCTGAAAATTTCCTGTCCATATCATGGGACCATTTATCAATAGGGGAATGACTTGTATTCTTATAACTTTGATTCAATTTTCTATATATTTTGGAAATGAGACCATTATCAGAAATAATAGTTGTGGAAATTGTTTTCTAGCTTTCTGTTTTCCATCCAATCTTGGCTGTATTGGTTTTATTAGTGTAAACCTTTTTAGTTTAATGTATTCAAAATCATCCATTTTGCAATTTATAATGTGTTACAATTTATAATTTATTTCTTGTTTGGTCATAAATTTCACCTCTTTCCAAAGATCTGACAGAGAGCATTGATCTCTTAATTGGTCTTCAATATTGCCCTTTATGTCTAAATCCTGTACCCATTTTTAAATTTATTTTGGTATAGTGCTGAAGGACTTTAAATGCTAAATGGAGGAGTTTGTATTTGAATTTAGATGTCATAGAGAGTCACTGGAGTCAATTGAACAAGGGATTGATTCTGTCAGTTCTCTACTTTAGGAATATCACTGTTGCTATTGTTTTTCTTCTGTAAAGTATCAATATTTATTTCAGGCATTAGATCTCATTCAGTTTTTAAAAAACTGGTTGGTGTCCCCAGGGTAAGGTCTCAAAGACAGTATGTGCCTTTCAATAGCTTATTTCCTCGAGTTCAGTACAGTTGCCTCCCACTTTCATCAAAAGGAGGAAATGAAACTCACTTTCACAAAGTGCAATGTGCACACCTAATGTTATAAACAGCAGCTAAAACCTTAGCAAATTTGTTATCTTGTAAAGGTTTTGTGGGGTGGTTTTTTGTTTTTCCTGTTTTTCTTTTGCTAGGAAGCACTTGTGAAAACCAAAGACCCAACTCCTACTCAATAAATGTCAGTAGCTCCCTATTACCTCTAGGATAAAAATATAAAGCCATCTTCATTACATGATCCCAACTATCTTTCCATAATTAATTATACATTGCTCCCCTTCATGAACTCTATGGATCAGCCAAATTGGCTCACTTGCTCTTCCTCATTCGTATCACTCCATCACCTCTGTCCATTCATCGAATATTTCCCTTCTGAGTCTGCCTCTTAGTTTTACTGGTTTCCTGTATGACTCAGTTCATGAGCCACCTTCTTCAGGAGGTCATCTTCAAGGTTACCTTGGAGTGAGTTATTTTTTATGTATCATGTTTATACACATATGCATCCACATACATATCAGAAGTGTGAATATACTAACATAAACACATATACATGTACAAATGCATTGTCTCCCCAGTTAGAATGTAAGCTCCCTGAGGGCAGGGATTGCTTCTGATTTTGTATCTTCAGCACTTAGCACAGTGTCCGGAACCGAGTAAAGTCAAATGCTTACCTGGGAGTTGAGGGCTCTTTTCATGAGTGTCATGGAACCAGCTGGTATTGCTTTGGAAAAGCCCGTTGTCAGGAATCTCAGACACATCAAAACAGAGCTATTCTTATCAGGTTGTTGATTTTCTCTAAACTTAAGAAAGAGAGAAAAAATTTTAATAATAATGCAAATTAAAAGTGAGTCCTATTTCCATTCCTTTCCCCATCCCTCAGCTCAAATCAAAGAGGGTTAAACTATTATCAGCATTTCCCTGATCCATTGTTTTGAAGAATGAGGCACAAGCCCAGTACTCAAGTTGCTAGAGGAAGAACTGGTGAGAGTAAAAAGCCAAAGAAATTTCTGAGAGACACCTCCAGGGACAAAGCTGTGCTGTTGAGACCCAGAGCTCAGCTTCTAAGCCAGGTTATCAACATATAACATTGTTTTTCAACAACATCATCAATGAAATCTGAACACCACTTTCAGAAGCATATTCACTTGCAGTCCAATCAATCAATCAATTAATCAATCACTTGCAGAGTGATTAGATTAAAGCAGAGAGCTGAGTATCCTTTGAATATTCCTCACTCCATCCCATTTCTCTTGCCCTTCTGCATATAATCGTACCTGCCCTATTCCTCAAGGTAGAGATCATAGTTGCCAAAGATCTAGGATAAGTAAAAAGTGATTTCCACAGTCTGGCTCCCAATTATCTTTCTAGCCTTAATTCAAACTATTACATACACTTCATCAGCAAGACCAGCTGTTCCAAGATTCCAGAAATATAAAGGGTTATTAGCATCATTAATAGTATATATGAACTCCAGTTCCACAGAGGCCAACTGGATATCTTACAGCCATCTCAAATGCATAATATCTAAAACAATTCATTATCTTTCTTCCCAAACCTCCTCCTTCTTCTGAATGTTTGAATTATTTATTAAGGGCTCCACCACCTTCTAGGTACCCAGGCTCAGAACCTAAGTATTATCTAGGGCTACTTATTTCTACTTACCTCACAACTTCATTCTGATGCCAAAAGGTGTCATTTCTACGTCTGGCTGTCTTGGACCATGACTTCCCCTCTGGCAGTGCCACATGGTCCTGGACATTCCTCCTCTTCATAGAGGTTGGCAAAACCTCCCATCCTAGCTATTCGTGCCACCATTCAGCTGTGTCTATACATTTAAACAGCCTATACTCTATATTTCATGGGGCTCTGCCAGAATGTGAGCTCTTTTGAAGGTCCCTGCACTGTTCTGATTTTATGTGCCTGGTACAAATTGTTGTTCAATTCATTTTCAGTTTTGTCTGATTTTTTATGACCCCATTGGCAAAGATACTGGAGTGGTTTCCCATTTCCTTTTCTAGCTCAATTCACCACTGAGGGAACTGAGGGACATATGGTCAAGTGACTTGCACAGGGTCACACTGCTAATAAGTATCTTAGGCTGGATCTGAACTCAGGTTTTCCTGACTCCAAGTCTTGTGCCCTATTCACTTTTCTACCTAGGTTAAATTTTTTTTTAATTTAAATACATCGAGAAGGGGTGGAGTCAAGATGGTGACAAGAGAAGAGCCTCTCCTAGGTGCTCTATCTAAAATATTTTTTAAAATCTTAAAAATATGACTCTAACTAAATTTTTGAGAGACAGAACTCACAGAAAGATCCAGTGAGGTAATTCTCCAGCCCAAGGTAACTTGGAAAATATTGGAAAAACTCCGTTCCACGGGGTTAGAGGGGCAGCCTGCCAGAGTGAAGAAACTTCAGCCTCCTGGGAACAGTCCCAGTGCACCTGGGAGCCACAGCTCTCGGCAGCAGAAGCAGTTTCCTGACCTGCACCCCGGGGGAGTACCGGATACAACTTGGAGGATCAGTGGGGAGACCTGTGCCAGAGCGAGCCCAAAGCCCAGGCCCTCAGGGTGGTTGCGGCAGTCAGCGGGCTATGCCCTCCCTGAGTGCTCAGCCCACCGAACATAAGGGAGGGAGACTTCTGAGGTCTGTCCTCTGCCCCTGGAACAGGACTCTGGGGCTCTGACCACATTCAGATCCTGGTCACAGTCTAACCCCCCCCCATAGAACAGGGCCCCCCTACCCAGCCCTGTGACAGAGAGGTGCACTTGTGGTCATTCCCAGACCAGGAGAGCAGTCAGAACCTCACACACTGAGGTCTTTATGGGGGGGGGGTGTCCCAATAATACTCAAAAGCTCAGGAAACAACCCCAAACCAGGCACAAGTTGGGGAAATGAGTAATCAGAGAAAAAAGAGGAATAGGACCATTGACAAATACTTTGTCTATGACCCCAAGGAGGATCAAAATATGCAATCTGAAGATGAGGAAGTACAAGCTTCTGCATCTAAAGACTCCAAGAAATGTAGAAGTTGGGCTTAGGCTATGAAAAAAAATTTTGAAAATCAAGTAAGGGAGGTAGAAGAAAAATTGGGAAAAGAAATGAGAGAGATGCAGAAAACCATAAAAACACAGTCAACAGCTTAGTCAAGGAGATCCAAAACAATGCTGAAGAAAATAACATGTTAAAAACCAGCATAGGTCAAATGGATAAAACAGTTCCAAAAGTTATTGAGGAGAAGAATGCTTTAAAAAGCAGAATTGGCCAGATGGCAAAGGAGATAAGAAAGCTCTTTGAGGAAAACAAATCCTTCAGATGTAGAATAGAACTAAAGGAAGTTGACAACTTTATGAGAAATCAAGACACAATACTTCAACACCAAAAGAATGAAAAATTAGAAGGAAAATGTAAAACATCTCATTGAAAAAAACAACTGATCTAGAAAACAGATTCAGGAAAGATAATTTAAAAATTATTGGGATGTCTGAAAGTCATGATCAGGAAAACAGCCTTGACCTCATTTTTAAAGAATTCCTACAGGAAAATTGCCTTGATATCCTAGAAGCAGAGGGTCAAATAGAAATTGAGAGAATCCACTGATCTTTCCCAGAAAGAGATCAAAAAATAAAAAAAAAACAGGAATATTATAGCCAAGTTCCAGAACACCCAAGTCAAAGAGAAAATATTTAAAGCAGCCAGAAAAACACAATTCAAATACTGTGGAGCTGCAGTCAGGATCACACAGGATTTAGCAGCAACTACATTAAGGGCTCATAGGGCTTGGAATATAATATTACAGAAGGCAAAAGAGCTTGGAATGCAACCGAGAATCAACTACCCAGGCAAAACTGAACATCCTCTTCCAGGGGCAAAGATGGACTTTCACTGAACCAGGGGAATTTCAAATGTTCCTGTTGAAATGACCAGAGTTGAACAGAAAGTTTGACCTTAAAATACAGGATTCATAGAGAGCAAAGGAGAAGGGTAAATTATGAGGGACTTAATGATGATGAACTGCATGTATTCCTGCATAGAAAAATGATGCTGATAATGCTTATATGAGCCTCCTAATTTTGTAGAGCAGGTAGAAGATTTTATAGTTGAAGCACAGGAGAGAGCTAAATTTGAAGATATAATATATTATAAAAATGGAGTCAGTGGCTAAAAGGGAAATGTACTGGGAATGAGAGAAAGGAGAGGTGGAATAGGCTAAGATAATTCATATAAAAGACATTTTTTTGCAATGAGCTTTTCAATGATATGTAAGGGGGGAGGGCTCAGAGAAGAAACAGCATACACACTCAATAATATATATATACATCTGGAGTAAGGAGGAGCGAAGGGGCAATGATATGGATGGGGTGAAGGCTCAGAGAGGAAACAGCATACACACTCAATAGGGTATAGACATCTGGAGTAGGGAGGAGAGAAGGGAGACAGGGGAAGAAGGGGGAATGTGGGTGATGGAGGAGAGGGTAGATCATGGGAGAAAACAGTCAGATATAACACATTATATTTTTTACTTTTTGCAAGGTGCTGGGATTGGGTGACCTGGCTGGGACCATGGGGCCGGGTACTTGCTGGGCCTCTGGGGTGGTATGTGGGCTTGTGGGCCTCTTGGCCCCAGGGCTGGTGCTTTGTTCACTGTACCACTCGGCTGTCCTACAGAACATTTTGGAAGAGGGACGGGATGAAGGGAGAGAGAGAATATAGTATATGGTAGTGTGGAGGAATGGATGGAGGGAGTTACAGTCAGCTGCAGCAACTGTGGAAAAGTATAGAGGTGGCCTCTGTGATGGACTTATGATGAAGAATGTGATCCACCCAAGACAGAGCAGATGGTATCAGAACACAGACTGAAAATCATTTCTTTTCTCTTTCTTTTACTTTATTTCTCATGAGGTTCTATATTTTTGTGGGGGAGGGTGTATTATGTTTGTTCTTAGACAAGAATATTTTAGCAATGTATAAAGAATTGTGGAGTTTGAACAGACCAAAGACCTTTAGAATATGATTTCTCTCTTATCGCATTCAACTTGGATCAATGTATACCATGGAAACAACGTAAAGACTAGGACTGCCTTCTATGGGGGTGGGGGGTGGGGAGCAAGATGGGGGAAAGGTTGTGGAATTCAAATTAATTAATTTATTAAAAAATTAAAAAAATTTAGACACATTGAATAACTTATTTAGGGTTCATAATCTGCCTACTTGTAGAAATAAAATATTAACCATGAGTGAGACAAATATAATGACAAATAAAATCAGAATTAATGACTAAACTTGACCTTGGAGAAGATATGAGAAACTGCACCTCCTTGTTTTTTTTGGAGAGCTTGGATGTGGAATATTTCATATATAACGAGATATGGCAAATATATTGGTGGACCAGGGCAGCTAGGTGGCACAGTAGATAGAGCACCAGCCCTGGAGTCAGGAGGATCTGAGTTCAGATCCGACCTCAGACACATAATAATTGCCTAGCTGTGTGACCTTGGGCAAGTCACTTATTTGTAGACCTTGATGAACTGATTTTTTAAAACAATCTTTGTTCCAAAGACAAACTCATTAGATGGTAGGAGCATTTTCATAAATTAATGTGATATCAGTTACACCCTCTTTTTTTAAGGTTTTTTTTTGCAAGGCAAACAGGGTTAAGTGGCTTGCCCAAGGCCATACAGCTAGGTAATTATTAAGTGTCTGAGACCGGATTTGAACTCAGGTACTCCTGACTCCAGGGCTGGTGCTTTATCCACTACGCCACCTAGCTGCCCCAGTTATACCCTCTTTTAAGGAAAAGAAATAGGAATTAAAATGAAGGTATATGATTGTTATAACACTGTTTATGATTGGAATTTAATCTGTCATAAACTTGTTCTAATTCTTTTTAAAATTTATTTATTAATGTTCACATTATTACAATAATCTTGTTGTGAAAGTAAACATAAATACCCCCCCCCCACCAAAAAGATAGAGAAACTTCAAGAGAAATGAAGTGAGAAAATAAAAGTGTACTTCGGTCTGTGTTCAGACATCATTGGCTCTGTCTCTGGTATGGGTTGCATTCTTTTTTCATAAATCCATCAGAGAAGTTTGTTCAATATATTTTTCCACAGTTGCTATTAACTATATTACCTCTCCATTCTATTTTTCCCTACTTCCAATTATTCTATTCTCTCTCTCTCTCTCTCTCTCTCTCTCTCTCTCTCTCTCTCTCTCCTTTCATCCTGTCCCTCCTCAAAGGTGTGTGTCTTCCATGATCTTACCTCTCTTCTGTTATATACTGCCCCCCTCTATGCACCCTATCCCATCCCTTCCCTCTCATTTTCCTCTAGGGTAAGGTAGATTTCTAAATGCCACTGGATGTGTGTGTGTGTGTGTGTGTTATTTCCTCTCTGAGTCACTTATGATGAGAATGAAGGTTCACTCATTCCCTCTCACCTTTTCCCTTCCACTCCACTGCAAAAAGCATTTTCTTGATTCTTTCCTGTGAAATATCTTAGCCCATTCTACCTCTCCTTTTCCTTTCTCCCAGTACTTTCCTTTATTACCCATTGACGTAATCTTTATACTATATTATACCATTATATTCAGCTCCCTCCTGTGCCTTTTCTATATATGCTCCTTCTAACTGCTCTTATAAATGAGAAGGTTCACATAGTTATCAGTATCTTCTTCCAATGCAGGAATACACACAGTTCAACAACATTAAATCCCTCACAATAGTCCTTTCTTTCCACCCTCTCTAGTTTCACCTGAGTCCTGTACTTGGCGATCAACCTTTCTGTTCAGCTCTGGTTGCTTCAATAGAAAAGTTTGTAAGTCCCCTATTTCATTGAATGTCCAACTTTTCACCTGAAAAAGGCTGTTCAGTTTGCTGGGTAGCTGATTCTCAGTTATAATCCAAACTCTTTTGCCTTCTGGAAAATAACATTCTAAGCCCTATGAACTCTTAATGTAGACATTGCCAAATCCTGTGTAATCCTGACTGTAGCACCACAGTAGTTGGATTGTTCTTTATGACTGCTTGAAGTATTTTCTCATTGACTTCAGAGTTTTGGAATTTGGCTATAATATTCCTGGGAGTTTTTTGGGGTTATCTCTTTCAGGAGGTGATTGGTGTATTCCCTCAATTTCTATTTTACCTTCTACTTCTAGGATCTCTGGGCAATTTTGCTGGATTACTTCTTGATAAATGAAGTCTAGGTTCTTTTCCTGATCATGACTTTTAGGTGGCCCAATAATTTTTTAATTATCTCTCCTGGATCTATTTTCCAGGTTAGTTGTTTTTTTTCCAATGAGATATTTCAATTTTTTTCTAGTTTTTCATTATTTTGGTTTTGTTTTATTGTTTCTTGATTTCTCACAGTCAACTTCCTTTAAGCTCCATTCTAAATTTAAAGGAGTTGTTTTCTTCAGAGAGCTTTTTATCTCCTTTTTCAAATGGCTATTTCTGCTTTTTAAGGCATTCTTTTCCTCATTTGCCTTTTGGATTACTTTTTCCATTTTACCTAAATTGTTTTTTACCATGTTGTTTTCTTCAGTATTTTTTTGGTATCTCCTTCACCAATCTATTGACTTGGGTTTTTCATGATTTACCTGTATTGATCTCAATTCTCTTCCCAATTTTTCCTCTACCTCCCTTACTGGCTTTTCAAAGTCTTTTCTTAGCTCTTCCAGAGTCTGAGACCATTTCCTATTTCTCTTTGAGGCTTTGGAACCAGGAACTTTGACTTTGTCATCTTCTGAGGGTATGTTTTCAATCCTCCATAGAACCAAGGTAATTTACTATGGCCAAGTTCTTCTTTTTCTATTGTTTGCTCATTTCCTCAGCCTATGACTGATTTACCATACTTCTAAATCTTTTGGGGGTTTGGGGGACATCACCCCACCCCAATACCTTCAAGGTCTTATGAGAAGCTCTGACTACTCTCCTGGCCTGTGCTCTAGTTTATGGATGACCACAGGCACTCCCCTCTACCCTGGAGCTGCAAAGAGGGTTCCTATGCCTCTATAGTAGTACAGGGACCTAGACTGAGACACCTGGATCTGAGTATGGACAAAGCAGCAGAGCCCTACCACAGGGATAGCAGAGAGAGCTCTGCAGCCTTTCTCCATCCCCTTACTGTCTGGGCTGAGAGCTCTGGAAGCAGTTGCTGGTGGCTCCGTAGTTTCCCACAATGGAGCTATATTGAGGTCAGGCTCCAGGCTCACTCTGTTGGGCAGAGTTCTTCCATCAACCCTCCAAGCTTTCCCGGTGATCCCCTGGCCAAGAGGTCTGGAAGCCACTCCTACTGCCACAGATCCAGAGGCCCCCAGAGATCCAGATGCCTCACAGGCTGTTCCTGGAAGGCTGGAGCTAGTTTTCTCCAGTGTGGGGTAGTGTGACTGTTGTCTGGCTGCACCAACCCCGGTCCTGTGGAATAGACCTTTCCTGAGGAATTACCAAGTTGTCTTGACCTGGGAAATCGCTTCACTCCATCTTTCATGGGTTCTGCTTTCTAAAGTATGGTTAGAGTCATAATTCTATGGCTTTTGGAACTTTTTGGGGAAGAGTTTCTGGGAATTCCTGCCCTCATGTCACCATCTTGGCTATGACAACTTGCTCTAATTCTAAGAATAGCCTTTTTACCCTCAATTACAGATGCTCTTTGCTTTAAGTCATCCTTCACCCTTCACCTAGGGGTAATTGCTTCCTGAAGCAGAACTAAAAGACCCCTAAAATGACCAATTCAGATGAGTAGTAGAAGACCCAATCAGATTAACATCATTGCTCTCTATGATGCAAGGTAGGGAGAGACCCAGTTCACTTCCATACACCAGAGTCTTACATGGAGTCCCTGTGGAACATCTGCCCTAGCAGTCACTACCTCGACTTACCTTCTGTTTCATTTGTTGTTCATTTCTATCATTTGTGTCCAACTCTTCACAACCCCATTGGACGTTTTCATGACAAGAATTCTTTCTCATACCAAGCATTAATCCTTTTTTCTTCTGCAAACACTCTCTCCTCACTCTTTCTTCTCATGATCACTCTTTACCTCTCTTGGTCTCTGTTTCTCACCCTCATTCTTTTTTTTGAGGAGGGGGGGGTTGCAAGGCAATGGGATTAAGTGACTTGCCCATGGTCACACAGTTTGGTCATTTTTAAGTGTCTGAGGCTGGATTTGAATTCAGGTCCTCCTGACTTCAGGGCTGGTGCTCTATCCACTGCGCCACCTAGCTGCTCCATCCTCATTCTTTTCTAGGACCCTTGATCATCACACTGCACTGACTTAAACTCCCAAATACTCAGCACAAATACTACTTTATTCTTTGTGTACATTTCTTCCTTCATCACTTCAGATTAAAGTTTTCTGTCTCCAGCTCCTATGTCCTGAACAACAGTCAGCATTTATATAACACCTACTCTGAGCCAGTTATTCTGCTAAGTGCTTACAAATATTTTCTTATTTGAATCTCACAACAATCCTGCAAGGTATTACTGTTCTTATAATCATTTTACAGGAAATGGAATCAAATAAAGTTGAAGTGACTTACTAAGGGTCATACAGCTTTTAATAGTTTCAGGCCATATTTGATCCAATCTTTATGATTCCACACCCAGTGCTTCAACTATTATGTCACCATGCTGCCTCAGTACAGTACAAATAAATTTTATTTGGGAAAGGACTGCATGTTACCACAGCCTCAGGCACATATCTGGTCAACCTCTGCCAAGAATCAAGATGCAGACTCTAAGGAAGCATTAATAACCTAGGAGCTATATAAAGATCATATGTTTGAGTCCATAATTTAAGCCAACCAATCTTTAGTTCCCATTAATCAAGAATAAAGGTGAATGAAAGATATGTGTGTTATAAAGCCTTATATCTGTCAATGTTTTCTCAATTAAATTAATAATAATGTTCCACTCAAAATTTGCATATAAATGCACTCTATCCCATGAAATTTTAATGTTTTCCAATTACAGATGAACACAGGGAAAATTCTCTTTTGGATACTGCTAAACTCACTAGGGAAAAAAAAGTAAAAAAAAACCCAACTTTTTTTCGTGCTTTACTGTATTTTTGAGTTCTGGAATCTCTTCAATGGAAGATCCTCAGTAGTGTGATGACAATGGTATTATTTTACTTTGTTCTTTCAACACCTTTCATTTATTCATTCTTTTTTTAGGTTTTTGCAAGGCAAACGGGGTAAAGTGGCTTGCCCAAGGCCACACAGCTAGGTAATTAGTAAGTGTCTGAGACCGGATTTGAACCCAGGTACACCTGACTCTAGGGCTGGTGCTTTATCCACTGTGCCACCTAGCTGCCCCCAACTTATTCATTCTTTCATAAATTTATTCATCTAGTTAACTGTTAACTTGTTGAATGTCAGTAGCCTTCCTCATTGTAGCCAGTACCTCAAAGACAGGCTTCCTGGGCAAGGTATTGATAATCTAATAACCAATTTTGTAGTGAGATACACTTCCACTGCCCTTCCAAGCCCTCTATCACCCCTCAGTTCTCCACTAGTCTTCTTAGGACAAGGTTAGAAAAGGAACTATTAGGAGGGACAGACAGACAGCAGCAATAGCAACCCAGTATTTCTGTTTTCATGGAGTCATGGCACTTTGTTGTTTGACATGGGATAGACAGGGTTGGATGGTGGTAACATACACACATGGAGTTCCTGCTGCTGGTCAGACTGAGGTTAGTAAATTTATTCCTTGAGCCTGGGGGTTCTGAGCTTCTGTAGGCTGAAGCCCAGTATGTATCCACACTAAATCTGACACAAATATGCTAAGTCCCCAAGAGCAGGGGCCCAACAGGATGCCTAAGGAGGAGTGAGTCAGTATAAGGTAGAGCTGGAACAGGTCAGAGCTCCCATTCCTGATCAGTAGTGGGGATGGGCCATGAGTGGCCATGGTACTTTTAGCCTATCTGAAAGGGGTAAACTATACTTAAAATAACAACAAAAAAGTCAATTGATGATAATGCCAGATCATCGTGGAGGTGGTGGCACAAAGTACATGCACACCTGAGGGGAAGAATCTGAAGTTAAAAAAACCACTTGAGAAAGAAATCAGCTATTCCCTTGGCCTACAAAGCAACCTAGGGAAGATTCTAAACAATTTTCTAAAGGTTTCTGTATTTGGTGTCACTCTTTAATTAGATTTTATTAGATCATCAGCTTATTTAATGAGTCTTTGATGGAGAGTCCTAAAAACGAATATTAACAATTGGATTTTCTAATCCAGTCATTGAAATGAAATATAATTAAATGCACAGGGATCTTGTAACTCTAAAGTTGGCAACAACTCTTATAGACATTTTGAAATTACTCTTTAGTATCAACTGCTTAGAAAGACTTTTTGTCATGGACCCAGCTCTGGACCCAGCTCTGGACCTTGGCCACCTATGGGCTAGGAGATGCCTGGGGGTGTGAACCCGCCCACATGGGTGCTGGGAACACCCCAGTAACAGGAGTGGCTCCGCCCATGAGGGAGGAACAGGGGAGGAGCTCGGGGGAGGAGCAGAGGACTATAAAAGGGATGGGACTGGGGAAGAGGAGAGCCATTTTTTTGCTGCAATGTAAGCAATAAACACCTGCTTGTTAGACTGCAACCGGGTGCTCTGTCCAGTTATTGCCCTCCTTCCCCAAAGGAGGGTCCGTGCGTCCGAAGACCGGGGAAAGGTATGTATCCAGGCGAAGGCTCGGGATAGGTCCCCGAACAGCTGGCGCCCAACGTGGGGGAAAGGGAATTTCTGCCTGTCCTACCTTAATAGGGAGAAGAGCTGGACAGCCTTAGATTAATTTGAGATTAATCTGGGACGAAGTTATGGGGCAGGGGATGGGTTTTCCCCTGATTAGAACCGAAGAAAAGGCAGTTCTAGCTTGTCAGTTATATAAATTAGGTTAAGCGGCATCAATTTAAGCCACATATTAAGCAGTGCCACAAATTTGTAGATAAGGTATGGGTGGTCTCCCCTTGGTTAGAACATTCAGGGATTACCAAAGAGAACTGGGAGACAGTTGGGCAACAGTTGGCTTCTTTTGATGAGTCATGCCCTGGAATCCTAACTGACCAGGACTTCTCCTTTTATTCTCTCATAAATACAATGCTACAGGGGGGTTCTCGTCCCTGTGGGAGAGGAAACAATTGGCACACAAGTGGGAGAATAATTAGGAGAATCTTTTGAGGAGGAGAATTGTAATAATCCTCCTCCTCCTCCTCCAATTTATCCTTGGGCAGAACTTAGAGAAACTTATAAGAAACATAATAAATATGGAGTTGGGGAAGAAGAAGGAGGAAGTAGCCATTTGGAGGGTGGAGCAAGAGCAAGGAAGAGTAGGGAGGAAGTTAGAATCAGGGTTGTGGCACAGCAGAAATTAAGACCCAGGGCTGTGGTGCAGCAAACATTGAGAAAGGAGGAAGTGTTTAGGCCACACCCACAGGCAGAGACAGATGAGGAAGAAGTCTCCACCTCTCTGTCCGCCATGACTCTGAAACACTGAGCCAGTTTCACTTTTGGCTCTTCTAGGGGCCCTGCTCCAGAAAGTCTCATAGCACGCAGTCTTAAAGCGGCTGCTGAAGAAGGGGAAATTGTAGATTGGGACGATTGGGGTATTATTCCAACTCTTTGTCCTGTGTTTGATGATGGCCAGGGTGGCAATTGCCATCATGAGCCAGTTCCTTTTAAAGTATTGAAAGAACTCAAGGAAACTGTTGCCAAGTACGGCCCCTCTTCGCCATATGTGAAACATTTATTAACTAATGTCACTGCTGCATGGCCCTGGATCCCTTATGATTGGCAAGAGGTTGCTGGTGCAGTGCTCACCCCAGGACAAGCAGTCACTTTTACTGCCCTTGTAAAGAGAGAGGCAGAACAGTATATAGAGGAGAGAGGCATCACCAATCCTGATGAGGCTTATGAGATGATTACAGGGACAGGAAGATGGAAAAGACCTAGAGACCAAATACATTTACAGCCTATGGTATTCGCAGCTATTCAATTTTGCCATGTCAGAGCCTTTGGGAAGCGAGAAGCCCAAGGGGCAGAAAGGGAGAAACTTATTGGTCTTAAAACAACAAGCCAATGAAACCCCTACAGATTTTATCAGCAGGGTACAAGAAACAGTCGTACGTATTTTAGGACGCAACTGGTTCCAAACTGCTTATTCTGCAGTTAGTGAAAGAGGGTCTTCACCCTGAATATATCAACAGCTTTTGGCTGGTTTGGGCGTTAATCCCTCAATAAGTGATATAATCGAGCGCCTCTTAGAGCCCCCCCCCCATTAAAAGTAGAGAACACCAAGCCATGGCGATAGCAATAGCTCAGGGGATTAGTGAAGGCCTTAAACAACGAAAGGGCGTTTGTTTTAATTGTGGAAAAGAAGGGTATTTTAAGGCACAGTGTCGTGCAGGTCAAAAGAGGGGCAGTAAACAGCCCACCTGCTATTCCTGTGGAAAAGTCGGACATATGGCAAGGTTCTGTAGATCTAAGAAAACATTGGTTCTGGGAAACGGAAGGAGGGGCCCTCCCCGTGGGGGCCCCGACACCAGAGCCTATCGGATTACAGTAGCTTTGGAGATGCCCATGGGGCCAGACCCAGAACCAAAAGAGTTGCAGGAGCGATATCAGAGGGAACTACAGAACGAAAGGATCTAGGTCAAACTATTCTAACAGTTGCCAAGCAGGGAAAGGAAGAGGATTCATTAATAATCACCCCCTGGAGTACTGCCTCTATAGAAGCAGTCCCGGTCACATTTCCCTAACTAGTAGTGGGTGCTACAGGATATTCTCCTGTACTTGTCCACACCCAACTACTGCCATCTGGTGACAATACTGTGTACCTTACCAACCCACACTGCTACCCAGTAACCCTTCCCCCTGGCATGGCTATTGGCCGAGGAATATCTTTGCCATGGATTGAGAGTGAGTGTCCCACAAGTAAATTGGTGCACTGAAGACAGATTACAACGGCCCATTATACAGATAGATATAGAAGGCAAATTAGTGTCAGGAATGATTCACACTGGAGCTGATGTGTCCGTTATTGATTCAGTACAGTGGGACCCCTCTTGGCCGCTTATGTCATCTACCACCCCTATTTTGGGGGTGGGAGGCTATCAAGGGGCTAAAAAAGCAGAGCGTCATTTGAGATGGAGTTATGAAGGACAAAGTGGTTTTATTCATCCCTTAAAGATTACGGGACTAGGCTCTGCCCTGTGGGGTAGAGATTTGTTACATCAGTTACAATTGTATTTTACCACCCCAGAACATTTGGCAACAAACTCCTAGGGGCTACTGTTTATGGTGAGCTGCCCAAAGATTACTTGGAGGAGTGATAACCCTGTGTGGATGGAACAATGGCCCCTTTCTACGGAGAAGCTCACTGCATTAAAAGATATAGTTAAGGAATTATTGTTACAACACAGAATTGAGCCTACCACCAACCCTTATAATTCTCCAGTATTTGTAATAAAAAAGAAAGCTGGCACCTGGAGAATGCTTATTGACTTATGGGTGGTGAATAAAAGAATGGTCCCTATGGGCCCACCACAGACAGGTCTTCCTTCTCCTGCCTTTATACCTAGATAATTTGTTATAAAGATAATAGATATTAAGGATTGTTTTTATAGCATTCCCCTTCACCCTGAGGATAGGAATAAATTTGCATTCTCGGTACCATCAAAAAATTTTCAAAGCCCGTCAATCAGGTATCAGTTTACTGTATTACCTCAGGGAATAGCCAATAGTCCAACTATGTGCCAAGCATATGTTGCAGCTATTGTTCACCTGCTGCACAGTAAGTATCCCAAGGCTATCATAATCCATTATATGGATGATATTCTCATGGCTACTAAGCAATCCTCGGAGCTAGAAGAATTAACAAAAGAAATGCTCCTTTCCTTGAGTAAATATGGGCTTCAAGTGGCTCCTCATAAGATACAAGATACTAGCCCTTATCAATACCTTGGTCACACCCTTAGTGAAGGGATGGCATGTAGGACCCTTAATGATTTCCAGAAACTTATTGGTTCCATACAATGGATACGCTCTACAGTTCCTATTCCTGATGATTTGATGTATCCTCTTTATGATATCCTGAAAGGAGATTCCAACATTGACCTCCCCCCCCCCCCCAGTATTGGACCTCACAAGCAAAAGAGGCCATGACACAGATTCTGTCCAGGTGTCATGAGTCTATAGTTCAATTTGATCCTGAGCAACCTATATTTGCTACCATTTTAAATCAAAGGTCACATATTGGTTGTCTCTATAAAAAGCAAGGTGTCATAGAATGGCAATATTTCCAGAGAAGTAAAAGAAGCATCCCTTGTAAATTTATGATGCTGGCAAATTTATTCCTAGCTATGTCTGATCGTTGTCTTTGTATGTTTGGAAAATATCCTGTTTTAAATATTTGTGCTTCTGAAGGTGCTCTTCATTATTTTACTGACTCTATCCCTGAATGGGCTGCCCTACTCACTTCATGTGATGTCATTAATCTTCCATTACCCCCAACGCTGCGTGGATGGTACAGCCTTCCATTACAACCCCCCCCCACAAATTTTTTCCCTATCCCTGTTCATGGACCAAATGTGTTCACAGATGCCACCAAAAATAAACGAGCAGCCTTTTACATCCCACAAAAGCAAATATTGCGAGTTTTTACCACTGAGTATATCTCAGCCCAGAAAAATGAACTCCTTGCTGTTACACGTGCTCTTGCTTATCTTGCCAATGTGCCTCTTAATCTTATCACTGACAGTCTGTATTGT
The DNA here is from genome assembly GCF_037893015.1 of Macrotis lagotis. NCBI lineage: Eukaryota > Metazoa > Chordata > Mammalia > Peramelemorphia > Peramelidae > Macrotis > Macrotis lagotis. The sequence goes on from NC_133666.1 coordinate 50,572,100, forward strand.
GCTACAGCACTTCGAGAACTCCCTACAGCTTTTATCAATCCTCGTGTTAGTACTATTGCTTCTTTGTTAGCAGACCTTCAAAATCTTCTCCTCTCTCGTCACTGTCCTGTGTTTGTGCTGCACATCCATTTCCATGTCTCTGCTATTGGGCCCATCTACAGTGGTAATGTAGATTGAGCATTGCTATGCCCTTTACTTTCAGAAGCCCATCAGGCACATGATAAGTACCATCTCTCAGCTCGTTCTCTTCGTCATCTGTATGGCATCAGTAAAGATCAAGCCAGGGACATAGTGAAACGGTGCCTTGGCTGTGCTCCATTTCGTCCCCCACCTATTGATTGTGCTATTAATCCCCGCGGAGACTGTCCTAACGCTTTATGGCAGATGGATGTTACCCACTATGGGAAAACCCTTATTCATGTCTCCATAGACACCTTTTCCAATTTTGTCATGATGTCAATTCAACCTGGTGAAGCAGCCCGCCATGTTATAGCACATCTTTTGTCCTGTTTTTCCACTTGTGGAGTTCCTACAGCTATAAAAACAGATAATGGCCCTGCATATTCTTCCAAGGCATTTGCAAACTTTTGTCAAGAATTTTCCATTTTACACAATACTGGAATTCCATACAATCCCACTGATCAGGCCATAGTTGAACATGCTAACCGCACCCTTAAAACCCTCCTCATTAAACAAAAAGGGGGAGTCAGCGGTCGTGGCCGCCTTGTATATACACAATTAGCACAGGCTGTATACACCATGAATTTTCTTCAATTGAGAGATGATGGTACCTCCCCAGCTTTGTGTTTTTTCGCAGGAACTTCACAAACATTCCACAAGCATGCAACTAGCCATCCCTCTCCCTGCCCAATAGGCAACTGAGTACTGTGGAAAAGCCCAGATGGCCAATGGCATGGCCTAGGCTCGGTAATTATAAGTGGACAAGGGTATCTTTGTATGCAACCAGATCCGAGTCCGGATGGCAAGGAGAAGGAGAAACCAGTCTGGGCTCCAACCAAGTGGGTCAGAGATCTCGGAGAAGATGAAAATAAGGAAAAGAAGATGAAGATGGAGAGGACGGCAATACCCAAGGAAAGAAAAGAGAATGAAGACCTCTTGCCCTCCTTGCCCTGAGCCTGCTTCCCGGGATACAAGCTCTCAACAGTAAATGGTATAACATTACTGAGTCACATAGAGTGCAGGGAGATCAACAAGGTGCATGGTTCTGGGGCTGGTGGTGGACCCACCAGCTCTCAAAGCTTTAGGATGGCATAACACGACACCTCCATTTAAGATAAAAGGGAATGCCACCAAGTTAGTAGGGGACACTGAACACCAAGATATACAGAACGTACAGGAAACTGAGATAACTAAGTACAATTTTACAGTATATGCTTCTAATCCACCAATATGTCTTTATACAGACACCACACTCCCAGATGATACAAGCTTGGATAAGACATGTATCAAATTAGAAAGTAAACTTTTGTCATCCCTTATTCATCATACACAAGAACTAAAGAATCATACCACCCGTCTAAACATAACTATGTTATCCATCCCACATTCCCTGAATTGCACCCAAGAAACATCACAGACATACACGCAGCTTGCCTCTTATTACAATGGTACAGTGTCTTTCGCTGCCTGCCCTGAAGGAGATGGAGATACCTGGGTTCCGATACATGCTTGCTCTACTGGGGTTCCAACATGTGGCCCTACAATATACGATTCTTCTGTGCACCTACGATTTTGGGATTATATCTCCTCTACGAAGAAATACAAACAAATAGCAGCTCCTGCACCAGTTGCCTTTCCCCTGGGAACTGCCCATCCACATTTGTGGCGATTGGGTCTACCATTTACGCCAATAAATGCTTCCATCCATATATTCCCCTGTAAATAAGGTACATCCTGCTCGGATTTTACATTTGGGACATGGCGTGCCATTTTTGGCAATTTGAATTCGACCTGCCATGATACTCAAGGACATACTGACAAGTTGTGTTATCAATTCGTAGCTGAGACTCGTGCACCTCCCGACTATGCTTTCCTCCTTTGTCATACCGAAAACACATCTATTGAAAAACATGATCAACAACATGCGGGCCTTTCTTTCTTGTCCTAATGTCCTAATGTCTTAATGTCCTAATGCCATACTCACTGACACTTTAACTTCTCGGCATCATGGTCGCACAATATTTATCCTGAAATGCCAAAAATACCAACTTGACCCGGTAAAAGCTAAACAAGCATGGGCACAACATCCTATAGATGAGTTGTGGAATGAACTTTGTGGGAATCTTCCTTCAATACCATTGCAAAAGTGTGAGGTGGTTGATCTTGCTTTCAATATCATAAACTTTGCTTTCTTAATTTATGAGGAATTCCAAATTCAGTATCTTTACCAGAGACAAGGATATCTGGCACCTGTATTGCAGAACTTTTTGGCCCAGCAGTCATCCATGTGGACCACCCAAAATCATATAAATTGGGCACTTCAAAAGGAAATAGATGCTTTGGCCCCTGTAGTAGTTTACACTGGGGATGAGTTTGCTTACCATGAATTAATAACCCAAATTCCTTGTCATTATAGATATAAACCATTACGTGTCACTCCATTACAGGTAAATCTTACCAACTCCTCCTTTGTTGGTTCATGGCTTCGGATACGGGCTGCATTACAGGGTATACTATTATCTCATAATGCTTCATCAGACATTCATCAGTTAGCTTTATTGCTTCAAGAACTGAGAAATATTTCGACCGACTTTTCGAATCATCAAACTGCTGCCTTTAATATTGCTAATTATCTCAAGCATTTACAATTTTTACAATGGTTATTCAGCTGGATAGGTCCTGTTGCTATATTATTTCTTCCTTGTATTTTTGGCCCCTGCTTGATACGGTTTTTGATATCCCTAATGAAGACTGCCTTCATCAACATCAAGGCAGATACCATGTCTTTTATTCATCGCACTCCTCGTTCAGTGCCAATATAAATATCTACCGCTCTGCATTTCATCTTTCCTGATGAAAGCAGCTGCAGGCAGCGCTTTCTCCGAGGATTGAGGCCCTTCTGCCAGAACTACCCAATGTCACTGCAAAATATGAAGAAGAAAGCACGTCACAGTAATTGTGCTTATGACTACATTTTTTTGTGCTAGAATAGTTAAAATTATATTTTATAGAGTTATTTAAGAATGCATTCATTTTTTTATATTAATTGGCTATTTAAAAATTCTTAATAAATTTATATAAGAGGTTCCTCAAGACATTCTAATTGATTCTAAAAAGTTATTTTTTCTTGACCGGTCTTAATTGGTTCATTAAAAAACATAATAATATGTATATATGTGTAATTAAACTTCAATGGGACATTTTCACATCTCTCTACTGGCCTGGAGGGATAAGAAAATGTTCCTATATTCTGGGATTTGATGCCGGCCAGGGCATCAATCACAGCTTGGTTACACAAAATGATTGTTTTCTGTGTGTTCGTACATGTGTCTGTGTGTGTGTGTTTAATTCAGATCTGACATAATTTTATTGCTGTAGGATATTAAGACTATGACTATTTCTATCTTGCCTCTTTTGCTACATATGCTTGCTGCAAAAATATGCTATCAAAGGCTGACCCTCGTGCTCTTCTCCAGAATCCCAAAGAATGACCAAAGATGGACACTACCCCTGTCTAAACAAAAAGGGGGAATTGTCATGGACCCAGCTCTGGACCCAGCTCTGGACCTTGGCCACCTATGGGCTAGGAGATGCCTGGGGGTGTGAACCCACCCACATGGGTGCTGGGAACACCCCAGTAACAGGATTGGCTCCGCCCATGAGGGAGGAACAGGGGAGGAGCTCGGGGGAGGAGCAGAGGACTATAAAAGGGATGGGACTGGGGAAGAGGAGAGCCATTTTTTCGCTGCAATGTAAGCAATAAACACCTGCTTGTTAGACTGCAACCGGGTGCTCTGTCCAGTTATTGCCCTCCTTCCCCAAAGGAGGGTCCGTGCATCCGAAGACCAACGGGTCTGTGAAGTCCGAAGACCAGAGGAAGGGATGTATCCAGGAGAAGGCTCGGGATAGGTCCCCGAGCAACTTTTGTTGATTTTTTTTATGTTTTGTTTTTAGGATACCTAAATAGGAAACACCCTATTGGTATTGATTCTTTTTAAGACTATTAGTTTTTGGAGATAGAGAATCTGCCTAGTCAGATTCATGAAAGCTGTACAGAGAAGGTAGGATCAAAAGGACTTCAATGACTAAATTTTGCCTCAAGGCAAAAATATTAGATTGCCCTAGAAATTTTTGGCCTCTAAATATTATAGGCCTCCTAGGAAAACAGATTTATGAACTGTCCTTTTAGTTCCAGGGACTAAGGTTTTTCTCAAGAGTTGAGTCAAAAGTGAAAATAAATTTGATTAGTGCATCTGAATCACTAATGGGCCTATCAGTCCCCATTGAGGAAAGAAGAATTGATTAACTCTACTGCAGAAACTCAAGGACTGAACTAATGGTGATACAGTTACAGGTTAAGCTGCCACATGGCCTAACCCTTTCTGTCACTTGGTCTTGAAAACAATGAAGCTCCTGAGTTGTAAACTAGGGCCTACTACCCTGGCCCCATCACCTCCAGATCAAATAGCAAATTCTGTTTGGTGTTCAAAATCCTTCATAATCTAGCCCCTCACTGCCTTTCTGTCTCTTTATTCTTTGGTCTCTTTGAGTCATTCTACTATCCATCTACAAAAGAATACTTGCCATCCCTTGCATACAATACTGCCTTTTCTCTGGCTGTCCCCAATGCCTAGAATGCCTCTTAACTTTTCATCTCCTGGCTTCTCTGGTTTCCTTCAGGATACACCTCAAAGTCTGCTTTCTAAAGGAGGCCCTTCCCAGTCTCCCCTTCCTTCCTATCCCCAACTAGTGATCTCTTCTTCTGAAAGAGGGTCCCTTTGAGATGATCTCCCATTTGCAACATATATATTTTGCATGTACAATTATTTGCAGCTTGCTGCCACCATTAGAATGTAAGCTCCTCGAGGGCAATGATTATTTTCCCCTTTGTATCCCTAGCACGTAGCCCAGTGCTTGGAGAAGAGCAAGGACTTTATAAATGCTAGATGACTGACCAGGACTTCAATCTCTGTTCTCAACTGTTGAATAATTCTTTTTCATGTCTTCTTATAAGGTCTCTAAAGAGGCTGAAGTACTGGGGGTGTTCCTTTAGATTTCTTGATAATGTGTCGATCACAGTGGAGTTGTCCAAGATCCTGATCCATAACTGATCCATTTTCTTTCCTAGATGTGAAAAGGTTTTGGTTATATTCATAAAAGCTGTAACTCTGTGTTTTTTGCTTTTGTTTATAGTGGGAATTGTCAAGATCCACAAGATTTATTTCCTTCAGAAATATTTACTAATCACTTGAAAAAAAGATCTCATATTTAGAGTACAAATCATAGTCTCAAAACTGTGATTCTTAGTGTCCTAAGCTGATGTCTTTTCTACCATTCTGCTGCCATCACTGCAGGATCTAGAATTTTATTCCAATGTCTCATTGTGTTGTGGAGGTGATTCTGTTGCATTCTGTTGGCCTATGCCAATTAATTTCCAGTAGGTAGAAGGAAACAATCAGTCTTGTGGGGAGGGTAACTCCCACTTCACTTTCAGGGAATAGAATTATAGACTCCCAGAATCCAATAGTTAGGCAAATCCTCAAGGCAAGACTCCTTAGGAAGGCAGGGTGAGGACCTGTCACTTACCAGCTACATGACCTTGGGCATGCCACTTTTGCCCACTGGGTCTTCGTTTCCTTATCTCTCAAACAAAGAGCTTCATTAGATGATCTCCAAGGTCTCTTCTAGCTGTAATCATCTTTAGACACTCTGTGGGCAAAACATTTTTATAGCTTTGGGTGACAGGCAGAACCCAAATGCAAATGAACATATACTTCATTCTCCAAGAAAGAGTCAATCTAGACTTCCAGCCAAGATGGTGGAGAGAAGACAGGCACTGTGCTAATGTCTCCTGATCTTCCCTCAGATATAATATGAAACAAACCTCAACAGAAATTTGGTCGACAAAAACCCGGAAAAAAGAAGCTAGGAGAAGAACATCTATCTCAAGGTCTGTCTTCCGGGATCATGGGTGACCTGGGGCAGAGATGGGAGAACCAGCCCAGGGGTAGTGGGGTGAGACTGGGACTGGCCTAGGATCAGCCATGGAGTTGTTGACTGTGGGAGCTGTGGTCTAGAAGCCAACTGGGCCATTGAGGCTTTGACTGTGGGACTGATGGACTGGGGAGCTCCGGCAGGGCTGGAGGGTAAGTTCCAGCAAGTAGTGTTACAGACATCATTGCTCTGCTGGGCTCCTCTGGTCTGGAGGAACTCAGACTCCACACTTTCACTTCAGCTGAGTCAGAACAAACACAGTAACAGGTCCCTCCACCCCCAGGCTCAGGCTGGGCAGCAGAGCTCCCTCAGTTGTGAATAGGGACAGTAATTACCTTGTCCAAAGGCAGAGCCGACATTGATCAAGGCAAAAATATACAGTAAAGCCACCCACCCCCTCCAGGCTAAGAGAAAGGGTCTCAAATCAAGGTCACAGACACTACAGAGAAAGCAACCAGCACCCCCTACTGGCTGGCCCACTTGGAGTTATTAAATTCAGTGAGCAAGCCTCTAGCACCCCCTATTGTCCAGCCCACTTGAAGTTATTAAACACAGTAACCAAAGCCTCTAGCACCTCCCTACTGGCCAGCCCATGTGGAATTATTAATATCAGTGAACAAAGCCTCTAGCATCCCCTACTGGCTGGCCCATTTGGAGTTATTAAACTCAGTGAGTAAAGCCTCTAGGGATCCCAACAACAAAACTCTGTGAACCAGTCCCTCCAGCAACACAAGATCTCAGGAAAATGAAGAAAGATCAGCGGAAAGGGGGATCCATAGAAAATTACCTAGGAGGTAAAGACTCTAACTCAGAGAGATGTAGAACCTCAGAGGAGAATGTGATTTGGTCTCCAGTACAGAAAGACTTCCTCGAAGAAATCAGGAAGGAGTTTAAAAATCAACTGGAAAACTTGGGAGAGAAAATGAACAACAAGAAAATAAATCCTTGAAAAATACAACTGGACAAATGCAAAAAGAAAATAACTCTCAAGACCTCAATTGGTCAAATTGAAAACTGTTTCAAAAATAGAAATGACTAATTGGAAAAGGAGTTGCAAAAGGTAAATGAAGAAAAATCTTCTCTAAAAAAAGAATGGAGTTGGTGGAAATTAATGACTTCATGAGATAACAAGAATCTGTTAAATAAAACCAAAAAATAAAAAAATAGAAGAAAATGTATAATACCTCATTGGCAAAACCACTGACCTCGAGAATCTAATGAGGAGAGACAACCTAAGAATCACTGGGCTTCCTGAAAATATTGAAGAGAACAAAAAGCCTGAACTTAATATTACAGGATTTAATGATGGAAAATTACCCTGACATCATGGAGCTAGAGGGCAAAATAGTTATTGAAAGAATACATTGATATCCTCTGGAAAGGGATCCCCAAATGAAAATGCCAAGGACTATTGTAGTCAAATTCCAGAACTATCAAATAAAAGAGAAAATCCTGCAAACAGCCAGAAAGAAACAATTTAGATACCAAGGAACCACAGTAAGGATTACACAGGACCTGGCTGCATCGACATTAAGGGATTTAAGAGACTGGAATGTGATATTCTGAAAAGTAAGGGAGCTTGGAATGCAGCCAAGAATTCACTAACTGGCAAAACTGAGTCTTCTCTTCTAGGGGAAAAGATGGCCATTTAATGAAATAGGAGACTTCCAACTTTTCCTGATGAAAAGACCAGAGCTTAATAGAAAATCTGGACTGTAAAGAGGAGACCCAAGAAACACATGAAAAAGTTAACAAAAAGGGTAAATAAAAAAACTGCTATCCAATAAGATGAAACTGGCTATATCCCTACCTGGGAGAAAGACTCTAATAACTCTCAAGAATTGTAACTCTATTAGAGAGAATATATTTAGCCAGAAGTGATGGACACTCATGACGTCTGTGACTCAGATAGAATGATTTAAAAACAATGACTCCTGAAAAGGGGGACAGTAAAGAGACAGCATGATGGAGGAGACTGAATGGGGTAAATCTCCTTATATTAAGAGGTACAAAGTACCTATTACAATAGAAGGGAAGAAGGGAGGATGTGAGAACCACTTGAATCTTACTCTCATCATATTTGAATTCAAGTTAACATACATACACTCAGTTAAGTAAAGAAACTTATCTTACTTTTCAACTATTAAAAGGGGAAAAGGGGAGGGGGAGGAATAGTGGAACTAACAGAAGGAAGGGAAGGAAGAAGGGGAAAAGGGAAAGGGGAAAGAAAGGGGAGGGGTTTGGATATAGGAGGGCAAACACACTGAATGTGGTGATATTCTGAAACAAAATACTGGGGAATACGGATAAAATGAAAAAAGGGGAAAAATACCAACAGAGGGAAGATAGCATGGAGGGCAAAAAGCGTTAGCAATTATAGCTTTGAATGTGAATGAAATGAATTCTCCCTTAAAACATAAGTGAATAACAAAGTGGATTAAAAACCAGAATCCTACAATATGCTGTTTACAAGAAACTCATTTGAAGCAGAGAGATACATATAGAGTAAAGGTAAAAAGGTTGGAGAAAAATATATTTTGTTTCAGCTGAAGTGAAAAAATCAGGGGTAGCAATTCTTATCTCAGACAAAGCAGCTGCAAAAATAGTGTTAAAAGAGATAAGGAAGGAAACTATATCCCCCTAAACGGTACCATAGACAATAAAGTAATTTCAATACTAAATGGTATAGCATACTAAATGGTATAGCATACTAAATACTAAATGGTATAGCATCCAAATTCTTGAAGGAATTACAGGAAGACAAAGACAGCAAAACACTATTGGTAAGAGACCTCAACCTCCTGCTCTCAGATTTAGACATATCTAACCATAAAATAAACAAGAAGGAAGTTAAGGAGCTAAATAGATTGTTAGAAAACCAAGGCATGATAGATCTATGGAGGAAATTGAATGGAGATAGAAAGGAATATACTTTTTCCCCCTGTGGTACATGATACTTACACAAAGATTGACCATGTACTAGGGGATTAAAAACTTAATAATCAATTGCAGAAAGGCAGAAATAGTGACTACATCCTTCTCAGATCATAATGTAATAAAAATCACATGCAATATTGGGCCAGGAAGATATAGACCTAAAACTAATAGGAAACAAAATGACCTTATTTTAAAGAATGAGTGGATCAAATAACAAATTATAGAAAGAATTAATTATTTCATCCTAAATAATGACAATAATAAAACAACATACCAAAACATATGAGATACAGTCAAAGCTGCTGTCAGGGGATACATTATATCTTTAAATGCTTACATGAATAAATTAGAGAAAGGAAATCAATGAACTATATATGCAACTAAAAAATTAGAGAAAGAACAAGTTAAAAACCCCAATTAAATACCAAATTAGAAATTCTAAAAATTAAAAGAGAAATTAATAAAATCGAAAGCAAGAAAACTATTGAGCTAATAAATAAAATCAAGAGTTTGTTTTATGAAAAAAAACAATAAAATTGATAAACCTCTGTTTGATTTGATTTAAAAAAGAAAGAAGGAAACCAAATTGCTAATATCATAAATGAAAAAAGACGAACTCACCACCAGTGTGGAGGAAATTAAAGTAATAATTTGGAATTATTTTGCCCAAATCTATGCTAATAAATTTGATAATCTAAGTGAAATGGAAAAATATTTACAAAAATATAAGTTGACATGCTAAATGAAGAGGAAATTAAATACCGAAATAACCCTATCTCAGACAAAGAAATTCAACAAGCCATTATTGAACTCCCTAAGAAAACATGTCCAAGGCCAGATGGATTCACAAGTGAATTCTATCAATTAAATGATAAGGAACAATTGGTTCCAATTCTATATAAACTCTTTGGAAAAATAGGTGAAGACAGAACTCTGCCGAACTCTTTCTATGACACCAATATAATGCTGATACCTAAAGCAAGAAGAGTTAAAACAGAGAAAGAAAATTATAGACCTATCTCTCTGATATAGATGCAAAAATCTTAAATAAAAACTAAGCAAAATGATTACAACAAGTTACCACTAGGATAATACATTATAGCCAAGTAGAATTTATCCCAGGAATGTAGGGTTGGTTCCATATTAGGAAAACTGTTAGTATAATTAATTATATCAATAACAAACCTATCAGAAATCATATTATATCAACAGATGCTAAAAAAGCTTTTGAAAAAATACAGCACCCATTCGTACTAAAAACGCTAGAGAGCATAGGAATAAATAGTTTGTTCCTTAGAATAATAAGCAGTATCTATCTGAAACCTTTCAGAAGCATTATATGTAATGGGGATAGGCTAGAGAGATTCCCAATAAGATCAGGGGTGAAACAAGGATGTCAATTATTACCACTACTATTGTATTAGAAATGTTAGTTTCAGCAATAAGATAAGAAAAAGAAATCGAAGAAATTAGAATTGGGAAGGAAGAGACAAAACTCTCACTCTTTGCAGATGACATGATGGTATACCTAGAAAATCCCAAGAAATCATCTACATAACTACTAGAAATAATTAGCAACTCTAGCAAAGTCACAGGATATATAATAAACCCTCATGGGAATTCAGGGCAGTATGGAAAGATTTGCATGAACTGATGCTGAGTGAGATGAGCAGGACCAGAGAAACACGGTACACCCTGATGGCAGCATGGGGGTGATGATCAACCTTGATGGACTTGATCATTCCATCAGTGCAACAATCAGGGACAATTTTGAGCTGTCTGCAATGGAAAATACTATCTGTCTCCAGTGAAAGAATTGTGGAGTTTAAACAAAGACCAAAGACCTTTAATTTAGAAAAAAAACCCATTATCTTATTATGTAATTTTGCTATCTCTTACACTTTATTTTTCTTCCTTAAGGATATGATTTCTCTCTCATCACATTCAACTTAGATAAATGCATATCATGGAAACAACGTGAAGACTAACAGACTGCCTTCTGTGGGGGGGGGGTGGAGGGAGGAAAGCAAGATTGGGGGAAAATTGTAAAACTCAAAATAAATAAAATCTTTAAAAAATAAAATAAAATAAACCCTCATAAATCCTCAGCATTTCTATATATGACTAGCAAGATGCAGCAGAAAGAGCTAGAAAGAGAAATTCCATTCAAAATAACTTCAGACAATATAAAATACTTGGGAGTCTACCTGCCAAGGCAGACTCAGAAACTTTTTGAAAACAATTACAAAACACTTCTCACACAAATTAAATCACATTTAAATAACTGGGAAAATATCAACTGTTCATGGATAGGTAGAACTAATATAATAAAATGATAATTCTAACAAAATTAAACTACTTATTTAGTGTCCTATCAATCAAAATCAAAAAAATTACTTTAATGAGTTAGAAAAAAATTGTTAAGTAAATTCATATGGAGAAATAAAAAGTCAAGAATTGCCAGGGATTCAATGAAAAAAAGTGCAAAAGAAGGTGGCTTACCCCTACCAGATCTAAAATTATATTATAAAGCATCAGTCATCAAAACCGTCTGGTATTGGCTAAGAAATAGAGTGATGGATCAGTGGAATAGACTAGGTGTAATAGCAGGAAATGATTACAGTAATCTGATGTTTGATTATCTCAAAGAGTCCAGCCATTGGGATAAAAACTCTCTCTTCAATAAAACCTGTTGGAAAAATTGGAAGGTAGTATGGCAAAAACTTGGATTAGACTAACACCTCATATCCTATACCAAGATAAGATCAAAATGGGTACAGGATTTAGACATAAAAAAGCAATATTATAAGCAAACTAGGAGATCAAGGAATAGTTTACCTGTCAGATCTACGGAAAGGGGAGCAGTTTATGACCAATGAAGAGATGGAGAACATCATAAAAAGAAACTAGATAATTTCGATTACATTAAATTAAAAAGCTTTTGCACAGACAAAACCACTATAACCAAGATCAAAAGAGATGTATTAAATTGGGAAATCATTTTTACAACTAGTACTTCTGACAAATGACCCATTTCTTTTTTTAATTAATTTTTATTAAAGATATTATTTGAGTTTCACAATTTTCCCCCCAATCTTACTTCCCTCCCCCCACCCCTCAATGGAAAGCAATCTGTCAGTCTTTACTTTGTTTCCATGTTGTACCTTGATCCAAATTGGGTGTGATGAGAGAGAAATTATATCCTTAAGGAAGAGAAGTCTAAGAGGTAACAAGCTCAGACAAAAAGATATGTTTTTTCCTAAATTAAAGGGAATAGTCCTTGAACTTTGTTCAAACTCCACAGCTCCTTATCTGGATACAGATGGCACTCTCCTTTGCAGACAGCCCCAAATTGTTCCTGATTGTTGCACTGATGGAATGAGCGAGTCCTTCAAGGTTGAACATCACTCTCATGTTGCTGTTAGGGTATACAGTGTTTTTCTGGTTCTGCTCATCTCACTCAGCATCAGTTCATGCAAATCCCTCCAGGCTTCCCTGAAATCCCATCCCTCCTGGTTTCTAATAGAACAATAGTGTTCCATGACATACATATACCACAGTTTGCGAAGCCATTCCCCAATTGAAGGACCAAATGACCCATTTCTAAGATATACAGAGAACTGAGTCAAATTTTTTTTAAAAAAACAAGCCATTCCCCAATTGACAAATGGTGAAAGGATGAGGAAATAAAAGCAATCCATAGTCATATGAAAAATTGCTCTAAATCACTACTTATTAGAGAAATGCAAATTAAAGCATCTCTGAGGTTACACCTCACACCTCTCAAACTGGCCAATAAGAACAGAAAGGAAAATGATCAGGAAGGAATGTGGGAAATCTGGGACACTAATGCATTGTTGGTGGAGCTGTGAACTCATCCAATCTCTCTGGAGAGCAATTTGGAATTACGCCCAAAGGGCAACAAAAATGTACATACTATTTGATCCAGCAATATCACTACTGGGTCTATACCCTGAATAGATGATGAAAAAGGGTAAAAACATCACTTATCTATAAATATTCATAGCAGCCCTGTTTGTGGTGGCAAAGAATTGGAAATTGAGCAAATGTCCATCAGTTGGGGAATGGCTTAATAAACTGTGTTATATGTATGTGATGGAACACTACTGTTCTATTAGAAACCAGGAGGGATGGGAATTTAGGGAAGCCTGGAAGGATTTGCATGAACTAATACTGAGGGAGATGAGCAGAACCAGAAGAACATTGTACACCCTAACAGCAACATGGGGGTGACGATCAACCTTAATGGATTTGCTCATTCCATTAGTACAACAATCAGAGACAACTCTGGGCTGTCTGCAATGGAGAACACCATCTGTATCCAGAGAAAGAATTGTGAAGTCTGAACAAAGACCAAAGACTATTACCTCTAATTTAAAAAAAAGTTATCTTATTATGTAATTTATATATCTCTTATACTTTATTTTTTTTCCTTAAGGATATAATATCTCTCTCAACACATTCAACTTAGATCAATAAATACCATGGAAACAATGGAAAGACTAACAGACTGCCTTCTGTGGGGGTGGAGGGAGGGAAGCAAGATTAGGGGAAAACACTGTAAAATTTAAAATAAATAAATTTTAAAAAAGAGTCAATCTGTTGACAAACATAGTTCCTTGGAGAGAAAAGGAAAAACATCCTCTTCTACTGTAATAAGCAGAGTTGTTACATGTACTCATTTTGGACTAATGCTTTTGAGCCAAATCAAAGATACCCAGAGTATACTATGATCCCTTTTTTTTCTGAGGTCATAGGACTGCGTCTCCTGCAAAGTCAGCACACCTCTGGTGAAAATGACCAGTCTCAATCTATTTGTACTTCTATATTGGAATTGGTGATGCAAAAGGCTATTTTTTCCTTCAGTCACTACCACTCCTTCCCTTCCCACTTCTTCATCTTCTTGATTCTTGTCTCTGTCATTTCATACCTTTTTTTTGCAAGGCAGTGGAGTTAAGTGACTTGCCCAATGCCACACAGCTAGGTCATTATTAAGTGTTTGAGGTCAGATTTGAACTCAGGTACTCCTGACTCCAGGGCCGGTGCTCTATCCGCTGTGCCACTTAGCCAGCCCTATTTCATACCTTTTCTATAGATGACATACCTATGTGCTGGTTGTTTTTCTCTGGACCTTTTGAATATTCTATGAGTATTAGAGCAGTATTCAGGACACTCATCTCTGGTAATTCCTGGTTCTCCTTATATCTTTGGCCCATCTCCTGTTCTGCTCATATGTATCCTTAGTGATGCCTTTTGAAGCAGTGGAGAGGACCCGAATTCAAATTTCAGCTATGCCCCTTATTAAACAGTGTGATCTTGGACAAATAATTCCCCCCCACATACACACACCTCAGGGGTTGGACTAGATGGCCTATAGGGTCCCTTCCAATTCTATATCTAAGATCCTATGTAGGTTCTTACTCTGAATCAATTCTATTTCATATATGTAAGGCATCACTCATAACATGTTTCTGTCTATTTATATATCTTTCCTGACCACTTGTTGCCCTTTGGGTCACCTAAGGCAGCTAGGAGTTGGAAGGGATAGAGATATGAGCCTGGAGTCAGGAAGCCCTGGGTTCTAATTCTGCTTCAGACATTTCCCAGTGATAAGACAATGAGTAAGTCATTTTATTTCGGTCTGCTTCAGTTTCTTCCACTCTGCTGCTGTTCAGTTGTTTTTCACATGCATCTAACCCCATTTGACATTTTCTTGGTAGAGATACTGGAGTGGTTGGCCATTCCTTCTCAAGCTCATTTTACAAATGAGGAAACTGAGGCAAATAGGGTCACCGGCCTGTTGTCTAGGGTCATACAGCTAACAAATGACTTAACAGATTTGAACTCAGGTCTTCCTGAATCAAGGTCCACATCTCTGTCCACTGTATCACCTAATTGCCTTTTTTTTTAGTTTCTTTTCTGCAAGGCAAATGGGGTTAAGTGGCTTGCCCAAGGCCACACAGCTAGGCAATTATTAAGTGTCTGAGGCCGGATTTGAACTCAGGTACTCCTGACTCCAGGGCCAGGGCTCTATCCACTGCGCCACCTAGCCGCCCCAACCTAGTTGCCTCTTGTTCAATCTTCCACTCTAAGATGACAATACCTATTTCTCAGGGAATAATATTTGTAAACGTTTTATTGGCACATTTCTCTTTTTTCCCCTCTTTTCTGAAATTTTCAGGCATGTCCCACATGACCATGTGAGAACAGTCCTATGAAAAATCTGTACACTAGTAGTGTTGAGCAGCTGGAGATCACTGAGAGCCCACTGCAATTTTCCCAAACCAATTTAGTGATCAATGCAGAACAGCAGACAACTTCTAAACAATGTCCCACATCCAATAATTTGCCAAACAAATTGAATGCATATGGAACATTCAATAAAGTTGTTGTTTATAGGAAGAAGTAAGTGGGATTGAGAGTCTGAGAACATTGACTCAAATCCCAATGTATTAGCTGTGTGACCTTAGACAAGTCACTTCCCTACCTCAGAGTCATTTTTTCCATAGCAATGAAATGGGACTTACAACACAGAGACGAGAGGTTATTATTATTATTGCTGCAAAAGAGCCTTGAGATTCACATGAGCAGGTCCTTTTCAGACCTAATGGGTGTTAATAACTGAAGTGGCCAAAAGACCTCATTGGATTTCAAACTCACTCATCAGACAGACCCATGATTCCTTCAGAGGGAGTTCTAGTGTTTTTTTCTCATTTAATTTTTTTTTGTTTTTTAATTAGTAAGCATGCATTTTCTCTCCTTTCTCTGCCTTCTACAGAAAAAAATACTAGAAATATCCAAAAGCATATTTCTCATTCTGCAACTTGGGGCCATCATCTCTCAAGAGGAAGGTAGCTGCTTCATTATCAATCTCCTGGAATCCTTGTTGGTCAATCCCATGATAAGAATTCTTAGGTTTTTCAGTTATTTTCCTTAACAATATAATTTTTTTTAGGTTTTTGCAAGGCAATGGGGTTAAGTGACTTGCCCAAGGTCTCACAGCTAGGTAATTATTAAGTGTCTGAGGCTGGACTTGAACTCAGGTACTCCTGACTGCAGGGCCAGTGCTCTATCCACTGTACCACCTAGCCACCCCTGCAATGTAATTTTTAATAGTATTTTTTCCAATTCTGTTTAAAGTCAATTTTTAACATTCATTTCTTGGAAAATTTTGAGTTCCAATTTTTCTCCCTCCCTAAGATGGCAAGTTATTTGATATAGAATTATATATATATATATATATATATGTGTGTGTGTGTGTGTGTGTGTGTGTGTGTGTGTGTGTGTGTGTATACATATATATGTGTAATTTCATAAAACATATTTCCATACTAGTCCTGTTATGAAAGATCAAACAGCAAGAATGCACACACACAAAACATACACACACACACACACACACACACACACACACACAGAAAGTGAAAATAATATGCTTCTGCATTCACACTCCATCAGTGCTTTCTCTGGATGTGGATGGAATTTCCCAACATGAGTACTTTGGAATTATCTTGGATCATTGAATTTCTGAGAAGAGCTAAGTTATTCATAGATGGTCGTCATACAATGTTATTGTAGAAATTGTCCTCTTGATTCTGTTCACTTCACTCTATATCAGTTCATACAGCTGCTTTCTCTGATATCATCTCTTTCATAATTTTCTACAGCAAGCTAATATTCTATTACTTTTATGTACCAGATTTTGTTTAGTTATTCTCTAATTGTTTTCACATTATCGTTATTATTTCACATCTATTCAGAGGGGAATGAAAACCACTCTGTAGTTCTGCTTCCTCAACAAGTGGCTAAGAAGCCTTCTTAGCAACATTGCCCACTGGAGCTACCCATAAACCATGGGTCCATCTATGTTATATGTCAACGAGTACCACAAAAATCATTCTGATGGGCATTATTGTGGCATTTATTTCACCTCAAGCCTCATGACTATAGGACTGAGTCTTTAAGTCTATAGTCAAAGTCTTTAATCCCCCATTCAAAAGTCAGCGTTCATTGGGTCCCGAATGAAATGAGGAGCTCCCCGAGTGGGCCTTAATTCAACCCCTCCTGGACTTGCTGCATAAATCTTGCCAGGGTGAGAAGGAAGTGAACTGCAGAGCAAGCTGTCAGCAACTCACTGTGATCTGACAGAGCCCAACACATGCTTTCCACATTCTGACCCTGGCCGTCAATCACCATCCACCAACAGAACATGCTTCTTCTACAACTGTCATCTGGTCCCCAGACATCAACATTTGGCTATAATTTTTGCTGGCTGTCAGTTATCATTATTTTGAAAATCAAGAGACAGTAAAGCATTCTTCAGAGTGAGCCCTTCTTCTGCATCCCATATTTCTGGGAATGGAGCTGCCCCCTCTTTAGATTCATTCAGTGGCCTATGTTTCAGCACCAGAGAGAAATACCTATCTGAGCACGAGGGGCAAGAGCACACTCAGGGAAGAGTTGAGTCAGGGAGAGGTTTTGACTACAGAACGATAAGACACATCCATCAGGCTGGTAGTTGAAGCAAACAGAAAACCAAGCAGGGCCAAGTTGGACGCTCTGTCACTGGAGGACCTTGCTCAATTATACAGTTACACGTAGAGTTGAAATTCCATTGCACTAAATTATAATCATTGGCTTCATTCACATCAACTGAGCTGACAAGCCCCTAAAGGGTGTTTTTCCCCTTTTGAACAAGTCCATTTTTTGATTTCTGAATTCCTCTGTCAGAGGGCTAAGCATGACCCCAATTAAAACCTCTAACCAAATTAGTCTTCCAATCTCCTTAAAGTGGGGTTTGCTATGAAATCCCCAAGGCTTATTCAGTTGAAGTTTTTCACATGGAGGAAGATTAAGGCTCCCTACACAAATATCACAAAGAAACCTCTTCATTTGAGGTAATGGTAGAGAGGATTAGGAAATGATAGAGAATTATTTTAAATAATCAAATTGCTTCTATATGCAGCTTTACTCTGGGAGTTGAAATCCACGCCTGCATTCTGACTGGCAGCCTTGTCATTTTACCCATGGCCACATGACACCATTGAATGTATTTATTTATCTAGGACATTTCTTCAAGAAGCCCCCAACATTTTCCAGACATTAGCTCATGGAATTGCTTTCTAATTGGTATTATGGTGGTGGTGTATGATCTTGGGATGGAGAGCATGGGGAAGGCAGATCCCATTTTACAGATGAGAAAGGGGAGGCAGGAAGAAGTTGATTTTAATTCTAACCCTCTGGAGCAAATGGAAGACACATTATAGCATAATAGAAGAGATCTAATAATTGTGCGTTTTCACACTATTATTTCAAAAATGGGGAAGTCTGTCAAGTTACTTGTCGAAGGTCACACAGTGAGTTTGTATCAGAACTGGGACTAGACCCTTTGGCTCCTAGTTCAGGTCACAATAGTAAACAAAAGTATGTGTTTTGAAGAGCAGAGAGAGGTGAGGGAAGGATGTTGAAGGTGGAGTTATCTCCCTTATCCCAGTTTACAGTATCTTCTCAGCACTTATTCTCTGTGCTCCAAAGGCCTTTGCTCCTAGAGATGAGATACAAATTTCTGTTCTACAAATGTGTGGAGCTATAATACAGGAAAAAGAGAGGGAACAATGGAGTTTTCAGCTGAAAGTCCTCCGAAACTGGAATGCCGATATGATATATACAGAAAAGACCATATTACAATATGTCACAGGGCAAGGACCATAGAATTTTGGAAGGACATTCATAGTTCATCTAGTCTCTATCTAAAGAAATATCCCTTCTATAACTTAGCGGATAAATAATCATGTGGCTTCCACTTATTACCTTCTTCGGACAGCTTAGATTGTTAGGAGTTCTTTCTGACATCCACTTTAACTCCGGCTCATTGTAGCTTCCATCCATCACACTTCATTCTGCGCTCTGGGGTCAATCAGAATTAGTCTAGCTACTCTACTGTGTAACAGCTCTTCAAATACTTGAAAGAAAATATTGGCTGTTCCTCCAAGTCTTCCCTTCTATAGGGTAAGCCTCTGGCCTTTCAACTGACCCTTGTGCAACATAGCTGCTGGCGTCCTTATTACCATGGTCATCCTATTTAGGTTGAGCTCCAGATTCATCCGTGACCTTTTTAAAAGGTGGCATCCAGAATGCAGTACTCCAGATGTGGTCAAACTAGGGCAGAGGAAGGAAGGACCATCACCTACCTCCTTCTAGGAGAAGTTAATGGCGCTTTCTCTGCTCCATTTTCTAGTGTTTGGAGGAGTAATTAGCTGCAAATATGGTGTTGATTTTTGGCATACTGGTAGAATTCTTTAGAGGGACGAGCTAAAAGAACAATTAAAATGGGTAAGACCAGAAAGAGTGAGTTAAGAAGAAAGTCTAGGATAGATAAGTATCTCTAGAGATACTTGAATCTCACCAACACAAGGATAATAATGCTTTAAGGATCTGTCATTTCATTTGTGGAGATGATGCCTTTATTGATGCAGAATTAGTCCCCCTCTCTGACTAAATGGACTTCAAGAGGTACTATGGTCACTAGGAAAACAATTGATACACAGGTAACAACAAGAGAAATAGAAATGAAGTCAGTGTGATTAGAATGGTCAAGCTTAGTCCTAAAGAAAGAAAGATGTACTTCCCTTCCTTCTTGCAGAGGTGGGAGACGACAGGTATGGAACATAACTATAAAAGATACTGACAAACAACTATAAGAAAAAAATTAAGAAAATTGCTGTGGTCAAACAAAGATACTCAAATCACTTATTATTTCAGTGTCCCAGACATCTCTCTAAGACTACAAATTGCAGACAAGTTTTCAGGGATTTGGAGTTTCTCCATACTAGTGAAATGTCAGGTCTGGACCGCTACTCTTTCAAAAATTCCCTTTTAAATCATAATTTCCTTAGGCATGCACTCTGCTCTGTGTTTCAGTCAAATTGAACTTCCTTCTCTTATATTCTCCCACCTTCATTCACACTTTTGCGCTTCGTGATCCCTAAGCAGAGAATGTTTTCCTTCCTCCTGCAGAAAATCTTCTCTGATGGCCCTTACTAGGAACAACCTTCCCTCTTGGATTTCACACTCATTTTGCAACTCTCTCATCATGCAATGAGGTACATTGGTTATTTATTTGTCTGTCTTAGCCCCTACTAGACTATAAGCTCCATGAAAGAAGGCGCCATGCCTTATCCAGACTTTGTATCTCTCAGCATCCAGGGCCCTACATGTAGCAGGTGATTAATCAGGGTTATTATTATAATATTCATAACCATATCATTGATATTGAGTTTTGGCAAAAGGCTTTACACAAATTATCTCCTTTGATCCTCACAACAATTCTGTGAAATAGGTGTTGTTGTTATGCACATTTGACCCCTGGGGAAACTGAGGTGGAGAGGTTAGTGAGTAGCTTAGGGTTCTATAAGCTGGTAAGGGTCTGTGGCAGAATTCTAATACAGGTTTTTACTGATTCGAGTCTAACATTCTATCTACTGCACCACCTAGTGGCCAATTTGTTGAATAGCAAGCAGGTTGAAGCCAGTTTAGAATGAAGTCTTTTTTTCTCTGCATAAAGCCCAAGTGGAGAGATCTTCAAACTTCGGAACCCAGGAAGCAACCTCAGAGAAACTGTAGTCTAACCTCCTTTTGTGACAGAAACCAAATCTGAGGCCCAGGAAGGAGAAGTGAGTTGGGTGGCAAAGCTGAAGCTAGGTGAACTGGGACTTTCCCCTTTTATACCACAGGATACAGATGGATTGAGCAACTCATCTTGTTATGAAGGACGATTTTTGGAAATGATGACATGAATGAATGACAAGAAACTGAAGATAATTATACTTACAAGAAAGAAAACTTCATGCCAGTGTAAACGATTATGGGCTCTCTTCTACTGCAAGGAAGTGAGGCAGTGGGCCTGAACCCAAGGTAGCAAGTGAAATTGGTGAAGACAAGAGGTGGCAAAGGAAGTGGACAGGTTGGTGGTGGGGCATGGGAGTGGGCTTGGAACTTCTTTTTCTAAAAACTAAGGCCTTTTTTAAACTGCTAACTAACCTGTTTTAAAAAATGAGCCTGGGAACTAGCCACATGCACAAGTGAGAAATGTGGCTCTCATTTATCCAAATAATTGCTTCCAGATGAGTGGTCCATTAAAACTAGACAAAGAATTATAATGGAGAGGGACAAGTGCAGCCTAATAGTGTGTATGCTCTAGCTTGTGACTCAACTCAGTATAAGCTGGATCTGAGATCTATGGCATTTCATGTTATTACTGTTGTTCAGTCGTTTTTCAAACATGTTTGACTCTTTGTGCCCTCCTCTAGGGTTTTCTTGGCAAAGCTACTGGAGTGGTTAGTCATTTCCTTCTCCAGCTCATTTTACAGATGAAGAAACTGAGGCAAACAGGGAGAAGTGACTTTCCCATGGCCACACAGCTAATAAGTATCTGAGGCCTGATTTGGACTCAGGTCTTTCTGACTCCAAGCCTAGCACTCTGTCCTCTGAGTCTGCCCTCATAGTCGGAAGACACCTAAGAAGTTATCTAGTTCCATGCAGACTGGAGAAGTTATTCCTTCCATATTATATGTCATAAAAGGTCATCTAATTTTGGCTTGAAGACCTCCAGGGAGGCAGTCCATTCCAGTTTGAATGGCTCTAATTGTTAGAAAAGGCTTTTTTTCTGTTTTTGAACTCAATCTTTCTCTCCAGTCCCTGTTTCTAGCTCTGCCCTGTGAGGCTAAGCAGGGCAAGTCCAATTCCACCTTCAAGTGACAATCCTTCAAATATGTAAATTAATGAGAAAGTGGGGAAAAAAGAAACTGCTTACACTTATCTACCAAGCTCCATAATATAAAGCAGGAATTCTTAACTTAAAGTTCCTGGATTAATTTCAAGGGATCTTTGAACTTGGATGGAGAAAAAAAAAATACATCTTGATTTTTACTACCTCTTAACAGAAATTTTATGTTTCCTTCACTTCTGAGTATAGGCAACAGATAGTATTTGAAAAGAAGTCCTTAGCCTTCCCCAGCATGCCAAGGAGGGCCAGGATACAAAGCAGGCTAAGAACCTTTGCTTTAGCATTCAACAGAGTTGGTTTCATTGCATGTCAAAGTCAATAAAAGATACTATTTTATGAGATCCTTGGCCATCTCATCTCATAGTACTTCAAGATTACAAGTAAAAAGACCATCATGAAAAATAATTTCAGCTTAAGTGACAACATATACTGCAAAGAATGAAGTTGTAGAAAAGTTGACAAGCTCCTTCAAACATGTCAATTGATGTTCAGTGACTTCAATATGATGGTTGATGGGGAGGGAGGATGGCAAAAAGAATACTGTAAAGTTCCATTCAATTCTGAGAAATGGAAAGAAGCAAAGGCTTATAGTCAACACTGAAACTTCCTACTTACATATCATAAATACCATGTTCCCAAAGGGATTTAGATGTTAATCATGGAAAGCCCTGAATAATATCACCCACATATACCCATTACAAATGAAATAGACCATCTTAACAGACAGGAAACAACTAATTGACAATGTGGGAGTCATACCAGAATCAGCTGTGTGTGTACACACAAACCACTAATTAGAGCTAAAGTAAAAATTGCCATCAAATTAGAAGGATAAAAGTGACAAGACACTGCAAACAATTCTAACAGCTTCAACCTGCTCTATTCAAATAGATCATTTGTTGCTGAAAAATGAAAAACGGGAAATACACATATACTGGCTTTGTTTATTACCATTCCCATCAAAAACAGAAGTGAATGGGGAGAAAAAAAAAAGAAAAAATAGTACCAAAAAAATAAATGCTCAACATTGATCTGATATAAAAAAGTTGTTACAACTAGGTGGCCAAAAGAGCCCAGTAATTGACTTAGCCAGTACTTTTATCTTTGTCAAAAAGACAGGTATGACAGTCAAAAGTAAAAACTGGTTTTAAATATAAACTTTTTTGTTTGCTTTTGCAAAGTACTCCACAGGTGGAAGACTATAAGCAATACTGTCCCATAAAACAGCAGAGTCAGGGGCGGCTAGGTGGCGCAGTGGATAGAACACCGGCCCTGGAGTCAGGAGTACCTGAGTTCAAATCTGACCTGAGACACTTAATAATTACCTAGCTGTGTGGCCTTGGGCAAGCCACGTAACCCCATTGCCTTGCACAAAAAAACAGCATAGAGTAGTAGAAGGGAAAAATTTATAGAAAATTTGGTAAGGTCCCCCAACTGAGCCAAATCATTTCAAAGGTGTTCATAGATAAAAGTAGCAAAAGTTTATCAAATAGAAAACAGAAAAACATTATCTAAATTTCTATAATGAATGATTTATCATCATTAGTAATAGTGAAAACTACAGAGAAGGGTCCTAATCTACTTCACCCCAACAAGATGATAAGTGATGAGGATGTAGTAAGTATTTTGTGAGTAAATCTTGAAAGCACTCAAGAGTTATTGAGATAGACAACACAGGAAGGAGAAAAGAGCAAAAGGATGAGGAAAAATCATGGACTTTATTAATGTTCCACAAAGGATATCAAGGCTACATCAATAACTCCCTACCCCCAAAGTTCATTTTTTCATTTTTATAGAATCCTTAAGAAAAATGTTCTATAAACCAATAAAGAGTATCCTTGATATAAGAATGGAAAAGGTGGGCTTTCATAAATTATTTTCTTTTTTTTTTTAGTTTTTTTTGTAAGGCAAATGGGATTAAGTGGCTTGCCCAAGGCCACACAGCTAGGTAATTGTTGTCTGAGACCAGATTTGAAATCAGGCACTCCTGACTCCAGGGCCGGTGCTTTATCCACTGCGCCACCTAGCCGCCCCCATAAATTCTTTTCTATAGCATATTACACATTTGAAGTGATACAATTGATTGAAAACTATATAGAAGATACTATTGTGTTTATAGACCGATAGCTAAGAAAGAACCTATTTGGATTGATATAGCAAAAAGAAGTCCTAAAGTTTCCCTTTCTACAAGAAATGTCTCATGTGTTTATCAGTATTATACAAATTTCTTCATAAATAAAACTTAAGACACTAGAAGAAAGCAGGTAGCTACATGTTCATCCAAAGGATTCATTGTTGTCACAGAGGGTGGCTTATGCAATTTCCAAATAGAAGCGGGAGTTCTTATAAATGGTAAGGTCCTCTCGATGATGTTTTCAAATAATATTGCACTGACTGATTTAGTCAGATTCAGAAAATTATAAATAAATCCACGACTCCTCAAAGAAAGATCAGTCTGACAGGCCATACAGAAAAACAATGCATGAAAAATGCCCATTTTCTGTGATATGCAGCAGTTACACTGGTAACTACATTTTTGATTTGGGCGTTAACAACACAGAAGTAATAATTGGACCTGTGTGAGTAGATGAGATCATAGATTATACATTAAGTAAACTAACAGAATTTGCATATATATTTAATATATTTAATGCTTATAGAATATTGATTTGCTTTTGTAGCCCTTTTAAGTTGGGAGGTCATTGTCCTTTTCTTCATTCCTTTCTAGTGTCTGCTTCTGACTCTCCAGACTTTCTCCAAGTCTTGGAATTTCACTATTCCTCTGCTGCCTTATCATCTTGTAAGTGTACTCTATCCCTGAGACCATTTCCTTTGATTTGTCAATTCCTCTCAAAAACCTCCATTTAAAAGAAAAATGTGCATATGAGTTTTGTCTCATTTCTCTTTAATTCCAGCCTCAGATACTGTCTATTTGACCCCGGGCAAATCACTTAACCTTTAACTGACTCAGTGTCCTCAACTATAAAATGGGGATACTAATAATAATAACTACCTCCCAGGGTTGTTGTGAGGATTGAATGATATAATATTTATAAGGCACTTAATGTGGTGGCAAAGAAGAGGCATCACATATGTGCTTATCTCTTTCCTCCCTGTCTGGACTCCACTCCTGCCTCTCCAGCTTTTCTCCACCAAGCTCCCAAGTAGGTGGGTACCTTTTTAGAGACTGCCTCCCATCCTAATTTGCATCTTCCTTTAATGTGTAGTTTTCCCTCATTAGAATATAAGCTTCTTGAGAGTAGGGACCATTTTCCATTCTTCTTGTATTTGTATTCCTAGTGATCATCCAAGTGCCTATTATATAGGAAACGCTTAATAAATCTATATTGACCTGACTTATCCTGACTCTTACATTCACAGCCAAATCAAAGCCCAGAGCAAGATGAACCAGATTCTAGGGTTTTAGGGGTACTTCTAAGGGAACCTAAGTGTTTTTCTAATGTTAATGGCTTAAGCCTTTATTAAAGTGTGTTCTTTTCCAATATCAATCACCACTTCCAGTTGGTATCTTCCTTATGATTAGCACTCAATGGTTAGTACTCCAGTATCCCTTACTCAATTAATCCCCATTATCTTCTTTTTTTTTTTTTTTGGCAAGGCAAATGGGGTTTAGTGGCTTGCCCAAGGCCACAGGGCTAGGTAATTATTAAGTGACTGAGACCGAATTTGAACCCAGATACTCCTGACTCCAAGGCCGGTGCTTTATCCACCACGCCACCTAGCCGCCCCCCCCCCCCCCCAATTTTCTTCTATGAAGGGATCTTTACTGAAAAAGGTACAAATACTCTTCAATCACAGTTCTTGGCGATGGTGGTTCAAACTTGGAGCGGTTGCTCCAAAGCATTTGCCCCACCCAAGCTCACTTCTGAATACTACATAAACTAGTAGAGAAGTTTCCCTTGTTTGAAGAAATCAGTGTTCCCCTTGAGTGGACTGGGTCAAGCAGATTGCTCAGGATTTTTCTCCTCATCAAGCCCTGAAGTCAGAAACCTCTGTTATAGAAGGCTTAATTTGGGGGCCCTTAGTGATATCCTGAACTTCCAAAATCACAAAGTCACAGACTTGTCTGTTCTCTGTCTCCAATACTGTACTTAAGGTGGCAAATAATAGGTACCAGAGGGACAGAAAGAATAGCAGGGCCATGTGTTTATGGCTTCATGGCAAGATGGGGAGATTATGCTACAGAAAATGACAACAGAGAGACAACATAGCCAAACACATGGAATGCAACTAAAGCAGTCCTCAGGGGAAATTTTCTCTTTATAAATACTTCCATCAACAAGAACGAAAGGCCAGATCCATTACAATGGGCATGTAATTTTAAAAAAAAACAACTAGAAACACAATATATCAAGTCTTCTAGCTAAACACAAAAGCAGAAGTCCTGAAAATCATCGATGAACAAAACTGAAAGCAGAAGATAACTGAATAGATGAGTTTGAAACTACGATGATTTTTTAATTTTTAGAGAAATAATCAGACAAATAGCCAATCACATTAACAGAAAGTGAGGGAAACCAAATTATTCATAGCAAAAAGGAAATGCCATAACAAATAAAAAAACCAAAATGAATAGAAATGATTTCCCCTAATTTTATGCCAACAAAACTGATAATTTAGAGGAAAACTTACAGAAAACATAAAATGATCAGATTAATAGAAGAAATAGATCATTGAAATAATCCACCATTAGCAAAAGAAGTTGAACAGGGCACAAATGAATACAAAGGAAAAAAAATCTCAAGGCAAGCTGAATTTAGAAGTGAATTCCATGAAGCATTCAAGGCACAATTAAGTCCAATATTACACAAACTGTTTGCAAAAACAGGAAAGAAGGTGCCTTTACAAATTCTTTCTAAGACAGGTCTTGATATTTAAACCAGGGAGAATAAAATGGAGAAAGAAAACTATAAATCAATATTCATAATTAAGAGTGATACAAAAAAATTGTAAATAAAATATTAGTAAAGAAGATTCAACAGCATGTTAATAAAATTATATGAGACTTATGGTTGGAAGTATACCAGGAATTCAAGTTTTTCCCCCAATAAGGAAAACTCTAAATATATTGGTCATATTAATAATAGAAATAATAAAAAATATATGATAATAAAAACAGCTTTTGAAATAATCACTGGTGTTAAAAATATTAGAAAACTTATGAATAAATGAACTTTTTCTTAAAGTAGTAGGTAGTATCTAAAACCTAGAGTAAACATTAAATGCAAGAGAAAATATTTGGAGGTCTTTCCAATAAACTCAGAGAAGCATACCCTTTATTACTATTTACTATAGCAACAAGACAAGAAAAAACAATTAAGAGAACTAATGTAGGCAAAGATGAAACAAAACTAACCCTTTTTGCAGATGATATGATCATCTATCCAGAGATCCCTAAGTTGTCAAATTAAAAAAAAATACTTGAAACAATCAACAAATTCATTGAAGTTATAGGATGTAAAATAGATCTATATAGATCATAAGCATTTATATATATATATATATATATATATATATATGTATGTATGTATGTATGTATTACCCACAAAATTCAACAGAAAGAGTTAGGAAAAAAATCTGTTCAGAATGACTATAGAATACATCCAATACTAGGGCAGTTTGATGATACAGCAGGATAGAGCATTGGGCCTGAAGTCAGGAAGACCTGAGTTCAAATTTAGCCTTAGATACTAGTTGTGTGACCCTGGGCAAGTCACTTAACCCTGTTTACATCAGTTTCCTCATTTGTCAAATGAGCTGGAAAAGGAAATGGCAAACCACTCAAGTATCTTTGCCAAGAAAAATCCAAATGAAATGATAGGATCTGACTGAAATGACTGAACACAACAAGGGAGTCAATCTACCATGATACACATGAAAACTATATGAGTACAGCTATAAAACATTATTTACAGAAATACTGGCAGAGGTAAAAAATTGGAGAAATATGGATTTCTCCTGGGTAGTTCATATCAACATGCTAAAAATGGTAATACAAGTTAAATTAATTTACTTATTCCTTGTTACACAAATCAACCTACAAAATAATTATTTCATAGAGCTTTTATAAAGCTGAAAAATGGTAAAAATTCATTTACAAGAACAAACAGCTAAAAATTTAAAAGGAAATGAAGAACAAGGAAGGTTGAGGGCATAGCAGTACTGAAATTCAAATTATACCACAAAGTAGTAATTATCAACATAATTCAGTATTGGTTAAAGAGTAAAGAGGTCTATCTGTGGATCAAATTAAGTATACAACATACAGAAACAAACAAACCTAGTTGCATAGTGTCTCATAATTCCAAAGTCTATTAGAAATATTCACTATAAGAGATACTATTTGCTAAAAAAAAACCTGTTAGAAAAATTAGAAAGCATTCTGGCAGAAATTAAGTTATTGAGTAATGTCTTATACCTTATAACAAGATAAGTTCCATATGACCTAGACATAAAGGGTGATACAATAAACAAATGAAAGAAATGATTATTGGAAACTTTGACTAGGGGAAGAGTTCGTGACCAAACGAGATAGAGAAGATCACAGATGAGAAAATGGACACTCTTGATCTTATAAAATTAAAAAGTTTTCGCACAAACAAAATGAAAGCAGGCAAGGTAGAAGGGCATTAAATAACTGGGTAAAATTCTTCATAGTAAGTTTTTCTTATAAACTTTTCATATCCAATATATAAAAGTAATTCAGATTTAAAAGAATAAAGGATATGAACTGGCAGTTTTAAAGGGAAGAAATCCAAGCTATCAATATCCATATGGGATAAATCCTCTAAATCATTAATATAAAGAAGTGCAAATTAAATCATCTCTGAGGTTCCACCTCATATCCATCAGATTGGCAAAGATGAAAAAATGTAAAATGATAAATGTTGGAGGGGCTGAGGGAAAACAGGAACACTAATGTATTGCTGGTAGAACTATGAACTGTTAGCAATTTGGGATTATGCCCCCTATTAATTAATACCTTTTGATCCAGAGATGTTGATACTAAACCTAGCCCCAGAAAGGTCAAAGAAAAAGAAAAATAGCCATACATACAAAAATATTTATAGCTGCTCTTTTGGTAGTAGCAAAAAGAAAAAGCAAAATCAAACCAGGAAACTAAGAAAGAGGTGCCCATCAATTAAGGAAGGGCTAAACAAATTATGGCATATGACTATAATGAGATATTATTGTGCCATAAAAATCAGTGAAATGGATGCTTTCAGGAATACCCGAGAAGAGCTGAATCAGTTTGAAGTGAGCCAGAAGTAACATAATTTATTAAAAAAAAACATTATAAAGCAAAAATGGTTCAAATAGAATTGAAAATTCTGATCAACACTATGACCAATCACAATTGCAGAGGCCCAATGATGAAGTATGCTTCCTCCTTCTTGAAAAAGAGATGATGGACTCACAGGATGCAGGAAGAAACATAGTTTTGGACATGGCTAATGTGGGAATTAGTTTTGCTTGATTATGCTTCCTGGTAGGGTTTTGTTTTTCTTTTCCCAATTCAGGGGTAGAGGGAGAGGAGAGAAAGGATGAATAGAGCTAGGACAGAAAAGGAAAAAAAAAGAGAAAAAATGGTCATTGAGGGCATTATTTTTAATGAAGTGAAAAGAACAGAAAAGCTTGAGAAGCAAAATGAGTGCAATTTCATGTACACTTCCAATTTTCTGTTCTACTATATATGTAAATATTGATTCTATTTGGTATTTGTTAAGTTTAAAATAAAAATGAAAAAGAAAAGGAAATGGGAGTCAGATTGTGATTAGGATGGGAGATTGTAGATGGGAATGATTGTGACCCTCCCTGCTGCTGTGGAGTGGGTTAAATGCCAGTGTAATAATATACGTGCCTACATGGATTGTTAAAAAATATAGTCATTGATCACAGGTAGCATGGACAGATGTGATTTGAGAGCTAGCCCATCTCTGCATAGAGGAAGAGAATTAAGAGCATTACCTGTCCTGTCAGCCCGCTAGCTGAGATGCAGAGAGGCACGCAGACTTTGGCAGAACCACAGCTGTGGCTGGGTGTTTTTCCCTCTAGTCTCTGCGAGTGGTATCAGACTTAGATTATATCCATTCCCCCCAACACTGGTAGTCTAGGGGTGATAGAGTCAAAAGAAGATCCATTTCTCAAATTGCTCTTAATTGAGAGGGTAGCCCTCATCTTACACTCTACAGTTTAACCCTTTCCTTTAATCATCCCAATTATGAAAAACAAACACATTTCAAATAGGGAATACTTGTTTGTAGTGAGTATACTCTTTATCCAAGGAAATAATGGATAGAAGTTACATAGATTAAAATGAACCAAAGGATACATAATAATGGGAGTTTTTCAGTAGGGAACAGGGTCTCCACTCAAATAAGTAGAGAGGTCCCAAAGTCTCTAGGGAGGCAATCAGGAAATCAGGGACACATTAAGGAGTTGCTTCACTGTATGCACGTGCAGATTTCTCTCTCCACTTGGCCCTCTGTTTTTCCATAGATTTACAGCCCTTGTGATATTCTTTCTATCAATTAGTAGTCATTTCCCCCTCTGAATATACAGCAGCACACCAAACCAACTAGGCCTGGATTATACCATATGGAGAATTTTGTACTTTTATCTTAAAGGCAATCCCTGGGGAGCCACTGAAAATTTTGATTAAGGGGATGACATGGTCAGGTCCGTGTTTTAGAAATATCACATTGGCAACTCTGTGGAAGATGGATTACATGGGAAACAAACCGAAGTTAGAGAGACCAATTAGCTGGCTAAAGTCTAAGCAAGTCCAATTAGAAAGGCTACAGTTCAAGCAAGCTTTAGTGAAGGCTGAGATAAGGAAGATTCTGTCAAAAAAGAAAGTAAAGTTTTTATGACATGACTTGTACTTTCTGAAATCATTCTGGCTACTCGTGATCATTGATTTTTCACATCTTTAGGTGACTTTTTTTAACATCCTTTTTTAAAATTTTGAGTTCTAAATTTTCTCCTCCTACTCATTGAGAATGCAAATGATATCCAGCATACACGGGAAATCATGAAAAACACATTGCCATATTATTATCAGACATCTCTTTAAGTAATCATTTTAGGGTTATTCTCAGGCTCAAAATCAAATTTACCAGCCTTCAGTAATATTTCCTTCTTTTCCTTTTTTTGGGAAACCATCTCAACATTTACCTTTCTGACATCTTCTTTTCTTCTTCATGGTATTCCTTTTCTGAGAACACATTTCTGATTATTTTCTCCATAAGCTTTCTTTTTTGTTTGTTTTTTTTGCAAACAAATAGGGTTAAGTGACTTGCCCAAGTTGGATTTGAACTCAGGTCCTCCTGACTCAAGGGTCATAACTCTATCCACTGTGCCACCTAGCTATCCCTTCGTGATCTTTCAAAGGTCTCTAGTAGTGACTGACTTTTCCTTTAGATATCTGGGCTGTAGATCCTCGAGTCAGATGCTTTGAATTCATCAGGTGCCTCTTCACTTATCCTGGATATCAGATTCATTTGTTTATCTTTTCTGTTCTAGACCAGAGAGCATTCTTCTTGTCAGAGAAAAGAGGAAGGGGAATCTGAGTTAAGCTGCTTTTATCTGTTCAGTCAAGTGTATTACAAATAGTATTTTATTTGACTCTCACAACTCCATAAGGTAGATATTATTATCCTCATTTTGGAGTTGAAGAAACTAAGATAAACAGAGATTAAGTGACTCTAAGCCTAAGGGTCAGGAAGTTAGTAAGTGTCTGAGACTGGATTTGAACTCAGGTTTCCCAAATCCAGAAGAATCACTCTATTCACTGTGCCACCTAGCTAACTCAGAGGGAGCAGGAAAGGCCCCCTGTAGAAGATCTGGAATTTGACCTGATTTAAAAGAAGTGAGCAAAGCAAAAAGGTGAGGGTGAGGAAAGAGGTCACTCCAGACATGGGATATAGCCAGTGCAAAGGCAAAGAGGGGGGAAATGGAATGTTGCATATGTGGCAAGTACACCAGTGAAGCTGGATCATAGAGTATATGGAAAGGAGTAAAATGTTAGAAACCTGAAAATGAAAAGTAGGTTGTGAAGAGTTATAAATGTCAAATTGAAGATTTTATATTTTATTTTAGAGGTAATAGGGAGCCTCTAGAACTGACTAAATAGGGAAGAAATGCCATGGTCAGACCCATGCTTTAGGGAAATAACTCTGAGGCTGGAGATTAAATTAGAGAGGAAGAGAGACCAATGAGAAGGTGACTATAGTAATTCAGGTGACAGATAATGTGGGTCTGTACTAGGGTGGCAGCTGTGTAAATGGAGAGTAGGGGACACACATGAGAGATGTTATAAAGGTGGAAATGACAAGATTTAACAACATATTAGATATATCAGGGTGTGAATGAAGAACTGAGGATGACCTCAAGATTAACAGCCTGGCTGACTAGGACAATGGTGGTGCCCTAAGACAGTAGGAAAGTTGAAAAGGAGGAGAGTTTTAGGGGTAAGGATAATGTACTCTGTTTTGAACATGTTAAACTTGAGATACCCATGGTGTGGGCAGTTTAAGATGTCCATGGGACAGTTGATGATGTGGGGTTGGAGAATAGGAGAAAGAAGAGGGCTGGATCAACAGAAGCATTTGTATAGACATTACCAAACCCATAGGAGCTAATGAGATCAAATAATATTGCATAGAGGAAAGAGTATCTAGGACAGAGTTTTGGAAGATACCCACTATTAGCAGGCATGGCTTGGATGAAGATCCATCAAAGGAGACTGAGAAGCAGTCAGATATGTAGGAAAAGATCCAGAATAAAAACCTAGAAAGAAGAGAACATTAAGGAAAAGAAGGCAATTGATGGCATCAAAATCTGAAACAAGTCAAGAAGGATATGGCTTGAGAAAAGGCATTTGGGGGAAGGTGAAGCCAAGATGGCAAGTAAAGGCAGGGACTTGCCTGAGCTCTTCCTCAAAACCCCCTCCAAATACTTTAAAATAATGACTCTACATAAATTTTAGAGTAGTAAATACCCCCAAAAGATGGAGTAAAACAATTTTCCAGCCCAAGAAAACTTACGTTAACAAGAAAGTCTGTTGTACAAGGGTGAGAGAGGAGCCCAGTCCAACACAGACAGAGTCTGAGCAAACCAGGATCAGGCTTACAGGTGACTGAATCAGTGACAAAAGTGGAGGTTTATTGACATCTTAGCCCACAGATGGTAAGGGGAATCAGACAATAGCTCAGAAGGAAATTTACAGGAGTCCCTTTGCTGGCACCAGAGAGTACTCTATTGTATTACAGAACTTGAAACTGTAGGAGAACAGGGACCTGGTCACAGTTCCAAAGTTGAAAAAAAGTGCTTGTGGTCACTCACAAATCAGTGCGCAGTACAGAAGAATAGTAAACACACAACTTCCTAGATCATACCACCTTGAAAGACCTAAATACTTTCAAGTCCCCAGAATTACTTCTGAAAACAGCTCCACAAACAACCTGAACCTTGGGGATAGTACCCTGTCCACTTGGGAAGCAGAGCCCCATCCAAGCATACATTTAAAAGTCAGGAAATAGGTTGGAAAATGAATAAACAATAGAAAAAATTCTGACCATACAAAGTCACTACAGTAACAAGGAAGATCAAAATACACACCCAGAAGAAGATCAAAAAGTCAAAATTTCTATATCCAAAACCTCAAAGAAAGTATGAATTGGTTACGGGCCTTGGAAGAGCTCAAAAAAGATTTTTAAAAAATCAAGTAAGAGAGGCAATGGAAAAATTGGGAAGGGAAATGAGAGTGATTCAAGAAAATCATGAAAAAGCAGTCAACAGTTTGGGAGATATAAAAATAATGAAGAAAATACTTTAAAAATAGAATAGGTCAAATGGTAAAAAAGGCACAAAAGTTCATTGAAGAGAAGAACGCCTTGAAAAGAACTGGTTAAATTGAAAAGTAGGTACAAAAAAAAGAACTTAAGTAGAATTGGTCAAATGGAAAAAGGTATAAAAGCTCACTGAAGAAAATAATTCAGTAAAATTGGGCAAATGCTGATGACTTTATAAGATACCAGAAAACATCAAACAAAATCAAAAGAATGAAAAAATAGAAAACAACATGAAATATCTCACTTGAAAAACAACTGACCTAGAAAACAGATCCAGGAGATTAGCTAAGAATTATTGGACTATCTGAAAGTCATGATCACAAAAAAAAGAGCTTAGAGGGGTGTAGCTAGGTGGCGTAGTGGATAGCGCACTGGCCCTGGAGTCAGGAAGACCTGAGTTCAAATCTGTCCTCAGATACTTAATAATATTTGCCTAGCTGTGGGACCTTGGGAAAGTCACTTATCCCCCATTGCCTTAAATAAAATTTAAAAAAGCTTAGACGCCATCTTTCAAGAAATCATCATGAAAAACTGTCCTGATATTCCAGAACTAAAGGATAAAACAGAAATAGAAAGAATACACTGATCACCTCCTGAAAGAGATCCCCAAATAAAAACTCCCAGAATATTATAGCCAAATTCTAGACCTCCCAGATCAAGTAGAAAATATCATAAGCTGCCAAAAAAAACAATTCAATATCATGGAGCCACAGGATAACACAAGATTTAGCAGCTTCTACATTAAAGGATCAGAGGGCTTGGAATTGATATTCTGGAGAGTAAAAGAGTTAGGATGACAGCCAAGAATCACCTACCCAGCAATACTGAATATTCAGGGAAAAATAGACATTCAGTAAAACAGAAGACTTTCAAGCATTCCTGATGAAAAGAACAGAGATGAATAGAAAATCTCACTTTCTAATACAAGATGCAAATAAAGCACGGAAAAGTAAATAGGGAAGAGAAATCATAAGGGATTTGATAATTCCCACATGGGAAAGTATTTATAACTTCCAAAAACTTTCTCATTATTAGTTCAGTCAAAAGAAGTATACATAGAAAGAAGAGGTGTGAGTTGAATGTAATTGCATGGTTAGCTAAAAAAAATAATTAAAGAATGAAAAAAAGAATTCACTGGGAGAAAGAGAAAGGGAGAGGTAAAATTAGATATATTATCTGTCAGAAAAGAGGCATGAAAAATTTTATAATGGAGGATGAAATTGGGGAAATGGGGAGAAAAGCATATGAACCTTACTCTCATAGGTACTGGCTCAAAATGGGAATAATACACACACCCAGATGGGTATAGAAATCCATCTTACCATAGAGGAAAGTAGGCAGGGAAGGGAATAAGAGAAGGGAGGGAGAGCTGATAGAAGGGAAGACAGTTTTGGGGGAGGTAGAAGTCAGATTTAAAACACTTTTGAGAATGGACAGGGTAAAAGGAGACAGAGTAGGATAACAGGGGGAAATAGGATAGAGGTAATCATTACTATGAAAAAGATTTTTACAGTGAGTTTCTCTGATAAAGACTTCTTTTCTCAAACATGCAGAAAACTGAGTGAAATTTATAGAAAAAAGGGCTATTCCTCAATTCAAAAATGGAAAAATACTCTAAATCACTATTGATGAGAGGAATACAAATTAAAACAACTGAGCTTCTACCTCACATTGGTCAGATTGGCTAATATGACAGAAAAGGAAAACGACAGATTTTGGAGAGAATGAGGGAAAACTAAAACATTAATATACTATTAGTGAAGTTTTATAGTGATCAACCATTCTAGAAGGAGATTTGGAACTAAACCCAAAGGATTTTGAAGCCATGAATATCCTTTGACCAAGTAATACCACTACCAGGGCTGTACCTCGAACAGATTAAAAAAAAGGAAAATGACCCTATAAAATATTTATAGTAGCTCTTTTAGTGGTAGCAAAGAATTGGAAATTGAGGGGATGTACATCAAATAGGGAAAAGCTGAACAAGTTGTTGTATGTTATTGTGATGGAATACTATTATACTTTATGAAATGATGAGCAAAATGCTCTGTGAAAAAAAATGGAAAGCCTTACATGAACTGATGTAAAGTTAAAAGAACCAGGATAACATAGTACTCAGTAATAGCAATATTATATGATGAGCAACTGTAAGTGACTTAGCTATTTTCAGCAATACAATAACCCAAGACAATTCTATAGGACCTATGAAAGGTGTTGTTCATCTCTAGAGAAGTAACTGTTAGAACCTGAATGCAGATCAAATATACTTTTTCTTTTTGTTTTCTTTCACAGAATGACTTACATTGGGAAATGTGTTTTATATAACTACATATACAATCTATGTCAAATTGTTTGCCTTCTCAGTGAAGAGAGGAGAAGAAGAAGGAGGAGGAAGAGGATTTGGAACTTAAAATTTGAAAAAAACGAATGTTAAAATTGTTTTTACATGTAATTCGGAAAAATAAAATATTAAATAAGATTTTTAAAAAAGAGAGCTCATTTGTACCTTTGAAGAGAGCAGTTCCAGTGGAATGATAAGGTTGGAACCTAGATTTCAAAGTTAGATTAGATATGAGGAAGAGAAGAGGAAGTGGATGGAGGTACATAGTGAAAACATTTTTCTTGAGGAACAAAGGTTTATAGCAAGGGAAAAGATGACATGATTGGAAAAATAAAGGTTTGAGCTTCTAAGCATATTGATTTATTAAGCAAAGCATGCCAATTGCATAATAAATTTGGATCAGGTCTCCTCAGCTTGGCACTCGATAGGGGAAAACAGAATTTTATGCATTAAAAGCAATTAATCAAAGAAGATCAATTAATTAAAAGAAAACAATTAACTAGAGAACAATTAACCAGAAACAATTAACCAGAAAAAATCAGGTAATCTGATTTCTAAGTGGAGGAAAGATGAGGAAATTTCTGAGTTGGGAAGAGGAGAACAAACAGGTACAATTCCCTGAAATCAGAAAAAGAGGTGTCCCCCCTCCCATTAAGTGTTTGTATTTAATAAAAGGAACTTGGAAACAACTGATTAATAAATATGGGGCTAATTCTCAGATAAGACATATGGGTTGCTTGAAATATATCATTATGAGAATTGATCTTACTGGATATCTGGTTAGCATAAAGGTCTTTGGTTAAAGATTCTCTAAGCAGCAGGTCCCAGCCACCCAGGGTTAGGTTCAAACAATACAATAAAGTTTTCTCCTAATTCTTACAATTGAATAAAGTTTTCTCACAAGACAGAAATTGGACTAGATCCACATAATTGAATAGAAAAGGAATTGAGCAAGCTCCAGAAATGAATCACAAGATGGACTCAGTGTAGTTCACTCAATTCTAACTACCACTTGCTGTTCTAATACCTTCCAGACAAGCAAGATAAGGGCTCATAGCTAGCAGGGGGAGTGAGAGCAAGAGAAGGTTTATTTAGGATGAGAGGGATATGAATATGTTCCTTCAAGTATCCATATCAGTTTTGTCAGACAGGTTCTCTTTCTCCTCTTTATCAGAATGAAAAAAAAATACAGATGTATTTGTGTGTGTATTTGTGTGTGTGTGTGTGTGTGTGTGTGTGTGTGTGTGTGTATAAGATATACATTTATAGAGAGAGATGTAGATGGATAGAAATATAAACAGTAATCAGAAATTCCTTCTCAAGGGCTTTACATCTCTCTAATCCTCCCTCCTTCCTATTCTTCCCCCCCACTCTCCCCTTTATCTGAACCCTTTGTCATCTTCTCTCCCCAAATGTCTAAGCTGTATATCAGACAATTCTTAGTTTTCCTTTCATTTTTGTCACAAAATCTAAGATGAGAAGTGGCCACTTTCTTCCAAATTTGCCCATGTTCCTATCCTGGCAATTGGTTCCTCCTTGGTAAGAATCAGACATGAAATAGAATTTTTTCTTGTTACTTCCTCCACTTTTTGAAGGATGAAATTATTATCCTTCAAGTCAAGAATTTATTAGCTGCTCTGCTTTCAGCAGAGAGAGAAAGAAGCCCAGCAGGTGTTTAGATAATTGAAGTCCCCATCACTAGCACAGGCCTCTGGGCCAGGCTTGTGATCTGTTTTCCAAACTCCTCATTTCCTCTTACTGTCTAGGTGGTCTGTAATATATTCTGATGGCAATATTGCTTCTGTTACTGCCTCCAGTGATCTTCATCCAAATGCTCTCTGTCATGTATGCTCCAGTTCTTGTGTTCCCCATATGAGTCTAGCTTTTAAATATACAGTGATCCTCTTCCTCCCCTTTCACCTCTCCTGTTTCTTCTGAGTATGGTAGCCTTTGTCCTAGCATGTCTCACATCTTGGCAAACTCCAAGTACTGATGACTTCCACCATTCTCTCTGCCCACATCTACTTCCCTGCTGCTAAATACAGCTCAGGAAAACTCATGCAATCATCCCAATTGAGTTAGCGAACAATTTATATCATCTGTCTTCCACTGGACCCTTGCTGCCGTGAGGTAATCATTTTATTTCTCTCTGATTAACTCTCACATTCTTGGAATTCACTATTCCAAATCTGCTCTTTCTTCGTCAAGCTTCCTACACCATACTTCCCTCCATCTAGCAAGATTGTGCTTACTATTTTAATGAACAGAGGCCATTCACCCAAAGTTTCCCCTTCTCCCTCACTCAATTCAAATCCCCTTACATCGTGCCCTATCTTCTTATTCAGCTTCTGATTTGGGGATAGGTTTAGGTGTTCTAAACCCTTCAATGTGGCAGCCTGAGCACCCATCTTGTATTTCCTACACACTAGCATGACTCCCAATCCACTGTTCCCTTACATACAATGTTGCAATCCACAGGCCTACTCCTTATCTAGGTACATTTTTTCTGTCTGTATACAATCTCCCTCTCCCTCCCAGAGACAGGTTAAGTGGTTAGGTAGCTCAGTGGATAGAGTGCCAAGTCTGGAGTCCGAAAGACCCAAGTTCAAATCTGACTTCGGATACTTACTAGCTGTGTGACTCTGGGCAATCCTAACTTAACCTTGTTTGCTCAGTTTCCTCATCTGTAAAATAAATTAGAGAAGAAAATGGTAAACTACTCTATTATCTTTGCCAAGAAAATTCCAACATTCCAAACATAAAGAGTTGGACATGACTGAATAACAACTACTTTTCTGAACTCATTAAAGAGTGTCTGATTTAGAGACCTGTTTGCAGTATGGTTCTCCTCCCACCTCAGACAGAAGTCACTCTGACTATCTGTCTCCAAGTTGCTGGCAGTCAGCAGCCCTATTGTGAAAGATCATCAATTTCAACTTAATTTTCTTAGGTGTTTTTTTTTTTTTGCAAGGCAATGCGGTTAAGTGGCTTTCCCAAGGCCACACAGCCAGGTCATCATTAAGTGTCTGAATCCAGATTTGAACTCAGGGCCTCCTGACTCCAAGGCCGGTACTCTATCCACTGCACCACCTAGCCACCCCCAACTTAATTTTTGCCCTATTGTGAAAGATTACCAATTTCAACTG
Organism: Macrotis lagotis; assembly: GCF_037893015.1. Classification (NCBI taxonomy): domain Eukaryota; kingdom Metazoa; phylum Chordata; class Mammalia; order Peramelemorphia; family Peramelidae; genus Macrotis; species Macrotis lagotis. The sequence goes on from NC_133666.1 coordinate 50,611,379, forward strand.
CTGCAGACAGAATGGCTATTCTGTGGCTTGGTTTGCTGCTCCATGCCCAGATGGGGTATTCTCAAATTATTTTCCAAACATTTTGGCTATTGCAGGTTCCTGAGTCTGTCCCATGAACTGCTTTGCAGAGATTTAGTCAATAACTGTTTTGACTCTTTATATAGAAGGTCAATTTACATTGTATAGGAAGGGTTCCCTTGGATTCATGCCAAAGCCTAATGAGTCTAGGCAGTCAGGTGGGACAATGGTTAGAACATTGGATCTGAAATCAGTAACAACCAAGTTCAAATTCAGCCTTAGACAACAACTAGCTGTATGACTCTGGGCAAATCACCTCTGTATGCCTCAATGGCTAGCAGATGCTTCTTCCCTCTTTCCTTCTGTCTTGCACACAACTTCTAGGTGAATATTCCTAAAAACCTCACTCTGGTCAAATAATTTCACTTCACAAAAGCCTTCAAAAGTTCCCCTTTAGGGGGTGGCTAGGTGGCGTAGTGGACAGAACACCAGCCCTGGAGTCAGGACCTGAGTTCGAATTCGTGCTCAGACACTTAAAAATTACCTAGCTATGTGACCTTGGGCAAGCCACTTAACCCCATTTTCCTTGCAAAAACCTAAAAAAAAGTTCCCCTTTGCCTGTCAGACTGAATTTAAATTCTTGAATTCAAGTCTGAATTCTGAGGCAATGGGTACAAAAACTGGGCATCCTCAGAACTGTGAGCCAGGTGGGATTTGTCATTAGCACTCCCTCACTCCCATTTCTAGGTTCCTCTTCTTCCTCCATGGGGGGGGGGGTAGTTTCATGTACTCAAATAGGTTCTAAACCCATTTGAAATTTGTTTTCCTGGAGCTGCCTTTAGAGTTTGAGCTGTTTTTACTGTTCTCGGTAGTGCTGGATATTAATCCTTGGAGGGTAAATTTGATGTCTAAGGAGGATCCAAAGTCCTCTGGAGCCTAGCTTTGTGTAAAGGTGGATAATCAAGTCTGGTGGGATTACATTTGGGGTAAAAAGTGAAATGTGACTACAAAGTAATAAAGCTGCTTTTCCAATGACATAATCCCCATCCTAAGGCATAGTCCTACCTGTCACTCCTTTGTTCAAAAATATCCAGTGGCTCCCTATTAATTAACGCTTGGCTAAAATGCTCTGGGAAAATGGAAGGAGCTCGAGATAATTTTCAATGGAAGGCTTCATGGAGGAGGTGGGGGTATCTGAGCTGGGTCTTAAAGAGAAAAATGTCATTAGGTACAGATGAAGAAAGAGGATATACCAGGAATGGCTCACGGCCTTCATAGAGGCTAGAGACAGTAGAAAGAGGTCAACACGTTAGTCAAACAGTTTAGCTGGAACTTAGAGAGAGTGAAGGGAGAAAGGTGAGAGAAGACTGGAAGGGAAACTGGGGTCAGATTTTGCAGGACCAGCCATTGTGCTAAAGGCCAGATGTGCATCCTGGAACTCCTTTGAAAAGGCAGGGCCAGTGCCTATTTCCAGCTTTGTGTCCCCAGCTCTAAAACAGAACCTTGAATACAGGAGACACTGGACATGTGTGGTTAATGGATAGTTCATTAAGAAGGCCTTACAATGCAGCCTTGTTTACAGAAGCCCTCTGAGTTGCTCTCATATCTTACAAGCACAAAGAAGACAATTCTTTTTTAAAAAATTTTTTTTATTTATTTAATGCAATGGGTTTAAGTGACTTGCCCAAGGTCACACAGCTAGGCAATTATTGAGTGTCTGAAGCTGAATTTTAATTCAAGTCCTTCTAACTCCAGGGTCGGTGCTCTACTTACTGTACCACCTAGCTACCCCCTAAAGAAGACAATTCTAATACTAGGAGAGTGAAAGCAGTAAAGGACTTTCAGGTTAGATGTGGATTATAGCCCGCCATCAAACAGCACCATCTTCATGGACTCCTGAGGGAAGTCCATGCTCCAGAGAACCAAGGCAACTCTTTCCACATGGATAGAGCAGACCATCAGTCACCTATCAGGGTAAGCATGATTTCAGGGTTATGCCTCCAAGTCTCCAACTCCCATGGCTATCAGTGTCTGAAATCCCACCATTAGTGCTTCATTCCCCTGGGATAAACATTACCCCTTTGCAGACCCTCTTTTCAGGGGGCAGTCAGCATTTCTAACATGCCCTTCCTAACACTTTGGTGTGAATGAATTTTTGAGAATGCTTTCCTTCTGGGCAGGAATAACTGGGCATAGTCATGGGTAGGATAGCAAAGGAAGACTACTCTCACAAAAATTCTAACCCTTAGAACAGCCCTGTAAGTTAGGAGGGGAAGATGGCACTTCAAGATTGATATAATGACATATATATGGATTTTAAATCGGAGGTTCTGAATTCAAATCTGGTCTCTGATGCTTATTACCCCTGCAGATCTTGGGCAAATCACTTCATCCCTTTAGACCTTAATTTCCTTATCTGGAAAATGTAGGGTGGGACTGTATGGTCTTAGAGGTCCCTTCTAGTTCTAGTTCTATGATCTAAAGCAGGGTTAAGTAGTGTCCCGCCTGTGGGGTATATAAAGCCCACAAAATCATTTGGTCTGGTGCTGCCACAGCAAATGCAAATGGGACTCAAAATTCAATAAATCTAGGAGCTTTTAGGGATGAATTAATTAAATATTTGACCAAATACAGCAGGGGGAATGATGCTCTAAATATTCAAATAACCCTTGTAGAAAAAGATTCTCCACCCTAATCTAGAGAAACACAGAGAAAAGACTAAGGAACTTGCCTAAGGTCACAAGGCTGGTTCCTGACAGGTAATATTCAAATTCTCAGGACTAGTACTACTCAGGTTCATTTTCTTTCCTCTAGAACTTGCTGTCCCTCATAATCATAACAATGTAGTATCTGGAACTAGATAATCTTTAAGGACTCCCCCCACAGCTCTAACCCCCATGCCAGATAAATAAATTCTCCCAACAATCTGATGTCCTAGTGTGGAGTGTGGTAAATGATAAATCTATCCCAGTCTCTATTTTGAGTAAGAATTTACACAGCTTATATTTTTGACATAGATTTGCAGATTTCATTAGATAAAATTCTTTCACTAGATATTTTGAAAATAAACATTTTCTCAAATAATATGCACGATTTAGCTCATGGGAACATAGTTCTTGGTTAACTTTGAAACCATTGAGAATAATGATATACAGATGAGACAGCACGATGTTATTCGGAGAAAGAATAGACTTTGGTTTGAGTCCTGGCATTGCTACTTATCACCATTGTGATATTGATAAACTGTACAGAAGAGGGGAGAGGACTGTATCCCATACTAAGCAGATCATCTTCTTTTCTGCCACCCCCCACCCAAGGAATTCACTAGCAACCTCTCACCAAACAGAACGAGAGCTAGCAGATGTTCTCTCTCCTTGGTTCGTGCTGTATCAGCTTCATGACCAGCCATCGACTTTTCTGTGTCTCCTTTTAATATACTGCCAAGGATTAATCAAGCATTTGGAAAGCATCCTATATCAATGCTGCAACCAGAGCTCCAGTGATTTACTGTCACCCCTTACAGCTCCTGTTTGACTCCTGTTTTTTCTTTCAAGTTGGGCGGCAGAGGTCGGTCAGCCACGGTCGGGCTGTGTGCTTTCCCTCCATTTCCCATTTGTTGCCATCACTCCAACCAGTTGCTGGTCCCCCCACAAAGCAGCAGGATGTGTCCTTGTAGCAGCTCAGCGCCGCCGAGATGGTAATTGATTTTCGGGAACCCATTCATCAATTTCCTTTAGGGGATCGCCCACTAGGTTTGCTCCTCACTGTCAAAGGTAATTCAATTAACACACCACTGGTGTGACTAACTACCCGATGTTCAATATAGTTACCAGCTGCCCCTACACTTCTCCATCCAACCCAGCAATGACAGAGTAGGCATGGAAGAACTATTTTTAAGCCCCTGGTTTCTTCTTTTCTTCCCTCCTTTCATTGTAGCACAATGGGAGAAGTTCTGGTTCTACAGTTAGAAAATCTGGGTTCAAACACTGGTTCTGCTCTAACCCTGAACAAGTCACTTTCTCAGGGCTTCAACTTCTTTTCCAAAGTGATGATCTTTTAGGGTCCTTCCAGCCCTAGATCCTAACTTTTATCAGCCTCAGTTTCTACATCTAAAAACTGGGAGCAATATTACTAGCACTTCATGCTTCAGGGTTATTGCTAGGAGAATGCTCTGTAAACATATAAAGCATGATAGAAATATGAGTGATATAATCCCTTTCTCTTTCTTCTATCCTTCGGCACAGCATAATCTAGGGAAAAGAACTGAATTGGAAGACAGACCAATTAGATTTGAGCCCTAGTTGAAGCCTAACCTGCTTTGCCATTAGGGACAATTCATATGGGCTTGCTGATCCACAAGGATAATGCCTACCCCTGAGGTTGTGGTGATAAAAGCACTGTAAATCACAAATATGGCCTCGGGTAGTATTAGGAACACAGGATTTGGAGTGAGAGGATGTGAGCTACTTATAATAGTTGGCATGTATCTAACACTTCCAGAGAGGAGTTTCTAACTCCTTATGTGATGGACTCCTTTGGAAGTCTAGTTAAGTCTATGGTGAAACCATCTAATGAAAGGAAATGCTAAATTTGAGTTAGAGGTTAGAGAAAACAAAGAAGTATGGTTTTGCCCCATCCAAATTCAAGGACCCCCAAAAATCTGTCTTTGGAAAGATATTTTACTCACATTTGTTATTTGAGCCTTATAACAATCCTGTGAAGTAGGTGCTATGGTATTCTCTTCCTATTTTCTAGATGATGGAAGCTCATTGAGATCAAGATAGTAGTCAGGCAGTCAGTAATTGGAGGAGTCATGATACAGAGGTAAGTCTTGTTTGCCCTTTCTACGGTATCCCACAATTTCCTGGATGACCTTGGGTGAGTTGCTTCTCTTCTCTGGGACTCATTTCCTAATCTGTAAAAGTAAGAATGTATATTAGATTAGATGATCTCTAAGATCCCTTCCAAATAATTTGTCTTTGTATTTCCATTGTCTAGTACAGTACAATGCACATAGTTTGGCTGTTCTTTGTTTTTGAAAAGGACTGAAAAGACATGGAGTCATGTTACAGTGTGTCCAACTGTAGCTGATCAGACCCATATGAGCTCAGAATGGGAGTGCACATAGTAGGTGCATAATAAATTCTCATGAAATAGATTTTGATTCTCTCTCTAACTCATTCTTGTTCATTTACTTACTTTCTCTCCCTTCACCCTTATAATTCCCATGATGATGGAAAAGCACGTGATAGGAAGGCCTACATTAGAACTGCTGAAGGAAACCTTTGCGTTCCTATTCATAACAAAGCCAAAACAAACTGGGTGGTGGCAAAGGGATACCCACTTAATATCACAATAGTTCTGCGTAATTAGTTGATGTTGTCTAATTATCAGATGACACGTATTTGTAGTCTGATATTGCCCAAAGTGCTATAGAGACCTTTAACTTTTCCTGAATTCCTGTTTTCTATAACAGAAAAGGTATGGCTAGTTCATAATGGGTCCTCTGTGTAAGGGCCCCAAAGTAATTATGTCATAAACTTATCATCTCCTGAGAATCTTAATCAACCTTTATAGGATATTACTTAAGCAATAGTAATTTGAATTCTTCATAAAGTTGAGGTTGTAATAGCTTCTCTTAAAAGGGAAAGATGAAACAAACTGTGACTCATTCAGTGACCAAGGTCACTCAATAAGCACACTATATTTTGACATTTTGTCTGGTGACATCTGATTTTTCATATTTAGTCAAAGTTGTAAGATGCAATTTTAAAGTGAAAACTAGGTAAGTGAGAAGGTTGCTTGAGACCTTCATGAAAACCTTCATCTGAACTTTCTCATCAAAAAAAGGTGAACTAAGAAAAGGAGATACTAATTGAACTTTTGCTCCCAAAGTTTAAGATTCAGTCTCATAAGGACACAAATAGCATTTCATGGTTTGGGATTATAGGCTCTAATGCCATTATTAACATTTTCAAATAACCAATCAATTGTGCATATTGTTTGCAGGTTTTGAATGAAAAGCTATCCTACAATTTGAATGAACTGATGCTGAGCGAGATGAGCAGAACCAGAAGAACATCGTACACCCTAACAGCAACATGGGGGCGGTGATCAACCTTGATGGACTCGCTCTTTCCACCAGGGCAACAATCAGGCACAACTTGGGGGTATCTGTGATGGAGAATAACGTCTGTATCTAGAATTGTGGAGTTTGAACAAAGACCAAAGACTATTTACCTTCAATTAAAAAAAAATGTTATCTTATTACGTAATTCTGCTATTATATTTTATTTTTTCTTCCTTAAGGATATGATTTTTCTCTCATCCCATTCAACTTAGATCAATGTATACCATGGAAACTATGTAAAGACTAACAGACTGCCTTCTGTGGGGGGGGGGGTGAGGGGAGGGAAGCAAGATTAGGGGAAAAATTGTAAAACTCAAAATAAATAAAATCTTTCTTTTATTAAAAAAGCCTATCCCTACAGTAATACAGAATGGGCTAGGAGATGGGGAATACAATTTTTCCAAAGGATTTGGGGGCCCTGAGAGTCCAGGTCTCATTCCCAGTCCGGTCTACTCTTTTCCTTAGGGTAAATGTCCTGTGAACTGTTCGTTCCACCATTCTTGCCTCCCTTCTCTCCACACTGGGAATGGGAGATATAAGAGTTCTATACTGGGAATGGCAGCTGGCTTGGTTATGACTATCTTGTCACTATCTTGTTTTCAGGCTTACCCACTGAGATTGGTATTTGGTAGGCAAGCTGGAATAGGAAGAAATTAACTTCATTTGAAAAAAATTCATAACAGAAAACGCATTTTTGCCTGGACAAGAGCCAAATTGAAAAGACTGAGGCTTCAGTGATGGGATTGTTACCTCAAATACTTCTACTTGTGGGAACATCACTGATTCAGATACTTTAAGGGTGGCACTGGTCAGTCAATCAAAGGGAGGGAGGAAAAGTGTAGATGCTGAATCTGCCTTCAGGCCCAAGGCCTCACATCTTTATGAGTAAAGTCTATACCCACCTGGACCCTCCAATCACAAATCTCTGTTGAAACAAGGTGTCTAGCAAAGAGCACTGTATTTGAAATCTGAGGACCTGAATTCATATTTCTTATCTCCCATGAAGAAATAATTCAGATCATAGGTTTAGCATTGGAAAGGATATTTGAGCTCTAGTCCAACTTCTTTATTTTACAGATTAGGAAGCTAAGGTCCAGAGGGATGAAATGACTTGCCCAAGGTCATACAGATAGTGGTGGAACTCAGATTCAACCCCAAGTCCTCTCCCTCCAAATTCAATATTTTTATTTCCTTGTCTGAAGATGGGGGGTTGGGTTAGATGATATCAGTCTTTGGTCTTTTTAAGACTTTAAATCTTGTGGATGAATCCTTCAAGGCCCAGTTCAGTAAATACCTCTTTCATGAATTTAAGTCCTCAAATTTAAAATGCATGAAAAGCCTTCCTGATCACTTGATCCCTTTTCTGAGTCACCTATTTTGCTCATACTTCTCGTAGGGCACACTGTTTTGTTTAATAACTAGCTACATGCATTTTTATTCCTTATCCTGTGTTTTTAGATCTTTTAAGTCAAGAAGATACAGAAAGCAGCATGTGCCAGGCAAGTCAAACAACACCTTAATCATCAGATTCTGATGGATATAGCTCAGGGCCCTGAATCCAAGGGCCTTAGAAATCGGCATAACCTCAAAACACCATACCTACTTCCAACCTAACTTCCCACAGTCATCATGAGGATGTTTGTCCTTCATTTTTGAAGAAGACCATGACATCAGACAGCACGTGAACTAGATATGTGTGAGGGGGGCGCTGTGCTAAGTCACCAGCCTCACTTTCTTCAGAGCCATTTGGGTCCAGTGGTCAGGATGACTGGAGTTGACCCTGGATGCTAGGCAATCAGGATGAAGAGACTTGCCCAAGGACACATAGCTAGTAAGTGGCAAGTGTCTGAGACTGGATTTGAACTCCCTTCCTCCCGATTCCAAAGCCACAGTTCTATCCACTGCACAAGAGAAAAATAAAATCATTGTGGATATCGGAGTTCAACTACCTTATCGCCTCCAGCAACAGTTACTGACAAACTGTCACCAAAAATCAGATAGGCATGATAACCCTCGGGGGGAGGGTGGCAGCACTTTCCCGAGGGTGGCAGCACTTTCCCCCTCCCTCTCACCAGCCACTAATTCTACTTCTAGCCCAACCCTCACCGCCATCATCAGAGGAGTTGGATCCTGGGAAGAAGAGGTCAAACATTTCCACCAAATGTTAAACCACTTCCACACACACATAGGATAGGTGAGTCAGCCTAACTGAAGCAGCAAGATACTCTGAAGGAGAGACAGGAGGCTATATATGCCCCACAAGATAAATCATTACCACTTTGATCAGTGTGTTCTCTCCAATCATGACGTCCCAGGTTGCTGAACCTTTAGTATAGTTATGCTCCCAGCTCGGTCCTCAGACATTATTTGGGGAAGGGGCAGCTTGGGAGCTGCTCCTGAAGGGATTACTGCCATACCTTCTAAAGACCTAGAAAGGAAAGTTCTCAGAAACAAAGTCCTTGACACTGTCAAATGATTCAACATCAGAAACTGATGATTTTAAAAAATAGAAATGATGTTAAGTGGCACAACGCTCTTAGGAGTGTTGCCGCTATACCATAAGGACCATGAAACTTCTCCATCTGACTTGTGTGTTACTGCTCTTTTCCCCACCCCCATTAGAATTCACAGAAATAGGGATTATTGTATCCTCAGTGCTTAATACAATGTTTTTTACATAGTAAGTGCTTAATAAATGAATGTTTCATTCATTCATTCTATCATGACTGCCTTGGAACCTAGGACTTTGCCTCATAAATACATGCTGAATGAAGAGTCTCAGGTGAACTTCTAAGTATTATCTCATGAATTTCAAGTTTTCTTAAATAAAATAGGGATTTTTTTTCATAAAATCTGGGTAGTATTGACATGGTTTGGGTGTTCTTGGATTAGCAAGATTACCTCACTGGATGGAGGTAAGAAAGCTCTTCCTATTTTGAAACTAGCTCAGCATCCAGAAAAGCCTGTCTCAAAGAAGTGAAAGTAAGCAGCCTTCTCCTTTTATCAAAGCAGCTTAGTTGTGGAGGACAGAATTTGAACTTTTGTATAGATGGCTCTTCACCTTTTGGTCAGATGCTCTATGACCATGGCACCTTTCAACTGGCCATCTGCATCCCATATACCCACAGAAATGATTTGTCTTCATGTTCACAGACTGGTCCAAAGACAAAATCAAGGAGAGGAAAAATAATTGCTACCTCTGTGGACCTTGGTTTCTTCTTTTGTATAATGAAGACTGAAATAAAGATCTCAGATAAGAATAACAAGGCAAGGGGCAGCTAGGTGGCGTAGTGGATAAAGCACTGGCCTTGGAGTCAGGAGTACCTGGGTTCAAATCCAGTCTCAGACACTTAATAATTACCTAGCCATGTGGCCTTGGGCAAGTCATTTAACCCCATTGCCTTGCAAGAACCTAAAAAAAAAGAATGGGGCAAGAAACCTTAACAAAAATAAATGTATAATCTAAAACTCGGATTGAAAAATTCAATTTCACAAATCTAGGAAAGGGTGAGCAAGAGTGAGATAGCAATTTGTTTGAAAAAAACATCTGGGAATCTGAGTGGACCACAGGCTCCACATGAGACAAAGTGTGATATGGCAGACAAAAAAAAATGTGATCTCAGGCTACATTAGGAGAAACAAAGAATCCAGTACAAGGGAAGTAATAGTTCCAGTGTACTCTGCCTTCGTCTCACCTCATCTGGAATATCACTCAATTCTGAACAGAATCAAAAAAATAACCTTTTAGGAAAAGCCTGGATAAATTAGAAAGGATCAGGAAGAGGGTGACTGGGACTGTGAAGGGCCTCAATATCAGGATATTGGTAGGGATGAAGTAACTGGTGATGTTTATCCTGGAAAACAGAATACAATATTTCAAGGGTTGTCCTGTGAAAGAGGATGAGAATTATTCTTTTTGCTTCCAGGGGGCAGAAGTTAGAGCAATGGGTCAAACCTATAGAAGCAGATTTTGGCTCAATGTAAGGAAACATTTCCTAATAATTATAGGATCCAAAAATAGAATGGGTTGCATTTAGGAGGTTCTCAAGCAAAAGTCTGATGACCAATTGATGAGGATTGTTGCTCCCATATGGGTGAGACTGGATGGTCTCAAGTCCCTTTCAACTCTGAGATTCTGGAACTCTGAGAAGGACTTTAACTAGATTATCTTGAAGAATGCTTTCAGACCTAATGTCCTATTGCCAAGAAGTTAAATGTACAATATAAAAAACTCCCGAATTTCCCAAGGATGTTATGGAAGAAAAAAAACCAAATAACCCAAACATGTAATTTTCTGGTGAGAAGACTCTATCATTTTCCCTGGATATATTTGTTTCTCAGGTTAGAGAAAGGAATGCTTCCCTTGACCTAGTTCTAAAAACGTATCCTTCAGGACATGAAGGTCAATAGAAAACACAAAGCCTAAGTTCCTTTAACAGAGGACAAACAAGTTTTTCATTAGAAATAAATTAGACATAAAATAAGATTTCACATTAAGTGTGTACCCCAATCCTACACTGCACCTGTTCTCACCTATTCGAGCTATTCGTCTGTGACACAGGGGACCATGATCCCCCTGCCCTGTCCTGTCTGCTTTCCTCAAACCAGATAGTGGGTGTGGAAGGCTTGATAAGTTTTGGAAAGCCCCCCTACATCTGTAGGTTTAACAAGGAACAAATGTAAGGAAGAAATAGCAGTTATAAAGCCGTTCAAATGTACAAGGTATCTACAAATCCAAGAACTTCATTACCTGAAAAAAAAAAAAAAACTTATGGGTTGACTTTTTCATTTCCTTTAAAACTTTGTTGTCATTAAGGTGATAAATATCAACCAACATGCACATTACTATGTTCAAAGACTAGAAAAAGAGGACTGTATTATGCAACTATGAGTTTCTATTAATACACTTTGGTGTATGTGACACAGTAATACCAATACTCCTTGTCTGTGTCACTTTTGAACATGGGATTTTCATGGACTCAAAACATTCCTAGCTCAAAGTGGCCTATCTAATCTGATAGTGACAGTCTACTCTGCCTAGATGTCGGGATTGAGGTGAAGAAAGGAAATAGGTTGGCTCTCCTCACAAATCATGACCCCAACTTGGGAGTCCCACCCATTACCTTGGTCTTGGAAAGAAAGCTGGAGTTATCCTCATTTGATACATGGGGGAAATTGAGGCCCAGAGACAGGAAACAACCACCCCATTTTCATAAAACTGACTGTTGACAGGGTCAGGAGTAAACTTTTGGTATTCTGACTCCTGGAGCAATGCTATTCCTCCCCCTGCTTTCATAGTGACTACCTTTGCCTTGCTAAGACTTCTGTTGGAATTCCTGGTGTAGGGCAGAGTTCCTTCCCACAGCACAGTGACTGCAGGGTACAGATCTGTTTTTCCATGTTAATGGATTGATTCATTCACTCGTCAATAACATGCGTCAACCAGGCATTTTAATTCTGCAACATCAAAACGTGGGTATTTTATAATTGCATTCCTTTTAACTCACTTTCTTCCCTGGAAGAAGTTTTTGGAAATGTCGCTTCTCATTACAAAGTTTGAGTGATTAAGCAGTGGCTAGATGATTAGGGGGCTGTAACTGGAGAAGTCACAACTTTGAAATATGATTTCTAGCAGGACCGCACTTCTGGTTAGTGAATATCCAGCCTTGTTTCTGGCATTAATCAATTAAGGCTCCTATTGCCTCAAAGCAGTGGAAAGCTGGAGAATCATTAGCACTTCATCTGGGAAACAGGGCTCTGTCACCAGAGAATAAGAGATTGGGGCCCATATGGGCCTTTAAAAGGGAGCACATTTGTCAAGTAATTGAAAGAAAGTTTGATGTAACTGTCCAGGACTTCATCAACTTCCAGGTCATATCAATTCGTCTCAGTGCTTGCTCACAGACTGGAACTAACTAATATCACTGATGATGGGCAAAGTGGGATTTCCCATGAATTTTAGGGGTAAATTTCATGTTTGCTTTTGCTAACCTGCAACTAACTGGGAAGCAGCTAGCTCAGAAAGCCTTAGTGTTACACAACAGAACTGGCCAGACACGAGTTCTAACCCCACCTCCACTATGAAAATTTTGTGTGACCTTAGAGAAGTCACTGTTTTCAGAGCAGGGAGATTTATAATACACTCCCACATCTATCTCACACGATTCTCCTAAATAGCTCTGGTACATGTACTGAAAATGTGGCTATCTTCATTCTAGAGATGAGAAAACTAAGGTTCGGAGAGGTATCATCTTGTTCAAGGAGCAGACTCAGGTTTTCTGACCTCAGGTGCAGTGTTCTTTTCCTTACATCACTCCTGTGTGTATGTAATTGCTAAATCTGAACTAAGAGACAGTGTTAATCCACAGACAAATTGCAAAATAAGTTATTTGTTTTTGATATTCCCCCCCAACCCTTTCAATGTCCATCTGCCCCTGGCTTCACATCCCCCAAGTTCCTGATGTTCTTATTGCTGTGCTATCTATTCAGAGATTCCCTTGGCCAGATCTGCCCTTTCCACAATCTGGATAGCATGTTCCAAGGCTCTCTTGTTTTCCATTTTGGATGAGATCACTTTGTAAGCTCCTTAGTCACATCTGAAAAACTGGCTCAGTGACTTTGTGCGAGGTCACACAAAATTTTCATAGTGGAGGTGGGGTTAGAGCTCAGGTCTGGCCAATGCTACTAGCCAACTCTTTCTGGGGAAGCTGGTCTCTCTCCTTTCTCCCCCCCCACCTCTGTAGACAGCATGGAACAGGGACCAGAATGCTGAAATTAGGGTAAGAAGACCTGGATTTGAATCTCATCTCTGACTCCTACTAACTTTTGGCAAGCTATATTACTTCTGTGTCATCTGTTAAATGAAGGGCTTGGCCTCTCTGACCTGCAAGTTCCTTGGAACTCTAAAACCATGATCCTTTGCTCCTTATGGTAATTACAGGATACCATATTGTCATTTGAGGAAGGGGTAGATTTTAAAAGAGCACTCCTGTAAATCAACACCCTTAACACAAAAAAGAGACCCCTAATGGTTAAATTCAGGTATTAAAAGGAGGTAGTGGTGGCTGATGGGGGTTATTTGTGGCCAGGATGACCTTTGAAATGCTATTTGAGTAACATCTGTTCTGCTTTACTTGACACAAAGCTATCCTTAAACAGGAGAAAGTAATAGTGCAAACACTGACTTTGATGTCCAATGCTGTGACCTTCCCTGAGACTCAGTTTACTCATCAGAAAGATAAATGAATGGGTTGCTTTATGTGATCTCCAAAATTCCTTCCGGCTCTAAATTCTATGACTATTTATCCCCCCCAAAATGGAATCCTGGAATGTTTAAAAATAAATATCAAGAAGCAAATGCATCTTGGGGACTAGACAAGACTGAGACATGGGTATCAGTAAGTTACTAAGTATTTACTGTTTACTATGTACCAAGCACCAATCTAAGTGTTAAAAAATACAAAGAACAAAAAACATGACCTCTGCTCATAGAGAGTCCACATGCTAACTGAAGAGTTGGTAGGTAAATGACTAAGTACATACAAGATACAGAGAAGATGGAAGGTATCTCAGATGGGAAGAAGGTGGGGAATGGAAGTAGAAATCAAGAAAGGCCTTTTGTCAAAGGTAGGACTTGAGCTGAATCTTGAAGTAAGCCAGGAAAGTTAAAAGGTAGAGGTGAGGACGGACAGCATCCTGAGCAGGGGCAGAGAGATGGCAGATGGAGTATTGTGCATGAATAACAGCCAGTGGGCCTGTGGAGCTGGGGCAGAGAGTACATGAAAAGGAGTCAAATTTAAGAAGGTTGGGAAGGTAGTTCAAAGAAGTTAGGCTGTAAAGAATCAGAAATATCTAACAGGTCTTTACGTTTTATCCAAAAGGTAACAGAGGTCTAAAGGAGTTTTGTTTTTTGTTTTTCATATGGGGGTGACCAAGTTACACATGTGTTTTAGGAAAATCCCTTTGGCAGAATGAACTAAAGGGGGGAAAACTTGAAGGAGAGAGACCTAGGAGTAGGTTATTGTAGTCATCCAGGTGAGATGATGAGGGCATGAACAAACTTGGGGGCTGTGCAAATGGAGAGAAGAAGACATACTGCAAATATGGTGAATGAAGAAATGAAAGACTGGACAACTGATAGAAAATACAAGCTAAGCTCCAGTGAAGGGTTGACTGTGACACCAAGGAGAAGTGCCTGGTGACTGAGGGGATGGTTATGCTTCAGATAGGAGGAAATGTGGAAAAGGGAGAGGGAGCAGGGAGCAAAGACAATGAGTTTTGCTTTAGATCAGGTAGCTTAAGGTATTTAAGAAGCAGTTAGTAAGGTGGAATTGGAGCCCAGGGGGCATATGAGAGCTAAATGAGAGATGAGAAGACTCTGGAGGTCATCTGCATAGATATAACTGAATTCATAGAAAGGAACTGATGAGATAACTAGTAGAGAGGGAGAAGATTGACTAGAACAAAGTCTAGAGGGAAACTCATGATTAATGGGTATTGATGTGGGAGAAACTGGTGTTGCTTCATAAAGATGAGAGCTGTTGAAAGGGAAAAATTCACACTGGTCCTGGAGGAAGAGAGCTCGGGATTTTTATTTCACAAGCCTGCAAAGTTCACAGATGAAAACTTTTTCCTGGTCAGACAGGAGTCAGCTTGAGGACAGGGTGAATAACAAAGATCTAGGCAGGATGCCAGAGGGAAAGAATGACAGGAAAGCAGCCAGGAGAGCTGGTTAGACTGAGAGTCAAGTTAGAGTAGGGGCCATAGTTCTCCAGCACCTAGGCCGGAAACATGTGGTTCTAGCTTACAGAGAAAGTGGGCATCCTGCAAAGATGAAAGCATTCTCTTCTGGGAGGCCTTATTTAAATGCATTTCCATTAGTGGGTTGGACAAGAGTGGTACTTGGGGAGTGGTTTAGCACCTGGCTTCAGGTACTCTCCAATACATAAGCCATAGGTGCAACCCTCCAGGGAGTGGCTAAGACAGTACTCATTGTGGATGAGTGGTGTTCTACACATTAGTCTTTTCTGTCCCAAAGGGTGTCTAACATAACTCACTTCCTGTGTCTTGCATCAGTATGACCTACATGAAGATTTGGCAAAGGAGATTGAAATGAAGAAGTCACACCTTCAGGATGGAACCCAGCAGAGAATCAATGTCAGAAAAACCTATATGGGAGAGAGTACTCAAGAGATAGTAATTATCAATGTCAGGGACTCTAGAGGAGAAGGATATGTACTGACATATGTCATTGGATTTGTCAATTAAGAGATCACTGGCAGCTTTGGAGAGAGCCGTGCCAGTTGAATAATGAAGATGTCAGACAGCAGAAGACTTAGAAATGAGTAAGAGAGAGGAAGCAACTAGTGTCGACAGCCTTCTCAAAGAATTGACTGAGCAGGGGAATAAAAATATTAAGTGGTGGCTAGCAAGAGATGGTTGGAGCAAATGGGAATTTTTTTAAGGATAGAAGAGACATTGCATGACTGATGATAGCAGGGAAGGGACCATTAAGCTAGGGTGAGGATGGTGAGGAAAGAGGAGTAAATCTGATGAAGATGAAAGGTGTGAAATGAAGGGTGAATTAAGTCAGGTCTGCTTTGGTATCAGTCAAGTTTTCCATTTAGTATTCAGTTATGCAAAGTTCAATCTGATCTAAGTTTAGAGAGGCTCTTTACCTGGCAGGCTGGAGGGTGATGAATTTTTAGCCTTAGAAACTCTTGAAAACCACATGTCCTAGAAGGATTAGTTGACAGAATGGAGAAGACTAAGGGAAGACATGATAGCTATGTTCAAATGATATTCAAGAAGTGCTATTATGATACCATAGATTAAAAGCTGAGGTCATTTAGTTCAACAACCTCTAAAGGAACCAAAAGTCAGCCAGGGTCATACTGAGTGAGAGGCAGAATAGTAATACTGGGTTTCCTGGCTCCAAATCCAGTATGCTTTGTATTTTATCATGTTGACAGACTGAAAAGGATTGAGTTGGGTTTTTTGACCTCAGAGGGTAAAATGAGGAGCAGTAGATAGAAGCTGAAAAGTGGCTGATTCAGGCTTGGTGTTAAGAAAGACTTCCTAGAGTCGCCCCAAAGGGGAACAGGCTACTTTGGGAAGCAAGCCTTGTGCCAGGTATATTAGACTAGGAATTCAATTATATATGGTTTGAACTCAAGTAGCCCTTGAAATTCTTTTCAACACTGAAATTTGACAATACCAGTTTAGAAAAAAAATCTTTGTGATCTGTCAGTGGAAGAAGTGCCCACATTAATAATATTATGGGCTCTTGAGATACTGAAATGACCCACAGGGGGCTGAGCAAGGTGTATTTTTAACCTGAGGTCAAATGAAGACAAAAAGCCTATCAGTTCTCCTCCAGTTCCTGAACTGCAACAACCTGTACTGGACAGATCCTATTTAAAACTTGTTGATCACAGATAGGCTTCTAGGAAGGAGGAAATCAGTTGTCTGATGATGTGGGATAGCACAATCTTCCTGCCTAGGGGAGCACGTGTGAGAGCAGAATAAAATCAAACCTTACTCCCCCCCCCAAAAAAAAAAACCAGATCAAAAACGTATCAACCACCAAGTTTAGTCCAGTTTGGGTTTAGACCCAATGATCTCTAGGATCCTTTCTCTTCATCTTCTTAACTCTATCTCCAGGACATGGACTCCAGTTTTAGGCCACATATGACAGTCGAAACAAAGACTGCAGAGGAAAGCATACCTGGGTTCAAGTTACTTTTTCTGCTACACAGTTTGGTCTATGATTCTGGTCAAGTTACTCACTCTGGGCCTCAGATTCAGTCTCTGTAAAGTGAAGAACCAAAAAAAACCCTCACTTGCGTGAAGATGGGTTTAGGAGATGAGGCCCCCTCTAGCTCTAGGATTCTAGCACACATTCACTCCAAATCTGTCTCTCAAAACAAACTCAAGAATGTGGGGAGGTGGATTTCCTAGGTCTAGCTGTTTATGGGGAGCTAATCTACAACCCTGGAACAAAAGGATTCGGAGCTTCTGAGTTTGTTGGTTTAAAGGTGCCATTATGAACCAACATTTAAAACCAGGGAGGTCTTCAAAAAGTTGATATAATGTTATCTGCTATAGTATAAATCTCTATGTAAACTCCCCATAGTCATTGCTAGATTGAAAAATTTCTGAAGTCGGATAGGGGCTGGTGATGTTTCATTAGAACAGAGAATCTGGGTGAAGAGACTCCTTGTACTAACCTTCTCTGTAACTTACATTTTCAGCAAGTTGCCTTGGGTAATAAGAGGTTAAGTGATTTGCTCACACAGTCGGTATTGTGTCAATAGCAGAACTTGAACCTGGATCTTGCTGGTTTTGAGGCTGGTTCTTTATCAACTACCCTATGTTGCTTCTCTCTGGAAGGACATAAAACTGATCCAGGCAAAGTTCATTCAGTAGCCCTGGGGTAAGGAGTTCTTCAAAGGCAGAAAATCTTTGCTTTTGTCTTTAAATCATCAGACTCTAGCACACAGTGGGCACTTATGAAATGCTTATTAAATGAACAAAGGAGGCAGTTGAATTACATGATCTCCAAGGTGTCCCACCAGTTCTAAGATACTAAAGCATTAACATATGGGCAGAAGTACTTCCTTCTAGGATTTTCTGCATTTTAAAAGACCCCTTAAGATTCAAATTATGTACCTGTAGGAGATTTTCAGATGTTACAATTGGAGTAGAAGTATTTGGGGGCTTGCCTGCTACCCCCTCAAATCCCCAAATCACACTACTTACATAAGTACCTGATAGGCCTCCTGATGAGTTGCTTGTAGATAGAATGCAAAGAGAAGACACGTGGAAGCTAAGGGGATCCCTTGGAATACCACATTAGAGGCAGTCAGTAAGTGAGGGTGACAATTTGGTTTCTTCAGAAAGAGCTGACATGCACATCTGCGAACAATCATATTATACTGAATCAAGGCCATTTTAAAAAGAAAAACCTTGATTTTAAGACATGAGTTTTCAAGTATTATGTCTTTGCAAGCTTTTCTTCCAAATAATGTATTCTCAGTCTCATTATGCCTCCCAAAATAATTTGGATATCTTTCCTGAAGGATAAATTGACAAGTCATTTTAGCAAGATCATGCCACCTTCCAGGTGGCAAAAAACAATTCAGATGGTTATAAACATGGTTTCCAACCTGATTGGGAAGATATACATATGTACAGCCCAAATACTTGAGTTCCTCTTCAGTGGTCCTCTTCCAGCTACTCAGTAGTTCCATGACATAATATCCTCGAACTGGGCAGTGCTCTAACTCTATGTTCATCCTTATCCCAATAAAAGCTGCCTGGAATTTCCCTGGGAGAGGGGGAAACTTGTAGCAAAAGGATTTGCTTAGGAAGTTCATTTATCAATTTTGGATAAATTAATTCACATTAAAGGTGTTGTCTGACAAAAACTCAGTTCATAAATCTGAAATGTATTTATTCAATCAACAGCAAATGCCCCAATGGCTGAAAAAAAAGCCAGTCTTTTTTCTTTGACTAATCATTTGATTGTAGAAGCATTTATATCAGAATATATTTGTTCTGGTCTCTATATTTCCACACCCAAGTAAATGGGCATGATGATACACACACTGAACTGAGAGGCATTATGGTATACTGGAAGGCAGGTCAGATTCAAACCGTGGCTGCCAATTCTAGCTGTGATGTTGGAAAAGTTTCAGGTTTCTTGAGTCTAAACTTTCCCCTCTATAAAATGGGTCCTCCCTCCAATCATGCAGACCCTACCCCATCCATGCCTGCCAACACTAAAGGATTTTGTCGACCTTCTTTAATTCTGGCGCAGAGCATCCACCCAAGGTGCAAGGGGCATATCACTAGAAATAGAAGACTTGAATCTTGTCACGTAGTACCCTTTGCTATATGAATATAAATGAGAAATTATAACTTTAAATGGGCATGAAGTTTTGTCAATATTTAACAGACTGAACATTCATCTTCACAGTGGGCTCAGAGTCTGTTGCCAACACAGATAAGTTTTAAAGAGCCTCAATATTTATGGTAGTACAGAGTAGGTCTTACCCCTTGGAGCCAAGAACATTTTCAAAGTTTTAGAAAACAGTACCAGGGAAAAAAGAATGAAGATAACAGGGATAGAACTGGTTTTGTAAGTACGGTGTCTTACTTTGGGTTAAATATTGTCTAAAAATGCAAATGAGCCTGGGAGAGGCAGTTTACCCAAGTATCTAAAATTCCTAATATAAATGAAGTCATCAGATCATTCAAGACTGATCTAACCACTGCTACCTGTCCTTCCATCCCCATAGATCATGGGTGATATACCATTCTCTTTCCCCACCCTCCCCTTCAAAAGGAAAGGGAAGGTTTCTTTTGATCTGTTTCCCCAGCAGTGTTTAGCACAAGTTTGGTGCTTAAGAAACATATACTGTTTGTATTATCAACAAGCATTAAAAATCTGGTGTGTGTGCTTGTATGTGTTTAGGGGAAGGGGTAAGAGCTGAAAAGGTATAGCACAAATGGAGAAATAGTTCTGAGGCTGAGCATGAACTGGGAAATACATTTTCTACTAGCGCAGAAATAGATTTGATAAGAGAAGAGAATATTTATTTGTAACCAGCAAAACCTAGATAGATAGTATAGCAAAGAAACAGGCCAGCTGAGGGCCTTGCCAAGAGCAAAAACAATCTCTTTTTGCTCAAAGTCAGATCTGGAAAGAGTCCCTTAGAGATGAGCTAGCACAGTGGTTCTTAATCTAGGGTCTGTGACCTTGCTTTTCAAAAAAAAACAAAACAAACCCTTATTTTTGGTGTAACTTAGATTTCTTTGTCATCCTATATGTTTTGTGCACTGACCCCCCCCCCCCCTTTAATTTAGAGAAAGGGTTCATAGCTTTCAACAGAGAAATCCATGACATATAAAAGGTGCCGAATCCCTTGGCTGTACACCTCGCCCATCTAGTTTAACCCTTCATTTTTCCATGTTCCTACACTATTTTGATCCTTGTCTCAGAAACATCCTCATCTTAGTTTTTTTTTTTTTGGTTTTTGCAAGGCAATGGGGTTAAGTGACTTGCCCAAGGTCACACACAGCTAGGCAA
The DNA here is from genome assembly GCF_037893015.1 of Macrotis lagotis. Lineage (NCBI taxonomy): Eukaryota > Metazoa > Chordata > Mammalia > Peramelemorphia > Peramelidae > Macrotis > Macrotis lagotis. The sequence continues at coordinate 50,631,619 of NC_133666.1, forward strand.
TTAAGTGTCTGAGGCCAGATTTGAACTCAGGTCCTCCTGACTCGAGTCAGTGCTCTGTCCACTGTGCTACCTAACCACCCCTCTCATAGCTTTTAAAAAAATTTTATTTATTCATTCGTTTACCTATTTATTTCCCAGCCTTATCCACAACAGTTGAAGACGAGGTGAAACTCTGCAAGAATAACATATAAGAAGGAATTCAAGGTTTCTTCCATAAATGCACTGGCTCACTTTTACTAAAAAAGAAGGGTGCCAATTCTTTCATGTTATAGAAATAAGGCAATGGAAGGGTTTCCTGACAGACCTAAGACTATTAGGCAAGTAAACAGAAGCAGGGGCCTTCTGAACCCTTCCAGTTCAGCACTTCCTTTTGTCAAAGGTCCCCAAGGCCAAGAATGAGACCCTCCGCTAATAAAACTTCCTTCAGGGTCCCTACTTTTCCCATTTCTTCCAAGGCTTTGAGTCTCCTTGTCAACTCTGGGACGCCCCCCCCCCCCCCCCCGAATGACAATGCATTGGTTTCCAAAAATCAAGAATTTGGGGCACTATGGTAGGTGAGGAAGTGTGTTAACTCAGGGGAAGTCTTTGGAAGTCCCTCAAATGATTACTTGAACCACATTCCAACAAAACTGAATTATCTGAAAGATGTTTTAATCTCGGTAAGAGAGGCAAAGAGCATTCATTTGCATTTCTGTGGTGAAGTCAAATATGGGTTTTCAAATAATAGAAAAAAATAGAGAAAAATTGAGATGTTACAGAGTATCAAGATTGAAAACAAATAAGAATTTTAGCTCATTATAAAATAAATTACTTTTTAACTTAGATCCCCAGTTACTTGTCAAAGTAGTAAAGACGATAAATGGAGCAGTAAATCAAGCCTGTAAATTATAAATGCTGTTAAGAATAAATTCTAAACTTAGAACTGTATTAGACTTACAGCATATTCTTAGATATCAATGTATGAATCTAAAAGATCTGCTTAGTTAAATTTTTAACACTTAGTTAAATATTTAACTCTAAATAACTAAAGATTGACTTTTAAACTATTCAAAAGACTCAATTATTGAACACAACAAAACAGCATCCCAATATTAAAAAAACAACACACCTTTTGATTGATAGTTTAAAGATTCAAATAAGAGGTATCCACAAGTTAACAGATTTTTAATTATAATCTTTTTATCCAAGTCAAAAGAACAAGTTACATACTTCAACAATGGAAAATAAGGAGAGTTTATACTTCATAGGCATTTCGGTCTGTAATAATTCTCTTCTCTGGCTCCCTAGAATATTTCAATAGAAACAAACATACCAACCACTTTCATACAGAGAAAAAAAAAGCATTACTCATTTAACAAAATGCAGGCTGGCTATCCACACAGAGACAGAAACACTCTAATCACATACCAACAAACTTGTACACACGGGGCCTAGTACTCAACAACCAACAGTTTTTTTCTCAATGCATTTACTTGTTTGTATATTTTTCATTCAAACATTTGCATTCGCAGTGGGAAATACTTTGGATGAATGGGTAACACTTGGCTAAGAAAGGTCTGGCAAAAGGCTCTTGTAATTGCACTTTGAATGCCTTTGTGACTCACAAGAGGGAGAATCGTTCCTCAGTAAAACTTTCTTATTTGGACAAATACAAAACTAAAACACAGCAATAGAATTCTTTTATGAGATAATCTTTCATTAGGGGGATAATTCATCCCTCTCCTCCCAATCACTGTACTAATTCAACCTCCATATGTCTATTTGCTGCAATGTGTTATTAACTCACTGTTTTGCTGCCATTTTGTGACTACTAAATTAAGACATCATAGCTACGTGTTAAAACTGCACATTTTAATAAGCCAAACCAATCGCTCTAAAGAGGCTGGACACTTGGGTCACAAAATTTAGTGACTCAGTCACCTCCCACTCCTACTCAAAATATCCCCAAACTATTTTAACTTCCACTTGACTCATTTATGTTGCTTGTATGGCCAAACTTAAAATCTCCTGATGTACCTAAGATTCTCAATGAGTAATGAGGTGCTGCTTTAATTAATGCATTTTAGTTTCAAAGACAGCACTACTGATTTTTTATTCTTGAAATTCTTGTTTAAAATAAAACAAGAGATCAGGGTTTCTCCAAATGAATCAACAATAGTCCCTGGAAATGTGCATGGTGAGAACTGTATGAAAATTAACATAAAAATATTGGCTAATAAAAATCTGACAGGACAATTTCTCAATTTTATCACTTCACTGGAGAGAGAGGTATGGAAGTTCAAATATGGCTGTGAGTTAACCACCAGATCTGGCAAACAGCAACTCTGAATGAGTTTTAATCTTTCCTGCAAATGAAGTAATGTGATACTTTCTTCCAGGTGACTATGGGTGAAGATGATCATCTCATGAAGATTTTAGAGAATGTGTGTGCATATAAACACACACACAAACCCACACATACACACAAGAAGTCAGAATATGGTGTGAAAATGCCTATGGTAATCTAAGCTTAAAATATGAATATAGACTAAAAGCAGACCAACATGCACACAGTACTGTTCATCCCAAAATGGGGAATGATGTGTATCAGGCTATGTGAGCGAGTGAGAGAGAGAGAGAGAGAGAGAGAGAGAGAGAGAGAGAGAGAGAGAGAGAGAGAGAGAGAAAGAGAGAGATACTCCTATTCCATTCCTACTTTTTAAAAAATATCATCTCAATTCGGCAGAGATAAAAAGAACATGAGATTTAAAATGTTTCAACTAATAATCCTGAATGGGAGATGAAATATTATGGTACTAGAATTCTGACTTACTGTTTAATGAAGATATTTTAAGCAGAATGAGTTAAACTCTAGTTTTAACCTAAGACACTTGTAAAAGAAGATCCCCTCCATATTTCAACCTATACTATTCAGAATGACAAAATCCAAGATGCAAAATGCAGGTTCCCTCAAACTTTTTATCAGAATTGTAAAGAACTGCAAGCCCAAAGCATCTTATTCTACCAAGAGTATTTGAACATTCCATAACACATCCACACACAAACACACAGAATCCACAGACACACACACTCACATCCACACAAATACACACACAGGAGGTTTCAGAAGTCAGTGTAGTGAACAGCAGCATCAAGTCCTTTGTGTTACACTTGATCACGGAGGCGGGCAAGTCTCTGTGATAGTTCATCCTGGAGGAGGCAAATTTGTAAGTCACTAAGTCTCCTGAAGATTATTATAGGCATAAAACCACCCCTCCACACTGCAAAGAAGTCCCATTTTCAATCATATTTAAATCTGGGTGTCCACAATGATGCTAATCTATATATAGGGTTAACATTAAAGATTTCAACTTTATCTACTCTACCTGGCACAGAGTAGATGCTAGTCAATGTTGATTGATTAGCTTATTAAAAAATGTTTGTTGAATGACAATTTAAAACAAAACTATTATCCTGGGGTCTGTGTACCCCCAAGGATTCTTTGAGGGAATTCAGGAGGGGGGCTACAAACTTAGATGAGAAAAAACGTACATCTTTATTTTAATATAATAGGTTTCCTTTGTAACCATATACAATTGGTTTTCTGTATCTAAAAACATTTCTCTGAAAAGAGGTTCACAGGTTTCATCAACTGCCCAAGGAAACCAGGACACAAGAAAGGTTAAAAACTACTGCTTAAGAGAGCTTTGATAAGAGCTAGAGAATTTGTGAAAAGGCCAGATGCAGCTGGACCATTAGGAACAAATTCAATCTTGATTTCCAATGGACATGCACATGACGCATGGGAAGACCTTGGAAAGGAGACAAAAGGCCTTCTTTGCTTAACTGTCACATGACACCACACTGATGAAAGTGATGTACATATATATATCTACATTTCCTAAAGATCTTAGATATAATTCAAGTGAATTCAATCAAACTACAACCCAGTGTTTATTTACCTGTTCTGTTGAAGCAACACTTGTGCCAACAGAACCAGTCTGACCCTGTGGAAGCTCCATGTTGAGATCAAGGCTGTAATTATAAAACAAAACAAAATAAACAAACAAACAAAAAAAACAGGCTTCTAAGAACACTGAACTATGTCAAGATCTAAATAATAATTTAGATGGGGTCTCAAATGCAAATACAAATGTTCCACCCTGACTTTTTACAATTTACCTTTTTCATGAAAATAGGAGACATAGAGATACTCTCCCTGGTAGTTTTATCTGACTTAATTTAATTTTTAATGCTATTAAATAGAGTCCTAGCTCATACTTACCCTGCTTCATCTGCCATTTCCTGGAGGAGCATATCTACTTGGTTCTAGAAGACAAAAAAAACAGATTGCTTCTTCAGTAGTACTTATAACTGTTTCTTTATTCTAGTCATATCTACCTTTAAGGTGGACTGTCATCTATAATTTTCAAAGCCTGTCTTCCATTTAGAAAGCATTGTTTAATTCTCACCACCAGAGGGAGCCATATCATTTCAATAATATTTCCCTTAATGGAAATTTGAGAAACCTTAAAATGTGACTATACACAATCTTGGCTCCGTTTTGATAAATTATTTTAAATGACCTCTTATTTTCTGAGCGATATCTTTGATGAAAATCAACTTTTCTGGAACAATGAGTTTTTAAAATTCTGTTGCAACTTGACTGTAGTTTTACAGTTTTACTTTAAAAGAAAATTAGTGGCACCCACTTGTATTGCCAATTGGTTTGTCTTACATGGGTTTTTAATATACAGAAGAATACAATACATATTAAAACATTTACCAAATATAGGCATTCTCAGCAAAGGTATTTAAATTAGTTGAATTAATCATCTATCAACCATTTTTATATTAAATTTAAGATCATTTGAAATTTAGAATTGGAGAGAAGGGATCTTGGAGATTATCTGGTCCAGCCTTAATTCATAGATAAAGGAACTGAGGCACATTGAAGTTAAATCCCTTGTCCAGGATCACAAAGGAAGGGGTAGAGTTAGGAAACAAAGTTGAAAAATTTTTCTAAAAGATAATGAGTTCATTTTCCTAACCAGTTTACTGGACATAATTCAATCTTCTCTGGTGATAAGGCCCATAGAATCTTAGGGTCTTCCTTTTAATAAAATATTAGAGCTAGAAAGGGCCTGAGATATCAGTTAAGGTTAATCCCTCCTCTTATTTTAAAATTGAAGAAAAAGGCCCAGAGAGGAAAAGTGTCTTGCTCAAAACCATACAGTGAAATAGAGGTAGAGACAAGTTTAGAACTCTTGACTCCCAGATCAATGCCCTAAGCTGCCCCATTCTGAAAGTGAATTGTGATTTTATTATAGACATGTATAGAAGATGATGGAAGTACCCAGTATTTTGATTTAAAAAGAACCCCCAAACATAAAACTTGTTTCTTAAGCATTTGTCTCTTTCTGATAAAAGCAGAATGCAGAAAAAATTCTGCTAGAAGTATCAGGTTTTACCACTCTATCATTTCAGTATAACTATTTTAAAGGAGCAATTTTTGTTTAAAAATAAAGAAAAAATTCTCTATTTGAATATTCTGAATCTCACAACATTTTGTTTGTGGTTCACCTAGAGGCAAATTGGTTTGCCTTTAAGATGGCTGTCTTTATCCAAGCAACTGGACCGGAAACAACTGGAATTTTCTGAACCAGAATGAAGCCTGTGATGGACTATAACAAACATGCCTCAATTGTCAGTTATGTGTCAGCCACTGTTTTAAGCACTGGGGATACAAAGAATGGGAAAAGATAGTCCCTTCCCTCAAGGAACTCACAGTCTGAAGAAAGAAACAAGTAACATGCCAAAACAAACACTAACATTAAGGGGGTTTGGGAAAAGCTGCTTGCAGAAGTGACATTTTTGCTGGGATTGGAAGGCAGCCAGGAGGCTGAGATGATGAGGTAGAGCATTCCAGGTGTGGGGGACAGTCAGAGAATGCCTAGAGCTGAGTCTTGTAGACAGCCAAGAGGCCAGTGTCACTGGACTACAGAATAAGGTGGAGAGAGGTGGGTGCTCAAAGATTTAAGAAGATTGGAAAGGTGGGGAGGATCCAGGTTATGAAGGGTTTTTTAGAGGATGGCCTTGTTTGCATGTTTGGGTGACTTGAAGGATTAGTGGTACCCTCAACACTAATGGGGAAGTTGGGAAGATAAAGGGAGGTTTTGGGAATTAGAAGGCAATGGCTGAAAGAGTAACTGATTTCATAGGTGGGGGTATCCTAGAGTTTGATTTTGGAGTTGACTTCCTTGCATAGTCATTGATATGCTTACTTGTGGAGTTGTTAGTGTCGTAGTGCTGCTCATAGTGTCTTCCATTTGTTGTGTTTGAACATCTAATGTTTCAAACTGGTGTTCAAATTTGTCCATTAAGGCAGATATCTATAAACAGAGAAAGAAAGATATGACCAAGGGAAAAACATATGCACTAGAAATAGCAAAATATTAAAGGACTAGTTTCTTTACCTTCTCAAGGTTCATGCTCCTCAATGTAGCATCCATGGACTTAACTACACCTGCCATGGATTTAGTTACCTACGAACACAATAAGAAACAATGATTTAACCAGTTGTCCAATTAATGCAAATATTCTTTGAATGACTTAGGTTACACAGAATTTTGTTTTACTCCATAGTAAAAGAATGAGGACTATATTTTGTCCTAGAAAAAAGAGGGAAATCACAAGGATTTTTATAGGAGGGAGTGATTTATATTTTGGGAAAAGACCAAGAACCTCACTGAGGGTTAGAGCCATCTGAGTGGAGAGAATGGGTTGGATTTGAGAGATGTAGAGCAGTGATGTCAAACTCACAAAGAATAGGGGTTACCAAAGCATACACATACTGAATTAGAAAACCATTTCTTACCATTATTCAAATTTTCAAATTTGTTTTGTTAAATGTTTCCCAATTATATTTTAATCTGATTTGGTTCCCTGGGGACTATATGCCTGATACCTTTGCTCAACCTCACATTCAGTATCAGCACATGAATATTCCCCAACCTTTGCTGCTTGACCCTGCACGTAGCATATGGCTATCAATATCTTCTTGCCTCTCATTCCTCTCGTTATCAAATCTGCCTTTAGTACATTCTGGAGTCTTACTCCACTGGTCCCGGGGAATGGTGTTTGTGTTGCCTTTAAGGACAGAATGAAATCATTTTATTTCACCTCTCCAAGGACAGCTTATGAGCCAACTTCACATTTAACTCCAACTTTCTTATCTCTTCTGGCTCCTTTTATAGCAAGAATGCCAAAACTGCTCTCGGTTTTTGCTGTAATAGTTCAAATGAATTTGACAAGGTGGGTTTTTTTTGGGGGGGAAGGGAGAAAGGAGAGCAAATGGAAGGGGGAAAGCCAGGCTTGTAACTTCATGAGTGTGGGCAAACTTAAGAGTTACATAGGGGCCCTGTGAGTTTAAATGGCTTGTTCAAGGTTCCAACATCCACTGGAGGCACAACTTCAACTAAGATGTCTCTGCTCCTATCTCCTATAATATAGGGTGCCAAAAGTCAAAGTGTAAATACACACACACACACACACACACACACACACACACACACACACACACACTTTTGGAACAACCTACAAAGACAGACTGTTTAAAACTCCTAAGATTATTAGGCCCCTCTGAGCCTGCCTTTCTGCCACTCTGCTGCCATCCCTGAACAAGAATTTATCACAGTGGCTAGCTTACCTCTCCATATCTATTTCAACTGGTCTGTGCAAAGCAGTATATTGCCAGGACTATTAGAAAAATATTAGCTAAAACAGGTATGAAAAGAGTATTCCAAAAGCAGCCCTTAATTTCCAACTTTCTTCCTTTCCACTTATTTTTGAGGAAGGAGAAACAAATGATACCATACAATTCTGGAAATTCTCAAAGCAATAGACTCTCCTTAGAGTGGGAAAACAAAGAAGGAAGTAATGCTGAAAAGAAAATGGTTTTGCTGCTCCCAACTTCCAGCACTGTGCCAACAACTGAGGAGGTCACCACTTGGGGTAGATGCCTTACCTTGCCCATTGTCACAGCTGTCTGAACTCTAGCTGCCACAGCATCCACTCGAGCACTCATTCTCAAGAAATTAATTGCTTGGTTTTTCTGGCGGATTGCATTTTCAGCATGTATTCGAGCAACTTCTGTATTGCCCTTCTGAATGGCCTGTTTGAAAATGACAAAAAGGCAGACAATTGGGAAAGTCAAGGCACAAAGGACAAAATATAAATGTTAAGAATAGAGATTGCTGTTGGTCAGTCATGTCCAACTCTTAGTGACCCCATTTGGATTTTTCTGGCCAGTTCATTTTATAGAGGAGGAAACTAAAACAATAGAGTTTAGTGCCTTGCCCAGGGTCACACATCTAACAAGTATCTGAGGCCAGACTTGAACCCGGGCTTTTTTGACTCTAGACTTGGGTGTTCTATCCATTAGACCAAATAGGTGCCCATGAAGAGAGAACAACTATTCAAACTGGTACAGAATTTGTATTTGAAAATGAGCTTTTTTAAAGATTAGTAACTTTCAACTAAATTGTCAACTATTAGAGAGTAAGAGAAAAATAGTGTGACTCAGGCAAAGAGCACTAGACTTGAGAGTCAGGTCACAATTTTCAACACTTTCTGTATGACCAAGCACCAAGTCACTTAATCTTACTGGGTAAGGCTCAATTTTCTTTAACTGTAATTGAGAGAAAGACATACTTCCATAGGGTTGTTGTGAAGGAAAGCACTTTGGGAATATTAAGCCATTTCAGAAATCATCACCCTAAACTGGTCTTGCAGTTATTAAGCTCCACTTAAAGCAGCCTATAAACTGATCTAAAATGACAAAGAAAATAAAGAAAAGGACTTTAAAAATCCCTAACTACCACTGATGCGTCACCTTCTCCTGATCGTACAATCAATGTGCCCAATCAGTTCTGGGCATCAGTGAGTTCCCAAATTGATGAAGAACCATGGAAGCTGGGGAGGCTTTAGCAGCAGGAACTGCTCCAACAGCCCTAGGCTCCCTGAGATAGGAGCCTGAAAGCCGGGGCTCCTATTTCACAATCTTATCAGGGAAGATGGCATGCTGAGAACAACCAGAGAATTCTGGAAAAAAACACAGCAGGAGGCCTAAGAGACAGAGACCACAGAATGCAGAAACTGTCATTTTGGATAAACTATAAGAAGGTAATTATATCATCTCATATTTTTAAGGGTCCAAGGTATGAGTTAAAGGACAGAGGACTCAGAAAAATGAAGGTTTATATCTTACCTCTATTGCTACCTGTCAAATATAAAACGAGGGAGTTTAACTAGATGATTTCTAAGATTTTTTTCTAACCTGAAATCTATTAGCCTATAATCTAAGCTAACCCAAATCTGAACAAGAAGCTGCCACAATTTCCACTTCAAGATGGTTCCAATGGCAAGGCATTTTTTTCTGACATCTGTCCTAACATAGCTTCTGTGACTTGCACTTGCTGTTCCCTGGTTCTGCCTTCTAAAGCCAAGCAGAACAAGGCTAATCCCTCTTTCACATGATAGTCCTTCAAATACTTGAACACAGCTGCCATGTTCTCTCTTCTCCAAACTAAACACCGCATTTCTACAAAGATCCACATATGACATCATCACAAAGCTCTTCATCATCTTGGTTATTTATCTTCCTTTGGCCTTTTCAGCATATCAAAGTCCTCCTGAAAATGTGCTCAGAACTGACCACAATATCTATCTATCTATCTATCTATCTATCTATCTATCTATCTATCTAGAGTATTGGAAAAAGATGATAGCGACAGAGGCAGAATACAAGAGGAACAACCATGTTTAATATCAAATGAGTAGGAGGAGGTGACAGAACAATACAGCACACTACACATTCACTTAGGTCTCAGAATGATCAGCCTACCCCAAGGAGGAATTCAACTGTATACAAAGATAGAGACTACACTTCACTGTCCTATTGTTACCAGATTTAGACTATCATAATGAACATTTCCCAATTCATTTATTGAAATGTTGGTGTAAACCCTTTTGTTCAACTGCTGAACAGAGAGACACACACACACTTTCTCTCTCTCCCTCTTTCTTGTAACTGGTAGGGCTTATTAAAAAAAACACAACTTTTCCATATTTATTCTCTGACCAAAAGGTAAACTTGTTTCTTGGTTGGGGTTTTTTTGGCTGAAAGAAGGAAACTCTAACTCAACAATGATAACTGAAAAAATGTGCTTCAAATTCACCACTTTGCAAAGCTTCCCATTTCTAAATTTGATTCTCCTACCATCATTGCATTTAAGCGGATAGTCCAACAGACTCAGAATGGCTCATCCTCCAACCTAAGGTGCGTGTAATTACTTAATATCACCTATACAAACAACTGAGCACAGCCAACACTGGATTAGTTACGGAGAATGCCCAAAGGGTAATATCTAGTGCACTCATTTTGAAGTTACAACGAAATGACTAGTAAAAAAAATGCCAAGAAAAGCTAAGGCCAGATATCTTAGATAAGTAGGTTTTTTAAAAATGTAATCAAATGTATTAATGGTGGCATTTAAGAGGAAATGGGATACTTGAGTAAAATACTTGCTTATGTCTTTTAGAAAAGGTATTAACTTCAGAATTAACACAATTTTATAACAGCAAGTGCTTCACTAAAAATGTAGTCAAAGAAATATGAAGTTTTTAAAAAATATTATTTGTTTTTACATTATATTCATGCTCAAATACATTTCTTCCTATTTTCTACATTCTGGAAGTCATCCTTCCTAAGAAGGAGTAAAAAAGGATAAAATTAAAAGCAGTTCTGCAAAACTACCAATGTATCAACTGAGCTTGACAGTATGTACAAAGTTCCACATTCATAGTCCCCCCCACATTTTCTCATCTGTTCTTTAGAGCCAAATATGATCATTTGAATTATCCAGCATTTAATTTCTTCTTGTGTTGTTCTTAGCATTTACCATGATCGTTGTGTATATTGTATTCCTGGCTTTGCATATCTTACTTTTCATTGGTTTGCAGAAATCTTACACATTTCTTTCCATTCTTTGAATTAACTGTTTATTGTGGCCTAATATTCCATTTATTCATGTACTATATGTACTTCATGTACTATAATTCCATTCATTCATATATTATAATTTATTTAGTCATCTCCCAACCAGATGTTAATCAGCATCTACTTAATTTCCTACTAAATTAGTGTTACTATAAAAATTTTAGTTTCTGCTCTTTCTCTTTATGATATTCTTTCCTTGGGGTATATGCCAATCTCTGGGATGTCTTGGTCCAAGAATTTGGATGTTTGAGTCACTTTCTTGGCCTCCCATTCTTTCCAGAACTGCTGAATCACTTTACAACTCCACCAGAGGTTTATTTATACACTTACCTCTTCACAACTCACTCCTTAAATATTGACTTACTACCATTTTTTTAAAACCTTGGCCAAGCTGTTGGGTGTTTAGTAAAAACTTGAGTTTGTAATCTGCATTTTTTATCATTATGAATAATTTTCAAAGGAATGGAAAACAATGACTTTGAAAATATGTTATAAATCATAAACACCAAGAGAAATTAAAATTTAATCCACCAAAGTTTCACCTCACAACATGGAAATCTGCAGAAACAAAAAAAACTTACAGGAATAGTCAATACTGACATGTCTGTAAGAAGATAGGCATGTTCATAAACTGTTGAGGAGTAGTGAAGTGCTCTAACCATTTGGTTTTCATTTGAAAACATCAAAGAAAAGGGCCAATAAATGCCAAAAAATTTGGAGGAACACTCTACAGAACCAAAAAACCAAAAGCTAAAACCCCCTGAAAACAAAGGGGGTGTGCATCAATTTGGGGATACCTAAAAAACCTATGGTATAGCATGGTTACAGTGCAGTAAGTGATGAGGCATATGAAGAATTCAGAGAAATGTGAGTGGAGTTGCATGAACTGCTGATTAGAACAAAGAAAGCATCACAAGGAAAGAACACACAGCAACTACAAAAACTCAGTCATGAACAGGGGATTGAAAACCCGAGCAAGGGAAAAAACAGCACTAGTAAAGATCCCAAAGAAAAGATGATGTCACAGAGTTCCTCCCCCTATAAAGCAGAGAGTTCAAAATACCATATTTGCTGTCACAGGTAGTCTCCGATTTACCTTTTTTTTGTTTTTTTCTTTGTTACAAGGTAAAGTTCAATCTAGGAGGGTGGAAAATGACTGATGAAAAGACAAAAAGCATCAATAACCTTTTCCTGACAACTCAATTCATTTCCTAATTCACATAAGCGACATGTATAAAATTTTCAAATTACACTTACCTTTTTAATCTTGGTCTTTTCAGCTTTTTCTTCTTTATCACATTTTTTGGCATTCCTATTAAGTTCTTTTGCAGCAAACTTCAGGTTAAATAGGTGTTCTAAAACATATACATTAAGGCTTTTACACAAGTCATAATTTCCAGGAGACCTGCCAGGCGAAGAAGGAATAGGAGAAAAAGGAAATATCTTCATCCCTACCCTGAACTCCATGCATGTGTGTTATACCAAGTAAAAACCCAGAGGAATCACTTCAAAAAACTTAAGATGTGATAGCCTTGGCAATGAAAATGCGCCAGTTACATATGGCAGATACATATTAGTGTGGTATTTAAAACAAAGTACAAACCAAAAAGCAAGAAAAAGGGTCATATTTCTTAGTTTTAATTCCAGAATAGGAAAGGTTTTAGTTTTTAAAGGAAATAATGATTTTTAATACTATGAAATTTTATTTTCTCCCTCTTCAAACTCAAAAGACAGGCTATAATATACTTTTGGTTTTCCAAGAGAGAACAAAATTATCTTCTGGTAAAGATGATAAACTTCCTATCAATTTCGGTATTTTAAATTCACTGCTCCCTGGGAGTAAATACTGCATTTTGAGAAGATGTACTGATCATTTCAAGATATAATGACACTACAGAAGCTATCTCAATTTATAAGAGCAAAGTTTCCCAAAGATTTTTGTTAATTACATCTGATGACTCACTGTCATGGGGAGAGGGAGGGAGGCAGAAAAATAAGCAATTCAAAATCTTACTAAAAAATGAATGTTGAAAACTATCTTTACATGTTAATGGAAAAAAATAAAATACATAAAAAAAATGCTTGGTTAAATGCTCATCATAACTGAATGGCAGACCTCTTAGTAAAGTGTGACAAAACTTCAGTCAAATTAATATATATTAATAATTTGTGGGAATTTGATGAAGTCTTTACAAATCATTTAATTCAATTGCTATTTATCAAGCAGCTACTTATTATACAGGTATTAGGCTAGGCACTATATAAAAGTGTTAACCTTACAAGATGTTAAGGCAAGGATACAATGTTAAAACATAGCAACATGACATCGGGAGGGAGCTCTCAGGGCATCTTAGTCTAAGTCACATCCAAACCAAAAGCTCCTGGACAACATGCCTAATAGGTGTTCCACCAGCTTTCAGCTGCTAATCTCAGAGGACCAAGCTACAGCCACTTTTCTGCATTGCTGTGAGTTTTCTGTTCCTCATGGGTCAACTGCCTACTGAATTTCACTCTACAAGATCCTATCTTCTCCTTTTTCTGAACTCAAATTGTAGAGATGCTGCCAGCCTCTACTGTTAACGGGAGTTTTGAAATCCCAGGTCCAGTCCTGAGGTGGCATAATGGATAACATGCAAAAGCCAGAGACAGGAAGATCCAAGTTCAAATTTGGCCTCAGACACATGCTAGCTCTGGGGCCTGGGAATGTTACTTATTCTCCCGACTGACTCAGCTTTCCTATCTATAAAATGGGGGTAACAATAGCACCTCCCTCCCAAGGTTCTTGTGAGGATCAAAAGAATTAATATTTGTAAAGGGCTTAGCATAGTACCTGGCCTAAAGTAGTTTTTTCCTTCTCTGATCCCCACAATCTAGAGTCAGCCTAGGCCCTACTTTCCTCTTCTCTAGCACAAATTCTCGGATGGAAATGTGACTTTTGCCCAAAGTTTCCAGTGACCTTCACTGGTTCCTCTAATGACTTGAAGCAAAGGGATTGGCAAGTCAAACCAGGCCAAGCCAAGTAGCTACTCTTCTTTTGGTACAGAGATTGTCCAGAGGTCTAGATAATTCAAATAACCTACTGAAACAATTTTGTGCCCCCTGTGCCAGGCATGTGATTAAATTATTTCCTGAACTCCTCCTCTACCCCTTCTTTCATTCTAGACATTCTAAAGCAGATATTGCAAATTTTCAGCAGAGTACACTGGAACCAGATTAAAAATATAACTGTGTGACCTTGGGCAAGTCATTTAACCCTGATTGCCTTGCATCCAGGGCCATCTCGAGTCATCCTGATTCCTATCTGGCCACTGGACCCAGATGGCTCTGGAGGAGAAGCTGGTGATTGAGCACAGCGCTCCCCAATCCAATTCACATGCTTTGTCATGGCATCACCTCCCTGATATCATGATCTTCTTTGAAAACAAAAGACAAATATTATCAAATAGTATGCCCTTCTAGAACCAGATTCCAGGTAAAGATTCCATCATATCAAATCTCAGGAATAACCATAAGATCAAATTTTCTTCTTAGTGTAAGGATCTCTATTTTCCCTTACAGATGAGGAACACTGGGAAATAATTTAAATGATATGTCCAAGGTCACCAAGTCAGTCAAGGGCAGAGATGGGGATGAAAAATAGGTCTCTGGATTTCTATGTCAATGCTTTTTTTCACTATCACTGTTTCAGAAAGAAAATTTTGCTCTGGAAAGTAGACTTTACATTAACATCTTGTCCCAAGGTACCAAAAACATCTGAATCTATACATAAAGTTAACAGTCAACAAGTGACATCAAGATTCTATTTAAATACTTGCAATAAATTTCTGGTAAAAATGCACTCTAAATATTTTTAAAGACCATTTTCTAGTATAGCCCCAAGTGAAGGCCTCATCACCCCTTGTTCTCAAATAACCTGCTTTGATACCAGAAGTAAGAGTTAGTCTCAAGGAGTCAAATCTTGGAATTTTAAGTCTTAAACCAATGATTTTAACTACAGTTCATTTCACACACTAGAGAAATAGTCAAAATCACAATGCATTCCTATCTAGTATGAGATTTTTCTCCTCATTCCATCTTTCCTCATTGATCTTTTTAATTTAGAGCCAAAACAAACGTAAGAATGGGGATGCCCTCTTTGCCAGGATATGTAAGGTCCTCCTTAAATTCCTCAAGTTTTTCATTCTGTTCCAAGATTTGCACAAACCTGTTGAACAGGCATCGAACAAAGTCCAATCTGGACACATACAATCTGATACTTTCTACCTTGAAATCCTTTATTCCAAAGGCATAGAGCTAAATGCATCCTTTTGAAAAGAACCAAAACTTTTACATAATTGTGGAAACTAATAACAAAGCAAATATAATTTTTTTCTATTGAATACGGAGATGCAAGGTATTACATAATAGTCAGGTTTCCCCCATTTTGAGCATGCCACACATTATGTATTTATGTGAAGGAAGCTGATTCTTAAGTATTGACTATGCTGAACAAAGGGAGACTACTTGCACAAAGTGCTAAAAAGTGAAAAATAAGTCAGTTCTTCAGTATTTGTTTTTCAACAGTAGCCCTATGATCAGATAATCCATTTATGAGCATAATCAGATTATTGCTAAGGTCCTGCCTGCAGGAGGGGAGTCATTTTCTCTTTTGAGTGCTGGGGTTTTAACAAGTATTTTAATACTTCATGCTCTTGAATAGACTTAGGAATTACAGTTTCAAGGATCATAATGAATTTGGTTTCCAAAGGAAATGACCCTGGATGGCAGCAAAAACATTCTAACTATTCAAAGTACTTTACAGAATATAACAATGATTAGCAAAATACAGTATCTTGGGAATATCGATTAAATCAAATACAGCTGGGTAAGGCAGCCATACTGTATCATTAGAGCACCTCTTTCTCCTTCGTGTAGATAAATGATCTGAGCAATCCCAAAGCCAGAACAAACATCACTTTAAGAAAGAAAATTGGCCTCACAATTCAAGAGGGGGTAATCCTAAATAAATTTAGCCTAGATTTTAAGAACAGGCATCTTCCAGAAAAGCATTTTAGCAAATAGGAAAATTCGGGCCATTTTCATGAACTCTGGGTCCCTTCAGAGGGAGAAAGTCACACTGACACTACATACAGTCTACACTCTTGAGTCCTTCAAGAATAGTTTTTTTCTTTTTTTCACTGGATTCTCTTTGCTCACTGAACTCAGTTGTTCACTAAAGCAAGTTTTTCACTAGCAAATGAGGGAGAAGGTTGAACTAAATTACTCTTTAGTGTGTTAAAAACAGCACAATTTTCCTGAAAGGGAAAACTAGTCTAGGAGTTAAGAAATCTGTAACTAAAAGGTCCAAAATACACAGCAAGAAGAACCTGAGAAAGGACACAGGGTTAGTTAACCAGCCCCATTTGGTAGCTGTGAGTTATTGCTATTTTTAGTGGCAGCAAAGTTTGTTTTTTTGTTTTGTTTTTGGCTTATGCTATGACATAATAAGTACTTCTGTGAAGAAAGCTGATTTCAATACTGTCAGTCATTAGCAAATCTTACACCATGTGTGTAGAAAGCACCCAAGTGTAAAAAGCCAGCTTTCAGTCAGATAGGATCCTTTTGTTTCTGTTCGAAGGCATAAGACTGATCTTCAGAAAAAACACAAGCACTGTAGCTTTCTGGGCTATGCAGATAACCTTCTGTATCCAGACTAGTGATGTTTTCCTCCCCTCCTTGGCTGGAGAGTGAAATTCTATTTATTGAAAATCATTTTTCTACTGATTCATTGGCTTTCTACTACAGTATTTTCTATTACAGTAACACCTCATTTATCTCCCATCCCCAGGGAATGAGGTCTTCCACAGAAATGAATTTTCCAGATAACTGAAGCATATCCTTTTAAAAAGTCATTTTAAATCAAAGTCTTTCAAGAACTATCTACTTCCTTGATTCCTTAAAACAGGGTGTACTGCACGAAGTCTGACCTTTGCTTGATGACCCTGAGTCATCATGACCACCATCAGAGTATACCATACTGCGCTATGCAATGGGTTTTTCTGTCTCTTTCTTTGACGTCAAGTTGTTCACTGTCCCTATGCCTGCCTTAGTCATTCTTCCTCCTTATGGCAATATAATGAGAAATTAAATAAACAAGGCTGTTACAATTGTATATAAAGTGCAAGTCAATAAGATCCAAACAGTGGCCTTGGGGGATTCTCTGCCAGATTAATTTTAAGGTACCAGGCTTTGTGTCTTTTTTCCTTCTCATTCTGATTCCTTGACCTTACTCTGCCACAAAATATTAAAACTAGAAGTCAGTTTCAGACAAATCAAAAAAAAGTGCCAAGCCCTGTGATAAATTCTAGAAATACAAAGAAAGGCAAGAAAAAAGTAATTCCTATTTTCAAGGAGGTCCGTCTAATGAGGGAGAAAACACACTCAACAACCATATAGAAACAAGCGACAGGACAGATTAGTAGTAACCACTGAGGGAAGGCATTAAGGCGAAGACAGAAGCTGAGACCTGAAGGAAGTCAGGAGGCTGAGATGAGAAGGGAGAGTTTGAGGCTTTAAGAGTCCTAATTCAACTCTCTCATTTTACAGATGAGAAACTGAGGACTAGAGAGAGGAATTGCTCAAGGTCCTGCTGCTCCTGGACCTGACTTTTAGAGCTTTTGCTTTCATTTCATTTCAACTAAATAATTTTCAAACTTCTGAGCTAGGAAGGATAAAGAGCTTCAATGACTCAGAACCAAATCCAGCCGCCCTCATTCTCAGCCAAGTGTTTCTGCTGATATACAGAATTGATCAAACAAGGCCCTGGAACTATGCTCTCAATGGTTCAACAACTATTGACTAAGCATCTATATATCAGGCACTGTGTGAAGCACAGGAATACAAAGAGGCCATAGACAGTCCCTATCTTCTGAGTCTACAATCAAGTGGAAGAGATGACATGCAAACAAATACATACAAAGTGGGCTTAAATACAGGATAAATAAGAAATAATAAATGAAGGCACTGGAATTAGGACAGGCTAGGGAAGGCTTCCTGTAGTAGAAGGTGACATTTTGGTTAGGATTTAAAGACAGTCAGGGAGGTCAGTGAAACCAGAGAAGAAGGCTCAGGACAGAACCTTGCGGGGCAGCCTACAATCAGAGGATGTGATCTGAAAGGAGACCCAGCAAAGGAGACAGAAAAGAAATGATCAGATAGGTAGGCAGGAGAACCAGGAGACAATGATGTCTGGAAAACCTAGAAAAACAGTGAGTGTCAAGGACAGAGGGATCAACTATGTCAAAGACTGCAGAGATCAAGGAGAATTGAGGACTGAGAAAAGGCCACTGGTGATCATTAATTATTTTGGAGAGATGAATTTTGATAGAAAGATAAGGTCAGGAGCCAGACTGTAAAGGTTTCATCAAATTGGAAGGGTTTAAGAAGAAGAGTGAAAAAGAGATAGAGGGGAGGAAACTATGACCTTTTTGAGAAGTTTAGCTTCAAAGCGAAGGACAGACACAGGATGACAGTTAGCAGGGATGGAAAGATCTTGTGAAGGGTTTTTTTTTCAATGATAGGGGAGACAAGAAAGTTTGGATGCAGCGGAAAACAAGCCATAGTGAAGGAGAGACTGAAAATAAGTGAGAGTGGGGGTGACAGAGCATCAGTTCACTGGAGGACATGAGATGGAATGAAATCGTTTGAACAAGGAGAAGGTTTAGCCTTGGTAAGGAGTAGGTTCACTTCATCAAATGAAACAGTAGTAAAGGAGGGAAGAAGAGGGAGTTCATGGTGAATGGGCTCAATTTTCTCTATAAAATATGAGTCAAGGTCCTCAGCTTGAGGAGGAAAGGGAGCCATGGAAAACTTGATGAGGGATGGAAAGGTCTGGAAAAGCTGCTGTGGAAAGTAGGAAACTGAGTTGGTAAGGGAGGTATATGTAGGATCCTCTAGCAGCAGTGAGGGCCCAGTTGATGAAACATAAATTTATAATGCACTTAGAATGGTCCCCAGGGAGGTCAAAAACTTGACTGGCAAAGCACAGAATGTTTCTTTCCCCTAACTTGGATTGAGACCCTTTGAGGACAGATCTCCTGTTCGGCTTTGCTAATTGATGGAATAGATAGAACTAGAGAGGGTGCCCCAATGGAACTATCTGTCTTAACTTCTATATAAGTGCTTTAAAAGAAAGTTATTTGTAGTTAGCACATCCCAAAGCCCCGATGATCCAGTGGTTTAAATGAAATAATCAACCTGATTCTTGATGTGGAATTTCATTATACTGATTATATTGCCAGAAAACTCATTCTCACTACCCCATTTCTGAATTAGAAAGTATATTATTAAGTGAAAAGAAATTATGGAAACCAAATACTGTAAAGAATTAGTAATCTCTGTGATCTTCAGTGCTAAAAAGGTAGGCCTAAGAGATGCCGAATGGCACTGACAGGTCAAAGGAAAGAAGGAAAGGAGGGGGAAAAAAGGAATAGGAAATCAGGCAGGATTCAGAAGAAGTCAATATGGTAGGAAAAAGTAGAATGCTTCTAAAAATTCTCTCAATTCAATTTAGTCCTACCAGTTTCCATACAGGTTGCACATATATGAGTAAGGGGAGGAGATTTCATGTATACTTATTTACTTCCTTTTTCCTCTAATTTCCTGAATCTGTCTCCCTATGTGGGTGTGGAGATAAGCTAGAAGTTTAAAGAGAAGGAAGAAGAACTGAAGAGAGTCATAACTGAACTGGATTTATGCCAACTATTCTTTTTCAAACTCCAATTTAACTTTCAAACTGGATGACTAAGAAATGCTCTGCAAAAGGTGCCAAATAAGATCCTCCTAAGTATTCCTTATCAATCCACTTAATATTTCTTATAACATCTGCCATTCCACTAACTAGGCCAAGTATTGACATCATTGTCCCAACCAATTCTAATGTATTTATCTTTCCTAAAAAGTTTCAGATCTTCTGATATTCACTTGGTAGTGCTACTATGTGATTTCCAATGACAAATTATCCATCCAAATCCTTTCATTTTCAGCATACTCATCTTAGGTTTAAGTGGTGCTAGTCTACTTCTCAGCAGATACTTCTGAAAAATTGTCAGGTCTTTGCAACTCTGAGGGCACTATACACTAGCACTTAGCATACTCTCCCTCTTTACAAGTCGGTATTCTGCCTCCTCAGATGGGAAGCACTTTTGCAGCAGCAGTATCAAACTCAAATAGAAAGGAATTCTCAGAAAAACCATAAATACCTATTATCTAGGTTGTATTATTTTAAGTTTGGTAAACATTTCCCAAGAACACTTCAATCTGCTTTGGTGAGGATCAGCTTAGTCTGACATCTGTTTTCCAGCAAAAAGGGTCCTCATGTGTATCTCCTCTCTACAACACTTCACCTATAATACCAATATTTGCTGCTACCAATGACAGAGCCAGAGGACTCTGCACTAGCTTCCCTCCTAATGTTGACTAACTTGTTGGAATAGCAATATGAACTTAAATCAGTCTCTAAAAGGGCTTTCTGTCTTTGCACTAATGTCTCATCACAGTAGAGAATACTCTAAAAGACAGAACTAAAAGGCTAAAAAGCAGGAAGTACTTTTTACACATATATTTCCTTCCAGATTCTTTAAGCGATATTATAAAGTTAGAATCCAACTGAAGCAAATATTACAAAAAATAATTCTAGCTATCAAAGTTATTTTATTTTATTTTTTAGGGTTTTTTTTTTTTTTGCAAGGCAATGGGGTTAAGTGGCTTGCCCAAGGCCACAAAGGTAATTATTCAGTGTCTGAGGCTGGATTTGAACTCAGGTACTCCTGACTCCAGGGCCGGTACTCTTATCCACTGCGCCACCTAGCTGCCCCTCAATGTTATTTTTCTATCACAATGAATCATCCTTTTGAAGCATGATCTAGATCTGATTATCCATTATCTAAAAAGATTCATTTTGTACAATGTGTGCTTTCTTTGGTCTGTGTCTCCTGAAAACTTATCTGAAAGGACTGAGATCAAGTAAGACTTGAAATACAAAAACAGGAGACCTCTCTCCAAAGTATTTATGTATACCTTTAGAGGGAGAAAGGCAATTAAAAGAGATCTAGGTTTAGATTCCACTTCAGATATTAATTAGCTGTGTAACCTTGGATAAGCAGTCTGGATTTAAAAATGGTACAAAAACAGTAATAGTTACCACCCACATAATGCTTATTATATAACAAATACTGCTAAACACTTCACCATTATCTTATTTGGTCCTCACAATTTTGTTAGGTGGTCCCCATTTTACAAATGAGGAAACTGAGACAAACAGGTTAAATGACTTGCCCAGGGTCTGCCTGACTCCAGGTTTGCTGGTTTATGCATTGTGCCACCTAACTACTTACTTTAAAATAGGAATCTATATGATGATCAACATAAATATTTAAATATACCCAGAACAGGATGGCATATAAAATGGAATTCTTGTTAAACATATTTTAAACGTGCATTAAACTTAATTAGCAGGTAGATGGCACAGCACTTAGAGGGTTGAGCCCAGAGTCAGGAAGATCTGAATTCAAATTCAGCCTGGGGCTAAGTTATATGTAATTGATCTGGCTCAGTTTTCTCATCTGTAAAAAAATGGAGACAATCTTAGCACTTTACCTCTCAGGGTTATTAGGAAGATTAAACAAGATAATATTTGTAATAGACTTCGAACAGGAATGGGACCAGCTATATCAATGTTAGTTATTAAATGAAGCAGAATCCAGTAACACAATTTGTCTCCTGTTTGCCTCAGTATTATCATCTGTAAACCAGATCTATCTACTAGGGTTGCTACAAAGGTCTCAGCCCAGTGCTTGTCAAATAGTAAATGCTACATAAATTGTTATTCCCTCCCCTTCCCTTCTTCTCAATTTCCTTCTACCCCTCTTTTTTTTTTTTTAAATCTCTGCTGCTCCTTTCCTTTCCCTTTTTTAGCACCACCATTAACATTAACTAAATCTCTCAAAGTCTTCCTTAAAAAGCTCACCCTTTTACAAATAAGTTGAGTGAAGTGGACAGGTCAATAGGAATCTGTCTTTTTCTGCACTTCTATTCCATTATACTTTACTCAGAGGCTGAAAGCCCTATTTATCATCAGTCTTCCAAAGCCAAGAATGGTCTCTCTGCTTTGATGAGAGTTTCTGAGTTTTATGAAAATGTTTCCTTTATGTTATTGCAGTCACTGTATAATTCTTCTGGTTCTATTCACTTCTCTTTACATCAGTTTGCATAAATCAGTAAGCACTTGATGTCTGGCTGTCAGGCAATCTTAATATTTAACATTTATATAGTGCTTTAGAGAGATATTTTCTCATTTGATCTTTAAAATAATTCTCATTTACAGATGAAAGTTTCAGAGAAGTTAAATGATTTGTTCAAGGACACAGAGGTCACACGAGAGGAAGAACTGGCCCCAGGTTTTCCTGACTTCAAGGCCAGTTCTTTCTGTACCCCTATACCACCTCTTAGTTAACTCCCTGGGTCTTATCTAGTATATCACAGATGGGTTTTGGTCTACTTGTTGGAACAAATCCCCACAGAGAGTTTTCTACAATGATAAAATCACAGCTCCTTCATGCATGATACAGTTGTATATAGGAGGGATGAAAAAACAGTATCAAGGAACACAGCAAAACCAGGAATAAACTGGAGATCTGGTAAGTGGAAATTATACTACAAACAATCATTCTTTTACTTTCCAATTATAATCAGAATAACAGGTTCACTTCAATTTGATAGAAATTAACTATATGCCTACTAACCCCAAAGACACAGGGGGAGGCAGGGTTTTTTTTAGGTTTTTGCAAGGCAAATGGGGTTAAGTGGCTTGCCCAAGGCCACACAGCTAGGTAATTATTAAGTGTCTGAGACCGGATTTGAACCCAGGCACTCCTGACTCCAGGACCGGTGCTTTAACCACTACGCCACCTAGCCACCCCTGGGGAGGCAGTTCTCATAACTTCTGTTTACTTATGTCACAATGTCAACGACAAGAAGTTTGAATAGATAGATCTGCTTTATGACAACCCACCTTTCGAAAAGCTTTTCAGGAAAATACTGTGTGGCCCTGAACAGGAGCTATCAGGTTGCCTGGAGAACTGATTTTGCTAGTCAAAGTGTAGGAGATAACAGAATTCTTCATAGCTCAACTATTCAACTCAGGAGCAAAATTACCCTTTAACGCTTGCCAAATTCTACCTCTAACTTACTAATCATTCTCATTCCCCAAAGCCGCATGAATTTTTACATCCATGCCAAGACAAAAGATGCAAAGTCAAGTTTGGGTAAGGAAGGGAATAAGATCAGTGAGTGGAGTAGATGGCTTATATGTATGCACTTTTTTGTTTTTAATGGGTTCAGAGCATTAGGTTCAGTTTTTAATTGTTTTCAGAGGAAGCCCCTATAAACCCAGCAATGTAATCAGAAGTGAATTTGAAGATGATTTTTGACTTGTTCATTTTTGGCACTATTACAAGGTTAAATGACTGAGAAGCTAGTGGATAAAGGGATGGCCTTGGAGTCAGAAAGAAGTGAGTTTGTTGGAAAAAAAAGTTGCCAATTTGTATAGATTGAGAGGTTTCCAGGAGTTCTGGAGACCAATGAAATGTTAATTTTAGACAAAGAAACAAAATCCCTAAACTGTCCTAAACAAAGTAACTATGATAAAAGAATATTGTATGAACATTTAATTTTACAAGACATTCTTTTTGCATTTTGGAAAGTCAAAAGATTAGAAATATTACTTTAAAAACCCTCTATTCACAGTAACTATGAAAAATAGGGCTGAGTTGTGTTTTTTTCCCACATGAACCAATTAAAGGGTTCAGATTCAACAGAAAATAACCTAAGGGAAATAATCATTGCCAGATGGTCTGAATCAAGTCAGAGTTTCATCCAATTCACCTTAGACACAAAAGAAAGTTAAGCCATTTTATAAACTGAATTCCTGTCAAGAGCATGATTAAATCTGAGAGTATTGAGAAACTAGACTTTCCCCCCAAATGGGAAGTAAAACAAGTGCCTGGCCCTGGAGAGGAAAACTAAAGCTAAAATAATCATTTGCAATGACTAGTGTGAAAAAGGAGGCATTGTGTTATATCTTCCCGTGAAGTAACTGGGAGGAAAAGGGATACCAATTATCACTATACTTTTCTGTAGCACCTTTAACAGGCACAGTCATTTAAAAAAGTCTGGGAACTTGAAAGCACAGTTGTGAATCAGCAACTTATCATAATATGCCTTTTTTTTTCCTTCAAGTTTCTCGGTTTGACCTGGGTTGTTACACAGGGGCTGGTGATGGAACCAGTTTCCTGGTCAGACTTGGATTGTGCCACTCACCAATGACTACCTACAGGTCAAACTGACTCATAAAAGAGGTAAATGTTGTCAGCCGCATCTAAGAAACAGTTTGCAGTCTCTATAACCAGGCTGGTAGAGTATGTCAACACTTTACCTTGGGAAAAAGTTCACCCTACTTCAGGGGGACATCATGTTTTCCCAGCTCCTGGCCACCGGGAATGACGAAGTTGCCGACATGGAGGCAGAAATCAAAGTTTCCCCTTTGGGAATTCTCCCAGAGTTTGAAGCAGCTTTGGGAAGGAGTGTGAGTGACATCGTTGTCTGTCTTAGCCACGGCTTCGATGGAAAGCCGGGGGGGGGGGGGGGAGTTCAGCAAAATGCCCATCTGCTTGGGAGCTGCATTTTCCTTGGGGGCTGGGGGGGGACGCCCCCCCAAATTTGCAGCATGTTCAGGAGGGATCTGAGGGACACATTTGACTGTATTGGCCACAGGCTGGATCGGAAGCCGGGAGGAAAGTTGAGAAGCACCCAATTGGCTGGGGCTGGGCCTCTCCTTGGGGGTGGGGTGCTCGGGAGGTAGAAGCCAGCTATTATGGCTCTCGGAGGAAGTCCGAGTGCAAGTTGCGTCTGGCGCGGAAAGAAACCCCAAAGCGCAGCAAACTGGCCCCTTCCCCGGGCCGCTGCGCGCGCGCTCTCAGCGGCGCCAGGCCCAGCGCCCTTGGCTGGCCTGCCCATCGGCACCCAGGGGGGAGGCCTGCTCCCGAGATCCGGATCGGCCCGGCCCCGCGCCCCAAAGCACGGCCCCGGCCGGAGTCCTTAGAAGTTTGCCCCTGGCCCTGCCCCCCCCCCCACCTCGCCATCTGGAGATACAGCAGCAGAGACGCTGGGGCGGGAAGGGGAGAGGCCGGGCCTGGGCCCTTCCGTGCCACGACTCAAAAGCGACACGGCTCGCTCGCGGGCTCTCCGGCCGCTCCCTGCACTGGGGCCCGGAGGAAGGCGGAGGAGACGGCGGCGGCTGCCGGGGAAGCCGAGGCAGGGCCGGCCGCGGCCCCAGCCCCCGTCAGCGCTGCCCCCTCCCCGGATCCCGCACCCCCAGCCCTGCGTCCCCGCCCTGCCACACCCAGGCCGGCTCCCTAGGCCTCAGCAAGGCAGCGTCTGCCTCCCCTCCCCCCTGCAAGAGAAAGGATACTTTCCATGTTGGCCATGGCTGGGCCGCTCCTCCCGGGGGGCTCTGGGGGGGGGGGGCACCGGCAACGCACAGGCTCGAGGTTCCGGGCTCCGGAGCTCCCGCGCTCGCGCTCCTCCGGGGCCGATGACGCCTCCCGTTTGTTTGGGGAAGCCACTTCCGGCTTTGCGGCGCGCGGTGGCGGCTGGAAGTGTCAGGCGCCTGAGGGGCGGGGCCGAGCGCTCTCCCTGGGCCTGGGAGCTGGGCAGGAGGCGGCCAGTAGGGGCGCCCGCGGGCACCTCGCCCGCCCCCACCCCGCACGTGCTCTTGGGCTTCGCGCCTCGGGCATCGAAGCTTCAGTTGGTCCTGGTGCCCACCGCAGTGGGGCGGGCTCCGGGGTTCCTCCGCACCCCCAAAACTCATTCAGAAGACAGAGAAACGTAGGCAGGGCACTTGGCGGCTTTTTTCTTATTTTGTTGTGAGTTAAGGCTCGTTAAAAGGCGGGTCAGGAAGGACCTGGGCCATTCTCCTTGGGAGTGCTCGGTGGGGGAGAGGAGAAAGGGAGCTTTGAGGGGTCACACAACTCTCACCACGCTGGGTGGGTGGAAAAACCCTCCATCCGTCAAACCATGTCATAGAGCAATAGTTTTTCAGTCAAGTCCCACTCTTTGCCAGCCCACTAGTGGTTTTCTCGACAGAGATACTGGCAACAGCCATTTTCTTTTTTTTTTCCCTCAGTTTTTTAGGCCATGGGGTTAAGTGGCTTGCCCAAGTGCACACAACTAGGTTATAACTAAGTGTCTGGGGATGGATTTGAACTCAGGTCCTCCTGACTCCATGTCCAGTGCTCCATCCACTGTGCCACCTAGTTGCCCCTCCACCCCCTTTTGCGGGGAAGACAGGGCAATGGTGTTGTGACTTGCTCAAGGCCACCCAGGTAGATAATTAAGTGTCTGAGGCCGGATTTGAACTCAGGTCCTCCTGACTCCATGTCCAGTGCTCCATGCACTGTGCCATCTAGTTGCCCCTCCCCCCCCCTTTTTGCAGGGGAGACAGGGCAATGGGGTTAAGTGGCTTGCCCAAGTCCACCCAGCTAGGTAAATAAGTGTCTGAGGCCGGATTTGAACTCGGGTCCTCCTGACTCCAGGGCTGGTGCTCTATCCACCTCCACAGCTGCCATTTTGTTTTCTCCCACCAACGACGGCCATATTGTTTTCTCCCACTGAGGACAACCATTTTGTTTTCTCCCACTGACACCAGCATTTTCTTTTCTCTTGTCAACAAAATGCAGCAAGTATTAAGTGTCTGAGATCACATTGGGACTCAGGCCCTCCTTTCTCCAGTGCTGGTGCACTATCCACTGCTACCTAGTTGCCACTCTTCATCTCCTTTTTTTGGAGGAGGCAAGGCAATGGGGTAAAGTGTCTTGCTCAACACCACACAACTTGGTAATTGTTAAGTATCTGAGGTCACATTTGAACTCAGGTCCTCCTGACTCCAGGGCTGGTGCTCTATCCCCTGTACCACCTAGCTGCCCCCTGTGCCCTACTTTTTAAGTGATTCTTATTACTGTACCAAAGATCCTCTGTCATTTCTTAGGAAATCATTTGTAATGGGCAAAACAGAAAATCTCTCGGTTCAACTGTGAATTGACCATTAATACGTAGCAGAGGTCAAGGTTGTATGCCTATCAGGATCCTGGGTTAACAAGACAAATATTTAGTAGATTGGGCATTAAAATGCACTTTATGGTCTCTGCTGATGACTACCACTGGAATGCTGGGCAAATCATTTAAATTGTCTGGGCCTCAGTTTTTTAATTGGTCAAATGAGGCTATGGAACAGAGTGACAAATGATACCTCAACTTGAAATTCCCTCTAGCTTGAAATCAGTAATGTTGACTTCTAAAGTACCAAAGAAGGAAAGTCCCTGGAAAGACTACTTTGGAAATAATTCTATGTTCTCCTCCTGAAATTGTGTCCTCAAGCAACTTGACTTGATCTTTCTCACTCTTAATGTCTTTATTTTAGCAGAATATTTCAATATGTATTGAAGTTTATTTCCCCATACTTAATGTATTTAGATAAGCTCAATATGATTACTTTGGGGTATGTTTGTTGATAAACCAAAACCAGTTCGAAAATTGATTGTATTGTTTGTGTTAATACTTTCTGATTAAATATGAACCCTTAATGTTTCAAAGATAACCATTATTAACTAGAATCCTCATAAGAAATGCATTCTTAGAGAACTTATATGAATGAAGCTGTCACAAACTACTTTTAGCATCTCTAGTCCAACCTCATTCATCTCTGGGCTAAAATATTTATTTTTTTATTGACACAGTAAAATTCATCTTAGCAAATTTCACCAGGATAACTATTAGTTCTGTATTTCTGAGGTACAAAGTTTTTTTTTCAAGGTGGTATTAAGATAGAAATGGAAGTCAATCTTCCTAGGATTCTCAGCACAGCAAAACCCAAAAGAAATTTTATATTGCCACATTTTTCTAGGATTTTGGAACTTAAGTTACATTAGGTTATTTTGGTAATGAATAGCATTGTATTTGAAGTGATTTAGAATATACCCAGAAGAAATTCTGGGGAAAGAATTCACGATTCTATAAATATGCAAATAATGATGAAGATTTAGATCTGTTACAATTTTGAACTTATTTCTGCTTTTGTTGTATCATTTCATATTGGAAGTAAAAGAAATATCAGTTCAGTAGATTAATTTACTTTCTGTTTTTGATACTTTGAATTTAGGGGAAAAGAAAATAGAAAGCACTTCTATGTCATCACTTTCAATGACATTCATTGAGAGCTCGCTGATGTAATCTTGGCTGTAAAAGAAGCCTATTTTTCTTCAATTTATATTTTTTAAAAAGAGATTATAGGTCTAAAGTTTTGTTGTCAAAAGTTTAAGTGATATTTTAGAGTTTTGAAAGTAACTTTTAAGGATGCTCTTGATTTACATTACCAGTGAATACATTAATAATCAGTTTGATTCACTGAAACTTTATCTAGGCATTCTGAATATACACAAAACCTACTATTTACTTTTTACCATATAAGTACAGCAGAAGACTCAGAGATCATCTACTGTCCTACCCTTTCAGTTTGCATGAAGAAAGGAACATCTGAAGATATTAAGCAACTTGTCCAAATGAGCGAAGTTAGTAAACTCAAAACTGGGATTATAATCCATGTCTTTTAACTCCAAATCATCTTACTTCCTATTACATCACAAAAGTAATAATGATTAACTATATTCATCCAAATGGATGTTTTAAAATGTATTTATACTTTTTTTAGCAATAGGAACATTCTTTTCTTCATTATATGTGACAGTTGAATCTGGTATAGTTCAGTCTTTGGCAGATTTACATGAACACATACATGATTTAAGGTAGGTTCAGTATCTCAATTTATCTTTTAACAATGTTCACACTGAATCTAAAGGTTTAGCAAAATTAGTGTCGATCACAGAGCCACATAAAGATGAACTTAGATGATTCAGGTATAGTTATTTTTCCTATGGATATGAAAAGAAAAAATTCTAGGAATCCCAGTTCTATTACATTTTTGCTATATGAAGTTGGACAAGTCATTTCTCTATGGGCCTCATGTGAATTTAGATGTAAAATTACGTGAGTTCTAAGCTCCCTTCTAGCTCTAGATTTCTGACACTAATGTGGACTTTTTTCTTAAGACTAGTAGGGTAAGGAGCGGCTAGGTGACACAGTGGATAAAGCACCAGCCTTGGAGTCAGGAGTACCTGGGTTCAAATCCGGTCTCAGACACTTAATAATTACCTAGCTGTGTGCCTTGGGCAAGCCATTTAACCCCGTTTGCCTTGCAAAAAAAGACTAGTAGGGTGACAAGGCTATTAAAAACTTGGTAATCCTAACTGATGGTGAAAAAAAACAAAAGGAAGACATTGAGATTTTAGTAGTACTAGGCTATTTCTCCACCCCCCTACCCTTCCCTCCATCCAAGAATTTTCAGCTTCGTTGCTGTTCTTTTATTGGGTTCTGCTTCAATTTTTGAGGACAGAATTATAGAAACAGAAATGGACTTCAGAAGGCCTTCTAGTGTCATTTTAATGATGAGGCCCAAAGACATTAAGTGACTAGTCCACACAGGTAGCAAGCACCAGACAAGGGGGTTTCAACCTCAGGATTCTAACTCCAGAGTCAATTAATTCTTTTTCCATGTTAACTCACTGGTATGGGGATAGAAGGAAGGGGTAGAAAAAAATAAGAGGTATCTTAAGGGGAAAATTTACCACATATTACCTTGGCAGAAGTGTTTAGGACCCACCCAAATGACTGTTTTTTTACACTTTATCTAGTGTGACTTGGGACTCAAACTTAGAAAGATATAGAGACTTGACTAGAAATTCTTCAAGATGCTATAGGATGGGGGGCAGCTAGGTGGCGCAGTGGATAGACCACCAGCCCTGGAGTCAGGAGGACCTGAGTTCAAATCCAGCCTTATAGACTTAATAATTAACCTAGCTGTGTGACCTTGGGCAAGTCACTTAACCCCATTGCCTTAAATAAAAACACTTCAATTTAGGGTTTTCTTCTACTGATACTGTATTTTATTGAAGGCTTTTTCTGTACTTGGTGATATAATGAATATTTGTTCAAATTATCACTTATGTTAATTACTTTCCTAATGTTTTTACATCTCTGGTATAAGTCCAGCTTCTCAGAATGAATAATTTTTTGGTTTATTTTTGCATCGTTGCTAACATTTGGGGAGCAGAAAGAACTAGGCCTGAAATCAAGAAGACCTATATTCAAATTGAGACTTAGATATATACTCACTATGTGTCCTGAGCAGTTCACTGAACTGATGACTGCTTCAGTTTCCTTATTTTTTAAATGGAGAGAATAATAGCACCTGCTTCTCAGGGTTGTTGTCAGGATAAAATGAGATAATATTTATAAAGCTCATGCATCAAGCAGTATTTGTTAGTGAAGTTGGCTTATATCTAAGACCTTTCTGATTCATCTCAATCTGATTTGAGAATGCCTTTTTTTCAAAATTACTGAGAATACTTTTTATAGCATAGATAATTATTGTTCTTTTATTATCATATAATTCACTTGTAAATCCATGCTAGCTAAATTTCTCCCTTCCTGTCCCCTTTGGTAGTTTGTTAATGGCTTTCTTTATTTTTCTTTCTGAGATTTGACTAAAATTTATTTCTTATTTTGCTAATTTGGTTTTATATTTAAGTATTTATCCATTTCATTTAAATTCTCATCTTTTTTAATGTATATATATATATATATATATGGTAATTTCTGATAATTCGCTTTATTTCCTTTATAATTTGTTGTGAAGTTACTGTTTCTTTTTTATCTTGGTAATTTGATTTTCCACTCTTTTTTTAAACTTAAGTTTGTGGTTTATTGATTTTCTTAGTTTTTTAAAAACAAACTCAAATTCATTATTACTATATCTTTTCTGCTTTAAATTTTATCTATTCTTTTAATTTTCAAGAATTTGTTTGGGTTTTATTTGGGGATTGTTAAATTCTTGATTTAGTGGACTACATGTTCAATTCACTAATCTCTTCTATTTTTGTTAATGCATCTTTTCAGAAATATAATTTGTGTTCCTTAGTAGCATCCTATAAATCATGGTATATTTTATCTTGTCTTTGTTTAATATCATTATTTTAGTTAATATTTTTTAACACTCATTTAAGAAATCATTACTTAGGTCTCTATCATATCCTTATGTTTCCTATATCAATTATATGGATTATTTGTTCCCAACCCATGGCAGTCTTCCAAACTCATATTGGTTTGATTAACCATATTTGGACACACTTAGCCCAACATAGTGATGTCATTTTGGTCCTCTTTGAGAATGAAGGACAACAACCATTATATCAACTACTCAGTTTCTTTATAAACAATGTTTTTAATATTTCTGCTTTGTAATATTTATGAATAATTTTAGGTACTTATTTAGGGCAAGGTGCTATATGAAACTGAGAAATACGTATATCCTTGAATATTCCCAATTCAGAATAGCCTTTGAAATATGATTTTTCTAAGTCTGCTATCTTGATTTTTCTTGTTTATCTTTGTGTTAAAATGAGTCTATTATCTGAAAGGGCTATATTAAAGTTTCCTACAAATGTTATACTGCTGTCAGTGTCTTTTACAAATTTTTTAGCTTTGCCTTTAATGATTTAGATTCCATGCCAGGCTACTTATGTGATTTTTTCCTGTTTAATCTCTCTCTTGGAATTTTCTATTTTTAATGTTGCCTTCTCTGAAATCATGATTGCAACTCTTGCTTTTTCGGAATCATCCAAAGTACAGTAGGCTTTGTTCCAGTTTTGAATTTTTGTTCTGTGTCTTTTATGTTCTAAATGTGTTTCCTGAATGTATTTTTTATCTATTTTGCCATTTTCTTTCATCTTATTGGTGAGTGTGATTGATTCAGATTGTTAAATTTATGTTTTTCTATATTTTTGGTAAAGAAATTTTTGAAAAAAAATGTTTCTGTTAATGCTCGAGTTTTCCTTCTGCCTTTTCTGTATTAGATAGTAAGACAAGAGACTATATACTGCAGGGTTCCTCCTATAGTCAAATTGAAGATTATATGATCATAGGAAGGAACTTGGAAGTTTTCTTGTCCAACTATCTCATTTTATAGAAGAGGAAAGGCAGCTATGTGGTGCAGTGGATAGAGCACTGGCCTTGGAATCAGGAGGACAGCAGTTTGAATCCAGTCTCAGACATTTGACACTTATTAGTGGTGTGGCCTTGGGCAAGTCACTTAACCATCATTGACTATCATCCAGGGTCATCTTCACTTGTCCTGATTCATATCTGGCATTGGACCCAGATGGCTCTGGAGGAGAAAGTAAGGCTGGTTACTTAGCACAGCCCCACCCACTCAGATCCAATTCATGTGTTTGTCATGGCATCACCTCCCTGATGTCATAGTCTTCTTCAAGAATGAAAGACAAACATTATTATCATAGAAGAGGAAACTGAGGCTCAGAGAGCTTAAGGTCGTGTGAGTAGTTCATATCAAATGGATTTTGAATCCAGGTCTTCTGATTTGTATTCTTTCTCCTGTATTGATTACAGAGAATGAAAAGAAGGACTGGGAGGACTGGGTAAATTCAGTGCTTTTCTCTGCTTAAGGCATTTGTGCAAGAAAGGTACAGGAGTCCGAGTCACTAGAGAGGGAGAAGTTCAAGAATATAGGACACATGCTGACACAATTTAGTGAAGCTGGAAAGGAGTTTGACATACCGAACATAACTGGGAGTAGTGGGTCTACCACAGTGGGTAGAACATGACTTTTCTGGGCCTCAGTTTTTTCATTAAAATGAACAACATGATCTTTGAATTCCTTCACAGTTTTAAATCTATGATCCCATCATCATAAGTCTTAGGTAGTATAATAATAGATAACAACAATATGGAATTCATTATAGCCCTAAGAGGTAGTGTCAGTTTAAAACAGGTTAAATGAGAGTTTAGACAAATTTGTGAATGATATGGAGGTAAGTCAATGACTAAAGTGAAATAGTAATATTTTCATGAACTTAAGCATGAATAAAAGTATCATGGTTTGATATGGCAGAAACTCAGTTTTACAGATTCAAACATAGTAATGAGAATTTTGGTTAACATATATTAAAATAATTTACCTTAGTTATTAATTCTCCTTCATATTTACATGGGAAAAAACACCTGGATTTGGAGCAAGAGGGCTTGTTTCTGACATTTACTATCTGTCTGACTTTGGGAGAATCACCTCACCAGGCCTTAGTTTCCTCATCTGTAAACTGAGAGAGTTGAACTAGATAATCTCTAAGGTCCCTTCCAGCTATAAATCTATGACATGTATATTTGGGGAATACATCCTTAATGATTGAAATTGATATCATGGCGGTCAGTCATGCCATACCACAAAGAGTTTCTTTATGCCATTGCCAGAGACAATAATGCCCAGTTGGTCCACGGATCTAAGGCAGTGAGGTAGCATAATGATTAGAGTATCTGAAGTCAAGAAAATGTATGTTCCAGTTGTACCTCAGATAGTATTTATTAGCTGTGATCCAGAGAAGTCATTAAACTCTCTCATCTTCAGTTTCCTCATCGGTAAATTGGGTATAATAAATGATAACATCTACCTCCATAAAGTTGTTTGGTAAAGCACTTTGTGAACTTAAAAGTGTACCATAAACATTAGCTATCAGTCAGCTAGGTGGTGCAGTGGATAGAGCACCGGCCCTGGAGTCAGGAGTATCTGAGTTCAAATTCGGCCTCAGACACTTAATTACCTAGCCGTGTGGCCTTGGGCAAGTCACTTAACCCTATTGCCTTGCAAAAACCTAAAAAAAAAAAAAAAAACTCCAAACCCCAAAACATTAGCTATCATTTAGCCAAAGGGAAAAGGATACATCATCAGCCTTAGTAAATATATTGAATAAAAGATTTTTGTGTTTGGGCCATGATGTTTTGTTAACCAACTTTCAACAACTTTGAATCTCACAGTTTTTTTTCAGACAATTGTTCAAATATACTAATTAACTATTGCTCATGTCTAGATTGAAATGCATTTAAAATTATGACTCTTTTCATGTTCTAAAATGGATAGTGTAAAACTCTGAGGGAAAATTTACTTATATAATATCTAACCCACCATAAAATTAGAGAAGGGTATGAAAAATTAAATTAAAATGTTGAGAATTTAATGATAAAGTAGGCAAGAAAAGAATTATAAAAATATTAATTAGGGAGCTTCAATAAGCCAGTCCTTTAAGTATTCATTCTCAAATGACAGAAACCCTCCACATTGGTATTATCAGACTCCTTACTCCTTCACAGAATTTTTCATCTAGTAATCTTATTACCTCCAGGATCAAAACCAAAATGCCCTATTGGCATCCAAAGTCCTTCCTAGCCTATCTCTCTCCTACCGTTTTGGTCTTCCTGCACCGTTTTCTCCACCACCTACTTTTTCATCCAGTGACATTGACCTCCTGACTGATCCTTAAAAAAGAAACTCCATTTCTTGACTGAGCATTTTCTCTGGCTGTCCTTACCTGAAATGCTCTCTTTCCTTCAATCTCCTGAACTCCCTGGCTTTCTGTAATTACCAATTCTAATTCTACCTTCAACAGAAGCCTTCCCCCATCCTCTTAATTCCACCACTTTCCCTCTGTTCATCATTCTTTATATATTTTGTATATAGCTTGCTTTATATGTCTTTGTTTGCATGTTGTCTACCCCATTAGATTGTAATGGGGTAACTTCATCAGGCCAGGGACCGTCTTTTACCTCTTTTTGTATCCCTACCAAAACCTAATACCTGACATATAGTAGACACTGAATAAATGCTCATTGATTGATTGATTGATAATAGCCATTTTGATTGATTAATAATAGCCATTTTGACCATAGCATGTCTCAAGTTCTTTATTCATCTGAAAAATAGCTTAAAATTTATTGAATAAATTCTACCACTTGACATCTGCCACCAGACCTTGAGTATCTTGGTTGTCTGTGAAACATGCTAGATGTGCTGTTTTGATTTCAACTGGCCATCAAGTTCTATGTAATGTCTTAGGCTAGTAATTAATCACATCCAGAAATTAGTTATTGACAGTAGATTAGTACATAGAAAGAAAAGAACCTTCTCTCTCTCTCTCTCTCTCTCTCTCTCTCTCTCTCTCTCTCTCTCTCTCTCTCTCCTCCTTCCTCCCCTTTTTCCCTTTTTGGAAATTAAGAATTTCTCAATTCTTTTTTTTTGTTTGTTTTAAAGAGTGATTTTAATTCTGATTTGTACAAGTGAAAAGAGGAAAATTCCAAATGGGTCAAATTTCTGTGACAAAAGGAACAAAGGCAGAAATGCTGGTGGTATTCAATTGAGTAACTTAGTAACAGCCATAATGCATTTACTGGGAATCTGAAAGCTTGCATTATATCCTGATCATCAGTTTGGAATAGATGATCCTTTATTCTTGAAGGCAATAAGGAACATGAAAGCAATTGAGATCTAGGATTCAATATAGTTTAGGAAGATTAATTCTACAAAAAAGATTAGGAGTGAGGAGGCCAAAGAGCAGAAAGAAATTGTCTAATAGCATGGGTACAAGGTGATGTGATTCAGAAAATATTTAATAGAACTAGACAAGGAGAGACTAAATATCAGTCTACATACATGGCTAGTATATATTAATTAAAATAATGTAACAAATGTATTCCAAAACAGTTTTCTTTATTGCTAAGTTTAAACACCACTTTCCAGACATAAAACATTCCCCATACTGCTATCTATAATTCTGTACCTGCAATTCAAAGCTGCTCTCCTTCAAATTCCTAGTTGAATTTTTGAATTTAAATGTTACAATGGCCTTGTAGAGATTATTATGATTATTACATTTTAGAAGTAAGTTTCTCTTTGCCCTTTCTATTTCTAAATGAAAAAAAACCAAAAAAATGACTTGAGTGGGGATGATTTGTAAAACAATCAAAATTAATCCAGACTAAGCATGTCTCAAGATCATTGGCTACTATTTTCATCTTGTGTCCATCCCTTTTGCCTGAAGATAATTTCCTCAAGGTCAGGTCTTCTGAAGCCATGTTTAGTTGTATTCTTTAGTATGAAGTTTTCTGCATTGCTGGTAATATCTTTAAATTTTGATTTTGCTTATTTCACTATGCATCAGTTCACGCTACCCAGAATTCTAAGAAGACCTCTCTCATCCTTTTCTATGGTGAAATATTCCATTATATTCACACATTATTTAATTCATCCATTTTCCAATTGTCTCAAGCTATCTAAAATACCTCAGATTCTAGTTAAATTTAATTTCCCCCCTTTGGAAACAAGAAATATTTCCATTATTACCC
This sequence comes from Macrotis lagotis, assembly GCF_037893015.1. Taxonomy (NCBI): domain Eukaryota; kingdom Metazoa; phylum Chordata; class Mammalia; order Peramelemorphia; family Peramelidae; genus Macrotis; species Macrotis lagotis. The sequence goes on from NC_133666.1 coordinate 50,668,049, forward strand.
ATGAATTTAAAATATACTACACCATAATCATTTTCAAAAGTGTTAACAAACTTTCTTCCTGCTCCCCAATTAAAATGCTACCATTATATCACACAACTCCTAATTTTTTCCAATAAAATTACCTTTCTAGATTTCACTGACCTCTTCTGATTCTATTCCAAATTTCCTACTCAGGTCTGGTCTTTCCATCAAAAAATCTTCAAAATCTTCTACTGTATTAAATATCCATTTTTCCCCATATATCATTATACCCAATTTTGCAGGGTATTTTATTCTTGGCTCTAAGCCCATGTCTTTTGCCTTTCTAAATATTTTATTCCAAGATTTCCTCTCATTTATAGTGGAAGCTGCAAAGTCTTGCGTGATCCTCACTGTCACTCCTTGATATTTGAACTACTTGCTTTTGGATTCTTGTAATATTTTCTCTTTGACATGGGGATTCAGAAGTCTTTCTATGACATTCCTAGGTGTCTTTATATGGGTATTTTTAGAGGAGGTGACCTATGAATTCTTTCTATATCTATTCTACCTTCTGGTCCTAACAAACGTGGGCAGTTCTCACTTAGGATTTCTTGAAATATAGTATCCAAGCTTTTGACTATATCCATATTTTTCAGGGATACCAATTATTTTTATATTATCTCTTTGTGACCAATTCTCCAAGTCAGTGGTTTTAGATACCAGATATTTCACATTTTCTTCTTCAAGTTTTTCAATCTTTTCACATTGTTCTACCATTTCTTGTTGTCTCCTGGAGTCATTGAATTCTATTTGATCTATTCTTCTTTTCATTGACTACATTTCTTCATTGATGTCTACCACTTTCTCTTTTAAGTTGTTTATTGTACTTCCAATTCTTTCTTCTAGATCTTTTATTTCATTCTTTATATCTTTCTTCATTTCTTCTAGGAATTCCTGAAGTCTTTGTGGAAAATCCATTTCTTCCTTTACTGTAGAATTGCTTCCTTTTTCTGGGATATCTTTAGGTTTGATACTGGTTGTTGTTTTCATCTTTGATGTATCTATTTCTCAAGATTTAATTTCTGAATTGAGGCTTTGTGTTAGGGTCCTATTATGTCCCCTAACATATTACTTCTGGGTTGATTGACTAGCCAAGAAGGGTCTTGCCTTTAATCCCTTGGGTTCTTGCACTGACTTTCACATCCTGTGATTGGAACTGTTTGGATCTTTGAGGTTGTGTAACCACGACCAAGTCACATTGCCAGTACGTGTTGGCAATCAACTCTCTAAGATCGTCAGTTTGCTGAACTGCAGCAAGGAAGGGAATTTACATGCCAAGGGAGCTCCCTACACCAATGAAATCACAGAAATAGATTATCTATCTACCTGTCTACGTACATAGTTGTTTGCAGATTGTCTCCCCTGTTAGACTGTGAGCTCCTTGAAAGGAAAGATTGTCTTTTGCCTCTCTTTGTGCACTTAGCACAGTGCCTAAAATATCATAGACATTTAACAAATATTTACTGTCAATCTATCTACCTATTCATTGATCTATCTAGATTAGGAGCTATATGTTACATACTAAAACTTGGAAAAAATAATACTTGCTAGCTATCATACAAAATAACATTAAAAAGTTGTGAGGTAATTTAGAGGCTATCTAGTTTGAACTATGCCTCAATAAGAAATCCCTTTAGATCATAACTAACAAATGATTAACCAAAGTTTGACTGAAGATCTCCAGTGATACGAAATCCATTACCTCCTGAGGCAGTCCTTTGCATTTCAGAAGGGAGTCAGAGCAGGAGACCTTTTTTCACCTCATTCTTGATACCATAGATCTGACAATTCATGACGGAATTTTCTAGGAATAAGGCAGCAGTTTGTATGGTACCAGTTACTACTATTGCTTAGTCAGGTGGAAAACACCCTACTATGTAAACTGTTACTTATCTTTTTATATATAAGACAACTTATCAGCAAATTATGAGCTAGAGGACAATTGTTTTATATTTAGTATAATAGAATGTTAGAGCTAGAAATAATTTAGTCCTACTATTTTATTTTACAGAAGAACAAATTGACAAATAGGGTCATATTTGATGGGTAAATTCCATTTGCTGTTGCAGTTCAGCAAATTTACAATCTTAGCAAGTTGTTTGCCCTATGTGTATTAGGGTCATACTAGAGGTAAGGAAAGGGTAGTACTGAAAGACTGCAAAACTGCCCCTCAAGTTCCATTTTTAGCCAATGGAGTCTTCATGATTAGACTATTATGCTCATGTTTAAGAGGTGCATGAAACTCAGATGAGGAAAAATTTTTTGCCCTAAGTCAAAAGCATAATAATAACTTAGTATTCTATATACGGTACTAGTGTGTTCATAAGAGCTTTTTCATTTATGATAAATCCCGGCTTAATTTCAATAACTAAAATACTGTTAGCTATTATTATTTACACATCGATATCATCTTTCCTCTTGTTACATTCTCAGAGACCATACCTAAATTTCCTTCAATTAAACTTGCAGGGTTTTGAGATGGGGAAATATAACATGTTTTTGTTATCTATCAGTAGTCCTGTGTGATATGAGGCAACTTGCAGCAAAGTTAACATACTACCCAGTATACTAACCCAGGAGTTTATAAGCTGGGAATGATAAAGTGTGGTGAATCTTGGTGCCAAAAAAATGCTTCCTAATTTTGTAACTTCGCTTTAGTCATTTGACTAATGACCCTGAATTTTTTTGGTTAATTTTTAAAAGACCAAATAACAGATTAGTTAAGATGCTCTTTTTCACAATTTTTGAGGTTATTTTTCTAAAATAAGTTATTTTATAATACAATATTATGTAAAGAAAGAAAATCTCTAAATAATAGTTTTTAAGTAGTAGCTATAATTTATGGATCTATGTTAGGAATTGACAAAATTAGTAAAGACATTTGATGAAGAATGACCACAAAAAGACAACTCTTGAATCCACTCCTTGGAGACTGGATTAGAGGCCAGAGGACTGTAAAATAGAAGACTGATGTGTCTTTTATTTTCTGTGTTGATTTTACATTGTACATTTCTCTTTTTTTCTTCTCTTGTTTATTCATCTTACCTCGTTTGAGGCATTTTTCATTGTTGTGAGGTGATGGGTATAGGGGCTGAGTTTTGCTGGAAGCTTCATTTTATCTACCTTTCCATAACTCTCAGTCTTTCTTTCATTTTACGGATGAGACAACATGAGGGTTCGACTTAAATATGTGTTGAACTAGATGGTATTTGATGACCTTTCAGGTTTTTAGATTCTATGGCTTTATGATATATTCACTGACAGAAAATGTTATTAGATAATTATTCATATTAAGAATTCTGTTTTAGTATTACCTTTCCAATTGATTTTGTTTTAGAGCGTTATTTGATTGCCCATTAAAAGTTGTAGGAATTGGAGAGACAAAACATTAGACCTGTTTCATCCTAAACTTTAATCCTAAACTTGTTTATTGGTCCAGTTAGGGAAAATTATTATATTTCTGCATTTTGCCTATATCTTATCTGTCATTCTTTATCTACAGCTATGGTGTCACATTTTACTAAAGATGGTTAACACAAAGAAGACTTTGGAATAAAAGCCCCTCACTACTAAAGAGTTTACTAGGCAGAAACATAATGAAGAAATAATTATAAATATATGAATAAGATTCAGGTTCTACTTTCTTTTTCAATTATTCTTTTAAACAAATATTAAAATAATAATGCTTTTTAAAAAAAATACTCTGTCAGGCCAAAATAATTGGTAGAAGAATAAAGCAGGACCCAGGCCAGGGTTCAAATAAAAACGTGGCATTTCAAGTTTGATTTGGAGATTATTTATAGATGTGCATTTCAGCTTTTCAGCAGATTAATGAATTCATTAGTATAGTTCCTTTCCGTATTAATGCAGATTGCAATCTTTCCACAACTTAGGAGAGAGTCTTTATGAGTTGCTCTAGCTGAAAAAAAATTAGCACCTGGTAAGCAATCTTCTCATGATGAAATTCTTTGAACTTCTCTAAAGAGGTCCTTGTATGATAGACATTTTTAATACTGTGTCATTCCAGTTTGAAAATTTTCCAGCTTGGAAGGATCTGCTCAAGTTTTTCACTGGCACAGCCTCAGAGAACTCTGCTTCAGCTCTATACAACATGATAAAGATCAGAGTAGAGATATGGGTCATTAATATTATTTGTTTTGTCCACATTTTAATAATTCTTATTTTATTTTTAAAATTAGAAACCTAAAAATATTAACTAAAACAAGCACTTCCATAAACACAGTAGAGAATTGTTCATAAAACTGCAAATCTCTTATTTATACCTTGCTTTTATTTTTAAGTATATAGTAAAAAATTAATAAAAATTAAAAAAATAAATGTAACATCTTACTTCCAAAGTTATCTTGCTTGTATTTGATTCCTTTTGGTCTTCCTTATCTTTTCTTTGCATTTTAAAAATGTTTCAATGATTTTTCTTTCTTTCTTTTTTTTTTCTTTCTTTTTTGTGGAGTGTGGCCTAGATCCCTTTTTTCTCCTGATTCCCCCCACCAATGAGAAAAAAAAAAAAAACAACTCATCTCACAAATATGCAAAACAAATGCACATTTTTTCCCTATATCTAAAAATGCATGTCTCATTCTGCAAAGTGAGTCCATCATGCCTGATACCCTGGAATTCTTGTGGTCATTGCACTGATCAGAGTTCTTAAAGCTTTTAATGATGTTTGTCTTAAAAAATGTTGCAAAATTTGTTTTCTTGGTTTTGCTCACTTCACTTGCTATCAATTCAAACATGACTATACCAGGTTTCTCTCTGTGCTTGTGATTTTCCCCAGGTCCCAAAGCAAGCTTGTGGCAGAATTAGGACTTCTCACTTCCACTATATCATGCTGTCCATGTCGCCTGACTTGTTCCCTGCATATTTCCACTCATCCCAGATTTCCTGTCTTGCTGAATTGGTCATGGAGCCTATTAAATCAGAGGTCCACCTACCTACAATGAGAGACTCTGTTATGCAAAAAAGAGATAGCTCTATCCAGTTGGTCCCCCTTCCATTTAATTAGAGACACTCTATCCACTGCACCACCTAGCCACCCCCTTTTGCACTTTCTTTAAAAAAAAATACTTCAGTGCATCCATATTATGTGGCTTTCAGGTTTGTTTTGCCAGTGAAAATCTTTAAATGTATGTTGAATCTTCCTAGGATAGATTAGGAGATGAATCCGTTTTTAAGCCTATAAAGTAGTAATCTCTCAGTTTATTTTAGCTAAGAGAATAGTATGTATTTTAGTTTTCAAATATCTGTCAGTATTTTTCTTTAATAGAATGAAACATGAAATGCAAATGTCCTGACCAACCCTTTATATTATAGTTAGTGTCAAAACTTTTAGTGTTCAGTACTTCAATAGATTGTTGGTGGAGTTGTGAACCTTTGTGGAGAACAATTTGGAACTATGCCCAAAAGACTATAGAACTGTATATATCCTTTAACTTGGCAATGCCACTACTAGGTCTGTATCCCAAAGAGATTTTAAAAAGGCATTATTTGTACAAGAATATTTATAGCAGCTCTTTTTGTAGTGGCAAAGAATTAGAAACTGAGAGGATATCTATCAGTTGGTGAATGGCTGAACAAGTTGTGGTATGTAATTATAATGGAATACTATTGTGTCATAAGAAATGCTAAGCAGATAATTTTTTCTTTTTTTAGTTTTTGCAAGGCAATGGGGTTAAGTGATTTGCCCAAGGCCACACAGCTAAGTAATTATTAAGTGTCTGAGGCTGGATTTGAACTCAGGTACTCCTGACTCCAGGGCTGGTGCTCTATCCACTGCGCCACCCAGGTGCCCCAAGCAGAAAATTTCAGAAAAACCTGAAAAGACCTACATGAATTGATGGAGAGTGAGGTAAACAGAAGTAAGAAAACATTGTACACAGTAATAACATTATAGTAAGGATGATCAATTGTGAAAGACTTAGCTACTCTTATCAGGGCAATGATCTAAGACAATTCCAAAATGACTCATGATGAAAAATGCTTTCCATTTCCAGAGAAAGAACTGATGGAATCAATGAAGACTGAAGCCTACTTTTTCACTTTTTTAGGGTTTTTGCAAGGTAAATGGGGTTAAGTGGCTTGCCCAAGGCCACACAGCTAGGTAATTATTAAGTGTCTGAGGCTGGATTTGAACTCAGGTACTCCTGACTCCAGGGCCAGTGCTCTATCCACTGCACCACCTAGCCACCCTCTTTTTCACTTTCTTTAAAAAAAATACTTCAGTGCATCCATGATCTTATCGATTTGTACACTTTGTCCAGTGGTTTAAGTTGTAACTGATCTACTATGCCTTCTTACTGAGTATGGATCTTATCACTCTCCTTCCAAGATCTTTTTCCAGAGAAGATCCACCTAATATGTTAAAGATCACCTTCTATACATATGGATGTTTTATGTGTATCAGTATGACAACTGAGTTGATATCTATTATCCTTCATTGCCCCTATGTGACCAATTCCTTTTTCCAATCATACATTCTGCAGAGTTTGTTTTTCTGTAATTTTTTGCATGCAAACCATTGCTGGCAATATTCAGCAGACTACTTAAAATCTAAGGGGAAATTTCTTATATATTCATAGCTTTTCATTATTAGCAAAAACAATTTTCTTTGTAAAGGGAAAATAAGATAATGAAATTTGAGTCTTATTATCAGAAAATTAACAGATAGAAAAATTTCATTGAACTACTTTACAAGCTAAAATTGGTCATGCTGTAAGAGTTTTACTGTAACACAGCTGCTATTTAAGAAAAGCCATATAATTATAATCATGAATTTTGAAAGTGTTAATAAGTATTAAACCATGACAATTAAAAAGAAAAGGTTTTAAAGATTCTTATTTAACATTTATTTTAACCATCTAGAATTATGCCTTTATATATTCTTCACTAAACCTGGATAGGTTTGGGTTTTTTATTAATTAAATATTTTTAAATATCATGACATTTTGATATATAATTACTGACTTTATAATACACCAATTACTATATTTGCTTTAGTAATGATATTAGCTTTGGAAAACAGTGAACATAAACCCCAAGTTTCCTGATATATTCACACCACAAAACCTTGCAATATGGCATCACAGTCTTAATTTAAGTTTGAGTTTAATCTAGAACCAAATTTGATGGCTCCTGTGACTGCATCCTCATTTGTATGAATACAACTCTAACATTTTATTCCTTCCACTTTTCCCTCTGGTTCAACACTGTTCTGGGGGGGGGGGAGGGAGAATAGTTTTATTTTAATGCATGGCATGTCTTTGATGCTTTTTATTACTTTCTTTTTGCATCTTTTAATTGTTGGCCTACATCTATTCAATTTTTTCCTCCTCTTATTGGAAAAAAATAGGCTAATTGTTGAACACTCGGGAAGTGATGTTGAAATTAGTGATTGTTTAAGTGACATAACTAACACTTAGCAGAATAAAAAAGCAATTAGATTTTATTATACTCATATATATCTATCTCTATCTCTATCTCTATCTCTATCTCTATCTCTATCTCTATCTATCTCCAGTGCCCTTAAACTCAACTTTATTTTGTTTTAGATTTGATTTTAGCTGCTGGCATGGAAATAATGGGAAGCTTAAAGGGATAGTGATTGCTCCATTTTAGAGTTCATGAGAGAGAAGTAAACCAAGAATAGTCTGATATTTACTTTAGCTATATTTGAAAAGTCAGCACTTTTTCATTTTTGTTATTGACTAATTTTTATTTGCAAAAAAATTATTCCTAACATTCATTTAAAAAACTGAGTTCAGAATTCTCTATCTTTTCCAACGTTTCCCTTTAACTTGAGAAGGCAAGAAATGTGATATTTGCATATGAAATCATGCAAAACATATTTCTATATTTGTTGTTGCTATTGTTGTATAGTTAATTAGTTGTGTCTAACTCTGCATGACCCTATTTAGGATTTTCTTGGAAAAGATATTAAAGTGGTTTGCCACTTCCTTCTCCAACTAATTTTCAAGATGAGGAAACTGAGCCAAACAAGGTTAAGTGACTTGCCTATGATCACACAGTTAGTAGCTATCTGAAAACAGATTTGAACTCAGGTTCTCCTGACCATTCCACCCACTGTGCCACCCAGCTGTTCCATTACCATATTAACCATGTTGCAGAAAAACAACAACAATAAAAATAAAGTGAAAAAGTGATGCTTTAATCTTTACTCAGACTCCATCAGTTCTTGCTCCAGAAGTAGATATAATTTTTAATCATAAGTCCTTTGGAATTGTCTCTGATAAAAACTAAGCCATTCACAGTTGAATATTATATAATATTGCTGTAACTATGTACAATGTTCTCCTGGTTTTGTTCATTTTATTATGTATCAATTCATATACATCTTCCCCGAATTTTTCTTTTTTTGTAAAAGATTTTATTTGAATTTTACAATTTTTCTTCCAATCTTACCCCCCCCACAGAAAGCAATCTGTCAGTCTTTATTTTGTTTCCATGTTGTATATTGATCCAAATTGAATGTGATGAGAGAGAAATCAAATCCTTAAGGAAGAAACAAAAAGTATAAGAGATAACAAGATCAGACAATAAGATATATGTTTTTTTTTCTAAATTAAAGGGAATGGTCCTTGAACTTTGTTCAAACTCCACAACTCTTTATCTGGATACAGATGGTATTCTCCATTGCAGACAGCCCAAAATTGTCCCTGATTGTTGCACTAATGGAACGAGCAAGTCCATTAAGGTTGAATATCACCCCCATGTTGCTGATAGGGTGTAGAGTGTTTTTCTGGTTCTGCTCATCTCACTCAGCATCAGTTCATGCAAATCCCTCCAGGCTTCCCTGAATTCCCATCTCTCCTGGTTTCTAATAGAACAATAGTGTTCCATGACATACATATGCCACAGTTTGCTAAGCCATTCCCCAATTGAAGGACATTTATTTGATTTCCAATTCTTTGCCAACACAAACAGGGCTGCTATGGATATTTTGGTACAAGTGATGTTTTTACCCTTTTTCATCATCTCTTCAGGGTATAGACCCAGTAGTGGTATTGCTGGATCAAAGGGTATGCTCATTTTTGTTTCCCTTTGGGCATAGTTCCAAATAGCTCTCCAGAAAGGTTGGATGAGTTCACAGCTCCACCAACTGTGTAATATTGTCCCAGATTTCCCACAACCCTTCCAACAATGATCATTTTCATATGGCTATGGATTGCTTTGATCTCCTCATCTGTAAATTGCCTTTGCATATCCTTTGACAATTTGTCAATTGGGGAATAGCTATTTTATAAAATATGACTCAGTACTCTGTATATTTTAGAAATGAGTCCTTTGTCAGAATCATTAGTTGTAAAGATTGTTTCCCAAGAATTTTTCTTTTTCATTTCTACATTTTTGAATTCCAAGTTTACTACTTCTTTCTTCTTTAGAGCCTCTGCTGTTTTAGAGAGTGTCTCCATTAGAAGTTGTGCATTATCTATTATTTTGTTAATGTTTGGGGTTTTTTCTTAAAGGGATTTGATTTCTCCACTACTCTTCTTTATTTCATCTTCTTATGATCCATTCTGGAATTTCTTGCCATTATTATATTTTCAACCCATAGAATTCATTGCCTTCCTTTTCATTTTCAAATTGATGTCCTTCCCTGTTTTATTATTTTTCATATTATATTCTTTTCTAGATTGCTGGGTTCCCCCCCCCCATTTTTCAATCACACTGCTGACTTAAAAACCTAAATGAGGGTTGAGCTTATACTAACTATTCTTCCTCTTGGTTTTCTTGCCCAAACCTTTAAGTTCCAGAATTTTGTATCAGGTTCTCCACTATTGAAGCCTGTCTCCACCCACTGCTGTCTTTTCTCTTATCCAAACCTTGTAGAGTAACTGAATCTAATGACCTTGCTTTGTTATGGTGTTAGTGTGGTTCAGTTCAGCTGACCAAAGCGAAACATCAAGGGAGGACAATTGGCACTGTTCAAATGTCAATTGAAGTATGAGCCTGATGAAGTGAATGGGAACATTGAGTTCTGGTGTAGTTAAGTGTAGCAAAGTAATATAAATAATATAATATCATAAGTTTTCTATTTATGTCTGGTTTTTTTTTTCTGAAACAATTATTTTCTGGAGGAAATGTTTCCATTTTCCTCTTATCATTTTTTGTTTCATTTCCAAAATATCAATCTATGGAATTTAGGTAGCCAAGGGTAAGTGACTTTTCAATATTAAGAAATAAAATAGATTTATTTCACATCCTATATGTGAAAATATTTGGTACCATACTATGTGTACACTCTATGTGGAACTTTGAAGCAGGTGCTATGGACAGGCAAAAGGGAGTAGATGGTTGAGTCTAGTACTAGTCCTCAGTGAACTTTACAAAAAGTGACATTATATTTCCTTTTCTTAACTTGTTAGAATTGTAAACACATTCTTTTAATGGCCAAATTTTAGTCTCTCTTAAGAATGATTTTCATTTAATGGGCTGATTGTAGGATCTGTTTATACTAATTGTTTAATACATAAATCTTGAAGCCCTAACCTGATTGAAGACTCTTTGGTATTGTCTGTTTTGATTGTCACAGCCCTAGCTGATCATGGAGTAGGCACTCAATATGTGCTTATTGGTTGATTGATTGACCCAGAAGTACTTATGAACTTGAAGGATAAGAAGAATATGGAAGACCTCACTGTCAGCTCTTAAGTACTAAGCCCAAGCCCTGTAAGGAAGCTGGAGAAACCTGTGATATGGTTAATAAATATCACTGATAGGATTATGGGCCTTGAGACCTTAATGATTATCTAATCCCACTTTAGTGACCATCTAATCTAACCCTTAGTGATCATCTAGTTCAACCCTAACTCATTTTACAGAGGAAATGGACTGCAAGGAACAAAGTCACTTGCCCAAAGTTACACATGATTCTTATAGTGGCAAGCAAAGACATTTATTACAAACCTAAATGAAGGCCATTTGCCTTGTACTATTTTATTAACTTATTGATGTGACATCTATCAAAATAGGAAAATTTTTTCCATCATACATTCCTTCACTAGTTTATCCTACATCTTCATTCAGAAAGTTCCATTTTAGAAGGGTAATATTTGAGGAAAATAGTGAAATGTATCTTTCAGATTGTCCAAGAGCTGTTGCTTAGACCTTAAGTTCATATGCTATGTGAAGAATATTTTTAGCACTATGCATTTTTCTTGTAATGTACTAAAACTCTCTTGTCTTTGTGGGGCACCTTCCAAAGAAAAGGTAGGATTTAGTCTGTGCATCTTATAACTTCATGTTTTAATTAAAACAAATAAACAAACAAACAACCTTTCATTGTTACTTTTCCCTCCATAGAAGATAGAAATTTTAAGTGCATCAAAAATAGCAACTGATCGATGTTAGTGAACATGAGAAAGATAATTCTTACAAAGGGTCATGAAGTCAATTTGCATTTTTGCTAGGAATAATTTAGAAAAATTGGCAGCAATCAAGCATTTCTCAGGAGGTACTAATCATAATAACAGCCTTAAGCCATGTTGTGAATTGTAAAATATCCCTTACAGTGACAGATCAGCCTTGATTGTGTACACTAGCATATTCATCTTTTTGTATTCCTCATTCAGTTTTGACATAGCAGCACATAGTATAATGCCTTATGACATATGACGCCTACCAACAGGATCCATGGTTCATATATGACATGACATACTTATTCCTATTAATTAACAATTTTTCTTTTGATTTATAGAAATGTTTACTAAGTAGTTAAAAGTTATTAAATATTTTCTAATTTCCTTGCAGATTTCATGCATATTCAATAAACTCTTTTATGCATAATGTGGTGGCTACTCTTTGAGTAAGCATAGTCCCTTAAGCAAATTGCATCATAATGCCAATTTAAAATCTTGTTATCCTTTTCATCATCTATAAAATAAAGTTATAAAATGTATAAAATAAAAACATATTTAGCACTTACTGAAAAATAAGGAAACTTTTAATATGATTTGCTTGCAAATAGTTAAAGAAACAAGGGGAAAGGTCTGAACAATCTTTTTAACAAAAAAGTATGCAGTGCCATGATACTCATTTAAACTATTATGCTTCTCACTTCTGAATCTAGTATTTTTCCAAAATTAGCATAATTTTCTACCCTGTAACTAACTGCTTTTTAAGTTTTCATAAATTATTGTTGGTGAGAGGATTGTTTGGGTTTCCTGACATTTTGCATTTCCTTTAGGATATTATATTGCTCTGCTTGGCACTATTATATATCCCATCACAAACATAATGGGTATTAGTGATAGAAGCTGAAAAGAAATTTCTCAGGCAAATGCTAGATTGTATAACTCTGTATTCTTCATAATTCACACTTTGTGTGTCTTTCTGTGTGAACTGCTTTTAAAGAATGATAAGAACAGCAATATAAAGGCTTCAACCTCTTAAGTAAAGAGAATATCAAATTGAAAAGTGCATTTGGTAAAACAACACTGCTTTTAGACAGAAAGTGGGGTTCTTTACATCTTGGGGGGATTACAAACACTAAAGAATATTTTAGTGGGGAAGAGTAATAGTGGGAAAAAAATCTTCAAGACTGAGAGAGTCTAAAGAGATCACAGATGTTCAAAGATTCAGAATTGAGATCAGAGAGGCCAGTTGTTATTATAAATAACAAAGAGATGAAGGGTGTCAATAGGACAACAGAAAACTTTTCAAAAGCAGTGGTGAGCTTTTACCCAAAACATATACATAAAGAGCAGGAAAAGAATGAAAAGAATGAAGATGAGTGGGGAGAATGGCTAAATTAAAACTAGGCTGCAAAAAAATAGGAAAAACACAGAAATGCTTAAGATTCAGAAGGGATAATAGAAAACCCAGAGTCCCTGGAAAGAAACTGAAGAAACCAGTAACAATTGGACTTGTGCTTTGGCAGAAGACAGGTAATACTCTTAATTGGAGATCAGAAAAATCTGAGAACTTGGTAGCCTTAGGAGAAAGGATAGGTTGAGTAAAGCAGATAATTTACATTTAATAAGCGATAAAGAAACTATGGATCATGGAATGAACTTAGATTTTTTCCCCTAGAATTAACTGGGGATTATTTGACCCAAAAGAATAAATATAAGAATTTCCTCAAGAGATCAGAGCTATGTGGAGAGACAGACTTTCTGATTTAAGAATACTAAGTCTGAAATATCACCAGTATTGTAACAGACTAGATCACAAATGGACAGTGACAATAGGCCCATTTGCTTGAGTTCCCTAGCTTGTTGTATAACCTAATGCAACTCAGAAAAGTCATTTTTTTTAAAAAAGGAATCAGCTCATACTCAGAAGCTGCTGTGAGATCTGCTTTAGTTAAACAAGCACTATTTCAGAATTGTAGTCTCAGGGCTGGTAGGAAGGAACCCTCAAAATCCATCTAATTTAGTCTCTTGCCTTTTATAGTTCAATAGCTAAACCATATAAAGCAATCCTATACTTAAAGATTTCATGGGATAGGGATTCTATAATTTCTTTTTCTAGTCTAGTCTACTGTTTTTAATCATATTGACAGTGAATAAGTTTCTTTCTTTTGTTCAACCTAGACTTACAACTTCATTTTAAGTCCATTTCCCTTTATGGAAGTGAAAAAAAAGATAAGGTAAACCAAGCAAAAATCCAGATTACTACATCACTAGGCAGAATGCTAAGGTTTGTTCAATTCGCTACTGCCTCTCCAAACCCAAGGCAATGCCTGTTTCCAGATGAGACCAAGATTTCCAGGGATAATTGTTTTCCAGGGAAGATGGCCCTGGGAACATTTAGTATACTCTATAATCGTTCTAAATATACTTGAAAAGATTTCTAAACTTTTTTTTCTTTCTGGTTAAAGAGTTCACATTCCTTTAACTCATGTCCTATTTTCACCCTATTTTAATCATTTTTAATGGGATTAAGGGGGATGTAGTAGATAGAGTGATACATTTGGAGTCAGGAAACTGTGGATTCAAATATTACTACAGACACTGGCTGTATTATTCTGGGCAAGTCACAACTTCTATGTGCTTTAGGCAACTTGATGGGATTTATCTATTAAGCTAGATATAGAATGTTGTGGTAGAGGAAGTCTCCACTCTGAGAATTAGCTGAAGATCCTTTCCTAAACTCAAAAACTAATAGTCATTTTTAGCATTCATCATTCAAAAAACAAAAGTTTTTTGAATAAACTTCAATTCTGTCAGTCTCCTGCTAGTTTTGCTAGGTTTGGTGTCTTGGAGCTTATTGAGGGCAATTAAGTATTCTTTTCTTGCCATCTCTTTATCTTAGATTTTTACTCTCTCTAAATATCTTTCTGTTTTATCCTCAGTCTGAAGATCATATTGATAGAGAAAACTGAAGTATAATAGAAATTGAACAATTTTATCTTCTCTTCATAGTCCCTTTCCATCCACGCTGTGATCACATCCTTTTCATCTTCCTTTTGTCTTACAGTAGAATTTGGAAAGATCAGGAAAGCTTTATGTAGAAGAAAGTGGTGCTTAACCTGCATGCTGAAGGAAAAGAGAGATCCTTTGAGAGCAAGATGAGGAGAGAGTGCATTCCAATTGCAAAGAGTAGTTAGTACCAGTGCAAAGATACAGAGTTTGGGGATGTAGGGTCATATATGAAGAAGGAAAAAAAGGCAGTGTTTATCACAGAGTTGGAATGGAGAGTAATGTTCAATGAGAATGTAAAGGGATTTAAAAATTAAATGGTAAAGTTTACATATTATCCTAGAGACAATAGGGAGTCCATTACTAAAAGGGCTAAGTAGTCTAAAATGCCATCTTGAAAATAAAAATGCAAAATTAGGGAGAAATAGCCTAAAATCAATAATAAGAATTTATTTTCACATTGAAGAATACTATATTGGATTCTGAATGTCTAAAATAAAAGAGATTTTAAAAGACAGTTTTGCATCTCTAAAACTCAAGATATATAAATATTAGATCCCTAATATTTTTAATAATTCATATTGAACATTTGAAAGAAAATTTTATATATCCATTCATATATCTACCCTTAAATCATTTAGAATCTTATTGTATCTTCAGTATCTAGCACAGTTCTTTGCATGACATAAATGCTCAGTAAAAGGTTGTTGATGATGAGAGATGGTGAAGTGAGGCTGTGGTGGTAAGACTATTGGATTTAGTATCTTATTATTTACATAGATTGGATCCCAGGTCTCCCAATTTCTAGCTATTGAACTCAGGCAAGTGTAACACTCAGTTCTAGATCTGGAAGAGACCATATTACCTTTCTAATATAATTTTATGGAAAATTGATGAACAGGGAAACAGGGAAATAAAGTGACTTACTCAGGATTACAAAAGTAGTAGGGTACAGAAGTGGGATTTGAACACCAGCAGTCTGATTCCACTGGTCTATACACTATATTCTCTGGGTCTTAAATAAATCTCATGTAGAAAATGAGGCTATTAGATTATACCCTAACTTTAAAAAGCCTATGAATTCCTAGGAAGCTACTGTAGTATAGTAGAAAACAGCATTTGCCTTGGAGCCAGTAGACCTGGATTCAAGTCCCAGTTTACATACTTACTATGTCACCATGAACAGGGCCAGTTAGGTGGCACAGTGAATAGAGCACCAGCCCTGGAGTCAGAAGGACCTGGCTTCAAATCCAGCCTCAGACCCTTTACGTTTACTAGCTGTGTGACCTTGGGCGAGTCAATTCATCCTGACTGCCTCACATCCAGGGCCATCGTTGTTCTAATTCATATCCGGTCATTGGATCCAGATGTCTCCAGAGGAGAAAGTGAGGCTAGTGACTTAGCACAGTCCCCCTTCCTTCACTTAAATCTAATTCACTTGTTTGTCATGGCATCTGATGTCATGGTCTTCAAGAACAAAGGACAAGACAACATTGTGAACAAATTTCTTCCCCTCTCTAGGCTTCGAGTAATGATCTGCTAATTTTTTTTAAAAAACTTCAATTTAATAGAAATAAATTTAAAGTCTTGGGTTCAAAACATCATCTTCACAAATAAAAAGTAGGAGAGGAATAGCTAGATGAAAGTTCATCTGAAAAAGATTGGGGAAGGGAAGAGATTCATGATTGCAAGCTCAGTAGCAGTCATTAGTGTGATATTAAGTTGCAATGAGAGAGTCATGGGAGGCAATAGGCCATTGTACTCTGCCCCAATCAGACTACATGTAGAGCATTTCTTTTTATTTTTTGCCACCATAGTTTAGGAAGAACATTTGTAAGTTAAATAGTGACATGGGATAGAGTGTAAGGAGGACTGAAAACCTTGCTATGTGAGGATTTGTTGAATGAACTGGGAATGTTTAGACTGGAAGAGAGAACACTTAAGGGTTTCATGATAGTTGTCCTTAAGAATTTAAAGGATTGTTGTGAAAGTAAAAGTAGACTTGACACCACAGGGCAGAACTAGTAGGCCCGTGTGACTACTAGTGTGGAATATTGCAGAAATGTGAATTTTGCTCAGTTTAAGAAAAATCTTAATAATAATTAGAGTTATGCAAAAGTAGAAATAGACTGTTCTGTGAGATAGAAACTTTCCTCTTACTTGGGGCCAAGGTGAAGTCTGGATATTTATTGTTAGGGATGTTCTAAAGGGAATTTCTATTGAGGTACAAGTTAACCTTCTAGGTTCTGAGGCTCTGTGATTCTATAACTTCCATTTGCAATATTATGATTCTGTGATAGAAATTGTTCTTCACAGCAGTTCTGTGTGGTATAGTGAAAGTGTCCACATTACAAATGACAGAACATAGGCTTGGCCAAGTAAAGTGACTTACTTGTTCATGATCTTATAGCTAGCAAGGGGCAGAGTCAGGATTGTTCATTCAGATCTTCTAACTTCAAGTACAAGGCTCCAACTACTATATCACATTGCCTACAAAATGAAATTATGCCCTCCACTATTCAAATGGCACTATGCTGTGCCTTTGGGGTGGAACTGTTAAATTCTTGACTTGAGGACAAGTAGCTAGTGAAGGAAACAGAAGGAGCAGTTAAAGAGGAAGGAGTAGAACAAAGGAAGGAAGATATATCTGAAACTGAGGAGAAGAGAGCATCTCAGGAAAAAAAAGTTGGTCAACAGAATCAAAAGCTGCAGAGAGATCAAGGAAAATAAGAACTGAAAAAAGGCCTTTGAATTTAGGCATTCAAAATTTGTTGGCAATGTTTGAGCACTTTCAGTAAACTGGTAGAGTGGAAGCTGATTGCAAGGAGTTGAGGGAATGATGGCATTAAGCGGAGTCTATTTTTTCACATTTTAACCATGAAAGCTATGGGGGCAAAGGACTGTAACCAGATGAGAGAAAATAAATCAATGAAAATTTAGGACTGAAAAGACCTAAGCATGTTTATAAAGCAGAGGGGAAAAAGACTGGTGAGAGAGAAAGACTAAGAATCAGTAAAAGGGGGCATAATTGCTGGAGCAAAATTCTGGAGGACATGGGAGAGAGAATATCAAGGGTCTAAATGCCACCTACCTCCTGATAGAGATGTGAACTCAACATAATCAATATATCAGACAGGTAGATTATCTAACAGACAGACAGACAGTTTTGCTTGCTATGATAAAAATACCCTTATACACTTATACTTTTTGTAGATTTTTTTGTTTGTTTTTGTCAGGAAATGGGGTTAAACTTTAAAAAATTTAACTTCGATGTGTTGGAGTTTGAACCAAAGGGTTGTTTTTCTAGGAGTGATTTGTGGATTGGTGTTTCTTTGTATTCACAAGTTTAGGAAATTTTTCTTGTATCAAGTTTTTTGACTTGGCATGTTATTTTGGGGGGCTTATAATTAAGTTGTCTACACACTGTCTTCTAGATCACTGTGTTTTTCTTATAGAGAGATAATTTGTTCTTTTTGTTCCTCTTCTTTCAGTGAATCTGTATTCTCAATCTGTCATTCTCTCTTTCATCTCCTTGGATAGGCTTATCACTATACATTCACATATTTCTATTTTGCTTATTTCTTTCTGCTTTATAATTCATAAATTATGATCCTTGTTCCCATCTGAATTCTTTTCTTAAGTTTCTGATTTCTCTTTTAAACAATTCTGGAACATCCTGTTGTGGTTTCATGCTCTCTTCTTAGGAATTCCTAGGGTTCTGTGTATTATCAGGTATTGATTAATTTTTTTAATCTTCCATTATTTATTTAGCAATACATGCAATTGCTTTAGATGTCTTGTTATTCATTTTCCCTTCTGATTCTTGTATTCTCCCTGTTGATTTATCTGCTTTTGCTCTAAATTTTTCACTGAGTTTTCTTTGTCTTGAAATCTTTGGAAATTTTAGGGGTTTTTAATATTCTACTGTCATTCACTTTCTAACTTATTCTCCTTTGATGGTAGGTTTATCCCTGGAATTGGACCTCAAAGTTTTCTCAGCCTCCTCCTGCATTTTGAAGAATTCACTTTTCACTAGCGTTAATCTTAGATCCAGATAACTTCTAGAAGGATATGATTGCCCCCCAGCTGAATACCAGTCACCATTCCTTCAGATGCAGTACAATCCCACATGCTGACCCCCTGCCCTAGTTCTTTCAATTCTTTAGTTCTCTGGTCATGCTATCTGCATCTGTTCCTTCCTACAGGCTTGGGGGAGGATGTATTGGATATTCTGCAGAGTTTCTACCATTCAGATCTTCTTGACTCCAGATCCAGTGCTCTATCAAATGGAATAATATGTTGCACTGTTTTTTTAAGGTGTTTTTGCAAGGCAATGGGGTTAAGTGGCTTGTCCAAGGCCACACAGCTAGGTAATTATTGAGTGTCTGAGGCCATATTTGAACTCAGGGACTCCTGAGTCCAGGGTTGGTACTCTATCCACTGCACCACCTAGCTGCCCCTGCACTGCTTTTTAAATTAGATTTTATTTTTTTTTTTCAATTTTCAAAAATTTTTTCTCTCCTCCTCCTCCTCTCTCTTCAACATTGAAAAACAAACAAAACAACTTTATATCAAATATAAATAGTCAAGCAAAACAAATCACTGTGTTGGCCATGCCCCAAAATGAGTGTCTTATTCTACATATTAGTCCATTTTCTGTCAGGAGATGAGTATCATTTTTTTTAATTATCAGTCCTTTTTCACATGGCTATAGATAGTTTGGGCATCTTCCCTTGAGAGCTGGCTTTTAATATCATTTGATTACATGTAAATTGACAAACGTCTTATATTCATATAAATTTAAACTCATTCCTTAATACATCTTGGCAATGAGCTCCTTATTGGAGAAACTTTTTGCAAAATTGTTGGGTTTTTTTCA
Source organism: Macrotis lagotis (assembly GCF_037893015.1). Taxonomy (NCBI): domain Eukaryota; kingdom Metazoa; phylum Chordata; class Mammalia; order Peramelemorphia; family Peramelidae; genus Macrotis; species Macrotis lagotis. Next base: position 50,687,345 of record NC_133666.1, read on the forward strand.
CAGTAAACTATTTCCCCTCTAATCTTAGCTATATTAGATTTGGTACTAATTTGGTACACTTGGTACTAATGTTGTTATATTTTATGAAGTGTTGATCAAAATCTAATTTCTGCCAGACCAATTTCCAGTTTTCCCATCAGGTTTTATCCAGTAGTGGGCACTTCCTTAGTAACTGGGGTCTTTGGACTACCAAACATTATCCTGTTTGTCTCCTTCTGTACATTACTGCCTCAATCTGATCCACTGATTGATCTCTATTTTTTAACTAATACCAAATCATTTTAATGATTACTGTTTTTGTACAATTTGAAAGCTACTATTGATAGTGAACCCATCTTCCTTAAAATTTTTTACCTTTTGTTCCTCCATTTGAATTTTAAAAATATTTCTAGCTCTAAAAGTATTGCTTTAGTAGCTTAATTTTTATGGCGTTAAATTACTCAGACCCCACTCTCAGTCTCCACTGCCCATTCCCATCCCTTTCCATTCCCCACTCTATTCCCATCCCTCTTATCCTCATCCAACCCCCCTCCCCCCACATCATACTCTGAAGTTATCCACCATTTCCTCTGTGCTCTCTACAGTGTGTAACAAACTTATTTTTATCTTAAATCTTTTACTGTCACATTCCTTCTATCTTCTAGCTCTCATTGAGTACTGGTTCCTTCCTGGTGACTTGTCTTGCACTGGTTGTACTTTTACTGAATTCCCTCAACTATCACTGGCCAAGATGGGGAAATTGGAATATTCCTTGTTCCCTAGCAATCACTTCCAGACTCTCCTTCAACCATCTTTCAGTAACCTCTCCTTCGAGGTTCACTCGATTCATAGCTAATATCCAATCAAAATTTGGGTAATTGTTGTCTCCTTCCTCACAAGATAGCCCCATTTTGTTCCACATTGAGTTCAATGCCTGGCTCAAAATCTTCATCTCCTCCTCAACTCCTGCTCTCATAATAAGGGAGTTCAACATACATATTGATACTCCTTGAAACACCCTATTCCCTGTTTCTCCACTTGCTCATTGGCTTGTGGCCTGCTCCTCCATCTCAATTCAGCTACACGTGGAGCTGGCCATAGTCTTGATTTTGCCATCACCCATAAATGTATCATTTATGTATTCATGAACTCTGAAATCCCTAATCTGCTCACTATCCATATCATTCTTTCTCTCCATCTTCCATATAACCCCAAACCCTGTTCTTCATTCTGACCTCCAATCTCTTGATCCATCAGTTCTTTTCCTGACCACCCTCCCTGCAGTGGCTAACTCTTCATTTTCTCATCTTGATCTCTTGGGGAAAACATGCAACTCTACCCTGTCCTCTTCTTTTGAGTCTGCCTGCTTTGTGTGTTTCTGATATTGCCCTGCCAAGGCTTATCACTAGACTTATCCTAACATCTGTTGTCTTCTCTTTTATCCACATGCATGCTGCTGAACAGGTACCTGGGTACACTACAAATTTCTATTGTATGAGTTACTGGGCCCTCACTGTGTCTAGGCAATTCTTTTCTACTCTAATTCATCGACTTAGTATATGACTCACCAGAGCTGCCTTTCTAAACTGCCCTTTCAGTCACTCAGGCTTACAGCCTAGGTGCCATTCTCCACCTCTTTTTTATATTTTTTTGCAAGGCAAATGGGGTTAAGTGGCTTGGCCAAGGTCACACAGCTAGGTAATTACTAAGTGTTTGAGACCGGATTTGAACCCAGGTACTCCTGACTCCAGGAATATCCACTGCGCCACCTAGCCGCCCCTCTCCACCTCTTTTGTCAATTTAACCTTTGTAACTTTTATCCAATACTCCCACTTCTCTTTTCTGACACTGCCACCACTATGGTTCAGACACTCATCATGTCATGCCTGCTTGGTGGTCCACTTGCCACAGCTAAAGTAATCTCCAAGTGCAAATCTGATCATGTTTCCCCTTTGTTCAATAGACTCTAATAGTTCTCTTTCATCTCCAGAATCAAAAATAAAATCTGTTTGGTCATCCAAAGCCCTTTATTATATTCCCCCTTCCCCACCACCTTTTATGTTATAGGCCCCTCTTATATACTCTTCAATTCAGTGACACTAACACACTTGCTGGTTTTTAAACAAGTTCCTTTATCTCTTAATTCCAGCATTTGAACTTCTTATCCCTCATTCTTGGAATTTTCTCCCTCCTCTTCCCTGTCTATTTCTATTTGGCTCCCATGCCTTCCTTTCAGCTTTAGCCGAAATCAACTTTTTACAGAAAACCTGTTCCCCTTAATTCCAGTGCTCTCTGTCTGATTAATTCCAAATAATTCCTGTTCCCTTTAATTCTAGTGCTTTCTACCCGATTAATTCCAAATTATTCTGCATATAACTTTTTGTACATAGTTGTTTTCATGTCTCCCTCATTACACGTGGGGTCCTTAAGAGCAGGGACAGTGTTTTGACCCTTTTTATATCCTCAGTGCCTTGTATTTTTACTGAAAAATAAACAAAACAAAAGAAAGCCATTCCCTGAGAGCTCCTTTTCTCTTCATCTTCTGTCAATCAGATACCTTTTGTCACTATTTCCTCCTTTACCCTTCTCTCACATGAAGAGGCAAACCCCACTATCTCTACAAGGGATCCCATTCCATTCTATCTTCTCTAGCAGATTGTCTCCTCCTCATCTTTCCTAAATTCTCACTTGTTTTGAATCTCTTCCTGTCTTCTGGATGCTTTCCTACTCTCCAAAATAGCCCCATGCATCCCCCATCCTCCCCAGGGGGATTCCCAGTCATTGAGGGAGGGGAAATAAGCAGGTATATAGTCCCTATTAGCACTCCGACAGTACCAGGCACTTTCCAAATATTATCTCATTTGTTGCTCACAATAATCCAGAGAAGTAGGTGATGTTATTTTACAGATGAAGAAATAGGCAAACAGGGAAATTGACTTACCTAGGGGGTCACAAAACTAATAAGTGTCTGAGGTAGGAGTTGAACTCAGGTCTTCTGGGCTCCAGCTACAGCCTTCTCTCCACTGTGCTGCCTCAATGTTTCTGCATTAGGATCTGCATGAAGTTCTTCTCCATTGCTCCTGTACTCCCGCTATAGGCTTCAGGGATGTCTCAGATGGCCATTACTTAGGACCTTTCATCTGTCCCTGTACATAGTTTTCTAGAGTTACACTGGACCCCGTCCAGAACTATCATGATTATGATCACAATTTTTTTTTGGTAAGGCAATCAGATTAAGTGACTTGCCCAAGGTCACACAGGCAGGCAATTATTATTAAGTGTCTAAGGCCGAATTTGAATTCAGGTCCTCCTGACTCCAGGGCCAGTGCTCTATCCACTGTGCCACCTAGCTGCCGCATGCTCAGAACTTTTTACAGGACCCCAACCTAGAACTCCCCAGCTGTCACTTGGGGATACCTGAGATAGGTTTTTGCCTAGGCACTTCTCATCCCACTCAGACCACTAGTGCTGCATTGGACCACCAACTGGAGCTGTACTCTGGATCCTACCTGAAACTTCCTAATTTTTCCCTGTATGCTAGCCTCCTGTAGCCACAGGATTTGAGGATGTTCAGGTTGGTCTTTGCTTATGCCTTTCTCCTGCCACTGGTACCAAGAAGACTCCACCAAGATCCCCTAGGGTTGCCTTGAACTTTGCTTTCCATCTGCTCCTGCTTGTTTATCCCAGGATCTATGTAGGATTCCAGGGCTCTCCTGTGAATCCTTTGACTGGATGGAGGAATATATATATTCATAGACTGACATATTTCTAAGCCCCAGTAGGATGTGTGCAGGGGATCTGGGGTACTCTATATTCTAGCATATCACTATCTTCCTATTTCATTCCAGTTGTAGGTTTTGCATTTTGCTATTATCATTAAAATAATATTCTTTTTAAATTTGCTGATTACCTCCTTTATTCTATAACATGATTTTCATTTTTTAAAAATAAAATTAGCTTTGTGTTTTCATTTATTCCATTTTAAAGTGAGTCTTTTGCTTTCAATTTTGTTGATCTCTTCTTTGAATTTCAGAATATAAATTTTGGTAAAATTTAATTGAGGTTTTCTAATTTGTTGATTTTCTAGATTTTTTTGGTTGCATGCTCAATTTGTAAAACTGTTCTTTCCTTTGTTGATGCTATTGTTTAAAAATTTTAAATTTTCCCTGGGAACTGCTTTGGATGCATTTGAAAAATTTTAGTTTGTTTTCCTTATCTTTAATAAAATCATCCATAATTTCTCTTATATGTTCTTTGACCCACCAGTTCCTTAGGACTAAGTTATTTAGTTTCCAGTTAATTTTGAATCTTGTCTTCAGTGGCTTTTTATTGAATATAATTTTTATCACACTCTAGTAAGTAAAAATGTGTACGTATTATTGCATTTGTTCATGAGGTTTTAATGCCCTAATATGTGATCCATTTTTTCTCTGTATGATTACACTCAATTTTTCTGGATAAGTTAATCTTGGTTATAGACTTAAATCTTTTGTCTTTTTAAATATCATATTCCATTCTCTTTACTTCATTATAATAGTAGCTACTCAATCTTATCTGATCCTGGCCATGGCTTTTCTGCACTTTTATTCTTCTTTTCTGACTGATGCAATATTTTTACCTTGACCTAGAAGCTCATAATTTTGTTTACATCATTCCTGGGAGTTTTCATTCTTTTTAGGAGGTAGCAGAAAGGATTCTGTTTTCATTTTGATCTTTTTCTAATATGTCTAAACAGTTTTCTTTCCTGATTTTTTAAAATATGATGTCTAGACTCTTTTTTATTTTGGTCCTAGGTTTCAGATGGTTCAGTGATCCTGAAATGATCTCTCTTTGATCTGTTTTCCAGGCTAATTGTGTTTAAATGAGATAATCTATATTTTCTTCTAGCTTTTTAATCTGTGACTTCATTTTAATATTTTTTGTTGACTCATGGGGACATTAATTTGTGTTTGGTTCATTATGACTTTCAGAGAGTCTGTTCCTTGGGCAATGCTTTGTACCTCTTCTGCTAAGCTATTCTCTTTCCAAACCTGTCCTCCAGGGTTCTCATTTCTTTTCAATTTTTTTCCTTTTAGTGCTCTTATTTCATTTATAATATTTTTCTCTCTCTACATTTACTCTAAGAATTCTGATTTTTTAAGCAATGTTTGCAAAGCTGTATCTTTCTTTGAGGATTTACTTGTAGATATTTTTATTTATTTACTCTTTTGGTTTTGTGTCCAAGGCATCTCTGACATACCAGCATGTTAGTGTTTTTGTTTCTTTATTCATTCTTACAATCCTATGTCCTGAATTGGAATTTGTACTTGGGCTAGGCTCTGCACTTTTGGAAGGATGATTGTGGATTTACTTGATCTAGTCCTGTCTCATCTGGCTTCCTGTCACTACATTCTCTGGGTATTGTAAGCACAGAGTCAGTTCAGATAGAGGAACTGAAAACTCTTGGTAGACTTTATGAGGTTTGTTCAAAGGCATGATCTGATCATAGATATCCTGGACTTTCCAAGAAGCTTCAGAGTCTGCTTTGGGTGTAGGCTACAGAATTGCAGACTTGCCCTTGGGTTTTAGCTCTCATAGGCAGTTGTTGGTTTCAGGTCATATCAGCTAGATGGAAGTATCTAGACCTGTCTGCTTAACCCTGACTCCCGTCTTCTGGGTTAAAGGGACAACTTCATAACCCTTTTATGATCCTTTTCTTTGGGTATGAGTGACATTGCTATGGTCATATTTTATAAAAGGGACTGAGTCCAAGGGACCATCTTTGGAGCTTTGTGGGTATCCAAAGTCAGAGCTGTAGTGCTGCACTCCTATTCGGCTCCCTTATTCTGATTCCATTATTCTGGTCTATCCCTATTCCACAGCCTTAGTTGCTTGCTTACCTGAGGGTCATATTTGTGAGCATGTGTTGAAAAGATGATCCACTTTTTTTTTAGGATTTTTCAAGGCAAATGTGCTTAAGTGGCTTGCCCAAGGCCACACAGCTAGGTAATTATTAAGTGTCTGAGTCTGGATTTGAACTCAGGTACTCCTGACTCCAGGGCCGGTACTCTATTCACTGTGCTACCTAGCCACCCCAGATGATCCACTTTTGTTACTATTTATATTTGTGATCACTACAGTCTAGTATAGCACCCTTCTGAAATCTTTGTTGGAATGTTTTTCAGGGAGCTAGGCTATATTAGTTCTTCTATTTTGACTGCACTGTTTTTTTTTACTCAACGTGAACATAATTTTGCACAAACTGAGATGACTAGCAAGAGAACCTGATCCTTTTTCTTCCTGTTTATTTGCTTTTTTGAAAGCATTTTTATGCCTTATTTATGAACCCAATCCACTTTCTCTTAGTTCAAGTGATACATCCCAAGAATGAATAAGACAATTTTGTAGGAATATTTATTCTTGTATTAGGAGAAAACTTGATACTGATAACTTCAATAGTTAAGAAGTTTTCCTAAAGCTTATCAATTCATTTTATTTTGATCCTCTCTCATTAGTAACAATGACTTATCTATAGCAGATAATTTATTTCTTCTCCCTGACCTGTCAGGAAAAAGGATCGCTGCAGGATCAGGAAGCATACATCTATTTTATAAAGAGGTCAATCATCAGGTGCAGAGAAATATGGAGAATCAGAAAAAAAATTGGGTTGTTGAGGCACTAAGAGAAATTTACGATTGACTGTAAAAATCTAAAAGTTAATTGTACTTGAGATAAGGATAATAAATAAAACCATTAGAAGATAACTTGTAAGATATTTAAGATACTAAGTAGTTAGCTTTTGCTTGACCCAAATATTGTTTATTCTACACCTGAAGTCATAGACAATAATGCTATTGATTTTAAATTGAACTCTAAACTTTAGTCCAAATGTAGACAGAATTTAGCTGTAAACTGGTTAATTTCCATATTAATGCTCAGAAATTATATTTGAACTGATCTCTCTTTTTCTGGCTCTTTTTGTGTTAGGAATGTCTGAACATTTGAGCCTGGGCTAACCTTGTCTGGGTATTGTGACATTCTACAAAGAACTTTTTACTACTTCTACCTGGAGCCTCCAAACCCCTTTTGCCCTGTCCCCCAACTTTGAGACTTTCTGACCACCTTAGGGACTTCCTCAGGGGAGTCTGTCTCTCCTGCTGCTTCTGAATACAGAGTCTTGTAAGCTATAGGGTTACTGGCCACATTTAGTTGTACTGGCAGGCAAAGGTTCTGGCTTTGATGAAGGTATTCCCTTTCCTATTTCTCACTTGACTAAATTTTGTATAGTAATGTGGAAGAAGAAATCACTAACTAGCTTTTCACTGGATATCTTGATTAGTATTCTGACTGGTACAAGATTCAGGGTTTTGCTAGAGTAGGTATGGCTAGGTAGGAACTAGTTGTTCTGCCTCTCCTTCAGGATGCCATCTTGACAAGAAGTCCTTCTATGGCTTACCTTCTCTCTCTTTTTAAAATAGTATTTTTTTTGCCAATTACATGTAAAGACATTTTTAACATTCATTTAAAAAAATTTTGAGTTCCAAATTTTCTCTCTCCGTACTCTTTTGTGTCCCCATAGTAGTTAACACAATATCTTACACATACACACATACACACACACACACACACACACACACACAAATTTGTTGGTTGATTCATTGGTGTCATTGCAGTAAATGATAATGTTATTGTTGCAAAAGTTTCCACTTGTTTCTAACTAAACTGAACATCCTGGCATATCCAAATAATGGAATTACTCAGAATGTTCATTTTCATCCATTTTTCTTTCTTTTGTCTTCTCTACTTCCCTGCTGTTTTTATTTCTGAAACAGCATACTTTTATGTGACAATAAAATGCTTCTATCATGTAAATAATTTTAGTAAAACCTTTTGAGTCAATTTGAAACATAGTATTTCTGGAAAGAAAAAATGTAGAAACCAGTAATCACAATTTCTTTAAAAACTAAAATCAGATTTACAGATTTATGAAAGATATAGGCATGTTTATGGAATGTCATTGTTATTTTGATTCTTGTGAGACACTGTGATTACCAATGTTTCTGGTGAAATAGACTACCTGATTGTAATAAAAAGGCAATAAATATATGCCATATGGTACTTACTTTTTATTTTATAGAAATAGCTTTTTTAAGCCTCTGAATGGTACACTGAATAATAGAGGAGTTTATTTTTTAAAAAAAGGTCTATATTATTTGGATAGATAAAGTTTACATTGCAGTTTCAGTTGTTGAACTGTACATGATTTGTACATGATTGCTGTCTGAAAAAATTAGCATCTTGATACTTGTAATGATTAAAGTTCATATCCTAGTTAATTGCTGTTGATTAGATATTCTTTTTTTCTAAATAATAAAACAATCTATTCACTACACTGTCAAAAACTAGAAACCAAGCTTGTCTTCACCTTCAGACAGAAAACAAAACAAAAAATTGACATCATCTTGACCTCTATTTCTGCCAGTAATACCAATATCATCATTCTCTTAGACTCCAAATCTTGCTCATGGAATTATGAGAGCATAGTATTTTAGAGATGCGAGGGATTTAGTTATCATTGGGTTAAATTTCCTAGATTTCTAGATACAGAAACTGAAGTTTGGTTTTTCTATGAAATTTTGATTGAAAATTTTGGTTATCTGTAGGTACAATATTAATATATTAAAGTTTTAAAAAGTTCTACTAGTTCTTTCACATTGAAATTTCCCATTTTCACTAATAATTAGGTCAAGTAGTCCATAAAATAAAATTATATTCATAATATGTTATAGGGGTATAGTTATATAGTCAAGGAGTTATTATACACACACACACACACACACACACACACACACACACACACAGAAACTACTCTTACTAAGTTTGTTTTCAAATTTAGGTACTTCCTTACCCTCAATACCTCCACCCCAGGATTTAATCATTTTTAATCTTTTCCTTGAAATTCTTTCTCTTATCCAAATGATATTGGAGTAAGAGGCAGCAGTTTGGTACACTGTAAAAACAAATCCACTGAATTTAGTCAGAAGAACTGGAATTGAATCTTAGTTCTCTTACCTATATATGGTATAGGGAAAATCACTTTACCTCTCTTAGTCTCAGTTTCTTTACCTGTAAAACAAGTGTTGTACTAGATTAGGATTTTGTAACCTTTTTGTGCTTCATGGATCCTTTTTGTAGTCTAAAGAAGTCTATGGAACCCTTCTCAGAATGTTTTTAAATGAAAGAAATGTTAAATTTCATTTAGAGATTAAATGAATATAAATATATATGTGTGCATATGTACATATATGTATATGTATGCATATATGTACATGTACATGAATATGTATGTGTATGTGTATATGTATGTGTATGTGTATGTGTATGTGTATGTGTATGTGTATATGTACATGTATGTGTATGTGTATATGTATATGTATATGTATATGTATATGTATATGTATATGTATATGTATATGTATATGTATATGTATAAATTTCCCCAAACAAGTTCACTAACCCACTGAAACCTATCCATAAATCTCTTGGGAGAACATCAATCTCAGCTTAAGAATTCCTATTTTAGATGACCTATCTTTAAATGTACAATCCTGCTTAAGGATTGATAAGAATAGTGAATTAAGTGTTGAACTTGTTCCCAAAGAAGATTGTGTTCAAATCTGATTTTTTGTACCCACTAACTTCAGGTTAATCTCTCCGAGACTTTATTTCCTCCTTTAAAAATGAAGGGATTGGGTTGGATGATCTCTAAGGTTCCTTCCAATTCTAAACTTATGATCTCATAGAACCACTGGTAAAAATGAATCATGTCCAATTTGGCATTCTTATTATAAAGGAAGTCAAAAGATATAAAGAAGGTTTTGTTATGTACCTAAAGCAACAAGAAACATCATTTCATGGTATACTTAATCATTTAAATTGGAAAAGTTTTATTATAGAAGGTGGAATTTTAACTGGGATTTGAAGGAAGATAGGGGGTGAAGATGAGGAGGAAGACCAGCAGATAATTAAATAGTAGAAGTTCTATGTACATCTTGAAAAGATTTTTCAGATTTAGTCTAAATATACATTTTGATACTTGGTAGTTTCAGGGTACAAGGTAAATAATAAAAGATATATTGAGAAATCGGGTTTGAGATCAAGAAATGAAAGAGTCCAAAGATTTAGCCTAATCAGAAGTTAAATACTTGTATATCCTGAATATTTTCTCCTAGAAAAGGTTTAGATATGGTGAGTTCTAAGTGGTATCATAGAGTTTTAGACTTGGCAGGAACCTTAGCAACCCCTACTTCCCCTCTAAAATCTCCACAATAATCTATCTGCCAAATAGGCATCTAGGCTCTGTTCAAAACCTTCAATGAAGGAAAATACATACATTTAGTGGTAATTCATTTCATTTTTTGTCAGGAATTTTTCCTTTACATAAAGCCTAAATTTGCCTTTTTACAAATTCTACCTATTGGTATTTGTTTTCCCCCCATAAACTTAAGTGTAACTCCTCACGCATATGAGATCCCTGCAAATATTTCAAAACAGCTACCATGACTTCCCAGAGACTTCTCTTTTCTATACTAAACATCCCAAGTACCCACAAGCAATCTTCATGTGACATGGATTCATGGCCCTTCATCATAGAAGTTTCTTTCTGGATGTTCTCTAGACTGGTCTTCCCAAACTGACCTTCTCAAGCTATGGCTCTCTGAACTTGACATGTACTCCAGATAAGGTTTAGCTGGAGCAGAAAATAGCAAGACTAACATCTCTTTATTCTACGAAGCTATGCTTCTCTTCATGTAGCAACATCTCAAAAGAAAGGAAATAATTTCTGTGAATGAACAAATAAAATGTATGTATTAATCACCTGCTAAATACTCTGCTAAGTTCTGGAGATACAGTTACAAAAATGAGATAGTTTCTACTGTTAAGGAGATTACAATCTTTAGAAAAAATTTCAAATTCAGTTTTATTTTATTATTTGACGATTAGCATTCCCTCTTTTCTATTCCTTCCCTGTCGTCCCCCTCCCAATTGAGAAATCAAGAAAAACAAAATTCCATTACAAACAATGTTTAGTCAAACACAACAAATTTCTACATTGACAACATTCTATATACAAACACATACGCACACACATGCACAAATACACACTCATATCACAGTCTGCCCTCCAGGTTTATCATATCATCTAACTATCAAGAGGTGAGTAGTATGTTTATTATTAGTCCTTTGGCCAGTTTACTGAAGAAGACAGTTCATATATACAGGAATGGTAGTCAGGAAAGGAAGTTTGGAAGTCACAAAGATGCAAAGTAAGAAGTAGGGCAATTGATTAATATGCCCTTTCCAGAAGTAATGATAGTGTTGATTTGATTACAATTCTCAAAGCAAGAGAATGAAAAAGAGGGAAGGGTATGTTCTAAGACTGCACAATAGAAAATGTGAAAAGTGAAATAAGGTTTCATGGTCCTGAGGACTGCAGGGCCAAGTGGCTTAACTCCTTCAGGGCATGATGATGATAATAATGATGATGTTTTGACCTTCATTCTCAAAGAAGACCATGACATTAGCAAGGTAATACCATGGCAAGCAAGTGAGCTGGATTTGAGGGGGGGGGGGGGTTGCTGTGCTAAGTCACCACTCTCATTTTCTCATCTGGAGCCATCTGGGTCCAGTGGACAGATATGAATCAGGATGACTGGGGATGGTCCTAGATGTGAGGCAATCAGGGTGAAGTGATTTGCCCAAGGTCACACAGTCAATAAGTATTGATTATCTGAGGCTAGATTTGAACTCAGGTCCTCCTAATTCCGAGACTGGTGCTCTATCCACTATACCACCTAGGCATAGTCTCTGGTGGTTCACTCTGGAGAGGCACTATTGTCCCATGGAAAGAGAACTAATTTTGTAGTCACAGAATTGGAGTTCTAATTCTACCCCTACTACTCTATGATCTTGGGCAAGTCATTTTACTTTTCTGAATCTAAATCTGTAAAATGAGGGTATTTGACTAGATAACCTCTAGAAATTCTTCCAGCTCCAAATCTGTGCTCCTCTGATGCCATACTAGAGTAGTCATTTTAGCATTTGCTAGTTTTGTACAGTCAGATCACGGACTGGTTTAAAGCAGTTTAGAGTAAATACCAAATTAGAAGAAATGGATAAAGATGAAACAGTACTAGATGAATTTCCATTTACATTCTAGTCTGTTTAAATAAGCTGCCAATTCCCCTAAAATTGATGAATATAGAACTATTGCTGTACTATCAATTTCAAGAGAAATATAACTAATTCAAAAAGAAATTTAACTAACTGAAGAAAGTCTGCCACAATGAAGAGGCAAAAAAGCCTTAAAAGCTTACTTGTAGCAAATAAGCTCAATCTTCTTTCTAGCACAGAGCCCTGGCAGCCTGGTAGTACCATCAGTAAAGCATAAAGAATCATCAACCAAGGAACTTACTATTTGACAAAAACTGGTGGGGAATCTGGAAAATAGTATGGCAGAAATTAGGTTTAGATCAACATCTCATATGATATACTAAGATAAAGTCAAAATGGGTACATGATTTAGACGTAAAAGATAATACCATAAGCAAATTAGGAGAGTAAAGAATAGTTTGCCTGTCAGATCTATGAAGAGGGGAAGAATTTATGACCAAATAAGAGACAGCATTTTGAAATATAAATAGATAATTTTGATTATATTAACTCAATTTTTTTGCACGAAGTCAATGCAAACAAGATTAGAAGGAAATTAGAAAGTTGGGAAATAATCTTTATAGCAAGTATCTTTTTTTGGCAAGGCAATAGGGTTAAATTACTTACCCAAGGTTACATAGTTAGGAAAATATTAAGTGTCTGAGATCGATTTGAACTCAGATCCTCTTGACTCCATGACCGATGCTCTATCCACTGCACCACCTAGCTGTCCCTATAGCAAGTATCTTTGATAAAGGCCTCATTTCTCAAATATATAGAGAACTGAGATAAATTTATAAGAATACAAGCCATTCCAAAATTTATAAATGGTCAAAGGATATTGACAGGCAATTTTCAGATGAAGAAATCAAAGCTATTGAGAGTCATATGAAGAAAGACACTAAATCATTTTTGATTTAGAAAAATGCAAATTAAAATAACTTTTGAGGTAACAACTCACACCTATCAGATTGGCTAATATGACAGGATGTGGGAAAATTGGGACACTAATGCACGGCTGGAGGAGTACAGTGATTCATTCATTCTAGAGAGCTATCTGGAACTTGGCTCAGAGGACACCAAACTATGCTTACCTTTTGATCAAGCAATACCACTACTAGGTCTGTCTCCCAAAGAGATCATAAAAATGAAAAATGACCTATATACACAAAAATATTTATAGCAGCCTTTTTGTGGTGACAAAGAATTGGAAATGGAAGGAAAGCTCATTCACTGGGGAATGGCTGACAAAGTTGTAATATATAAATGTACTGGAATACTGTTGTGTGATAAGAAATAATGAGCTGGTAAAATTAAAAAAAACCTGGAAAGACTTACATGAACTAATTTGAGTGAAGAGAGCAGAACCAGGAGAACATTGTATATAGTAATAACATTGGGCAATGATCAACTGATTGACTTAGCTCTTCTTAGAAATACAATGATCGAAGACAATTACAAAAGACTCCTGATGAAAAATTCTGTAATACATCCAGAGAAAGAACTGATAGATTCTGAATGCAGATGGAATCATACTATTTTCAATTTATTTTTTGTTTTTTTTCTTTTAACCTGTTTCTCCTTTCATGATATGACTAATATTGAAATATATTTTACATGATTGCATATATATATAACCTATATCGTTGCTTATTTTTTTAGTAAAATGGGAGGAGGAGGAGGGAGGGAGGAAAATTTGGGATTCAAAATTTTGAAAAGATGAATGTTAAAAATTTTCTTTAGGGGTGGCTAGGTGGCGCAGTGGCTAGAGCACTAGCCCTGGAGTCAGGAGTACATGAGTTCAAATTCTGCCTCAGATACTTAATAATTACCTAGCAGTGTGGCCTTGGGCAAGCTACTTAACCCAATTGCCTTGCAAAAAAAACTAAAAAAAATTTCTTTATATATGACTGCAAAAAAAATAAAATTTTATAAAAAAGAATCATCAACCATAAGGGAAAAAGCAATGCGGTTTCTGGAAGGGTTAAATAAGTAAATGAAACAAAGGGCAAGTAGTAGTTATGACTGATTTTAGAGTTTTGATAAAGTTTTGAAAGATTCCACACTAAATATAATTTTAAAAGTTAAAATTGAATCACACTACAAATGAGCCATATATTTTATCGTTATTAAAGAATTGACCAAGACAGAAAACAGAATAAAAATACATCCCTTGGATTCAGTTTTGGAGCCAGTCATATATTACAGGGAGATCTCAATATGTGGTAGATAGAACAGGGGTAGATGAATCAGCTACATTGAGGTTAAATGTAATGTTAGAGTACTTAGGGGAAAAATAATAGCACAATTCAATAAATATTTTTCAAAGGAATTAATGAATTTACCTGGAGCTATCATTTATGATTTATAGAAAGGGAAGAAAGAATCTTTATAGATTATTCACTGAATATGTTAATTAATGATATACAGAATTTTTTTAGTATATTAGAAAAGACATGAGAAACATTGTTGTACCTTTGTACAAAAAAGTGATGGAATATGGAAACCATATATTCCATATCCATCCAGTTATAAATGTTATATATGTCAAGAAAGACATAAAGGGAAATGGAGGCTCTTCGAAGAAAAGTATTTTAAATTGATTAAGGAGATGGAGTAACTTCACTTTAAATATGGACTAGAAAATTAAGTTCTTTGGTTTGTAAATGAAAAGCTAAGAGGGAATATGAAAAAATTGATAAGATCATGAAGGGTGAGTACTTGTTCAACAAATCCCAGAGTACTAGACTATGTTTAAATGAGGTCATTTTAGGACAAAGAGATTACTTATTTCCATGGCATATTATGCCAAAAAAGTGGTGAAAGCTAAAAATATAAACATAATGAAACTTCACAAATTCAAATAATTTCCTCAGTAGTGATCTAGTCCAAATCCATTGCTGATAAATAATCTTTCCTCCAAAATACCTAACGAATAGCTATTCAGCTTTTGCTTGAAGAGGCAATCCATTCAACTTTTAAATGGCTAATTGTCAGAAGGTTCTCCAATAACACCAAATACCAATGCTAAGCCCTCTTCCACATGAAAACTCTTTAAATATTGGGTAACAATGATCACATAGGGAACAAGCATTTTTGAAGAAAGACAGTCCTTGCCTTCAAAGAGTATCCATTTGAATGGGGGAAGATAATAAAAGAGCTGAAAAGGGGTGGGGAAGGGGAAGAAGCTGATTGAAGGGAGGGAAAAAAAAGGAGAAGGTAGTAGTCAGAAGCACCAGTTGAGGGAAATGGATGTTCCTGGGTGAGACTGCAGGAGAAGTATGGTGTTAAAGTACATTCAGTAAGACAGCCGCATTGCCAAGAGGGGAAGGTGGCCATAAGTCTTCTCTTTTTTCAGATGATAACTCTCCTCTCTATGATGTTCTTTATTCATTATAGGACAGATGTCAATATAATTAAAGAATTCATAAAACTTTAGGTACTGAAGTAGAAAGATTTGTTATAAGGAAGCCCTACTATGTAAATTCTAAGAATTACATTAATAGCAATGCTCCAGTGAAGGGTTAGATCGGACTAAAATCAATTAATGGATGATAGCTTGTTAGGATATTGGTACAATGAATGACTTCACCTATTCATATAGCACCCTACTTTCCCATAAACCATCATTTAGTGCATCTGTTAGAGACAGTTCTGGATGCATCAGTGTTGCCAAGCTAACCTAATACAGCTTTTTAATGATTTAATTTTTCCCCTCTTTTTAAGTTTGTTTTTATTCTCTTCTTGTAGTCAAATATTACCTTGCAAATAAAATTACAGTGAATCCTCTCTCCAGCACAACAATTTGCACTGTATTTCCTACAATTTATACATATTTCTTAAAAATACATATTTCTATTCTTGGTTGTTAAATGATTCATGATAATCTGAAGAAGCTCCCTTATAATAAATTCTCTAGTGTTTAATACTTTAAATATATATTCTGAGTTGATGCCAAATTTTGAACTGAGAGAACTATAATAATTTGGTTGAAGAAGAAATTACAAAGAAATGACAAAATGAACATTGAATACTTGCAGTTAATAAATTCTAGTCATAGAGAATCCTAAAGTACATTGCACTGTACCCTGTAAATAGTGAATCTTTTATGTATACGCTGATAGCAATAACTTTTAAAAGCAATCAATTAAAATTCCTTTGAGATGAAAAAAATTAAAAACACCAAAGAGAGGATAAATTATCAGTCTACTTGCCTTTTAAACTTTAAGAAAATGAGTTTGCCACTAAAGACAGTAAGATGAAAGGAGAAAAATAACAATTTTAATATATGAATTATTTGACCCATGCCATTATTTCATTTTTCTTTTTTTTTTAGGTTTTCGCAAGGCAAACGGGGTTAAGTGACTTGCCCAAGGCCACACAGCTAGGTAATTATTAAGTGTCTGAGACCGGATTTGAACCCAGGTACTCCTGACTCCAAGGCCGGTGCTTTATCCACTACGCCACCTAGCCGCCCCTATTTCATTTTTCTTAAACTGGGAACTACCTCTGAGTGTACTGGGCACTATATTTCCTTTTCTAGGCTTTTAAGGATTACAGAATCAGAATTTTAGAATTGGAATGACCTTAGCCATGATCTAATTTGACCCTATATCTCTAAAATAAGCTCCTCTGCAAGTTGACAAATGGTCATACAGCCCCTCCCTACTTGATGATCTCTAATTAGAAGGGTTTTTCTTATATCATGTCAAAATTTGCCTTTCTGCAGCTTCTACCTCAGGCCCTCTGGGACCAAACAGAGCCAGTGTAGTTCATTTTTCACATCATGATCTTTCAAACACTTAAAGAGTAGGCATCATGTCTCTTCTTGCTTCTCAAAGCAAAACATTCCCAGTTCCTTCAAATGATCCTTATATGACATGAACTCAACGCTAATATCCTATTTGCTCTCCTCTTGTTTTTCTCCATTTTATCAAGGTACTTCCTAAACTGTGGCAGAAAGAACTGAGAATATTCTCCATTTAACAATTAACATGTACATGTTATCTCTCCATTAGGTTGTAAACTCCTAGGGGGCAAAGAACCTGTCTGAAGCCTGTTTTAGTTGTCTATATATGTTCTCTGGGTGCCTTACAGATAAATTGATAGCCAGATACACACACATACATAACATATATATATATATATATATATATATATATATATATATATAATATGATGCTAAAGCATTTATTAAATTTTTACTGTCTTCCAGGAACTGTGCTAAGCTCTAGGGATGTAATCAAGCATGCAAAACAATCCCTGTCCCCATAATAGTGAAGGGGGACTGAAAAAGGGGAAAAGGAAGCAGAAAAGAGTATTTTTGTGCTTTGGAGCTAATGGTCAGAGAAATAAAATGGAGGCTTGGTTCTAGGAAAGATAATCACAACTATCAGAGCCTAGAGGTTCCTGGGGTGAATTCCAAGTTTCTGATGGGGAGGTGGTAGGGATGAAGGCTGTAGTGGTTATGGTTTGGAGTTGGTAGCTTTAGGCACATAAAGCTTGCTGAATAAATGAGTGAATTAACTAGCAAAAAGGAGGAAAGGAAGGAAAGGAAGAAGGAAGGAAGAAAAGGAGGAAAGGAAGCATATTGATGAGTCTATTCCAATCAATTGCCTACTAAAGATATGTGATGAGTATCTATTCTTTTATTCCTAATCACCTCCTACTATTTAACTATCCATAAAAAAGGGGTGCACATATTCCCTTGGATTGATAAAACTGAACTCCTTACTTTCTCCTAGGCTTAATCTCAATTATTGTTATTCCCAAGGACTTTCCTTTCTAATATGGGTACTCTTTCCTGAAATGGTCAATCTAGTAAGTAGAAGAAAAGTGACTTTGTAAGTTTTCTCTGCCTGGTTTAGCTGTTCCATTCAGATACTGGAATCTCAATTGTTGTTTATTCCCAGCCACTTCCTTTTCTATTATTAATACTTTCTCCTTAAATGGGCGATCTCACAATTAGAAGAAAAGTGACTATAATTTTTCTCTGCCTGGTTTAACTGTTCCATTCAGATACTGGTTAAGGTACCACATGATTATAACTGCAAATATATTCAGTTATGGTATTTATAGCTGGAATGCAACTTAGAGATCACCTAGTCCCACCCACCTCATATTATAAAGGAGAAAACTGAGGCTCAGAGGGATTTAATAACATACCTCAAATTATATAGAAATTAGTCCAAAATTAGGGATGTGAGGTGAGGGGGCAGCAGGTGAGACAGAATTGAACCTCCCCTTTGATTGCAAAGGGTTGAGTGCAAACATCTGGCTCAGCTCTGCCTCATCCTCCTTCCCCTCACTCCAAGTTCCTCAATTAACTAAAAGCTATTGGATTCTTCCTTCTGGTACCAATCTCATGCCATGAGGACTTTGAAGTCTGGGTACTAGATAACTAGATTTCCCCCTTCATTTAAATCCTGCCTTGCTATTTAACTCTACAACCCAACAAAACATTGAGCTAAAGATCCAATGTAATAAATAATAAGGTTCAAAATGGAGAGTTTAATATTGTTGTGAGCATGACTGTTTTCTTTTTCCCCATAATAATATAAGACCCTGAAACCTGTACTCACTTTTCAAAAAAATTCCCTATATCTTTCTTATTTTTATAGTTCCAAATACTCTCCCTTTCTCTACCCTCTATCTCACTCATTGAGAAAGCACAACTGTTTTTGTCGAAACAAACTGGACATTTCCCAACCACTTGCAAGAAGAGGTAACTCAGGGAATTGACAGTGAATAGAAATGGGAAGCACTATGTGCTAAATGCAGAAGAGCATGAAAACTAGAATTGATAAGAAAAATACCTGAATTTGGAGGTTGTACTTTATTGGGAAAGAATAATAAATGGAAAAGACAGAGGAATAGTTCCACAACTTGGTAAAGGAGAAAGGTCATCGATGTTCTCAAGGTCATGAACAATTAACAAAAATCATCTCATACAGAAAAGATGATGTGAAATCTTATTTGGAGAAGAATGCTAGACTATAGCAAATTAACAACGGATAAATTACAAATACACACACATATACAGTAGTCCTCATGTGGCATTCTTTTAAAGAGGAGAAAGAAATGCCATTGGCCATAACAGAAGGAGGAATTAACTTCTGGAAAGTAATTAAAGAATGAATAACTTACAACCATCAAATTTACAGCTTTCAATGGGCCTACTTAGTGTTATAAGGAACATCTATTGCCCTTGAATATACCTGAGGAGGGGTAGTATAAACTCTGCAACCCCCCATCCTGCTACTGTCCAGCTGAATCTAGGACTGGAAAGAACCTTGAAGGGTAGCAATTCAAATCCCTGCCGAAAATAGAAACTCCTCTGCAATCTTCCCAAAAATGGTCCTAATTTTAACTTGAAGATACCCAGTAACAGAAAACTCACTGTTTTCTCATTTGAAATTAGCCTTGAAATTCCAGCACAGCCCTCCTCCAAAATAGCTTTCTATGTGCTAAAATAGCTAAGAATTAGATCATTAAGTATTACATACATTAACTGAAAATCAGGTAATGTATTAGAGTAAACCAGAGTAATTGCATTGAATTATGTAGAGTTAAATTGTCAGTGTTACTATCAGCAGTCTCAGTTCTATATTTCTGTTCTACTGGGCCTCATACTGGTGAGAAGGCTTAACTCACACCACCTGGCTGAATTAGCAAGGCTAGGACACTTCTCTGTCTTAATCTCTCTGCTTTCTTCCCAAGTGTATTATTTGAGGCATGAAACACTCCCTTGGCTTCTTTTGAGCTTGTAATTAAGGGACATAAACCCAAACAATGCCACTGGAATCCATTTCTGTAATCAATCACAGCTTGAGGTACTATTTTTGTGTGTGAAATAAATGTTTTAACTACATCCTGCAGATTGCTTAAGTTTCTTAGCTTGTAATGGGGGGTGGTTTACTGATTTGTAGCTTTGATTCTCTTAAGGAGAGTATTTAGAGCCAATGAATCTGGATTCCAGTTCTTCTCCTATTAATTTACTCTACATTTGTGATACTGGACACATTGACTTCTGTGAACCTCAGTTTCCCTAATTGTAAAATCATAAGGACTAGATGATCTTTAACAACCCCCTTTCAGCTTTAAATCTATTTGTCATGAACACAAAGAAAGTTTAAGTTGCAGAAGAAAAAAAGATTTTAACTTGTTTTATCTTACAAATAATTAGTTAAAATGTGTCAGCCTACAATTTCTTAAAAAAATAAAATAAAAAAATCAGTCCTCCCTTCTAAGCAATAACTGTTTGTCCTAGAAAGAGAAGAAAAGTGGTTACTTAAAAGGCTATTTTAATTTTTTTATCTTAAGGACAAATGAATGGTTGTATTGAACATGCCTCCTGATTTCCAACTGTCTTTCATTTTGGGAGATTAAATTTAGCAATCTGACATAAATTATAAGAAAATTAATACCCAGCAAAGTTTGTTGAATAGGCTGTGCATTCTGAACTGGTGATTAACTAAAATTTTTCAATATTTGATGTACTAAATAGTGCTGCCTTGTCTCATTCTAACAGTGGCAAGAAGAGTTGGCAAATTTATGAATCTGGATAGTAGTTATATTTTTACTGTATAAATACATTTTAATATGAGTCAGATAGCATTTCCTTCACACAATTACATATAGAAGTTCAGTATTGGATGGGATAATGCTTTAGATCTACTAAGCTTTGCACACAATATCTCATTTGATAAAACAACCTTGTTAAACTTCCCTAGTCGCTTCATCTGATATTCCATGTTTGATCTCCAGGCCCCTCCCAATACTAACTCCCTTGTTCTTTCCATTTTTTTTCCATTACATCCCTTGATATTAGATATATACAAAAGACTCTAATTAATGAATTTGCTCATTATTCTTTCCAGGTCTAATTGTTTGCCAACTCACTGTGTAGCTTCTCTGTACATAGAATCTAAATAGGATTTAGAGTTAGAAGGGAATTAAATATTATATAGATAGAAGAAACTGAGACCCAGAGACTCTCCTAAGTAATAAAGAGCATACGTAGGATTCAAATATAGGTTTTCTGATTTCATATCTAATCCTTTCACTGTTCAATGCTGATCTCCCTCTGATAACACATATACACATATTCTCTCTCTCTCTCTCTCTCTCTCTCTCTCTCTCTGTCTCTCTCAGTGTGTGTTTGTCTGTCTATCTCTCCTTCTACTGTCTCCCTTCCCCTTTCTCTCTCTCCCTCTTCTCCCCCCCCCCAACTCTCTCTGTCTCTGTCTCTCTCTCTCCTGCTCTTTCTGCTCTCTCAAATGTTTTTTGAACTCAGTTGAAATATTTTAATGTACAAAGAAAGAGACGAAGGCAAAACTTTATTGTGAGAAGTCTGGTTTCTGATTCCTCTTTTTACTGCATTTTTAGTTTGTTCTCACTAATTTCCTTTGTTGGGTAGATATTAACTGGGCATTGACCTCTAGAGATATTAATAATGAATTTGTTTCCCAAATGTACATATCGAATGTACCTCATTGTGTTTACCTTTAGAATTAATAAATCCTAATCTGTGAAACAGATTAATAGCTGTACTAAAAGAGCCATTCTAAACATGCCACTGGAAATTATAGTGTAACTTTTTTTTTTTAGGTTTTTGCAAGGCAAAGGGGGTTAAGTGGCTTGCCCAAGGCCACACATCTAGGTAATTATTAAGTGTCTGAGATGGGATTTGAACCCAGATACTTCTGACTCCAAGGCTGGTGCTTTATCCACTACGCCACCTAGCTGCCCCTTATAGCATAACTTTTTAAGCAGTATCTTACTTTATATTAAGATAAAATAAAGTAAGAAACACTAGGTAAACTAATTCCTTAAATGTGATGAGCCTATCAGGAAGTAGATGTTTATGCTCTTTGATAAGTTTATCATCAATGAAAAATATTTTTTATTGAGCATGGATACCACTGGTAAAGAATTGATCTATCTCTATACTTCAGATATTGAAGTTTTTTCATTAAAGCTATCAACTTCAAGAAATCTATTCAAAGACTCTTTGCTATTATCTGCATCAAATTCAAATCCTTTCAACTCCATCATTCCTTTCTGACTCTTTAGGGAACAGCAACTTTTATTTTGAAATTCTCCCGTAGGAGCTTGGAGAGATAACTTATTATCAGATAGAGGCTTGAAGAAGAATTTTATGAAAGTTATAAAATACCAAAAATATTCAAAAGAGATAACAATTGATCTAAGTAATTTTCACTCCAGCATAAAATTTAGGGCAACCTTTTACAAATTAGTGGTCATGATCCATGGGACTTTGTCCTAGAGACCAGAACTTTGGAATGAGGAACAGTTGTGATGATTCCTTAGCAAAATCTTTTCTTCCCACATTTTCACCACCCTTATCTTTTCTTTCCACTAATTGCCTCTTACCATTTTTGATACCATCCTCCCAATAACCATATGCTACTTAGTGATATTTCTAATATTACTGTCATGTATTACTAGAAACTCATTGTTTTGAATTTTTCATTTATATTTTTACAGCATGAAAACTCCTTAAAGGCAGAGATTGTATCTTATATTTCTTTGTATCCCCTACAAAATCTAGGGAAATACCTTATTTGTGTAGGTGTATAACAAACATTTGTTGATCTGTTTGTTGTTGAGGGTAAAACCCTTCTTTTATAGCCATAGGACAACAGCTTTAAGACATCGATACAGTAAAACTAATTTTTCATAAAAATAACTCAATTCAGAATGCCTTGTAGAGACTACCTACTTTAATTCTCATTTCTTTCTGGATCCATTTCTAGTGCACCCTACCCATATGCAGTTCCTTTTCTTATTCCTTTCTGCCTTTTTCCCATTAGTCTTTTTTTTTTTTGCAAGGCAGTGGGGTTAAGTGACTTGCCCAAGGCCACACAACTAGGTAATTATTAAATGTCTGAGGTCGGATTTGAACTCAGGTACTCCTGACTCCAGGGCCGGTGCTCTATCCATTAGGCCAACTAGCATTCCCCAATGCCACCTAGCAGCCCCCCCCACTAGTCTTTAGAAGGATTTCCTTTTCCTTAACCTTCAATTTTCCTGAGTCAAAGTGCCTACAGGCCTCTAATACCCACTTCATCATTTCATATAGGAGTATTTCAAGTTTCATTAATTATATACAGTCAAACTACATGAAGAGTGTTTAAGATACTGAAGTATGATAATCTCATTTCTCATGGAGCAACTATACAAAATCCATTCTGTCTTTCATATTAAATTGTATTTGAATATTCTTCTCCTTTAGATATATAGTAGCTACTCTGCAAAGACCAGTTAAAAAATGATGTTTCTACAGTGGTCCAGATGCAGAAAGCCCATGTAGGGTTTTTATTTTGTTTTTTGACTTCAAGAATATTCTTAGTTTTTTCAAATATTTTACCTCAAAATAGGCTTCTTGTCTTTAAATATGCATAACTTGTTTGGAATACACATAAGACAAATCATAAATATTTAATGATTTAAATTTATATGATACTTTACAGTTTACAAAGCACTTTCCCTACAACTCCATAAAGTAGGCAGGCTAAATATTATTATTCTTGTTTTACAAATAAGGAAACTAAAGATCAGTGAAATTAAATGACTTGGAATACCTATTAAGTAATCACAGTCAGAGTTTGACCACAAATTGGCTTGACTACAAATCCATCTATTCAGTGCTTTATTCACTACTCTCTATTGTGCCTCCTACCTGTACACATCCATGTAAATTATATATTCACCTTATCTCATTTATTGAATTGTAATCATCCTGAGTAGCAAAATTGGTTTTTCAGTCTTTGATATGGCATTTACATAACATATCCTGTGAATCAGTGGCTTTGTCAAATAATTTACTTCATATAATATCACATTTGGTCCTGTTCTCACATTTACAATACTCTTCGTAATCTCTTAGTTCTAGAAAAGTAACTATAAATGGGTCATAGTACACTTAAAAAAAACTTTCAACTTATTTTTGAGTTCATATTAAACTGAATTTGACAAATTCATTGAGAATTATACAAGTATCAGAGAATCTCCATTTGAATAATGTTTTATCTCCTTCATTAGATTGTAAATTTCTTGAGGGGGCAGGAGCAGTTTTTAATCATTAATATATTCAATGGTGCAGAGTTCTTTCTCAGTTAACCTTTTTGCTTTGATATCTGGATGGAGTACAAAAGCTTATTTAAAAAAGAGAGAGAACAGTTGTTTGTCTGAGAGCACTAGTCATTCCAAAGTATCTTGTAACATTCCAAAACTCCCAGTAACATCACCCAAAGTACTGTAGCACCTGGGAAGCATAGACTATGAGGAGACCAATAGTAAGTGTAGAGTTAGAAGAGATGTTGACAGTTTTCAGAATTTAAATAATTCTAAACCAACAAAGGAACAGCATCCATAGAGACTGTGGGAAGCTATTGGTAAGAACTTAAACTACTCTTCCTTTCTTTTTTGAAATTTGGTGACCTGAAAGTTAGCATGTGTTTCTGGATGATTCAACTTAACAGAATATACCAATATATAATACCTTTGATAAATATTTTCTAAATAATTGTGCCCAAGGCCAATACTATATAATTTCTTAGCACTGATAAAACACAAAATAGGTTAACTTGTTAAAAAATCCATAAAACATAAAAATATTTTTGAAACTAATTTTCTGACTTATATGAAGAGTATTAGTTGAATATCTATTATGGTGATTTAGTACTAAAAATACTTTCATTTGGACTATCTTTTAGACTTTTCAGCAGTTGAAATGTTTAATTGAATATTGATTATGATATATCATTCACTGAGGTCACCATCTAAAGACCTTATTGAGACTTTGCCCCAAAACTCTACATTTCACAAATAAATATACCCTTTCCTTCCATTGTGTTCAAGTCAAAGAGTCAGGGAATTTGATAAATTCTCAGTCTACAAGAATTCCTAATTGCTGACAGTTAGAAAGTTGGTTTAAAAATAACATTTGGAAACCTACAGGAATAAAGGGAGAGGAATGACAGAGCAGGTTGAAATATTTGAGTAGAAAGTACATTAGGCTTGGAGTTATGATTAGAAGCTTTTATTTACATATCCATGATTACTTTCATCATCTTTTGTTCTAAGATAAAATTCACTGGAATAAATAAATTGACAAATTGATATATAAGTACACAAAGTCCTATGATTAGAAATGTTTTTTTGTCTTCCCTATATGAAAGTAGCTGCCTGTGTGTAATCTTTTATTAGGTTACAAAATGTTTTTAATTTCATTTCCTGTGAAAGAAATGAGTGCACATTATTCCTGGAAATATACTAGTCAAAAATACTATTCCATCATGAATACCACTGGAAGGTTATCCTCTTCATTTTGGGGAAGAGTTGCGATGGAAATATGCTAATATATTATATTTAGTATTATCCTGCTCATGACTTGTAGACTTATTAAAATATAAAATGAAACTTGTCATTTTGTGTTTTACTAAAAAGACTTCAAAGGATGATCACAAGTACAAAAAACTTAGTATACACATTAGCAAATTTCTTAAGTATACATTGGTAAATATGGCTTAAAATACTGGCATAGCCTTTCCCTACAGGTTTATCCATTACCAAGTATTATTGTAATATTAAATCTAATTTCTTCTCTTTTTCCTTTATTCTTCTCCCCAAACACACATAACTTATCTTTTTTCACAGTCTCTGGGAACATTAAACTACTTCTCATTTTATTTTCCTCTAGTTAAACAATTACATGCAGAGAAATGAGGTTCAAGAATAAAATGAAGGTATTTAATAACGAGATAATATATGGATCTCATTCAGTCAATTCTGCTTAATGAGCTATTAAGATTACTGGCACTCAAAGACAATATTTTTAAATTGTTATTAATAATGGAAAAAGTATATGCCCCTTTGTGGAGGGGTTCAAGTGATAAAAAGGGATTTTCTTAGTTTTTTTTTTAAAGAAATGAAAGGGGGCATAAATGGGAATGATGAAAGAGCATTGGGTATCTTTTAATTAGAAGTTTCTCCATTTTCTTAAGGGAATAAAAGTTTCTTGCTTTTTCAGCAAGTACTGGGGAGCTTTTTTGTAGCCCTTCTTACTTCACCTGTAATCAGTTGTTTGGAAAGTATAAGGTGAATTTAGGAGTAACTTATTTTATGAGAATTTCCGCCCTCAGCTGGGCGCAGTAGATCCCCCTAGGGGATCACTTAGATATGAATTTTGTCTGCTAACTCAGGAGAAGCTCGGGTTCTTCGTGGGCTTTATTCTTTTAGAACAAACCAAAACCTCCAACCACCAACAAGTATTTACTGGTTTTGAGACAACTATTGACTAAACATGAAACTTGAATTTAATTTTATATAAATGTTAATGAATAGATGTAAAGAGGAGAATTTGTTTTGGGGCTGGGGGTGTGTGGGTGGCAGATTTAGGTATGAAATAGTTTTGTTTTTGTTGTAGGAAGTAAGTGCGTGCTGCATTAGCCACGTGAAAAAGTTAACAGCTAAAACAGAAACCTGAAAAAAGGGAGCACTAATTTGTGGGTGAGAGGCACAGGAAGAATTGTTACCCTTTGGCCAAACTCCTACCCCCACCTCTGTACACAATGCCTCTCCGCCACGGACCACCTTAAATCGTGTGACGACAGGTTGCCATGGAGATGGTTTTACGCTACAAGGGGATGAGCCGGGAGGCGGGGAGGGTGACTAGAGGGGTGTGTTAGTGAGAATCGTTTCAGCACTAGGCTGCAGTTGGACAGCAGCAGTGGCAGGCAGAGCTCTTACAGTTACTTCCTCTTCACGGCTTCAGGGTGCGTGTTTTCTCTCTCCACGTTTCTTGAACCCCTTTTCTCTTTCCCGGTCTCTTACTTTATTTTCTTTTCTCTATTTTATTTCTGCTATCTTTCCACTCCCTATTTCTCCTTTTCCTCCTTCCCTTTTTCTCCTCAATCTGTCTCAACAGCACCAGAGAGGGACGGAGGGAATTGGATTCGCTTCTTGCCCAACTCACCTCTCTCCTTTTTCTTTTTTTATTCCACCTTGCTGCTGGAATGCCATTCCAGGCAGCAGAACAGGACCCTCGAAGCTCGTGGCATCTCTGTTCTGAAGCTCTTGCTTGGAGGCTCTGAGCGAGTGGCGAGGAGAGAGGCGTGTGAGTACGAAGCAGCAGACTCCTTCGTCTTCTTTCGCCAGTTTGGGTGAGTATCGACTTTTTTCCCTCTGCGGAGTGTATTTGTGTTCTGGATTGTGTGTGTAGTAGCTTTTCGCGAATTCTTAACAGGGAACGGCTGAGGAGCCAGGTTGGGGGAAGCTCTTGGTCTTTCTAGTTTTGCAGGATTTCTTTCTTATATTGACATACTGAAGGTTTAGCAAGCTTATGTTCTCACCTTAGGATTTGCGTTAGAGGAACATGGAGTCTTGGATGCTTGTAAAGAGCTCTTCGGGTACAAGTTAGTTTTAGTCAGGCAGCCTCAGTTGTGAAGATACTTTTTTTTTTCCTGTCTTAAAAGTGCGGCTGATCAGTGCCTTTGACGGGAGGGCAGTCTTGCCTTTCTGCCCCTGGAAAAGCTTCTAGCAGGAGAGAAATGTACCTGGAGCAGGAGGCTAGTTGCAAGATGGAGCGCATTGCCGGCTGTGGCTCAGACTTTATTCTTTTATCCTAGGGATCTGTTTTTACCTTATGAGGGATTAGCAAAGCAGTGGTGTCTTAAAGGTTGCAAGATTTTTACATTTTAGTGCAGTGAGTAACATTACGGAGAAAAATTAATCGTTACAATTTCTGTACAGACTTTGGGAGTCAGGAAGGTGTGTGAGCACAGCCAGGGGAGGGCAGCCTCTTCTCAGTTTCTTTGTACCCCATATATGCCTTGCCATTCGGGATGGGTTTATTCTCTTACTTGTCTTTTAGACTTTTCAGCAGTTAAAATACTCTGTTGAATAATAATGATGACATCTCATTCCCCGAGGTCACCATATAAAGACTTTTTTACCCCAAGACTTGGCATTTCACAAATAAATAAATCCTCTCCTTCCATAGTGTTCAGGTCAAAGAGTCTTAGAATTTGATATTCTCAGTCTGCAAGAATTCCTAAGGTAAAAGATGGTTAAAATATAACATTTGGAAACCTACAAGTATACAGGGAAAGGAATGACAGTATCTTTCAATATTTGAGGAGAAATCTTCTCTTTACATATTCATCTTTTTTTTGTTCTAAGGTGTAAAGGTCACAAGAGCAAAATATAGTTTTTAGTATAAAGATTCTGCTGTTAATTTCATTTTTAATTATCAAAATTGGATTAATCATTTTTCAAGGAAACAAAATAAGCAGAATTCACTTCAGTCCCACAACTCTCTAGGGGTAAATTTTTGATTGATTTATATAGGTCTTGACATTGATCCCATTTAATGCTCTGTCATTAGGACAAAAGTCAAATGATCTATTTGAGTTATTGTTGCATGAACCTTATTGTAATTGAAAGAACCTTGGGAATTGACTTAAAATGGAACTGTTTAAGCATCAATAGTGATATGATTCAGTCTCAGAACCAAATGTGCAAATAAATTATGTTTGAAAGTGAATAGATATGGCAAAATCTCTTCTGAAGTTTTACATTATATTATATCCTTATTTAAACAAGCTCATAGAGCTATAGCACAAATGACAGAATATTGTATAATGTAAGTGCTGTTCTATGACTCAAGCATAGTGGTCAATTAATATAAAAATTGCATCAAGAGGATATTAAAAGCTTCATTTAAGTATGCAAATAGCAGCTTAGCATGAATACTATGACTACCCCATTCTTTTCCTGTATTCAGTTATGTGTGTGATTCTTCAAATAATGCATAGCTACATTTTAATTATAAATTAAGCAGTGCAGATTATTTCAACTTTTTTTATTTAAAAGTACTTTAGTTCAAGGAGGATTATAAGCCAGAACATTGTGATTAAGCACAATGTGATTTTTTAATGAAAAATTTTAAAAGACTTTGGAAATATACTTAGAACATTCCTTTGAAAAAGTTCATTCTTTTCCTTAAAAATGGCAATTAGCCTAGTCAAGCAGTAGTTTGTCAGATTTTAACTTGATATGTACCTTTGTGATTAAATCCTTCAAATATGAGGAGTTAACAAGAAAATCCACATAAAAGAAGAACAACTTGATACTGTATTATAACAAATGTCTTTTATTCAGGATAACTTTTCAAGCAATTTATAAAATATGAATAGGTGTATATTCACAGAACTGGTTAGTGCATTATGAATCTCTAAGAAAATCTTCATGGGAAGTCCATAGAGTTTAGTATCAGCACTGATTGTTTTTTAAAAGAATAGTTCTTTAGAGTGATTTACTTCTACATAGATTGACTCAAATTAAACCTCTCTTTGCTTTTCTGTGACCAAAATTCACACTGTTGGTGAAAGTGTAGCTCTTTGAATCAAACTGAGAATTTTAATAATGGTTCCTGTAGGATTTGGGTTTCTACCAATATTGTACACATATTTAAAAGTCCAGGTAGAGCATTTGGACATTTTCATAACCTAACCACAAGGAAAACACCTGTCTCTGGTTAAGGTTTATGCAATATCTCATATCAAAAAAGAATCCTATTTAAGAGGAGAGTGAACTAAGATGAAATCTGTTTATATATAATTGAATCATTTAAATGTGTTTCCTTAAAATACTTAAAGGATTCTTCATCTCAACAGGACGTATATTTTCTGATATAATGGTCATCCAAACCATTAGTTTAATGCCATACATATATGGTAGATGTGTAGAAAAATATATAACTATATATATATATATATTGCATATTCAAATTAGCAGTGATCTATAGAAAGATCATTGACTTCTAAAATTACCTATTTCTTAGGAAAGGCTAAGTTAAGGGAGAACAGAACATTCATTTCAACATCATTTATTTATATAATCAGGAACATTGAAAAGAAATGTCTCCTTTTGATCTGCATTTTCTGGAGTAGGGTAAATGAAATTGTAGCTTTTTCCATAGGAAAAAAAATCACTTCCATTTTTGTGCTCACTGTTTCTACCATCTTTGATATTCATCTTTGTGACATGAATTAGCCAAAAAATATACAAGAATGCATATAAAGTCTGTAGTACTAAGTTTCAGGTTGTATATACTGTTAAAATAACAAATTTTTACAGGATTTTGTCTTCCTTATTATTCTTAGCTGATAGTGCTGGGGGAGGAGAACTATAACTATATCTTTTCTGTCTGATGCCACTAGGTGGTTATAAAAAAGATATAATTTTTCCATATAGCCCATCCACCTATGTGACACGACAGCCTTTTCCTTAGAGAGGAAAAAAAGCAAAATGGTATATGTTCTTCCAATAAGATACTGCAGATGATGCAAAATGGTGGCTTGATTTGGAGTTTAGGTGACAGTGAAGGTAAGAAGGTAGTTAGCCTTTTGCTCTGTCTCAGTTTATCTTTGAATCTGCAGGGTTTGACTTACTGATGGTCATCTATCCCAGTATATACTTTAGTGACACAGATTTGAATGAGCCAGAGATAAGGAGGCTTCATCATCCTGAATCAATGCATCTCCATACTCATTTTTTTGTCAGAGAGTAAAAACCAGTAGAGCAGTTCTCAGTTTTACACTCTTGGTTCATTGTCAGGGCTTTTGTCTCTCAGTGAACATATCACATCCATATCAGCAGAGGTGCTTGACTTTTGTGTTAAACCTTACATGGATAAATTAAGGTATTCTATATACATGTGCATGTGATTATATGTCTAGGTATACATATACTCATGTGTATATTCAGATGTATGAATGTATGTGTACACACACACACATACACACACTAGTCCTCCTGCCTGGCAAATTTCATTAAATATTTTAAATCTAGGCATGCAGAGTCTTGTCCTGTGTCAAATTGGGATAATACTTGGTCTTAAGCAGACAGCCTAAGTTGAGATGCTTTTCTTACAATAAGAGAGGATTGCCGTAATACTTCCCTCTTTCATCCCTTCTCACAGGGACAGATGGTACATTTACATGTACAATTTTTACATACATAATGTGTATTTAAATATACACATATGTATACATATATATTGTGTGTATGTGTGTATATAACATCTTGAAAGTCCCTGATGAACAGGGATTTACTTTTATGTATGATTGGTCATGTCTAAATTTCTCAGAAAAGACACTGGTCACACATATTCTGTTCTAAGATTATATGGTAAGCTTAAGAGAGACATCTAAATTAACATGGAGTGCTATATGCTTACAGGGTTACATTTTATATCAGTATGAAATCTTAAAATCACCTATTGTGGAGATAGAATTAACAAAACTTGAAAAACATTCACATTTGGGGGGGGAGTGAAAGTGAAGGATGACTTCAAGTTGAAAAATGTGTTTTAGAATTTTGTAAGGTGTTATTGTTCAGTTTCAGTAAATGTTTTATTTAGCACCTACTATGTATAAAAACACTATGCCAGTCACTGGGGACAGAAAGATAAATAGCTTCAAAATAAATTTACAAAATTCTGTTCTCTTTTTCTAATTTTCTTACATTACAAGAATTCATTTTTTAAGATCACTTTAAAAAATGGCCAGAATGTAACTTTCCTGTGTAGCCATAAATACTATGGCCAGGAAGACTGACCAGAATACTCAGTTGCCTTCATAATTTCCTCCAGAGCAATCACACCATTGTTTCCAAATTAGATTATTGCTAGGATTGCTGCCTGATCTGGGGGCATCTTATGGTATATTATGTGAATCAGATAACTCTAAGTTATGATTCTTCAAAAAAATTCTCTTGTTGCTTTTATCCCTCCTATAGTTTCCCTTTGTTGGTTCTTGTTTTTAATCAGTGAAAGGTGATGGTTCCTATTTTTACCAAAGGATCAATGAGTCATCACATTAACTGTATTATCTGGCAGAAGTCTTTCCATTGAAGTCTAAGTGTTTTCATATTTTCTCTGAAGGCATAGTACAAGAATTAATAAAGACATAGAAAATAACAGCCCATCCCTGTGGCTATGGGTGATCAGAAAATTCTCCCATATGGTTAGCTACTAAGATTGAAGACTGAGGAAAGAATATTGTAATTCCACTATAATTTGTATTTTCTGCCATTATTTTCCCACTCTGAATGTAGAGGTGACACC